>NC_135535.1:167577812-168222812 GCF_045843805.1 Urocitellus parryii | reverse complement strand
GATATAAGGGGTGTAAACAAGGACAGGGTAGGGACGAAGAGCTTGAGAAGAATATTTACAGTAAACAGGGATGAGAGGTGGGAGGGAAAAGGAGTGAGAAGGGAAATTGCATGGAAATGGAAGGCGATCCTCAGGGTTATACAAAAATGTCATATAAGAGGAAAGGAGGGGTAAGACAAGAAAATACAAATGGAAGAAATGATTTACAGTAGAAGGGGTAGAGAAAGAAAAGGGGAGGGGAGGGGAGGGGAGGGGGGATAGTAGATAATAGGACAGACAGCAGAATACATCAGACACTAGAAAGGCAATATGTCAATCAATGGAAGGGTAACTGATGTGATACAGCAATTTGTATACTGGGTAAAAGCGGGAGTTCATAATCCACTTGAATCAAACCGTGTAATATGATGTATTAAGAACTATGTAATGTTATGAACGACCAATAAAAAAAGAAAGAAAAAAAAAACAAACAAACAAACAAAAAAAACACAAATAATTAAAAAAAAAAAAAAAGAAACAAGTTCCATACAAAAGTAACACACCTTTGAATCATCACAGGAAGATACATAGTAACACTGGGTACAAGGCTGAATGGGTACTAGGCTGAGGAGCCCCTAATCCCAGGAGCCCTTAATCATCAGCAAATACTTCTTTTAGTCCTGTCTGACAAAAGGCTGAAATCTTTGACTACTTTGGCATTTTTGCCACAGTTACATTTTTCTTCTTTTCTAGTTGTCCTTCACATGGAGAATTTTAAACATACATGCCACTGTATGGTTTTCTCTAAATAATCTAAGAAGTGTAATAACATGTCTTGCTCGCTATTAAACTATCCAAACTTACAACAGGAACAGAGTGATATTTTAAGGATTTATATTTATATTATCAAAGATTCAAAAGAAAAACCAAAACACAAGTAAAGTTTAAACAATTTTGTTCAAAAAGGTAGGTCCAAATTTGCCATTTTACCTGCAATTAGAAAAAAAAAAAAAAAAAACATTTTGGAAAGTTTCAGGAAAAACAAGTGATAAATTACAAACTCCTGAATTAATTTCATATTATGTATAACTCTTATCAAATTTATTTTTTTAAACTGAAGGGAATTTTTTATAATAACTAATGGAATATACAAAAAAGGTGATAAAAAGGAGTGATGAAATAAATTAAGAATTATTCTGACATAGTAGCAAAAAAATGTTTTAGACTAGAGACCAGTTAAAGCAAATAGTAGTAAAAACATGTTTTAGACTAGAGTAGTAAAGAACAGTAAAGAATAAGAGAAAAATATGAATTCCAAACAAAAGCAATGAGGGAAATATCTGAATACATTTAAAAAGATTTAAATTTCTTGCCAGTTTGACACAAAATGCTGATGTCAACTAAGGTAGCATAAAACTAATTATATGTCATTAAAACCTGAACATCAACAACAAACTGATTAATGGAGTCTTAAAAGATTAGTTAAGATTAGTCATAGCCCAAGAAAACTTGAAATGCTTTTTGGAATTTTGGAATTCATATATGAAAGTTTAGGAGAGATTTCTCAAATGTGACAACCCCAAACATGTGCATTACATCACTAATAATATGTTATAAATCTTAAAGGAATTTTCCTAAGCCATCAATAATAATAAGTTTATTTAGATTAAACAAAAGATATTTTTAAATTTAAAAAATCTTCTATCCAGCTAAGAAAATAAAATTAGTATCTTCACACATCATCTGTATTCTGTTTTGTTTTGGTTTTGTTTTTTTTGTTTTCTGGAAGTCATAAGCTAACTCATATTTTCAACTACACGTTTTTTTCTTTTTTTGATTGTTAATGTTTTATCATAAGCATTTTCTACATCATTAAAAATTCTTAATGAACATTTTAGTTACTTGTGCAATAAAAGTGCATGTGCTGCTTTAAATTATATAGTAATAATGTGTTCAATGCAGTTCATTAAAGAGTAAGCATCTGAGAATAATAAAATATATGTAAGTGTCACCTAGCCTTACAAAGTCCAACTCTACCGGGCACATTTGTGGCCTGGGATAAAAACCTTGTTAGGGAACTTGATTTGGGGTCAGCCTCCTCTCCCACCCTCCTCTCTTTCCCCCTGAGATCTTAGGCAGCTTTGGACTGAGTTGCTGTTCCTCAGTTCTGGGTAGCTGAACCATCTGAGGGTGCATCTAAACAAGTGGCAAAAGAGGTAAGGTTGTAAAAACCAGAACTTGGTGTTTCCTTGAGGATCCTTTCACTTCAAGAATTCCTGCCATGTATTTTTTAAATATAGAAGTATGTGTTTAGGTTTAATAAAAGAATGAAGCACATGTTTCCCTCCTTCTTATGGTTTGGATCATTAATGTTCTCTGAAGGGCATGCACTGAAGGTCACCAGCCTATGTCCCTCCTGGGAGGTAGTGGTACCTTTAGGAGATGGGGCCTAGTGGAAGCAAGTTAAGTCACTGGGGTGTGCCCTTGAAGGGAATATGAAAACCTTAACCCTTCTTCTCCCTCTCTCTTTGCTTCCTGGCCACCATGATGTAAGTGGTTTTTATCTGCCACATGCTCCTGGCCATGATGTTCTGCTTCACCACAGGTCCAAAGGGATGGGAAACCATGGACTGAATCTTCTGAAACCATGAGCCAAAATAAACCTTTCTTCTTTTTTAAGTTGCTTATCTCAAGTATTTTGTCACAATGATGGAAAACTTGCTAATACAGTTTCTTTACTCCCAAGTCCCATGGAAATGAGAGCAAAGATGCACAGAAGAGGTAAATTTATTACTGCTCTGACAATGAACAGAAAGGGTAAACCTGTTACTGTTTTGCAATCCATGAATAAATTTAGATGCTTCAATGAATTTCCATAGGCAAGAAAGGAGAGAGTAGCTTATCAAAGAACAAACCAGGCTGAAGGGAACTACATCCCAAAATACATGGAGAAGGTCAAGGGTGTTCTCTGCCATTTTGCTGACACCATCTCAGAGTCTCCATTTAATGATCAAAATATACAGAAGGGTATATATCTGACACTTGAAACATATGTCCTGTACACAATATATGCAGAGAGTCTGGCAGCAGTTAACATCTGTCCTCATATTGACCAAACATCTCTTCTCTGAGATCTTTCAGAAGCAAGCCAGATTCAGCTTTGGGAGTTGATAGCTCAGGAAAACCTTTGTGGTTTTGACACAAAGGGGAGAAGGAAGGCTACTTAATTGCTTCTGTAGACACACCCTGAAACAAAATCTGATCATCAGCCACCCCCAAGTACATCCACACACCAACAACTTCTGTTCAGCTAACTAGTGCTGCTTGACAATTTACACCAATGTTTTGTGGTGTAAGATTTCAGCCACCTTATATATCATGATTATTGGCTGAGAAATTCAAGCAGTTTCAGATGGGCAGGTTTTTATGCAGCACTTGGCTTTGGCTAAGGTTACTTGCTGGTATTCAGAGGCATAATGGCTGGACTCAGGGATTTTGAGGCAGTTTCATTCATGTCTGGCATCTTGGAATGCATGGCTACAAGGCTCAGCTCCCCAGTGAAGGTCTCTGGAGCACCGACACATAAACTTCCCAACAGGTAGCATGGTCACTCAGTAATCCCAGAATAGGAGCCTCCACTCTCAAGTTTTGTCCCAGGAACTGGTACATGCTCACATTCTGACCTCCATCATCACTGGGGTCAAGCAGTCAGATTGAAGGGAAAGGAACATAAACCTACCCTTACACACTAGTTGAGAACAGAGAGACAAACAAACACAAAAAAAGCCCCTAAATATATAAGAAGACAATTTGAGTAATAAAGAAAAATAATCAGAGGGAGAGGGGAATGTCAGGAGGATGCGGGATATCATGTACAGAGGTGGCCCTGACATCCTTGTTATCAAAGTGACTTTTGAGCAGGAACTTGAAGGAAGTGAGAGGCAGCCTTATGGGTCTGTCTCTCTCTCTGAGTAAAATGCCAAATCTTAGGAGGACTCTCAGAAGGGGGTTAATATGCTCTACCTTGAATTTGAAAGGGACCGTCTTCATGCTCTGTGCATGACAGACTGAAGGGAAGATGAGACAGCTGCAGGAATAAGAACAGGGAAGCTATTTCAATCATGCGGGCAAAAGGCTTCTTGGTGGCTCAGACTGTGGCAGTATTAAGAAATAGTAATTCTCTAAAGACATGCTGTAGGTAGAGACAACACAGGTAAGAACTGAATTTTTCATCTTATCATAGCAAATCTATAGATTGTAAGTTATGGGTAAGAAATCAATAATATAGACAAATAATAATAGTTCTGTCTTGTTTATGGAACCACACCACTTGATTACCATCCCAGTTGTGTATACCAAGATACCCTATTTCACCGCATAATCAGCATCACTGTGTTAATGTATATTCACAAGTATTCTGTGATCTAATATTGCACCAAAGAGTTTAGTAATCAATTATTTCTAAGTAATACTGGAAAATTTTTTTTTAAAGAGCTTCACATAATGGTTGCATCTCATTGTTTTTGGGGGAAAAAAAAAGAATGGAATGAAATCTGTGGTGATTAAGCAGTGAAATACTGTAACCACAGGAAAGCAACCACATGGAAGTCTTCCAACTGGCCCTTCTTATCATTATTTTCCTCAGAGATAACCACTAAGGATTTGCCTTGTCTGTTTATGCAACACATATAGACAGAATTATATTGTATCTACATTTTATTCCTGGCATATTTCACTTATTCCTGTCTGTGAGATTCATCCAGATAGTTCATGTACACTGTGAGTTCATGCCTTTTTGTTGATATGAATTACTTCATTGTATGATTTATTTATATTTTATAATATTATATATTACAGCATAATTTATTTATATTTAAGAGTACAGTTCATAGAATCTGGTTTGGAAATGGTATCTAGAAGAAAGATGGGAATCACTTCTAGCCTGTCTTGCTGGAAGACTTGGAATTGCTTTGGGCAAGTCTGTAGAAGAACAGTGGTAGGTGAGGAGGTGTTATAGTTTGGATGTGGTATTTCCCCAAAATTCACATGTGAGACAATGCAAGAAGGTTCAGAGGGGAAATGATTGGGTTGTGTGAGTCTTAACCCAACCAGTGAATTAATCCCTTGATAGGGATTAACTGAGTGGTAACTAAAGTGGTGGAGTGTGGTTGGAGGAGGTGGGAATTGGGGTGTAGTTTTGGGGTATATATTTGTATCTGGAGAGTGGAGTCTCTCTGCTTTCTGATCATTATGTGAGCTGCTTCCCTCTGCAACACACTCCGCCATGATATTCAGCCTCACCTTGAGCCCCAAGGAATGGAGTCTACTGTCTATGGATGGAAACCTCTGAAACCGTGAGCCCTGAATAAACCTTTTCTCCTTTACAATTGTTTTGGACAGTTCCTTTAGTCATAGCAGAAAAAAAAAAAAACTGACTAAAGCATGTGGGCAGGAGACAGTTCTGTTCAGAGTATGTTACATACACGAAGCCTACTAGACACGGAGCAAAGGAGCCAAGAAGCAAATTGGACATGCAAATCTGCACTTAAGGGAGAGGTCTGGGGATCACTGGAGAATAGAAGGGGCTGAGGGCTGAGCCCCCAGCAAAGAGGAGAGCTCAGGGAGAAGGATGAAAACACAAAGTGACAGAGAAGGCACAGCTGACCACGTGAAAAGAACCAAGCAGTGCCCTGGAAGGAAACGAATAAAGTGCTTCAAGGAGCAAACTGAGTGAAGATTGCTAATGGGCCAGTAAGGAGCAGATCCAGCTTGACCAGAGCTGTTTCATTGAGGGCTGGTGAAACAGCCCAACTGGACTTACATAGAAGCCACTGCTGGTTTCCACCCAATAACTGTGCTCTGCCCTTCCTTATTAACAAGAGCTCTGGCTTCATTTGGGGTGAAATGTTTCCAGTTCTATTTTTCAATCTCTCACACAGCTGTGACTCTGTGACGAATAAGCAGGACTATCTGTGGGTTTCTGGCTGCTGAAAGAAAAATGTGCTGTTCCCACTGCAGGACTCCTAATGCTTCAGATCAGAACCTGCATGGTCACTTCTACCCACTGGCCAAAGAATTTCCACACTTGGTCCTAAATTCAGTGAAGACAGTTCTTATTCTCTACCCAATATAAAACCTTAGCAGAGAAACAGAGGTAAGAATTATGCACAAATAGTAAAATCTACCACACCTTCTTTGTTTGCACTAAATTCCAGATGTAATGGCTGGAATACCAGCAGCCTTGCTGAACCCTATGACCTTGGAAACATGGAGCTAAGATGGTTCTGGAGAAAGGTGTATCCCTTATGTCATGGAATCATCCTACTAACCCTAACCAGCCCTCTGACCTTATTTTATAAGAAAAAGAAATAACCCTTTTTTAATAATATATTTTCTACTATATTTTAATATATTTATATTTTCTACTATGTGTAGCCAAACCTAATACCAATGAACATAAATAAGTAAGAATGAAGGGAGTATGAACAATATCTTCAAGAATTTTTTTCTGCACAAATGAGCAGAAAAAAATGGGATGGTAACAGTCAGGGGCAAAGGGGTAAAGCAAGTTTTGTTCTTCATTTTAAGTTGGAAAACATTACAGTGTGTTATAAGAGGATGAACAAAATCTAGTAGGTAAAAGGGGGATTGATACAGAAAAGAGAGGGAATTAGGAAATTTTCACAAGGCTTACTTCTATATATTAAAAGATTTTTTTAATTAAAAAAAATTTCACAAATGATCATGGAATCTTTCACAGACCCTAACTTGATTCCTCCCTGTACTATTTTTTTCAATTTTAATTAGGAAAGAAATTAGGGGACAGTTTGTAGTGTTTGGAATTACAAGAATAATCAAAAGAAATAACTAATTACACCACATAAATCATCTTGCACATAAAAACTTAAGACATAGAAAGCTAAGTAAAGAAAAGCAAGTAAAAAAATCTTATTTTTTTTCCTAAATCTCCTATTAAAATGGAAGTTTTAAACCCACAGATATTCAGAGGAGGTCAAAAATATATTTTTTGTTTGATGAAATTGTTAAAATTCCAAATATATAAATCCACCCACGGCAGTAATTAAATTTTGAAAAGCCTTCTCCCTCTGCTGTAACATGGTGTTTTTACCTGAATAGGGCACTACTTTTCCTCCATATTCTGTCATATAAGATCCAGGACCCTTTAAATATAGATTTTTCTCATAAGAATCAGGTTTAGGGTAAAATATCAGGAGTTACTTTTGAGACCTGCTAACTTCAAAATGCTATTAATCACCCCAACAGGGCGTTAAGAAGGAGCTAGATATGGGTCTGCAGTGCAGGAGGTCTGGGGAGGAGATTTGTCTTAGAGTCATCTACCTTTAGTATATTTAAAGCCAAAGATCATCTTGAGATTCTATAATAAACATCAATAACTATTGGTCCGTAGACTGAACCCCAAGGCACATTTAGAAGCTAAGAAAATGGGGAAAAGAAAAAAATTAGCATACAGAGACTAAAAAGGAGCAGCTGGGTGAGGGTCAAGGGGCGATTCTAAGTGACTCATTCTCTTGGACTAGAAGTACAAATGGAGGCATGGTGCTGGGTGGTCAAAGTGGAGCTGCTCACTCCCAGCAGAGCCCTGAGGCCAGAACACTTGTTTGACATGCGTTGGAGAGAGAATTGAAGAGAAATTAGAAACCAAAGGAACTGACCATATTTCTGGAGCTTTCTTTCAAACAAGAAGTGAAAGAAATCAATGACAAAGAAGTTTGCTTGCTTTTGTTTGTTCTTAGAGTGAGAGAAATAACAGCATGTTGTCATTTTCATGGGAATGGCCTAAAAAAAAAAAAAAAAAGCAGAAAACTGAGGAACTGAGGAGAGAGATGGAAACTTCCTGGAGGGATACTGGGGAGAAAGGGTGAGACCTGCTGCACAGGACAGAGCCTGGTTTCAGCCAGAAGCACAGACAGTTCCAGAATGGCAAAAAAAAAAAAAAGAAAAGAAAAAGGCAGAACACAGACTTCAATGCTAGGAGTTAAGTTATGGTAGTGGGAATTGGTGGAAGTTCTTTGATTTATTCACTTTTCTTGGTATCATCAGCTAAGAGAACGTAGAAAATATGGGCTGTTTAAGGGCAGAAGAAAAAATAAGACATACGTATCTATGATAGTGGGAATGAAAATAAACCTTAAAATTCAATGTGATTGCCTGGCAACTTGAAGGTGCATTTGAAATTATGGGTCGTCAGTGTAAAATGAAATCAGTCAGCATTCAGCATGTTCAGGCAGCACTTTCCAGCAGTGATTCCAGGTCTGCCAGGGTCTGGTCAGTGGTTTCACTAAGCAGTATGACAGGAAGGGGTCCAGGGATTTAAGGGTGCATGCAAGAAAGGCATTAATGATTGACCACAGGATTAAAGCATAGTTTACAGTGAGGGGAAGATCTGAGGGGTGATGGAGAATGAAAAGATGGTGAGTCCTGATTGGCTAATCTCACAGTCTGATGACAGGGCATGCAAAGCCCAGGATTTACATGGAGGAAGTAGAGGAAATGATAGGAAGTGGCAATGAGAAGCTGGAAGGACAGGTCCCCACCGCTGAGATGCAGAGGTGTGAGGACTGTGGGTAACAACGTCTCATTGGGGGGTTCTTCTTCCTTCCCAGGAGAATGTAAGCCATCCTAAAACTTAAAGTCTCAAATGATTAGTGAGATAATAATAACAAAATAATAATAATAATAATAATAAAAAAACACAAATATTCATAAATATATTTAAAAGTCCCCCATCAATCTAATCCACATGGGCTATGGAACTAGATAAAGAAAAGATGGTTCTGGTTGTTTATTTTATATCAAAGGCAGAAATAATGTTTCAAAGGGGGAGTCTTGCTTCCTTGAGTCTTACAGTCAGCAGGTTGATTGATATTTTGGCAGGTCACACCCATCTCAGGTGCTGTGTGGAATCTTTGGAAGAGCTTGAGGGGGAAGTTCACCTGCATCAGGCGATCAACCCCTGTAGGGGTGCCACAGGAGGTTCCCAATGCCAGACTTATCCCCTCATTAGGCTACTATGCTCAACATAGTGCACACACAACCCACAGATAGCTCGTGACATGTAGGAGAGGAAGAAGTCACCTTTAGGAGGGATGCAGAAGAAAACAGGTCCAGACGTAACAGCTAGGGTTCAGTTCTAAGAACACACTGGTGGTTGTGTTAGAATAGACTCAAGCATGACCAAGGGTGGAGGTAAAATGATGAGGTAGGAGGCTACTAAGATAATGTGGGCCAAAAAAAGCAGGGGGGGGGGTTGTATTAGGATGATAGCAGTAAAGGAGTTGGGAAATGGTTATATTCCAAATATTTTGATATATCCTATTTCACTGCACCATTGGTCTTCAGCTGCTCATGTTTTATGAAACACTGAATGAAATCAGTGGCATCAGTTATATAATCATATATTTTTATATCATTTCAATTTTAATGCATTCAAATTTCAGAGATGTTAAAATAGGACAAGGTGCACCTTACAATGTATGAAATATGAAATCTTGGTTGGATATGCTACTGTACTGAGGAAGAAACTTGTTTTCCAACAAACTGAGAATTAACTAACCTACACATTCAGCATGTTTGAGGGCTTGCTAGGAAAAATCACCCACAGTTGCTTGAGGAAGGGCAAGGCTCTGCTGTTAGCTGACCTTCACTTGATGTATCCACCACTCACTTGCTAATTGGCTGCTGTCAGGGAGTAACTCCTCGTTGGCTGGTATGTCTAATTAATGGCCACAGATCAATTTACTTATCATTTGTATCTCCATATTCTATGAGGTATTTGCAGTTAATGGTTTGTGTCTGATAATTATGGGAAGTGGCTCAGAATCACCCACATTGTCAACTTAAACTTGTCGCTAATGAACACAGTCACAGAAAGGAAAACCACAAACCAGTAGTCTATGCCAAGTTAGAGGTTTTATATCTGTAAGCACCATTTCCCCCATGAAATATCAAACTGGCATGTGTTCCTTGGTGGTACAAATCCTGGCACACATTTGAAGTACTTTGGCATACTTTTCTAAATTATTTATTCCTAGACCCCATCCCAGATCAATGAGATCAGAATCCACAGGAGTAAGTTTCAGGTTTTAGTATTTTTGAAAATGCCCCAGGTGATTCAAATATACAATCAATATTGAAGACACCGTGTGCTTGGTGGTTTCCTCATTAAAAAGACTTTCATGTGCTCAGATCAATTTATCTATGAAATATGAATTTAACAGTCATATTTCATGCAATGATATATAGCTGGCATTAGAAATGAATATGAAATAGTGCTAGAAATTGACTCACAATGTGCTGCCGAGTGGAAAATAAAACTGTGTAGAGTGTTATCTTAATTAAAATAAGTTATACCTGTTCATTTTTGTGTCTATATATTCCTAATAGCCACAGATCAATTTGCCTATTATTTTCCCCTCCATATATTGTTTATTTCCAGTTAATGGTTTGTATCTATTATAAGAAGGTGCTTCTGAGTCATCCACAATGCAAACTTAACCCTATCACTGATGAATAGATCCACACACATTCATATCTATATTTATATATCTATCTATCTGTATATCTATCTATCTATATATGGTACACATCCACATATATATGATAAAAAGAAATAGAAAAATATTTATAACCATAAGTCCTCAAGATTACAGATTTTAATTTTTTCTTTCATCTTCATTTTCTACAATGTAGATGTATTTATTTTCTAATAAAAATGATTTATTTCAAAACAACAGTGATATCTATTTATTGGAGAAAAAAAATTCAGGAAATCCTAAATAAGAAAAGTTAAATGGTTCATGATTTCACCACACACGGATAACCACTTTTGGCATTCCAATTCATTGTCTCTCATTTTTTTCTGTATGTAACTGTGTGTGTGTGTGTGTGTGTGTGTGCATGCATGCATGCGTGCATACATATAAAATTATATTTACACTGAATTTTAAATGTATGCCTTTTAGCCTACATTTTTCTCTTAATAAAAAATTTACTTTTTCATTAAAATTTTTCACAAAATGTGCTTTTTTTAATGAACCATATGGGATTGTATTGTATGTACACATCATAATTTATTCAACCAAACTTTTGATATTTCATTTTTAAGTGTTATCTAACATTTGCCTAAACATGTGCATTTATTTATTATAATATTTTGCTTAAACATAAATATATCCCTGTATTAGTTTTTCTTCTGTTGCTATAGAATATTACCTGAGGCTGGGTAACATATAAAGAAATAATTTTATTTCGCTCATAGTTTGGAAGGCTGAAAAGTCCAAGACTGGGCATTCCCACTGGTTCAGCCTCTTTCTGACTATATCACAACTTGATAGATGATATCACAACTTGATAGATGGCATCACAGTGGGATAAGAGTGAGAGGGAAAGGCAGTCATAGAGCAATAAAAGAGACATGAGATATTCAAGGCCAGGCTGGCTATGTTTAGAACAACCCTCTCTGGCAGGAACTGATTGGAGAACGACATGAATCCCTTCTGAGAGTGATTTCCCAATGACTTAATTACCTCCCAATAGGTCCTGCCTCTTAACCCCCACCTTCCCACCTCTCACATCACCACACTGGGCCCCAAGAAGGGCACTCAGAGAGAGGTCCGGGGGCATAGGACAGCCACAGTGCCCCTTACCCTGGAAGGCTGCCATCTTCCTCGTGCTGGTCAGCTTTAGATGGGTGGCTGGCAGGGCCTGTCTGAACTTCAGAATGGTCTCCCTGGCCATGAAAAGGGGGCTTCCAGCACATGAACCTGGGGAACACACTCAACCATATACAAACCGTAACCATTTATGAAGATGGGTACCTTTGTATGAACTCCTGGAACTGGACTTCTTGAGTCAAAGGTGCTCATCTTTTTAGACTTTTGATAAGAACTGTTTACCTGCCTTTTAGGGAGATTTTGGAGCTTTCACACCAACAGAAAAAAGAAAACTGTTTCACTGCACTCTTAACATTATATGCTACATTTCTACACGTTTACATAACTTACAGTGAGTTTAAATAAGTAAAGCAAATATTGAGAAATTCTAGGTTAAAAAAAAAAGCCACAAGGCAAAAACCAAAAGCCACTTATAATCCATTCTTAAATATTTTTAAAACTGGTAATCCAAGTGTGAGCCTTCCGGATTTCTCTCTACCTTGATAGGAAAGTATTATGTTGATATTAAACTTCCTAAACATGATACTTGTATTATGGTAATATAAGCAAATGCCTTTAGTCTTAAAAGACATGTACTAAAGAATTCACCAGTGAAGATTCATTACTACTTCCCAACTGACTATCTAATCATTCCTAAATAAATATTCACACACACACACACACACACACACACAAATATATATATTTGTAGAAAGAGAAAGAAAGAAAATGTAGCAAAATGTTGACAACTGGTAAATCCAAGCAAAAGCTATATGAGTATAAATTGTACAATTCTTGCAACTTTTCTGACATTTTCCTAAATTAAAATTTAGAAAAAAACAGATCCCCCTCCTCCAAAGCCCTCCACCTCCCACTCCACCTGCATCCCTACGGTTTAGAAATGATTCTCTTGAAGCGCATTCCCTTGAGCAATTCTGGGCCCCAAAAGGTAAAAACCTCCCTCCCACTTTTCTACTGTTGGTGGATGGGCTCGGGGTGGGGGGGTAAGACTCAAAGGCTGAGGCTTTTCCACAGATCCCAAGGTGAGGTAGCCATTCCACAATATGGTGAATTTCTGACCTTAGATTATGAACAAACAACTCACTGTCTCCTGGCTTTGGGCATCGAATATGATTCCTGGGAAATGACACCTTCCCTGTGAATACACATTTCATCCCAGTGACTTTCAAATGCCCTTAAGATGAAAGACTAAAACCCTAATGTAATCCTCTTACTCTCCTGACACCTCTATATGCTTCAGCGTCCAATTATGTGCTGTTCCCCATCAAGGTATTTATTCCCCATGTGCCAGTACAGACTGTTTCTTTAATTGATTAATGGCTCACATGCCTCAAATTTCTTCTCAAGCCATCTTTCTGTGATCAAATCTCTTTCTGGCATACACAATGAGATGACCATATATTTTCTTGTAGCCTCCAAGCTGAGGTAAGTCATTCTGTGATGATCACCATTAGCACAGAACATAGTTCCTTCCAGAAAGTAAAAGACACCTATTATCACTCAAACAAATTAATCCAGTTAAATGGTACTGGGTGATTCTGGAACATGGGTTTTAAATAGTGATGAGTTCTGGAAGTGCAGTTTAAAAAAAAAAAAAAAACTCTGTAGCATCATGGGGCAGAGAATGGAAAGAGGGAAAAAATAGTGCAAAAAAAATCAGTGCAGAAGTGAAAAAGTCTGTATCTAAACTCATGGTGATGAGAATGAAGAAAATTGAACAAACCCAAAAGCTATTTAGTGGCTTCTAGTTAATGATGGCAGGTCCAACACAGCTGCTCCTGCCTCACAAGTCTCCCATGGCCAAATAATGAAGGAAGAAATTTGCCATGAAATTGATGATCTTAAAGTTCATCAAGAGGAGAGGAGAGATGCTCGATCCATCAAAGAGTTTCTTGACATTCTGGCAGACAATAAGGGAGTGGGATTTGGTTCATCCTTTTCTCCACTGCCATGTCTTCCCATATTGGGCCAGCAAAAGTGGGACCTGCAGTTACACCTGCTTTCATGAAACACTGGTATGTGTAGGCATGACTCAAATGGATTACAAGTGGATAAGTTTTCAGAGTGACTTTCAGCCATGTACCTTAATCTCTATATCACTCTCTCTGCAACCATCTTTCAAGGAGGTGTGAGTCCCAAGACCTTGTTTATATTTTCCTCTTTCCTATACTTTCCCACCTTCATTACTTTGCTCCTGTATCACAAATTCATCACTCATGCAATAGCCAAAACATTCCTTCTTCAATGAATTCTTTTCTGCCTTCACTCTGGATTCAAGTTCCCCTGTTAAATCCTCTAATTACAAGATTTACTTTTCTTTCAGAGACCCAACCTAATTTGTAACTATGTATTTGCTTGTGTATTTGTGCAATGTCTTTCTTAAAATAAAAATTGCATGAGAACAGGGAATTTGTCTATTTTTTTAGGGCTCTATCATTTATGTCTTGGAACAGTGGGACTGCCCAATAAATAATGGTTGGGATTAATAAATGAAAGGTATGAAGCAAAACCATTAGGCCATGGTGCCATTTGTGGAAGTTGTACTTAGCAGAACAAAAAGATGTAACTGCTTCCCATATAGAATATCCTTTTTTAAAAAAAGATAGTGTTGCTTCTCATTCTCCCACAGAGCTGCCTGAATGGGTACAGTAGCTGGACCTAGGCAGGAGAGAGCATGCTTTTTCCCGAATATAATGACAAACAGGTAACCCAAGACCATGAGAAATGCATGCAATCTAGCTATACCTTAAGTCATTGTAGACAAAGGGATGAAGAATTTGGCAGGTTAGAGAGCTATCTACCTTAGTAAGCAATAATCAGTGATTTTCTCCTGATCATTCTCCAGCAAAGAGTACTATGAAGGAGATTGTCTGAGATTTGGGGGTTGAAATTCTGGCTATTTCACCACGTCATTACAGTGAGCATCCGAGATAATTTTGCAAGTTGAGGTGAGCTAATGATAAGAGGTTAAAATATGAGACACTAATGGGTAGTCACAATGCATTTATTTCAATGGCATTTATGATGCAGTCATTTCCAAGGCTGGGACACTTAACAGCAAGAACAGCTACATATCTGGCTATTAGCACCAGTGAAAAGTAAGATTCACCCAAAAGGTCAGCAAAGATGCTTGGGGGAGAAAAAAAAGCAAGACCTTTTTGGTATCATATTCTACATGGAAACATTTTTGTCTCATTAATAAATTTCTCAGCCATAGATGAGAAATCATGAAGAATGCAAGGTCATGAATTTGCTATGGGTTATCTGTTATTAATACAGCACCTTTCTGCTCTCATGATTGCTGAAGCTGTGTCCTTGGAAATATCCCAAATAAGATAGAATAGAGATTCCAGAAACAAAGAAGTATGTGTATTAGTCAGCATTCTCCAGAGAAACAGAATGGTGTGTGTGTGTGTGTGTGTGTGTGTGTGTGTGTGTGTGTGTGTGTCCTTGCCTGCACATGCATGTGTCGGAAGTGGGTAGGAGTTTCTGCAGGTGGGGGAGTGGTGTCCATGATTTCTGCTCAAATGGGTAGCCAAAAATTCTGCGCAGGTGCTGATGCCCATGGTCCTGCTTGGGTACTGGGTAGTCCTGCGTCGGTGAGTAGTTGGGAGACCTACTCCGACTCTGAGGCCTGGAGCCCTGGATGGGGCACAGTGATAGTGATTCTTGCGTAGGAGTAGGAATATCACTCACAGAGAAGCAGTATTCTCACTACTTGAGTCCCAGGTCACAGAGTGACACAGAATGCTGCCTCCCTCTGGCCTGCCATCTTGGATCTCCTGCTAAAATGCCTTTTTGTATGAATGTGAATAGGTTCTCCAAATAAAATCCCCATGCCTCCATGTTTTTTGAGGACAGCATGGCTTTGCAGATGTCTCTGGTGCTCTCCTTACTGGTTATAGGCAATAAATCTTTCTCCATTTCTTTATCTTCTAGTCATGTTCATTGATAGTATGCTCACCAAGAAGAGAACCAATCACATTCAGTTATAAGACCCCATTCTCCCAGTCACAACTCTCCCTATTCTACCCAGTGGTGAACTTGTGATATGGACTGATGAAAAAACCATTCCTTTACTTCTGCAGGATATTGGACTTCATCCTGTTTGAAGAGAGGGTCCTTGACAAAGGAAAACCACAGCAGGACAGGGGAGGCAAAGTGGGGTAAGCCCCATTCACCAGGGCAGTTAACCATTTAGGAATAGAGGCGCTCCCTAATGAAGAACAATATTTCAAGAATATGTGGTGGTGGGTGTGTGTATCCTCTTTTGCAATTCTATAACATGACATCTTAAATTAGGCAGTATATTTCTTTTTTAGTAGAAGGTAAATGTTGCAAAAGAGAGGTTTCTGTGTTGGTGAGGGTTTGATTGGAGATGTAGAACCACTGTAAATGATACTGAATAAGCGATGTAGGACAAGGATTATACCCGGGTAAAGCTAGGGGTGAGAGACCTAGGAAGGGATAAGTGGAAATCAAAGAGAGGTCACTACTCAGAAACCATGGGGAACTATGGAAGGCTGCTGCCTCTGGAGCTGGTGGGGGCAGACCTGTAGGTCAGCAGGGTGGACAGCTGGAAACAAAAGAAGGAAGTGAAAAGAGAGGACAATGCAATCCAAAAGGGTAATCTGAGACCTTTGAGAACAGACTGAGCCAGCAGGTCAGCACCATGTGCCACCTGGAAAGCACAGGAACTGCTACTTCACCTCACTCTCAAATATCGGTGCACTACTTTTTGTGGCCAACCCTGATGGGAGCCATAGAGGAAAGAGAATTCAGGAAATGTAGTTCAACCTCAGATAACTTGATACAGGTTTTAAAAAAATGCCACAGTTTCACAGTAATGATTAACAATTATATCCCTTCAAGCCTAATCTCTATCATGTTACATTATGCTTTGTCCCAAATATAAATGGGCTTTGTTAACTACTTATTTTCTATCAGAACTGAATGCATTTAAATTCTCTTTTTTTAGTTTTTTTTTTATTTAATGGAGTTTTTTCACATTAAAAAGCACACCTGTTTTCACAGCTTTATTTTAGAAGTTAGAGTCAAGTTGTGAGGTAGACCCAGTCTTTCGATGCTGTTGTTGTTCTTTTTAGTTATACATGACAGTAGAATGTATTTTGACGTATTACACATACATGGTGTTATGGCTTGGATGTGAGGTATCCCCCAAAAGCTCACGTGTGAGATAATGCAAGAAGGGTCAGACAAGAAATAATTGGGTTACAAGAGCCTAACCCAATCAGCGAATTAATCACTTGATAGGATTGGGGGGTAATTGAAGGTAAATGGGGTGTGGTTAGAGGAGGTGGGGGGCTAGGGGCATGCTTTTAGGAGTATATATATTTTTTTTAATCTGGCAAGTGGAGTTTTTCTCTCTGCTTCCTGATCTTCATGTGAGCTGCTTCCCTCCACCACACTCTTCCACCATGATGTCCGGCCTCATCTCATGCCCCAAAGAATGGAACCTGCTGTCTATGGATTGATACTTCTGAAACCTTGTGCCCCCAAATAAACATTTCCTCTTCTAACATCGTTCTGTCTTTTAGTTGCAGCAGTAAAAAAAACTGACCAAAACACATAAACTTTCCATTCTTTTGGTTATAATGATGTGAAATTATATTGGTCATGTCTTCATATGTGAATATAGGAAAGTAATGTCCAATTCATTCTACTGTCTTTCCTATTCCCCCTCCCTTCCTCTCATTCACCTTTGTTTAATCCAAAGTACTTCTATTCTTTCCTATTGTGAGTTAGCAGCAACATATCAGAGAGAACATTTGGCCTTTGGTTTAGGGAGACTGGCTTATTTAACTTAGAATGATTGTCTCCAGTTCCATCCATTTATTGGAAAATGCCATCGTTTCATTTCTCTTTATGGCTAAGTAATATTCCATTGTGTATTTATACTGCATTTTCTCTATACTTTTGTCTGTTGAAGGACACCTAGGCTGATATCATAGCTTAGCTATTGTGAATTGAGTTGCTATAAACATTGATGTGGCCACATCACTATAGAATGCTGATTTTAAGTCCTTTGGGTATATATTGAGGAGTGGGTCAGCTGGGTCAAATGATGGTCCCATTCCAAGTTTTCCGAAGACTCTCCATACTGCCTTCAAGGTGGTTGCACCAATTTGCCATCCCACCGGTAATGTATGAGTGTGCCCTTTTTCCCCCACATCCTCAGCAACATTTATTTACCCAGTCTTGATGGGTTTCCCTGGTCAAATGTATACCCTTCTGCAATACACATTTCTCTTTTCTTGAGTCTTGGCCAAAAACATTGCTAACTCAGCTCAACTAGGATTCCCAACACTGACTATAGGCACATTCTGGAATATCTTTATTGCTATCTTTCCATTATCACTTCATAATTTTCTGATTAAAAAATTAATATAGTTTCATATCACCCATGTATAGCAAATGCAACAACTATCTCTTTGAGAAAGCTGAAGTTGCTAACTATAGTCTGGTAGATAGCCATTTTATCTAATTAAGAAATTGTCAAAAATGAATAATAGATGGTTGAATATAGAAAAAATATTCCCCTTAAGACAAAAGATTTTTTTACAGTACAACTTGTTTGGGGGAGGGGTAGATTTGAGATATCTTAGTATTTAATTTTTCTCTATGATCTTTTAGACTCAAAATAATAAACAAAACTTTACTTATCTACTTATTTCAGAGGAATATATTTCAACAAGTAAAAAGTAGCTTAGTAACAAGAAAATTGTTCACATTCTGCTAGAACAACCTATTGTGTAGATTCTTTTGTGTTTATTCATTATTACAGTACATAAGAAAATGTCAGATATTCAAATCACATTTCTAAAATTACACAGAGCACTTTGTACTACATTTGTTTTCTTTCAGTATTTTGTAGCATGACTCAAAATCATATGCTTCTGGTTAACATTTTTCTAGTGATTGTCGTTAATATTTCATTGGAAATAGTTTCCTAGGGCCCACAAATGTTTTTATTCCTGGACTTTGACCTCCAGAATTAAATTTCAGATACTAACTTTCCCTAGTAGAATCAGTAATACAGTGCCTGGCAAAATGCTCATGTTAACGAGTCGATTAAATGCTTCCTAAATGGGAAATAGGAAATATTCTTTTAAGGAAAAAGGAGCTCAGTGCAAATAAACAACATAACATATATATGCTCCCAGACCAAGTGCCAGGCTTTTCTCCTCCTTCTTCCTCAACTATTTGCAGTCTGACATGCTGTTAAAAGTTAATAAATATTCATCAATGATTAACAATACTGAGCACACTTCTCAGACTTTGCTACGCAGATACTCACTGAGCAGCCAGCATCAATGAAGTTTTCATTTCATTGCTCCCTGCCACCCAGCCCTCCTTGCTGCCATTGGCTGGGCGTTCAATATTGAATCTGTCTTTCTGAAGCCCTACTTTTATCATATCACTCCTTTGTTTAAAAATATGGAATGAATACTCTTTGCCAACTGGGCAGAGTCCATATTCCTTAATGTCACTGGCAACGCCTTTCATAGTCTGGCCCCACCTCCTGCCTGCCACCTCCCCACCAATCTTCCCTCCTTCTACATGCCAGCCATGCTCAAGGCCAAGCATGTTTTTAAATGTGTCATATGGACCATCCATGTTCTCTTTTCTAGGCCTTCATTCCAGCTAGTCATTGTTTTGAAGCACTCCCCTACTCAATTCCATCCCCTGGCCCCTCTTTACCTAGATAACTTTTATTAGTTTTTGAAATTTCATCTTTAACATTCCTATGCTTTGGGAAGCCATCCCTGGATCTGCTAGACTGATGGGGCCTTCTCTGCCTTGGGCATCCCTGACACCTTGTACTTTCCTATCTATATCTAGTGAGTAGTGATAATCCTCAAATATATTGATCCCTGGTCTCCAGAACCTGAAAGTTTTTGCCTTATAAGAAAAAAATATGCCTTCACAAATGTGATTAAAGATCTCGAAGTGGGTGCTAGATGCATCAGAAGTCTTCATAAAAGAGAGTTCGAAAAAAATTTCATAGGGACAGAAGAGAAAAAGATACACATAGAAGAAAAGATGGTATGAAAAGGAGGCAGAGATTGGTCACAAGCCAAGGAACGCCAGCAGCCAACCAGTCGCTGTGAGGAGCCCCCAGAGGGAAAACAGCCCTACAAAACCTAGATTTCCACCCATGATATTAAGTTCAGATTTCTACCCTTCAGGACTTTAATAGCACAGGTTCAGTTATTTTAAACCATCAAATTCACAGCAGTTTGTTGCAAAAGCCTCTGACAGCTAAGATAGCTTCACAGCTGTGCGAGTCAGGGGCCCATTGGGCAACAAAGGGTACAGGTAATGGAGACTTAAGTGAAAGGACCATGTAGTAGTCCATGGTTCCTGATAACAAGTTGCCATTACCACTTCTAAGAGGGCAAGAGAAGGGAGCAGTGACCAGAACTCAAAGAACAGCTGTAGAAGGGGGCTTCCTAACAGGAGCAGTGGCCTTTAGCATGGGGACCCAGCCAAGTTAAAGTGGCCCAGCAGGGAGAAAACCAGGGGAATAAATATCCCAACTTCACCCCCTCTCTGCACTCTGATCTCCCTAGAAGCTGTGGGAAACAGAGTCTATTCACACATTTCACAAAGGGCAAAGGGCAAAGCACAGAGCAAAGTGGAGAGCAAGCAGCTCAGGAGGGGAGAAGAAGTTCTAGGACATCAGTCATCCTGTTCAACTGCAATGACTCTTTGAACCGCAGATTCCTCCACTCTGCCTTAAACACCAGGAATGCAGTACCCCCCCCGCCCCCTTTATGATAAATACCAGCCCCCCACGTGACATCAGGCACAGACCAGGAACTTCATAAATATTTACTGAATAAAATTAATCAAACACCTCATCAAAGAATAAGAGAGACTTCACCATCGGGATCTAGACTCCCATTTCTAGTTTTGTTTTCCACTATCCTTTTATGAGTCTTCTGTTGAAAGCCAGAATGGACCACTAAATTGTTCCCAAGCCTTACTCTTTCCTTCCTCCATAGCTCTTGTTTGCAGCCACATGGTCACATTTGACTATTGGTTTTTGTTCGCTGTGTGCATGTGTCATGGCTCAACTTGAAGACCATAACTTCTTTGAGAGCCACCTCTCTGTCTCATAAAATTATGCATCTTAAGTGGGCTTTAGCCAGTCACTTCTAAAAGTAAATCCACAGGGCTGGGGTTGGGGCTCAGCAGTAGAGCACTTGCCTCACACGTGTGAAGCACTGGGTTTGATCCTCAGGACCACATAAAAATAAATAAACAAAATAAAGATATTATGTCTATCTACAACTAAAAATATTTTTTAAAAAGAAAATTCACAATAAATATTCCATTGTTAGATGGAATAGATTAACAGTTAATTAGTATATTATGTAGTCACTTATTTATCTTCATCTCTTCTATTTTTTTCTTACTATCAAAGCTAAAAGAACCTGTCACCTTTAGTTTTTCAATAACACGTTTCCTTATTTAATAAAAAAAAAAGATAAAATGAAAGACTTGTGAACAAAGGTTAAACTTTGTTCATAAAATTAAAATGATTTTTAAATTAAATTTAAAACTAAAATGATGCTCTACAATCCAGCACAGAGTACTCATTCATAATGGTATTCTGTGCTGGATTGTAGAGTATCATTATGAAGGTTTTGCCTCATGGATGGTGGGGAATGACGAGGAGATAGTTACAGGTCTAACATCTCTAACATCTCTGAAGTTTGTCTTAAGATATGAATTTGCCACTTTTGGAGATTTCTCAGAACTTAGATCAAGTTAAAGGTGCATTTTAATACAGCTGCATATAAATCAAGAAAAATAGAAAGAAAACAGTAGTGGGGTGTACACTAACCACATTTCATAACATTTTAATAAAAGTCATATTAGAGGAACAAATGCCAGATGCAAGAAGGCTAAAGTGACATATTCTGCTGCAAAGTTATGTGCCTTTAAACATCAGAATAAACATTTAAAACAATCCTTATCCATGATTACCAGGAATATTTAGCAACACTCATGACAGTTTTTCAAATTTACTATCCCATTTCACTATAGTATCACCTTAAGAGAATAGCAAGCTGAGTATGTCTCCCCAAGGACTATTATAAAAGATGGTATGAATGCCTAACATATTGACTTTATTGCTGTCAGAAATAAATGCAGACTCTCATATGTAATAGCTATGTATTTCAGTAACTATATTTTGCAAATGACTGCAGCCCTATAACGACATCCCAGAAAAACTCATGTGAATGTCTTTGGAAACGTTTAAGCTCTTTAATATTTGAATTGCTTATAAATGTTTATCTGCGTTATGTTTGTCTTCCAAAACATACCAAGCTTGCTTCATTACAAGACATAAGTCAATACTTGCATATGGATGTAAGTAAACACAGCTTTGCAGTAGATTCATTTAGATGCAATGGACAGAATAAAATATATATTTTCTAAAGGAACAGATCCTCTTGGCTATTCACTTAGGGCTCAAAAGCAAATGAATGTTCAATGTTTCACAGCTATTTGAACCAGTGGGGACTTAATAGCTAAATTTCTATAGAAGAAAAGTCATTTGAAAATGAAGAGTCTTGTGAATTACTCAGATTTGAAATAGTTTCCCATTTTTTTGAGTATGGAAACACCATGCCCTCTTCTTTGCAAGGCCACGTACAGGCACTATTATAGGACCGTGTCCTTTATGCCTAGCAGCCAAGGTGTTTTTCTGGATCACCTAGATATGACAAAATTAGAGCTCATAAACACTAAGTTAGCTAACAAGTTAACCGCACAAGAGAATATACCTGAGACATCCTAAACTCACTTATATAGACTTACACAGATTATACAATTTCTTCCCCCTAATCTTCATTGGTCATTATACAAATACAGGTCCTCACATGTTGCAAACCATCTTGGATTTCTGAAACAAAGGCTTTCATCTTCCTTTTGAAGATTCAAAAATTGCCTGGCATTTGTAAACCATGTTGGAATATCAACTTATTTGCCCAAGAATGATACAAGGGACTAGCAGAGATGTTCTGTTATGATTTTGATATAATCTTTTGTCCCCCCAATGCTCTTGTGTTGAAGTCTTGGTCCCCAATACATCAGTGTTCATAGGTGGGGCCCTGGGAAGGCAATTGGATCATGAGGGCTATGACCTCAAAAACTGATTAATCAAATCCATTTATTGACTCAAACTGAAAGCATTTGGATGGAGGGGCTTTGTTATAAAAGCAAATACTCTTGCTTTCTGATTCCTGGCAGGCTTGAGGTGAGCAGCTTTCCTCTGCTATGGGCTAACCACCATGATGTTCTTCCTGGACACAGGCCCACAGAAATAGGGCCAAGAAACCACCGACTGAAACCTCTGAAACCATGAACCAAAATAAATGGCTCCTCCTTTTAAGTTGTTTTGCTTGGGTAATTTGTCACACTGACAAAAAAAGCTGACTAGCACATATTCCAAAACAATTAATTTGACAAAGTCAGTGACCCAAAAGAACACCTATGTCTAAGATACATGCTCTGCATCTTAAAATAATGTCAAACCCCTAGGGGCAAAGGAGATGGAGATTTGTGACATTTCCTGCATGGACCCATAACTTCCACTATTTTATCTTAATATTAAACTTCAAGATGTGTACATAGGCATTAAGGATAAATGCAGGATCAGAAGTAAATTCCTCACTCAGCAACTCCCCGCTTACTAATGAAAGCAACACATTGAGCCTCAAGAGTTGATAATTTGTGATAATTTGTGTCCAGTGGAGAGATGTAATTCCAGGTGAGTGATCAGGCAATGTTTCATGGAGAAGGCGATGGAGGTGGATCTGGGATTATGGATAATATGCGAGTTTATGAACAAGAGAAAAGATTGCATGGCAGAGAGTACAAATAGCATAATAGTTAACATGATGATGATAATGACAATGAGGGTGTAATTATTAAGTATCAGTCAACAAACTCAGTTGTGTAATTTTCTTTATTTGCCATAAATCAACTTTTGACTTCAACCTCCCTTGCTAGGCAAATGACAAATACAGCTCTAAATCACTCTTGTGTCCTCCACCCTCCCACCACAGAGTTGTGTTAAGGTTCTGAGGCCTTAAAACTTCCAAGGCATCTAAGAAGCCTCCTTAGTCATATGTCACCTGCTCCAGTGAGCCTCGCTTGCATACCTGATGACTCAGGATAGTCTCTTTGAGGCCGAGACTCTACTATTATTCTTTCTGTGATTTTGATATAATCTCTGTAGAAACTGGAATCAGCCTTTTTGGTGTTGAATCCTTTCCTTTTTCCCTTGTCCTACCATCCTCCAGATATTACCAAATGGAAAAGGACAGGCTCTCACAGTCTGTAGGAACCAAAGACTCCCTCTCTCACACCTGAAACCCTCTTCATCTGCAGACACTCCCTTATTTTTTCCACTTGTCCCCCAGAGGTCTTACTGAACTCTTCAAACACTGTTCCTCTCAAAGGTTGTAGTTTATTCAAAACAAAATCCAGGAGGTTTGACTAAAATATCCCTCCAACTCTCATGCCCATCAAAACACCCTGAGCCTAATATGGTTTAAAAAAAAAAAGATTAAAGTGAAATTGTTACAAAACTTAATGTCTTAATAAAATATCTGCCATCTTGCCTGAGATTTGCCAAGCAAGTATCCACTCTCTGCAAGGGACTTTGTCCCAATCAATCCTTTTGGCATGTAAGAAGAAGATATTCTCAACTCCACTTTTAAGATATTCTCAACTCCACTTTACAAGTAAAGGGTGCTCCACAACCTGCTCAAGATCTTACAGCAAGTAAATGACAGAAAATAGGACTAACCTGACTTCAGAGCTTGAGCATAACACCACTGACCTGCTCCTCCCAGGGATACAGACAAAGAGGGGAGGAATCTCAATAGGTTAAAGAAAAAAAAAAAGAAAGTAAAAACATTAGTGGTTGAAGGAAAATGAGGAACAAAGACACTTAGAATAAGGCTGAGGTCAAATTGTCAAAATCTTAGAGGGCTTTTGTTTTCAGAGGCAAAGAACTGCCAAAAATCTCTCATGGAACTAAAAAATCATAGCAAGTGTCAGAATACAAAGTTAACATTCATATAAACCACCAAAGAACAAGCAAAACGTGAAGTTAAAAAAAAAAAAAACAACTATGTCATTTATGTTAGCATTCCCCAAAATAAAGTGCTTAAATACAAATCTACCAATATACATAAGACCTGCATGCAGAAAACTACATACCCTGATGAAATATATAAAACAAGAACTAAATAAATCAGGAGATATTCCCAAACATGGAATATCATGTTTGGGCAAAGGAAGCCACCAAGTTTGCCAAGATTTCACTTCTTCCCAAACTGATTTATAGATTCAGAGCAATTTAATCAAAATCTCAGAAAGTTATTCTATGGATATTAACAAACTCATCCTGAAGTCCATTTGGACAAGGAAAAGACCCCAGATGGTCCACATGATATTGAAGGAAAAAAAAAAGTTTGAGGACAAACACTACTGGACTTTAAGAATTATTGTAAAGCTATATAAATCAAGACAGTATGGCATTGGCAATAGAAGATCAAGGGGTCAGAATAGAGAGTCCAGGAATGGACACACATAAATATGATCTGGTATTTGACAAAGGAACAAAGGAATTGTAACAGAACATCTTCAACAAATGGACATCCACATGCAAAGAAAGAATGAATCTGAACACAGACTTTGCCCTTTCCAAGAAAAGTTAACTTAAAATGGATCCTAGATCTAAATTAAAATGCAAAACTCTAAAGTCCTAGGAGGTAATCTGGATGGCCACCATCAGGGGGTATGATGATGGCTTTTATGAGATGATTGATAAGCTGGACTTTGTTACAATTAATTTTTTTTCTCCATAAAAGACACTATCAATAAAATGAGAAGACAAGGCACAGACTAGGAGAAAATATTTGTAAGAGACACAATTGACCACAGTTTGGATATTATTTGAGTGCATTGATGAGATGTAAGATGGTCCGGGTGTAGCAGTGTCGAGAGGTAGGACCTAGTAGAGGTGGAAAGGTCATTGAGTGTACTGCTCTTAGCAGAGATTAATATAGTTCTTGTGAGATTCCAGTTTGTCCTTACCATAGCAGGTTGTTATATAAAGGAGAAACTTAGTCCCTCAATTTCTCTGGCTTCCTTCTTCACTATGCAATCTCCTTCTTCTGCATGTGATATTTTCACCTTTCTGCTTCTCTATCATGTTGTCAGGTAGCTAGGGGTCCCTTATCAGAGGCCACATAGGGGTGTCTTCCCAATCTTGGACTTTCAGTCTCCAAAACTGTGAGCTAAATAACCTCTTTACTTTGTAAAAGTAGCTCAAGTATCTCATTTGTGCCATCCTTAGACAAAAGGAGAACAATAAAACACTACATCCCTCAAATGTCACTCTCCATTCCCAAGAACCTAGCCAACTCAAGGAAATAAGAGTGAGTCTGAGCTGAAATGTCCAACTATTATCTGAAAGAATACTGATGTTCTCTGTGTGCTGCAAATTAAGTCAAATTACTGTTATCTGTAGAAAGCTGCTTTCTTGTATGAATAAGAAGTTCTTTGGAGTGCTGAACATACAAGAGATCAAAACAGGTTAAGCTAGTGATGTCATTTCTTATGTAGCCTCACTTACAAACTCCCTTCTGTGAAGTAACTGGTACAAACTGAAGGCACTGTGGAGAGGACAAGGGCCACTCATCCAGCCAGCCACCATGGGACAAGGCTTTGGGGGGGATGGAGATGCTATATTCTGATGAAGGGCCCAGAGGGATAGAGGTGCTGTCTGTCTCTTCTGTCACAATCGGTCCTTTCCTGTAAGCACTTTTCAATAAATCTTACGTCTTTCAGGCCATCTCCAGTTACTGTCTTTGGACTCTCAGCAACCTACCCCACCACCATAGCACAGCTAGACTGGGGCAGGTACATTATTGTAACAGTAGAAAACAGATAAATACACATCTAATAAAGGACTGTTAGCCAAAATAAACAAAGAACTCTTAAAACTGAAGAAAACAACCTGGTTTAAAAATCAGGCAAAAATCTCAGCAGACACCTCATGAATGAAGATATACAAGTGACAAATTAGCATACGACACTACACTTTGCATCATTTGTCATTAAGGAGATGCAAATTAAAGCACCAATAAAATACTACAATCTCTCAAAACTGAAAACACCAAATGCTGGCAAAGATGCAGAGCAACAGGAACTCATTCATTGCTAAGTGTGAATGAAAGGGAACACAGATGGCACAGCCACGTTGAAAGACAATTTTTTGCTTTCTTACATAATTACTTTTACCAACATAATCTTGCAATTGTGCTCATGGATATTTTCTAAAATGAGTTGAAAATTCATGTTCATATAAAAACTTGCATTAAAAAATGTTTATGGCAGCTTTATGAATAATTGCCCAAACTTGGAAACAGTCAAGATTTCCTTAAGTAAGTCAATGGAAAAATGAACATTCCATTGTCTGGTACATCAAGACAATAGACTACTATTCAGTGCTAAAATGAAGTAAGCTATTAAGCCATGAAAAGACAAGAGGAAACTTAGATGCATATTATTAGGTAAAAGAAGCCAATTTGTAAAGGCTACGTACTATGATTCCAATTGTATGATATTCTGGAAAAGGCAAAACTAGGGACTCAGTAAAAATATCAGTGGTTGTCAGGGAAGAGAAAGGGATGAATATTTGGAGCATAGAGTATTTTTAGGACAGTGAAACTATAGTATTGTTGTGGATACATGTCATCATATATTTTTCAAAACCCATAAAATGAACCCAAATATCAACTGTGAACTGATAATGATATATCAATGGACATTCATGGATTGAAATAGATGGATCACCCTAGTGCGGGTGTTGATAGTGTGTGGGCATGGGATCCACTAGGAACTTTCTATACTTTCTGCTCAATTTTGCTGTAAACCTAAAACTGCTCTAAAAGATAAATTCTATTTAAAAGGAAAAGAACCCTAGAGGACCTAGTTATTGTTACTACTTCATTTGTAATCTGTGGTGATCCACTGAACACTTCTATAAACACAGAACTGATAGAGCTCTGCTCCCAAAGATTAATCTGGAAGACAAGGCTTATAAAGGATGGGAGGAGAGAGAGAAAGAGAAGGAACCCAAATTCAAGCGTGAGTGCTCAGTGACTGGTCTATGTGGAGGATGGCAGGGGACCTGAGAAGGTGCTAGCCTTGGAATGGAAATAAAGGAGGAGAGATCGTACCTAAGTCACATCGCTACACTGAGGAGTTTCACATATGTTTTGAACCAGTGCCTAACAGGCAATCTATCCTCCCATTTACTCTGTAGTTGGGCTCCCTGGAAACCAGTGGTGCTCTAGAAGAACCAGTTCCTCTGCCTTGGAGGGAGTAAATTGGTTGAATGAATCATAGACAGCTAACTTGAGAAGCTGTGCTCTGGGAGAAAGTTGAGCTGTCACGGAGAGGGATTTGGTCTTTAAATCACAGACCTGTGTATGGCGTGCCATTTCTGCCACTTAATGAACTTGAACCTGGAATAAGTTATTCTCCTGTCTTATCTTCAGCTTCTTCTTATTTAAAATGTGAATACTAATATGTGCCTCATACAGTTGTAATGAGAAAGAATGGGGTACTCTGTGAGGGGGTTTTATAAAGTACTATGCAAAAGTGAAGGATTTAAAGTTATTTCTACTCAGCAGAGTGAAAATACCATAACTGATTATAGATTCTGGATGGAAAAAAAAGTCACCAAAAGTAGGGAAACTTTGGAGGTTTTGCATTCAGTAAAGTAATGTCAAGTTACTAAATTCATTATGTATGCTTATGTACC
Source organism: Urocitellus parryii (assembly GCF_045843805.1). Taxonomy (NCBI): domain Eukaryota; kingdom Metazoa; phylum Chordata; class Mammalia; order Rodentia; family Sciuridae; genus Urocitellus; species Urocitellus parryii. The sequence goes on along the minus strand of NC_135535.1, from coordinate 168,194,237 downwards.
ATTGTCAAAGACCCTCCTTTGGGGGGAAAACAATAACAAAAGACACCATTCCTGACCAATGATAGCCTTGGTGGATAAAAATGGCCCTTCTGTGCATCTCCCTCTGGGGACTTTGGAGATACCTGTAACAAGCACAAGGCACATTTACATAAGAATCATTACTTCGTCAAGAAAAAATAAAAATCTTTAAAAAAAATTAGGAATTTGGGTTCCCAGAAAAGAATACTAAAGATAGCAGCCGCCTCAATTCCTAGGTAGCTCCCATGATTCTAACTCCCTCAGCAAAGGTAGTTAGTTTATAACATGGTGCTATGACTGGGATCTGGCATGTGTCACAAAGGTTTATATGTTGAGGGCTTGGTCCCCCAAGCAGTGATGTCCAGAGATGGGGTTTGGGGGAAGTGATGGAATCATGAGAGCATTAATCTCATCAATGAGTGGATTAACCCACTGATGAGTACAGAGCTGAATGGGCCATTAGGAGGTAGACCCTTGAAGGGAATATTTGTGCCCTGGGCCCTTCCTCTCTCACAAGAATGAGATTAGCAGTTTTACTCAATCACCCCCTTCTTGCCATGATGCTCTGCCTCTTCCCAAAGCTATGGAGCCAGTTGACCCTGGATTGAAACCATGAGCCAAAATAAATCTTTCTTCCTTTAAGCCCCCAACTCTCCTGTAGGAATTGTCATAGTGACAACAGGACTAACATACAGGAGACACACCCTGTAAAATGCATTCTTGGCAGCAAGGTCATTTTCTGGTAATTGAAAGAGTGACAAATGTGGTGGCTTATCGCCATGGGGACCACATGAAGAGTGACCCCCTGGATTAGGGCCTCCCCTACCGTAGAAGGTAGAGTCCTACCATCTGCTCTGAGCTACTTTCCCTGGTACCCATTCCATGAGCTCTCCCTTCAGTCTTCCTGCCTCTCTTAGACCTGTGGGATTATCTACAGATTTAGATATCAGTGCTACCACTTAAAACTATCTGACCCAGTTAGCACTGATGCATAACAAATGACCCCCAAACTTACTGGTTAAAAACAACTACTACATCACCAATGACTCAGCAGGATCATTCATGCTTTGGGATTCAGTTGGCAGATGGCTGAGGCCTGCTGGTCTAGGATACTCTTAGGTGGACATTTCACATCCCTTTAATAGACTAGCCTGTGTGTTTCTCATAGAAGTGGCCAAGTTCCAGGAAGAAAAAGGAACCATGCATACACACACATTTCAAACCTCATCTTGCACCAAATTTGCACTGATTCTGACTTCACACTGCTTTTCAAAGTCAAGTCCTTCTATACTCTTCCATTCAGGCCATGTCCTTGAACAGCACTTTTTTTTTTTTTTTTTTTTTTTTTTTTTTTTTTTTTTAGAAAATGAGTATGATAGTGCAAACACATATAGCTTCATAACTTTTTTTATTATTTACCAATACATGATCAATTTATTTGCTATTATAAAATATTCCACTATATTAGCAATAAAATCCTGTTTACTGCATCTTTTTTGTATGGCCTGCAAGCTAAGCATAGTTTTTATTATTTGAAATGGTTGAAAAAATCCAAAAGAAGAATGTCATTTTGTGATGCAAGAAAATTGTGCAAAATTCAAACTTGAAGGTTGATGAATTAGATTTATTGGATTATAGCTACATTCATCCATTTCCATGTGTATGACTGCTTTCCTGTGATAGCACCTAGGTTGAATCATTGTGGTAGAGACTACATGGCCCCCAAAACCTAAAATACTTACTATCTGGTCCCATAGGAAAAGGTTTGTCAATCCCTGTTCTATAGTATAATGTTCCAAAGACTGAACCATGCAGTTCTGTGTGTGTGTTTGTATGTGTGTGTGTGTGTGTGTGTGTGTACGTATTTCTGTGTGTGTAGTTACACTGTCAAGATCTAAGCTATAAATGTTGAATATGGAGGTCATGGTCAATTCTTAATATGACAGATAACAACTTTGAAAAGGAAATATTGTGTGCATTTCTGAATTATTCCTTAATGAAATTCTCAGAAATGGAATTGTTGAGGCAAAAGATAAGCACATTTTTAAGGCTTTTGATCCATACCTTTGGAATGGATATAAAATCATTCAAACATGATTTTATGTCCAATTTTTCAAGAGTTATTACTGTTAAGGATGGATATGGAATTTGCTCAAGGATCATTTTTCTGATTGAGATAATCATTTGATTTTCCTTTCCTTTAGTGATGTAATCAATTTTGTGAAAAAATATATCTACATTGGTTTTTACTTTGTTATTATTCAGTCACCTTTAAATGCAAAAATAATTTTTATTAAAGGATTTTATTTAACACAAAATCATGTGGGTAACTTCTCCCTAGGTTTTCACTAACCACCCGGACTCCACTTCATTTCTGAGATGCAAGATCGAATCTTATACACTTTATTTGCCATTTCTCCTAGCTTTGCTTCCCCTACCGTGTACTGTTAGGTCATCAGGCCTCCCTCATTTAGTTGCTTTCTGGCACCCATAGGAAGAGGTGTTAATATTCTGGAAATTTCTATCACTTAAGTGGAGCATAAAATTTTTTGCCAAATAACATTGATTTCAAATGGCAAAAAAAGGCTTTAGTGGCTGGTTCCCCATCTATCCCAGGGCTGCCCTCATCAGCAGCCCCAACCCCTAATCAGAGAGGGCAGGAGTCCCTAACATGTCCTCCAACACTTTTCTGTGCCAATCTTTTGTTTCTCAGAAAGGAAAGTGGTATGTGATGGTGCCAACATCACTCAATCTAGTGAAAGTTGCAGACAAAGAGAAGAATTTTACTAAAATGTTTGGCAATCTGGTAACTTCCTCTGCAGCATTTGTAGGTCAATAGAGGCTTTCCTAATTGTTCATATTTTACATGGTTTTTAGGAGAGAGGAGCTTGACACCAGTGCAGGAGTCGACATCACTTCCTAACGTCTTACTAATAGCAGAGTCAGGCTCCAATGGGATTGCATGAGCATGAAGAGAGGTTTTTTTTAAATCTTTTAATTTTTATTGGTTCTTTTTAGTTACATATAGCATGAGGATTCATTTTGACATAATTATAAAAGCATGGCCCACAATTTACTCTAATTTAGTCCCCAGTACTTCCCCTTTCCCTCCCTTCCCCCATTTCCTTCCCTCTACTTTACTGATATTTCTAGTATTTACTTTTAGTTTTGAAAGGTAATTCAGGGATGTAAAGGAGGGAGGAGAGATTGCTGACAGAAAAAAACATGTAGACATACCCTTTGACCAGGTATCAAATTAAATAACTAAATATCTTAGCCAAAAAAACAAAACAAACAAACAAACAAAACAACATCAACAGCAAAAGCCTGAGAGCAAGAAAGCACCATCTCTTGGATAAACTCATGAAATAAGGTCTGCAAATAACCCAAACAGTACCAGATGTCCCCTTGGTCATACTGATCATTGCCAGCTTCTTCAACATCTATAGCTAATAGCTAACATATATAACGTAGCTAACACCACCTATGGAAAAACTTTCTTTCGACATTGCAGACTAGGTACTGCTATCCCACGATTGATGGCTCATTTAATAGCAAAATGCTTCTCTACCTTTTACCAATATTTCAAAAGTTTTATTTCATTTCAATGTTCGTCCCAGCACCTCTCACCAATTGTCTATCCGTTATTTTTTCTACAGCATCCTGTAGGACACCCTCTATGTATCCTCTGTCTACTCTATGTAGCACGTTATATCAATATTTTCTGAATTTAGTCCTGTCTTTGAACTCAAAAAGGAAGAAGTAGACAGAGCAAGGAGATTTATTGAATGAATGAATACATATCATAATCTGAAACAGAAAGAATATAAGTCTCCAGTAAAGATCATGAAAAAGTAGCTGAAAGTCAAACTCTGGTAAGATCATGTACAAATGCCAAGTCCAAAGGGCAGCCCCCAAATCACAAATGAGATTTTGAGGCAAGACTCAGAAGCCAGACAGAAAGTAATAAGAATGGGAGTCAGTCAGAAACCTATTCCAGGTCAATTTCTGTTTACCACCTCTACAGTGAACATGGCTTCCGTTGGATGGATGCAAAGAGTACTAGACTATCTTAAAATAAAGACACACTAAGAGTAGAGACAAAGAGTATAATATTTGGTAAATTCCAGAAAATAATTATGTAAATCAGAATAATTAAAAAAACTGACTATCATCATTGTCCTGGTCCATTGAGGCTGCATTAACTAAGTAGCTTATAAGCCACAGAAATTTATTTATCACAGTTCTGGAGGTTGGAAGTCCAACATCAAGTCACCAGCAGATCTGTATCTGGTGAAGGCCTGCTTTATAAATGGTGTCCTCTCATTGTGACCCAAAGGGATGAAAAGGACAAGATAGTTCTCCAGTATTTCTTTTATAAAAGCACTAAATATCTCCCCAAAGGCTCTGTCTCCTAACACTATCATCCTCAGCTTGGAGATTAAGATTTCAACATATGAATTTTGGGGAAACAAAATTAAAACTATAAAAATTAAAATTTGCTTCAAGATTTTATAATGAAAAATTTTTTTCTATCTTCTCTAGGCTCACATGAAAATTATATGTTTGCTTATCCTTGTATATAAAAAGGTTGAAAAGATAAATACCACCTTTGAATTCACTCAAACTCTAAGGTAAGAGTATATATTAGAACCAATTATTAGAAGTGATTATCATGTAATTGTTCTGATCTGAAGCATACAGTGCCTCTAAGTCTCAGTTTCCTTGAAGAACAAGTATAACAATCAGCTCAAAGACGTGCTAAAAGACCAATGAAACACAGTCCAATTAAAAAGAGTATTTATTTTTAAAGAGTGCATCATATGAACTGAGTAAAGGGGAGACAGGACATAAAACAATCCAAACCAGATAGGATAATTCAAAGCCAGATTCATTCTCTTTCCCTTGCCCCCGCCCCCACACACACCAGAAGCACAAAATAATTGTAGAATAATATAACCTGGTACTGATATAGGTTGTTTAAAATAAAAAAAAATAAATAAATAATGATTGGGACACCATTGTGCTGAGATGACACCTTAATACTACTACATCTTTGAAGAAATTGTAGCTAGATAAGATGAATGTTGGCTTGAATTGAAAGAAAAAATTCAGAACACATAAATTCACTTTTTAAATAATTGTTTAATGGAAAATAAATAAAATAATTCTAGAAAACACCCGAATTACTACAATTTGGAAAGAGGAAGGCAATAAGAGTGAGCAAGGCCTCACTGGCCGGTACACATAGAAGCCAATACAATAGCTAACAATTCATTTTTGCAAAATGAAAGATTTTTGTCAAAGGCTGACCAATAAAGAGATGGAGGCATGTTCAAATCTAGTCCCCATCAGTTGGTAGCTAGGGAATGTAAGGGCTTTGTTGGTAGCCAGGAAATTTAAAGATAATGTCCTGAGTCTTGATTGAATGCAATCATAGTTTGGAAATTTGGGTCTTGCTTAGATACAGTCATCTGTTGTAATGTCACAGGGGGATTCCTGACTTTTAATTTGAGTCCATGTAGCTCCTGGTCCTAAATCTAAGGTTCTATTGGTAAATGAGATGTGAGACTGCTCTACTTGAGACATTTTTCCCACCACAAATGACTGGAATTTCATTAGTGGGAAGCTATGAGATGGAGGGGTTGGCCCCGAAATAAGAATTCTCTCCAACCTCATAAACTCAGTCAGCTGAGGAAGAGGCCTCCAAATAAGTGTGTGGAATTGTGTCAAGTCAGGAAGGTCTGGGAATGCAGTACTTCCTGAAGTTACATCCTAAATATCCAGTGATGAATATGTCAAGCCAAGGGAGAAAAATATGGGGCTCCAGGCTTCTCTCTAACCTAAATTTTCATAAATGGCGTATGTGCTCTCTCATAGGTAAAGCAACAATTGTCCTTTTCACTTCCTACCACTCTCTTCCCTCCATCCATGAGTTACTTTTTGTATAGAAATGATTTCCATCTTTTTTGCTTGTGGATATTAAATAGTCCCCACACAATTTGTTGAAAAGGCTATTCTTTCTGCAGCAAATATCCTTGACACTTTCTTCATCAAAAACCATTAAAAGTATTTTTTCTTCTAGACTCTTAATTCTATTAAATTGACCAACATGTCAAAACTTAAATTAGCGTCAGGGGCAAGGTACACATATGAGTCGCAGCTACTTGGGAGGCTGAGGCAGGAGGATCATATGTTCAAGGCTAGCCTTAATCCTTGGCTCAAAATAAAATTTTAAAAAGACTGAATGGAGCTGAGTGGTAATGCTTTTACCCAGCATGTATGAGACCCTGGGAGAAATCCCATGGATCACAAAAATAAATAAATACAAATAAATTTACACTAGTATCTCACTGTTTTAATAACTGTAACTTTATTGTAAGTTCTGAAATTGGAAAGTGAAAATCCTCCAACTTCTTTCTTACAAAATTGTTTTTGAGTATTCCATGTCTTTTGCATTTCTATACGAATTTTCAGACATACTTGACAATCTCTTTTTTAAAAGAAGAAGCAGAAGCCTCTGGAATTTCTGTTATGATGAATGGAATAACATTCTTAATTTCACTTTCAAATTGTACGGAATCATCTTAGGATAGATCTTGCAAAGGGAATTGTAGAAAAAAGGAAAGTAAAGTTCCTTCTTCATTCAAAGAAAGATTAAAATAAACTTATAATAGTTTATCAGTGTTTTAATATTTGTAACTTTATAGTAAGTTTTGAAACTGGGAAGTGAAAATCATCTTATTTTTTTCTTCTAAAAATGTTTTAGCTATTCCATGTCTTTTGTAAAATTGAAGGCATGCTGGTCAATTTCTTTTAAGAAGGGAGAGAAAGCAGAAGCTTCTGGAATCTTGATAGGATAGCTATCAAGGTGTCAATAAATATCATGATTTTAAATATGGATACTAAAAATTTGGAGCATAACCTTTAAAATGTTTGAAATAGGATTAAAATTTTCAAATTATCAATGAAAACAAGAAAATAGGACAAAAATCTACTTAACAAAAGATGGGACAGAAAAGAAAGAAATAGTAAGACAGAATGAGTGAGTGATTCTCCAGGACGGGCAGGAGCAACGCATAGATTCCTGCTCCCCCCGACTCAAGTTCAACATAGCACTGGACGTTCTGGCCACTGAGATAGGCCAGAAGAAGAAACCACAGGCACAGGCTGGGGAAATTTTAAAAATGGTATGTTTCTGTACATCAAAAATTATAAAGAATGGTAAAGAGTCTCCAAAATACCCTTAGCTCTAATCATTGAGTTCATCAAGGTGACAGGATAAAAGAGCAGCACAAAAAAATTAATTATTTTCCTATAGTCTAACAATAAATATGATGAAACCAGTGTTAAAGACTCAATACAGGCAGATGCTTATAATCCTGGTCACTCTGGAAGCTAATGTAAGAGGATCACAAGTTCAAGGACAGTCTGGGCAATTTAGTGAGACCCTGTCTTAAAATCATGAAATGAAAAGGGGGTATACCTCAGAAGTTCAGTCCAGAGTAACACACACACACACACACACACCACAAAATCACTTATAATTACTCCAAAGAAAATATACCCAGATATATGCTTAACAAAACATGTATGGTGTCTGTATGCTGAAATTTACAAAATGCTGCTGAAAGAAATCAAAGACCTAGGTAAATCTATTTAATATAATTTTTCAAAATTCCAGCATTTTTTGTTTTATTCCAAAACTTAAAATTTGTTTTAATTTATATTGTATTACAAATAACTTTTTTACATATATAGACAGAAACCCTACAGTAGCTAAACAACCTTGACAAACAAGAAAAATTGGGAGGAATCACTCTACTTGATATTAAAGCTTAATATAAACCTTATTGTACAGCTATAGTAAAGAAGGACAGACAGAGATTAATGGAACAAAACAGAAAGCTTAGAAATGATCTATGAAAACATTCAACTTATTTTTGAGAAATTTCTGCAAGCAATTCAATGGGAAAAGAATATATCTTCAACAAATGATGCTGGATCAATTCAACAACCATAGGCAAGAAATGAAACTCAATGTAACTCAAACTTGATGGAAAATTTAACTCAAAATGGATCCTAGACAAATGTAAACTGTAAAACTAAGTTTTAGGGAAAAAGTACTTAGGGCTAGGTGAAGTTCTTAGACTTGCTACCCAAGCATAACCATAAAAGAAAAAAATTGATAAAGTGGACCTCATCAAAATGAAAAATGACCAGCAGACTACTAAAAGTGCTATACAGATTTAATGCAATTCCTATTAAGGTTCCAATGACATTCTTCATAGAAATAGAAAAAGCAGTTGTGAAATTCATTTTGAAACTAAGAAGCCTAGAATAACAACCAAAGCAAAACTCAGCAATAGTGAAGCAGGAGGCATCACAATACAAGTCCTTGAATTATACTTCAGAGCTATAGTAACAAAAATAGCATGGTATTGGCACCAAAACAGACATGAAGACCACTAGTGCAGAATAGAAGGGACAGAGACAAACCCACATAAATACAGTTATCTCATACTAGACAAAGGCGCCATAAATATACATCGGAGAAAAGACAGCCTCTTCAACAAATGGTACTGGGAAAACTGGAAATCCATATGTAATAAAATGAAATTAGACCCCTATCTCTCACCCTGCACAAACTCAACTATAAGGGGATCAAGGACCTAGTTATTAGACCAGAAACCCTGCTCCTACTAGAAAGAAAATGTAGGCCAAATCTCCCTTATGTCGGTTTAGGAATAGACTTCTTCAACAAGACTCCTAAAGAGCAGAAGTAAACTCAAGAATCAATAAATAGGGTTGTAGCAAACTAAAAAACTTCTTCACAGAAAAATAAACAATCAAGAACATGAAGAGAGAGCCTACAAAATGGGAGAAAATCTTTGACACCTGCACCTCAGAGAGAGAATTAATCTCTAGGTTATATAAAGAATTAAAAAAAAATCTTAACACCAAAAAAATATATAAATGGTCATCAAATACATAGAAGAATGTTGAACATCACTAGTAATTAGAGAAATGCAAATCAAAACTACACTGAGATTTCATCTCACTCTAGTCAGAATGGCAATTATTAAGAATACAAGTAACAGTAAATGTTAGTGAGGATATGGGGAAAAAGGTACACTCATACATTGCTGGTGGGACTGCAAATTGATACAACCACTATGGAAAGCATTATGGAGGTTTCTCAGAAAGCTTGGACTGAAAGCTCCATTTGACCCCAGTTATCCCACTCCTCAGTTTATATTTTAAGACTTAAAATCAGCATAGAATAGTGACGTGGTCACATCAATGTTCACAATAGCCAAGCTATAGAACCAAACTAGGTGCCTTTCAAGAGATGAATGGATAAAGAAGAATGAAGTTATGGCACTTACTGGTAAATGGATGAAGTTGGAGAATATTGTGCTAAGCAAAGTGAGCTAATCCCCAAAAAACAAAGGCCAAATGTTCTCTCTGATATGGGGAGGCTGACTCACAATAGGTGGGGGTAGGGTGGGAGTGGAGAGTCACCAAATTGTACAGGGAGGAATGGAGAAAGAAAGTAGGGATGGGAATTGGAAAGACAGTAGAATAAATGAGATATAACTTTCCTATGTTTATATATGAACACATGACCAGAGAAACTCCATATCACATACAACTGCAAGAATGGGATCCTAATTAGAATAAGTTATACTTCATGTATGTATGTCAAAATACATTCTAGCATCATTTACATCTAAAAAAAATCAAATAAAAATCTTTAGAAATATTTGCTCTGTGTAAGTCCATGGGAAGAGAATGAAAAGATAAGTGTCACAAACTGAGAGAAAATATTTGCAGACTACCTTTTTGACAACAAACTAGTATCTAGAACACATAAATAACTCTCAAAATTAAGCTGTTTAAAAAAATACCTAACTAATTAGGAAATGAGTAAAACACATAAAGAGACATTTACCAAAGAGGTCATGCAGATGGCAAATAAGCACATTATAAGATGTTCAATATAAGCAGTCATCAGAGAAATAAAAATTAAGGCCAAAATGAGATCATTATATACCTAACAGAATGACTGAAATAAAAAAATGACAATACCAAATGCTGAATAAGATGCTGAAAAACTAGATCTCTCAACACTGATGATGGGCTGTCAAATGATACAGTTACTCTTGAAAACATTTTGGTCACTTCTAATTAAACTTAACATAAAACTACCATTTATCTCAGAAATTATGCTTTGGGTTATTATCTTAGAGAAATTACATTATGTTCATATTAAAACCTGTGCGCAAATGTTCATAGTAGCTTAATTTTTATAGTCAAAACTCAAGTCAATCCAAATGCTCTTCAACAGGCAAATGGCTAAACAGACTGTGGTACATTAATACCATAAAATATTACTCAGAAGTAGAAAAAAATTAACTACCGATATGCACCAACAACTTCAATGACTCTCCAGGGAATTGTGTTGGGTGAAGAAGAGGTCAATGCTAAAGATTATGAGCTACGTGACTATGTTTGTAGAGAATTTTCAAAATGACACAATTTTAGAAATGACAGACAGCCTAGTGGTTGCCAGGAGTAGGAGGGAAATCAGCATATCTCCAGGAGGAGAGCTCAAAGGAGTCAGGAACTCCTGTGTATATTGACTGTGATGGCTGATAACACTACTTACACAGATGTACAACAACTCAGTGCACAAACAATGAACCAGTAAATCTGGCTAATTCTGAATCAGACAGATGACCTGCATCAATGTCAATCTTCTAGCTGGGATACTATACAATACTCTTTGCTAAGTCAACCAACTGGAAAAACTAGCCAGAGTCCAAGTTCATTTTCTTTATTGCCTCCTACATATGTATGCATCTATAATTCTCTCAAAAAAGTTTCAATTATAGACAAATAAATAATCAAGTAACTATTAACCATAAATAAGACCTAAGATTCTAGTTATCATTGTAAATATGGATTAGATTTCCCTATTGAAAGACAGAGACATTCAAATCAGAATTTTTTAAAAATAAAGGTATATGCTATTTTGTACAAGATATTGTAGATTGAACATAAAAAATTAAAAAGGTACAATGAAAATGCTTATAAAGATTAGGAAGTATAAGAAGATTGTTATCAGAAAAATATAATCTGAGGGGAAAGAATCAAATGGAAAACTAATATTCGTGTAACTAAAATTATAATAAAAAAATTAAAAGCATGCATGAATATATTCACTTCCAAATACAGTTCCAAGAAAAAGAAAATTTTAAAATTATGGAAAAAAACAAGAGAAAATAGACCAAAAAAAAATCATATGGGAAACAATTACAACTCTCTGAGATAGAGTGAGATCAAAATTATAGAATATTTGAATAACTAAAAGCATTAATGTAATTAGTATAGATAAGATAAAGATATAAAAAACTCCCTACATAACTAAGAGCTCACATTCTTGGCAAACTCCTAGAAACATCAATTTAAAAAAATTATTATCCACTAGACCTCAAAGAAAAACTTCATTGCTTTTCAAACAGCTGAAATATTCTCTGTTAATAGTATGATAGAATTTGAAACAAAAGATAAGACAAAAACACTAAAGGTAGTCACTAGAAAAAATCTAAAAGAACAACTCTGCCATGAAAGAAATAAGATAGAACGATCAAGTACCTGGAATCATCCATGTTGAGAGCCCAGGTATCAAAACTTACAAGTGCTACAGGACTAAATTGTGAGAGAAGCCCAAAAAGACACAGAGAGGTTTGTAAATAAGGGTCAGGGGAATAAGAAAAAGTAAACATTAAAGAACTAAGCATATAGCTCAAGATGCCAAAGGATTAACATATTTTTTTAAGATTAAAAAAAGGGAAGAAATTAGATATAAAAGTAAAAAAATAAAACAAAAGATGTCACATACCTGAAGTCCCAGTTACTCAGAAGCCTAAGACAGGAGGATCAAAAGTGTAGGCCAGCCTGGACAATTTACCAAGACACTGTCTCAAAATTAAAAAATAAAAAGGGCTGCAGATGTAACTCAGTGGTAGAACATTCCCAATACCAAAAAAAAAGTGCACTTACCAATAAAACTTTGAAAGACTAAAAGCCCAAACAAACCTTTGGCAGACCTGAATAACAACAATGAATAAAGTGAAAACACACAAGAAAGAAGATAAATCAAAATAGAGAAATAGCAGATTTTAGTTGTGAAAGATGAATAAGTACAATTTATAATAAATGTGTGATTTCACACAAAATAGAGAATTTCTGGGAAAGATGAACCTTGAAAAGGTAATCAAAGATCCAATCCTTTCAAATGACACAAGATCCAAGAGTGTTTTAAGGACAAGTTCTAATAAAGTTTCAAATGTCTGAAACTTCCAATGTCACCAAGTACTTCCAGAACTCACAAGGGGGAAATAAAACACTCTTTAACTCAGTCTAAGAGAATAGATTAAATCAGTGCCCCTGAATCAAAAATCACAACAGGAGAGCAAAGAGAGAAGGCAAAGAGAAAGAGAAGAGAGGTTATAAAATAAGGACAGACAAAGATTCTAAAGGATGTCAGCGAACAAAACCCATGAGTACATGAAAAGGGATTGTTCCAGCTCTGCAAGGATGAGGCCAGACTAAACCTCTTAATATAGTTAATTATATAAAAGAACAAAAAAAAGAGCATGAAGATCTCTATAGTAAGTAATAAAGCTTTAAAATCAAAGTTAAAGCTTATCTATTCTTAATATAAAAATTGGCAAATTAGGTGGAAAACAAAACTTTAAGCAGATCAAGTAAATCTGCCCAGACCTTTCAGTAAACAGCAGAATCATTAAACAACAGAATCATGGAGAAATATTTTAAATATTCTCATTAAAGCTATGAATAAGGCAAAGATTTTGCTAATACCATTATTTTTTAATATGATAATGTATGTTTCAGAAAATGTGGTTAAGAAAAAAGAAATTATATGGACAGAAAAATATTAGATAACATAGACATCTTTACTAAATTTACTAAATTAGTTTAAATTTCACCCAGAATAATAAACAAGTAAGAGCAGATCAAAAAAGTGCTTTCTATCATAGTGCAAGATGTTTAACTTTTATTTGAATTAAAGCAAAGTATTGTGTATGCTGAGACAGATGCATACACCAGCATATAAAACCAATAAATAGACTCAGTCACATCTAGGCACTTTTGATATACTAAAAATATCATTTCAAATCAGCCAAGAAGACCAACGAAATATTACCCAATATAAGCTCAAAAATATATAGACAGCCAGGCACAGTGGTTCATGCCTGTAATCCCACTGGTTTGGGAGGCTGAGAGGCAGGAGGATCACGAGATGAAAGCTAACCTCAGTAACTCAGTGAGGCCCTACCAACTCAGTGAAACCCTGTCTCTAAATAAATTACAAAATAGGGCTGGGGATGTGGCTCAGTGGTTGAGTGCCATTGAGGTCAATCCCCAGTTTCCCCCCCCCCCCCCCCCCCGCCCAAAAATATATAGACAGACAGAAAAATAACCACAGGGTTCTTTACTTGAATATTCAACAAAAGAAAGTTTTTATGAGGATTGCCACAGTCTGGCTGGGCACAAATAACCCGGAGGTCGAGCCACTTGTAGATTCAAGCAGGAACAAACTTTATTTTCCAACTCACGAAAACTCCACCCACGCAACACTCCAGGAACTCCGTGGGAGCTCAACCGGAACTCAACCAACCCATGGGAACTCTCTAGGAACTCCTGGAGAGCTCAACCGGAACTCAACGGGAACTCTGGAGAACTCAAAAATAGCGGGCACCGGAGGCAGCAGGAACCGCCCTTTCTGGCAAAATGCCAGGCACTATCTTGACCTGGCCGTGGCTCTCAACAGAGAATCATTTTCCATTATATTAAAATTGTGTGACAGAACTTTCCAGAAAATTTCCACAATAAATTGTTACCTAGTTTGTTAAAAAGAAACAAAATAGTATTTTGTTATTATAATTTTATAAATATAGAGAGCTATAGAGATGGGTACTGCTTAGGAAAAGTCTAGAAGGAAGTGAAGAAAGAAGAAAAATGGCAGAGGTTATTTTAAGGGGATGCAGTTTTGAGTGACTTTTATTTCTGTTGTATTTTTATATGTTTTCTAAATATTATAGTTGTAATTAGAAGATGAACTTCAGGGGCTGGGGTTGTAGCTCTGTGTCTCGCATATGGGAGGCAGTGGGTTCAATCTTCAGCACCACATAAAAATAAACAAATAAAATAAAAGTATTGTGTCCATCTGCAACTAAAAATAAATATTTTAAAAAAGAAAAAAATGAACATCAGGTTGACTTTTCTGGCTGAAATGACAACTCTGTTTTCTGAAGAAGAGAGGAAAAAATATCAAACTTATCATGAGTGAAAGGATACCTCGGGGCCTTATGAAAGAACACATAAGAATATCTCATGAAAAAAAAAATGAAGGCTATATCATTTTATTCATTCAAAGTTTTGTCTCATAAGGCGTACTGCCCATGGAATATCTTCAGGAAAATGTTAGGGTAAACATAAGGGAACATTACATCCTGAGTCTCTGTCCCAGACATGTACTAATCCCAGATGCATGGGTTGCTTTAGGGATTCATTAATAATATGTCTCATAGGAGTCAACAGAAGTTATATTTCTGAAAATATGATTAACTTCACAAGAAAAACAAAGCATAAAAGCAACCAGAGGCCTTTTTGATCCTTAGTACAAAAGTGGATGTGTTATTGCTTTCCCTGGAAAATCTGTTTTAAAGCTATTATGTCTGCAAGGCTGCTGTGTCTCAACTTGTTTGGGTACAAATGGACTGACAATGAGATGCAGGGTGTCCTTCCAGGGAGCCAGCTTATATCTGCAGAAATACCAAAGAGCTGCTAGACAGAGGCTGGACTGACACCAGTAATCTGGCAATCAAAAACTGTATCTGTTATGACAGTCGGTAGGTAAGTAGTTACTGCATGAATTTCTCTAAATACCAAATTTTCTTCAACTTCTAGCTTTCATTACAGAAGGAAAACCGTGATCAGAAACAGCATTAGTGGAGAATCAAAACCTGGAATTGTTATCTGAATTGTGTCCCTCCCCAGTATCCCAGAATGTGACTGACTGTATTTGGAAGCAGTCTAATTGAGGTAAGATGAGGTCATAAGGGTCTAATAAGAAGAAATTGCTTGTAGATAGATAGAGACCAAAAGGCCATCCTCAAGCCAAGCGAGCTTTGGGAATCTGTGCTGGAGTGACCTTAACAATTGTGTCCATCTGCAAGCCAAAGAGAGACGCCCCAGAAGAAACGATACTTCCAACACCTTCATCTTGAACTTCTGTGCCTCTAGAACTTCCGGAAATAAATTTCTATCATTCAAGCTACCCAGTCTATGGTATTTTGTTTAAACAGCCCAAGGGGAAAAATACTACTAGGAACACCAAATTTCTACAAAGTCTTTCTTTCCAAAGAAAAGACATATGTACATTTTTAAAGCTCAAAATATATATCAAAGAAAAAGAGGAAACTTAATTTATTATCTCTGATCAATTATTTTGACATATTGGTTGCTTCAATTGAAAATAAAATAGCCAAGAAAATAAATAGGTTATACAGAGACAATCTGCAAAGCGTACTTTATACTAATAGGGAAGTGATTTTTCCCTCCTGCTCTCGTAAAACATAGGTGCTGTGAGGCTTGCTCATTTCAAACCCTGGTTTTAAAAGCTACCCGTGAGACACTGCACAGCAGTTCCCAGACAAAGCCACGCAAGGCCTTCTGAACCTTTGCTTGGACATGAACAAGAGGTCTCATCATACAAGAGAATGGGAAACTTTGTTGGAGTTCTCTTAACAATCAGAATGATCTTCATAGTGCACAGGTGCCCAAAACAGACAATAGGAACAGCTTCAACTGGAATTGCCAAAATTCCAGTTATTGGAAGGTTTTTTCCTACCATTCAGCATAAACTACACCCATTACTCCATGTTCTACCCTCAGATTTGCACTGAAACTCTTTACCCAGTTTGTTACCAAAGAGCCCAGGGGAAAAGGCTATAGTTTCACAAATATTCAGAGCCAAATTAATAAGAAAATGGGTTTTATTCAAAGCTGGCTTTAACAGAGGAGAGGAATTTTTGAAAGTTTTCATTTCAAAAATTCCCTCTTCTGGAAGACTCCGGGGCTAGGAAGGGTTTTATAAGAGAAGAAGCAGCAAAGTGAGACAAAGGTGGGAGTCATGCACATGCAGATTTAGTTAGCCTGTGCCACACAGGCCCAGACAGTGGGCAATCTCCATTCCCAGCTTCCGTGCTGTCAGGTGAGGAGTTTGCAGCCCTGTCAGCTTTGACTCTCTCAGGACAAAGCTGCTCTCAGTTTTAGAGGAGCCCTACATATTAGTCTGTTTCAATTCCTCATGTCCAGTGTCCCAGCTCTTCATGCCTACAGCCTACCTACCTTCCTTCAAGTATACCCTCCTTGACCCTGTTCTGCCTAGTCCAGTGTCTGCAGAATCAATACCATGTCTCCCTTGAAGGCCTCTAAGAAAGAAGAAGCATAAGGTGGACTTCCAGCTTGACCACAAGAGACCTTCAGCTGACCTGCTCCCCAGCAGAGCTGGGGAAACTAATTTATACTTTAAAATATTAATTACACACACACACACACACACACACACACACACACACACCTGCATTTATACCTCTGGAAATGGTCCTAATAGCAAACAGCAAATGAAGAAACATCTATTAAAGAAAATTCTGTAACAAAGGCAAGGCTTTACATTTCTTAAGAAAAAGAAAAAAAAAGATTCCAAATAAATAACGTAATCTTCTACTTTAAGATACTGGAAAAAGAAGAGTAAACTAACTAGATTGAAGAAAATAATAAAGATTAGGAAGAAGTGAGAAAAATAGAGAATTAAAGAATGACAGAGAATACCAACAAAACCAAAAGCTTGTTCTTTGAAAAGACAAACAAAATCAACAAACATAAGCTATATTGGTCAAGGTCAAAAGAGAACTTAAAATTAATAGAAATAATTTAATTAAAGCAGGAACATTGCTAATGAATATATATATATATATATATATATATATATATATATATTTTTTTTTTTTGTGGTGCTGGGGATTGAACCCAAGGCCTTGTGCATGCAAGGAAAGCACTCTACCAACTGAGCTATGTTGCCAGACTAGAAATATTTTTTAAAGGAAAGCTGTAAACAATTGCATAACAATGAATTAGATATTGTAGATATAAAGGAAAGATATTTTAAAAGACACTGTGGTGATTTGGATTTTAAATGTTCCCCAAAGACTCATGTGTTAAAGGCTCATTCTCTAACTGATGGTACTATGGGGTGGTACTAGCTTTAAGAAGTGAGGCCCAGTGGAAGGAGGATATATATCACCGGGAACACAGCTTTGAAGGTGATAATGAGACATTCATCCTAACTTTTTCTCTTTCTCCTTCTGGCCACAATGAAGTAAGCAGCTTTGCTCCACCATGCACTAACCTTCGTGCTCCTCTACCTCAACAAAGCCCCCAAACAGTGGAACCAACTGACCCTAGACTGAAACCTCTAAAAATGTGAGCCAAAATAAACCTATTCACAAAGAAAAGATGAAGCAGAAAAGTTTTCACTGGTGAATTCTGCCAAATATTGAAGGAGCAATTAATCCTAAAATTTCACGAATTCTTCAAAAAATACAAGAGGAGAGAACATTTCCCAAATCATTTTATAAGGTCAGTATTAATCTCATGTCAAAACTAAAAAACATATGAAAAAAAAAAGATCAAATTATTAACCAAGATCTTTTATGAAATAGGGATACAAAGTGCTTCAACAAAATATAGATAGTCCCCAACTTACAACAGTTCAAATTAAGAATTTTTCAACTTAATAATGATATGAAAACATAAAAATTCAACCATTCTGTTTTTTTTTTCCTTTCAGTACAGTATTCAATAAATTACATGAGAGAAGTAACGTTTTATTTAAAAATTGATTTTTCTTTAGGTAATTGTGCTCAATTTAGGCTAATATAAGTGTTCCAAAGATATTTAAGTTAGGCTTAAATATTTAACTAGGCTAATCTATGATATTTAATAGGCTAGCTGTATTAAATACTTTTCCAACTTATATATTTTCAAACTACAATGGATTTATCACAACATAACCTGATCATAAGTTGGGAAGCAGCTATACTAACAAATTAGAACCAGGAGCACATTAAAAAATATATGTACCATGACCATGTGGAATCCCAAGTACATAAGGATGGGATAAAAGTCAATTAATTTAGTAAATAATGTTAAAATTTTAAATTACATAAATAAATGCAAAACAAGCATTTGACCTGTCATAATAAAAACATGCAACAAACTAAGAAAAGAAGAGAACTTCCTCAACCTTATAAAAGGCAGCTATGAAAAATCTACAGCTATCATCATACTTACTGGTGAAAGACTGGATGCTTTCTCCTATAAGATCTTGAACAAGACAGAAAGGCTGTCTGGTCTCCTTCCTTCTTTTCAACATAGTACTAGAGGTTGTAGCCAAGCCAACTAGACAAGAAAAAAATAAATAAAAGACATTACACATTGGAAAGGAAGAGATAAAACTATCTCTATTCATTAATGGCATTAATTGATGGTATAGAAAGAAAATCCTATGGAATATACTAAAAAACTATTAGAACTAACAAATAAGTTCGGCGAGACTGCAGGATATAAGATCAGTATGCAAAATTCAACTGCATTTTTTTATATTTGCAAATGAGTAATTTGAAAGTGAAATTAAGAAAAAGCAATTCCATTCACAATAGCATCAAAAATAACAAAACACTTAGGAGGAAAACACTTAACAAAAGAAGTTCCAGATATACTCTGAAGACTACAAACCATTGTTGCCATTTAAGATCTAAATTAGTGGGAAAACATGGCATGTTCATACATCAGAACACTTAACCCTGTTAGGATGACAGTAACTCTCCAATCTGACTTCTTTGTAGAAATTAACTATACAGGCACAAAGGCATATGCCTCTAGACCCAGTTACCAGGGAGACTGAGGCATGAGGATCACTTCAGCCCAGGATTTGGAGATCAGCCAGAACAACATAGGAGAGACATCATTTCTTTAAAAAAACAAAAAAAAGAAGAAGAAGAAGAGAAAGAAAGTGATAAGCTGATTTCAAATTCATATGCAACTTAATGAACCTGAAATACCCAAATAATTCTGAAAAAAAATAGAAGGAATCATACTTCCTGATCAAAACTTTCTACAAGAGAATGTTAATCAATACATTGTGGCACCAGCATAATGACAGACTTACAGACCAAAGGAATAGAACTGAGAGATCATAAATAAATGCTATAGCCAACTGATACTAATAATAGTGCTAAGAGGATACACTGAGAAAAGAAATGGTGCTGGGACAACTGGACACACACAAAAAAAATGAATTTGAGTTCTTACTTCACATCATATGCAAAAATTAACACAAAATGAATCAAAGAACTAAATATAAGAGCTAAAACTCAGTAAAAACACAGGGATACTTGGGTATGGTGGCTCATTCTATGATCCCAGCAGCTAGGGAGGCTGAGGCAGGAGAATTGCAAGTTCAAAGCCAGCCTCAGCAAAAGTGAGGCACTAAGCAACACAGTGAGACCCTGACTCTAAACAAAATACAAAATAGGGCTGGAGATGTGGCTCAGCAGTCAATCTCCAGTAAATCTTCATGATCTCAGATTTGGAAATGGTATGTTAGATATGACATTTAAAGTATGAGCAACAAAAGAAAATAGATAAACTAGACTTCAACAAAATTTAAAAGTTGTATGCTTCAAAGGGCAACACCATAAAGTGAAAACATAAAGATCAAAAAAAATTAAGTGATGGGCAAAGGATCTGAACAGACATTTTTTTCAAGGAAGATATACAAATGGCCAATAAGCACATGAAAAGATGTTCACACCATCATTCATTGAGAAAATATATATGAAATCTACAACGAGATAGCACTTCATGTGCAATAGGCCAGCTGAACCAAAATGTCATACAATAACAAGTGCTTACAAAGATGTCAAGAAATGGGTACCTTTATACACTGATTGTGGGAATATGAAATGATGAAGATACTTCAGGAAACTGACAGTTCCTAAATAATAGATTTAGCATATTACCCCAAAATTTCACTCTTCAGTATGCAGCCAAGAGAAATGAGAACATAGGTGAAGTCAGAATTAGATAGGCAGATAGGCAAAGGTCAGATCTAGAGAATGAAGGGATTGAAATGTTAATTCCTTCAGAGCCCTTCCTCCATTCTTATCAAGATAGCCAGTTCCTGCTCCAATCTGTTGCTAAGGTAACCTGTCCCAGGGATTGTCCTTCCCTACAGGGAGTTGCTAATTAAGCCCCCTTCCTGCCCAGATCACTCCTCCCCAGCCCCTCCAACCCATTTTTCTTCTCACCTTTTGGCCCTCCTACCAGCATCTCCTAGACCTAGTCAAGTATGCAGGAAGGAGAGGGATAAGGGGGAGAGAGCAGGAGAACAAAGGGAGCCTAGGACATATAAGAAAGGCAGAACACTCTCACTTCTTGGGAACACTCTCACTTATTTTCTCAGTGAATGATGGTGTGAACATCTTTTCATGTGCTTATTGGCCATTTGTATATCTTCCTTGAAAAAAAAAATTCTGTTCAGATTCTTTGCCCATCACTTAATTTTTTTTTTTATCTTTAAGTTTTCCTTTTTAAAATAAAACCTGCTTTATATGCCTTGGCATGCTTCTCTAATGTTATACTGCAACATGTGGGGAAGCAGAACTTGTCTCTGATAATCAGTGGTATCATAGGTACACAGGAAAGCATATACATAAATATGTAGAGCTGTACTGTTCATTCACGGGAGCCAGGGAACATCGCCTATGAATAACTTAGTTATGGGTAGTTAGAGGTAGATGGGGGAATAAAGGATAACTAAAGGTGTTAGGTAGGTTAGCCAGCCATGAGCAGGTGGGTAGGGGAAAGACAATAAATTAGGGCAACTTTGTTAACTTAGAGGGAGGAAATCAGACATGCATCAGAAAGTCCTTAGGTCACAGGACTGGGATAACGGATTTTATCAACACAGGTAAGAACAAAACCACTCTCAAACTGGCCCAGGAGGAAGGACTCTTAAGCCATAACACTCTGCTCCAGAGATATTCAAAGTCAAATTAGTAGGAAAGTGAATTTCATTCAAAGGCAACTTTGGAAGAAGATAGGGAAAAATGCATTGTTTCAGAAGTTCCATCTCTAGAAATTCTGGGAGGAAGAAAGGAAGAGCCAAGGAATGCATTGGAGGAAATTGAAAAAAAAAAAATCACAGGTTTCCACAAGATTTATTTCCAGGAATTTCACAGGTTTTAACTCCTTCTGAGTCCCAGGAATCTTCATGTCAACGGGAGCAGGACTTCCTGGGGCCAGCATCTACATCTTCCAGTTTCATAGTAAAAGGACTTCCAAACTCGGTCTTTAAAAACCTCTACTTTATAAGGCCACTTGTGTGTCTTGAAGTCTGTATTTTCTTTCTAATAAACCCCTGCTTGTTACTCTGTGTGACTTGTTTGAAATTCTTCCTGCAAGATTGCAAAGAACTTGTGGGGGACCTCTCCGCCCAGTCTCTCCAGACCTGCAGGCCACCTCTACAAGAGTACAGAGGTTTCTTTTGAGACGATGAAAATATTTTTTAAGTGGACTATGATGATAGTTGTACATACCTGTGAATATATTTTAAAGAAAAGTGGATTGTATATTTTAGGTGTGCAACTCATATGGTATATAACTTATATCTCAATAAAGCTATTAAAAAAAAACAGAAAATATCCCAATATCATAGAAGAACATTCTTAGTCTCAACCCCTCCCAAATGTTCCTAGATTAAATAACATGTTGAGCAGTAACCTCAGTGTAACCACACAATAGATGTTCCCCAAGCATTTGACTAGACTAGTAAAGTTTCATTGAATTTCTACTAGATTTGCAACATCACATGCCCACCATAGTCTATTCTAGGAGTGCAGCTTTTGACTTGTCTGCAGTGACAGACATAATGTACAGGTCTGGTCTCTATCCTTAGCTCTGTCATCAATCATACTAGATCCCTGGGCTTCAGTTTCCTCATCTGTGCATCTGGCACTAACCCTACTTTGACAAGATTCCTAGTTCTTTGTGAGGATCAAATGAGATAATGAAAAGCACTTTGAGAAGATGAAAGCATTATAAAAACAGAGGATAATATTCCTTAACATTGCCCTCAAAAATTGCTTTAGCAACTAGCCCCCTGGGGAGAGCAGACTAAGTACAAAGCAAAAACAAAACTCTTCCTAGTGTTTTCATCCACATTCCAGAGGTGTTTTGCCTTAATTAAGCTTTGAAGCTGATAAAGTAAAACATCATTAAAATATTTCTGTCAGTGCTTTAAAGTGAAAAATGAAGTCACAACCTTTATCAGAATACTGAATGTTTTCCAAGTAACATATCTCATGGATACAGGACAGAAAAGTAGTTTCAAATATCAAGCTCTATCTTTCTTTCCCAACATAATACTAATTTAAGGTAGGAGGGGAAGCTTTTAAATTTAAAAATAATTTTGGCCCCACTTTGAGCATACTTATCATTTTTAAAGCATTTTCTCTGCTGGCAGTGGATTTTAAGTTGCAACGCCTTAGAGAAAACAAGTCCAAAAAGAAAAGGCGAAAAACCAAAGGAAACAAGTTTGTTGCAGTCAGTCATAAGTAATCATTTTACAAGGGGAATGAAAAAGAGGTTTCACAGTCTGCCTTCAGCGTCCCTCCCCTGAAGGACCTGGCCATTCATGCTGTTCCATAAATTCGTAGCACAAGAGGGAGCCAAGTTCTCTGATTATGATTGTCAGTATTAAAAATAATTATTAAAATTTTCCAAGTCGTTGTTTCACATATATTATCCCTTTTGATCCTACTAACATGAGAGAGGCAGTTTTTCCCCCACTCACAAATTATAGAAACTTTATGAGAGCCCAGGCCAGCTGTAGGAACCTGGGGTCCCAACAGAATTCCGTTGCTCTCCTGTATCAGGAAAAAGAGAAAAACAATATAAAAAACAAACTAGATAAAAATTAATTTAATTGCAGTTTGATCAAAACTGGGAAGTTTTGACAGTATTTGCCTGCCTCCAATCCACATGAGTGTTAAAATATTTTCTCTGATATAAGGAGGCTGACTCTTAGTGGGGTAGGGAAGGGGAGCATGGGAGGATTAGATGAATTCTAGATAGGGAAGAGGGGTAGAAGGGGAAGAAGGGAGGGGGCAGGGGATTAGCAAGGATGGTGGAATGTGATGGACATCATTATCCAAAGTACATGGATGAAGACACGAATTGGGTATCAACCTACTTTATATACAAACAGAGATATGAAAAATTGTGGTATATATGTGTAATAAGAATTGTATTGCAAAAAAGTACATGTATAAAGACATGAATTGGTGTGAACATACTTTATATACAAAAATATGAAAAATTGTGCTCTATATGTGTAATAAGAATTGCAATGCATCCCACTGTCATGTATTTAAAAAAATAAAATCAATTTTAAAAAAAGAAATGTATACATATAGATTGAGTCAGACTTGTGGACCTACAGGTGAGCCCACCGCATATGTTGTAATTCTGATTTTTTGCATCCTCCTGGCACCAGGGCTTTGGAGAATAGTTTCGGCTTCCATTCTTTGCATGAAATGATGACCTGTAGAAAGCTGGCATAGATCAAGTAGCTTAAAGAATATGTGAATAGGATGATGGTTAAAACTGAGAGGAAGAAACAATTTGAGGCTTCTTTGAAAACTCCTCATTTTAAAGGGGCCCCATTATAGAATCAGAAGTAATGAAACCAAAGTTTTGAGATAAACCTCAATTCCTGGCTGCTGCTGGTGGGTGGAGTCTGCCTAAGGTGCAGGCCTCTGTAGCTGAGAAGTGATGCAGCTCTTAACAGTGGCCTATGCCCTCCAGAGTGCAGCAGACCCCAGCAGCTCACCATCAATTTCTTCTTCTTTTACGGCTCTTACCTCTTGAATTTGAAGAGTGAAATCCTCACATCACAATGAGTGAGTGTAAGGTTAGATTTATTAAAGAATAAAAACAGGAACAGACCTCTTACAGTGCAAGAGGGAACATGTTTTCTCCATCCCAAGTGTGCTAGTCTAAGGGCTTATATAGCACTTGGGTCACTGCTGTTGGTCCAAAATTATGCTAATTAGGTTTGAAAAAGTACCAATGCTATTGATCCAAACTTATGTTTATTAGGGTCTGGAAAAGTAATAATGCTATTGGTTATCCCTGAATCCCATTCAGGTTTGCCTTACTTCCATTTTCTCCTCATTTGGGGAAGCAGATGGTCAAAATCATTGTGCATGCTCAGTGGGGTGTTTTTCTGAAGCTGCAGCTGCATGGAGTGTCTTTCTGCAATGGGTATCTCCACTCTGTGAGGCCTGGCTGCTGCAGGGTAACATGTAACAGGCTGTTTGATCCCCTCCACACTGCCTCCCCTGCCCCCTGTTCCTGCCTTAGGCCTGCCCCGCCTCAGGCCTGCACTGTCATGGCAGGCTCCACATGGCAGCCCATGCTGGCTGCCTGTATTTCAATCCTCTCAGGCTGCCACTCTGCTGCTTTACAGCTTCCCTGCTGCTCCTCCACTGCTCTTCTGCAGGGACCAGTGGGCTGGCTGCACCACTTGGTAACTGGGGACCCATGTCAGCAATACCAACATTCCAAATTTCTACCCCTGTCTACTCGCCTGCGCTCTGAAATGAGGGCTTCTAATCACATCCAGCATGGAGAGACTTGACCACCTGCCTGCCTTCTGCCAGCCTGAGGCCACATCCCCCAGCCAACCCAGCCCCACTTATGAGACAGACTGGGACCACAAGGACAAAAAGGCCCATAAGATCTTGGGCCTTAATTCACACTCTGTCACTAGAGGTCTCTTGCTACTTCCTACTCCTTTTATATATGGACTGTGCCTTTTGTCACCCTCCTATTTCTTAATGAAATTGGTCACAGATATCAGGTGTAGGATGACCCAAGACATCTCCTAAGATCTTCCCCTTCTCAGCTACACACTTAAAGCAGCCCTCTTCCTTTGTTGGGGATGGGGTCAACCTAAATTTTCTCTCCCTCAGTGCTGCCTTCCCCCTCCTGAAGATGAAACCCCTGAATGAAAGCTTTGTCTGTGTGTTCAGACCCTTTGGCCTGATTTCATTTCTGTTATCAGTGGGTAAAAGTTCCCATCTCCTATATCACTTTGAGTTCTTCTCTGAAGAAAGTTAGGGCTGTCAAAAGAATTTTCTAATCAACACCTGACCACTTATCTACCCTCTACCTTTCTTAGAGTATTTATTGTAAATTCTTAGAGTAGAAAATCTTTCCCCTGATCCTTTGAGAGAGATACTGGATATGTCTCCTATAATTTGGGTGTGTCTCTCTCTCAAGGACCCGAGAGCCATTCCTTTGAAATATAATCATAAGGAAAGATATGGCCTCTGCCTCCCAGTCTCCATAGTAGGGTAGAATCCTGACTTTAGCTAGCTCACAGACACAATCTCATTTACACTGATTAAATCTCTTACCCTCTTTGACAATTTTTTACTACCCTGACTACTGAGCCCCTGCTTACTCCCCCGCCCACCTCCATCATTCTCCCTTTAAAATGTCCAATCACTTCTGCAAAAATCAGAATGGCACTCAGTTCTTTCCCTACTGTCAATTATTACAGAATAAAATCTGTTTTCACCACTTCTAACTAATGTCTGGCTTGATCTATCTTTGACAAAATACACACACACATACATACATACACACACACACACACACACACACGCACACACACACACACACACACACGAGACACCCAAAGGTAAATGTGGTCAAATCCTGGCAGCTTTCCTCTTCGTGTGTCTTGGACCAAAGTCACTACTTCTGGTCTTTCTTGGTTTATCCCTGCCCACCTGCTTTCAGAGATTTTCACCATTGGGAAAACCCCCTTTGCATATCTGTCTCACCTCCATCTCTCAGGCAATCAATTCAGCATCTTCCTCCTATAGTATAAGTTGCATCACTGTCCTCCTCTCTTCAAAAACATCTACAGTGTTGACAAGCTAATTAGCATTCAGTACACCACACTGGCTGATCTAAGCCTCAAATTCATTTTGGATCCTAAGTTAGCATGCTAAGGAATACAGAGGCAGGAAGAAACAAGTCTCTCACAATTTCTGCACAGGTACCCAGTTGAAAATAGCTTCACAGAATGATAGTCTAGAGTGGTCAAAAACATACAGTGTGGCCATTCACAGAAAACCCCAGCCTTATCCCAGCCATTGCCTGAAAATGTGACATGGTAACACAGCCAGCATCTCCTGAAACAACACAGAATCTCAGCCAATCCTGCCTCCCAAAGCCTGGAGTTTCTCATTCTTTATCCTAATCTACTCTTATGGCTTGTACAAAACAAAAGAGATGATACCAACAACCAGCATTTGTTGAGTATACGCTCTACTCCAAGCATCTCATTAAATGTTTACCTACATAATCTCATTTAATCTTTATAACCATGAGGTAGGTACTGTCATTACCCTCATTTAACACATGAAGCAACTGAGGCTTAAAACGAATCTGTATCTTCTCCTAAAATACAAGCACCATAGTTGGGATGTAAGTCCAGGTCCTTGTGCCCCAAAACTTAGTCCTGAAGGAGTCATGTTGATAAGCAGACAAATATCTTTAAACAGTCTTGAGGTTCTTAAGCCATTTCTCATAAAATAAGGACAATTATCTTTTTGTTAACCTAAGCATCATCCTCTGAACTTGAGCTAGTGAATCTAGAATAAGTAAAAATAGCCCTTCAAGGAAGGTCTGAGCTGGTCAGTGTGGAGTGGGCCTGAAACTCTGTCATTTGTTGAATATCAGTTTCCATTAGGATTTATTCTTCTTCATTCATTTACACACACACACACACACACACACACACACACACACTTTTCTGCCACTCCTCTCAATTCATCAGGATAAATTTCAAATAGATAGAAGAGTTAAATATTTTATCCAAAGAATCAAACAGTGAAAAACTAGAAGAAAACAAAATGACATGTTTCTTAAAGCTCTGAAAAAAGATCATTTTAAACCTAGCATTAACAAAAGTCTTATGTTTCTTGTGTTAACAAAGAAAAATATTGCAAGATTTGACTGTCACCAAACATCCTAAACAAAACAATCTGTTTTCACTAACCAGCACTGTGTTTCAAATAAAATACCCACCCTTCCCCATAATAGGATAAGATGGAACTGAGAAAAAATGGTTTCAGCCACAAGGGTACCATGTTAACTCACCCCTGAACACAATCCCACTGTGAGACATTACCCTAGTAGAACTCCCGCCCACTCGCACCATCTTGGTCCAGCCTGCTTCTGACCAAGGCAAGAACTTACCCACATTGTACCTCTCTTAGAAAAGTCATGAATAATCCTACTTATTACCTAAAATCCTCCCTTTTCTCCCCTTACCTGTAACTTGAAATAATTCTCAGACTTTACTCAGGTTGAGAAGCTGAATTGTGAGCATATCTTCCTCCTACTCTCCTAGTCTTGGCCAAGAATAAAAACCTGTGGCTCCGAGAGGCGAAAAGGACCCAATCAGGGTCAAAATTGACAATATGACCAAAAAAAAAAAAAAAGTTTTAAAACTTCTGTACATAAAAATTATCTAAAATATAAACACAAACAGCAAACTGAAATAATGTTTGCAGTAAAAATTACCCAGATAAATGCCTATATTAAACAAAGAAAAATATGCCAGAAAAATAAGATCAATAGGAATCAGCCAAATATTTCACCCCCCAAAAAAGAAAATAAAACCTGTAAACAACTATGATAGGGAAAAGTTCAAACTTAGAGAAACAAAGAGGCTCTGACCCCGCGCAGGGCTCAGGCCCTCAGTGTTGGAGCAGGACCCAAAGCCCGGAGTTCCAGTTCACACAACACTCAGTGAGCGCCTTAATGGAATCACCTATCAACACATCTGCAGACTACCAAGACTTCACTCCACTCCCATGTAGGTCACTTAGCTGCTACCTATCCACAGCACAATGTCATTGCCTGGCTCCCTCAACCTCACCAGACACCCCATGCTGAAAGCAGACCGCCTCCATCTTGGCTCAACATTCTCGCCATATTAGGTGGGGGCATTTTCCAGATCAGATCTCCAGGGGCCAGTGAATTTTCGCAGAAATCACCAGCTCTGAGAACACCCACGCAGAAATCAGAGCCTCTGGGTTCAAGTAAGTCTCCAGACTCTGAACCCAAAGCCCGTAGTTCTAGCCCATGTATGGCTCACAAGCAGCTTAGGAGAAACACCTCCCAGCACCTCTGCAGACTGCGAGCTGCTCCCACGCAGGTCACTCGGCTGCAACCTATCCACAGCACAAGGCCACCACCCAGCTCCCCCCACATTACCAGACACCGAGGCGCTGGAAGCAGACCGACTCCATCTTGGAAAACATTCCTTGCCATTTTGTGGTGGGCATGGCTATCAGATCAGATTGCCATTTGAGCAGGTACCTGATTTCCAATCACTCCCCCCTCCCCAAGGGCGTTAACTCGGCACAGTGGCCACCCAACACAAGAACAACTCTCAGCTGGACAGGAGTGCAGTGCGAACAGGGTGCTGCCCACCTGGTGTGAGCCTGGGGGTGAGAGGTCTCACAGTTGGGACCTGATAAATAAGAAAGGGGAGGGGACTAAAGTCTGGAGCGTAACAGAGAGATCAGGTTTTGGGAAATCTCCAGGCAAGAAAGGGAGATGATATTGGGGGCCCAAGTCAGACAAGTGGTCACAAAAAAAAGACCCATGAGGTGCTATTTCCCTGCTGGAACTGATGGGCGGCACTCCCCGCATTCAGATGCTCTACACCAGGTACAGACTTCACACCCCTGGTTGCCTACATCATCCTAAGGGCAGAAACACCTACTCGATGAGACAACACCCCCCACACACTGGATAAGAAGAGAAAGAAATAGATCTCTAAGAGTATTTTATTTTCCCTTCTTCTTTCTCTTCTACCCTCTATCCTCTGGCCCTCACATCCCCAACATATGTAAAACCAAGAACTTGGAGCACTGAGTCACCTGAATAATATAATATAGAGGAATTGCATAAGCTCTTTTTTTCTCTGTTTTTTCCTTTTCTTCTTCTTTTTTCTCTTTTTCTTCTCTCTTTTTTCCTCCTTTCTTTCCCATTTTTAATTTCTCTTTCTTCTTCCTTCACCCTCCAAATTATACTATTTTAACATCCTGTATTTTTCTAAAAACATATGTGTCTTTGTTTTATGTACTCTACTGTCTTCCCATGTAATTGTCTACCCCAAATTACCTCCTATCTATTCTCCTGCTACTAACCCTCTTCACTAGATTTCTCCTTCACATTTCCTAAGATATGTTAACTATATACCTCACATCTATTTGCCTCAACATATCATTCTATGCCTAACTGTAAACCTTTTTATGACACTACTGATTGTAATTTAAATAATAATTGAATCCAACATTTCTGGACATTGAGATGAAACTGTAAATGTCTTAATAACAATAATTTGTTCATAGGTGATGTATTGTTGACATTGTATACAATTTGTTCATAGGTAATGTATCTGTTAACATTGTCTTTCCCCACAAAGGAGAGATCTTGGAACCCTACAAGAGCACTACAAATCTATAGGGTAAAAACAATAACACACCAGATCCACAGAGTTGGAAAGGAAGACACATGAGCAACATGAAAAGACAAGGGAAGAAAGTACCAAAAACAAATCTAGACAACACATCATTAGAAGAATTGACAGCTAGAGCAGAAAGAATGACAGAGAAAGATTTCAGGATATACATGGTTAAAATGTTTTGGGATCTCAAAGAAGACATCAAAGAACAAATACAGGCAGTGAAAGATCACTTCGACAATGAGCTACATAACTCAACATAACTCAATGAGCTCTCAACACTGGATAGAAGCAAAAGATCACCTCAACAGGTAGATAAAGATTATAAAAAAATAGAAAACTTTGAAATGAAAGAAATAATAAACCAAATTTAAAAATCAAATGAAAGCATCACCAACAGAGTAGACAATTTAGAAGATAGAACATCAGACAATTAAGATCAAATAAATCATCTTGAAAAGAACATAGACCACACAGCAAAAATGATAAGAAACCATGAGCAAAACATTCAAGAAATATGGGATAGAATAAAAAGACCAAATGTAAGAGTTATTGGGTTAGAGGAAGGCATAGAGGTCCAAACCAAAGGAATGAGCAATCTATTCAATGAAATAGTATCAGAAAACTTTCCAGACATGAAGAATGAAATGGAAATCCAAATCCAAGAAGCCTACAGGACACTGAATGTGCAAAATCACAACAGATCCACACCAACACAAATTATAATGAAAATGCCCAACATAGGGAATAAGGAGAGAATTTTAAAAGCCACAAGAGAAAGGAATCAGATTACATATAGGGGTAAACCAGTTAGTATAACAGCAGATTTTTCAACACAGACTGTGAAAGCTAGAAGATCCTGGAACAACATATATCAAGCTCTGAAAGATAATGGATGCCAAGCAAGAATCTTGTATCCAGCAAAATTAAGCTTCAGATTTGAAGATGAAATAAAAACCTTCCACGATAAACAAAAGTTAAAAGAATTTACAGCTAGAAAACTGGCACTACAAACATCCTTGGCATAATATTTCATGAAGAGAAAATGAAAAACAACAATGAAAATAAGCAGAGGAGGTAGTACACTAAAGGAAAAAGTAATCAAAGAGAAAAACCAATTCAAGTAAAATTACAAAAATAAACAAATATGGCTGGAAATACAAACGATGTCTCAATAGTAGCCCTAAATGTTAATGGCTTAAACTCACCAATCAAAAGACATAGGCTAGCAGATTGGATTTAAAAAGACCCAACAATATGCTCCCTACAGGAGATTAATCTGATAGGAAAATACATACACAGACTGAAGGTGAAAGGTTGGGAAAAATCATACCACTCACATGAACTGCAGAAGCATCAGAGGTTTCCATTCTCATATCAAATAAAGTAGACTTCAAGCCATGGTTAATCAAGAGGGAAAAAGATGGACATTACATACTGCTCAAAGGAACCATACACCAACAAGACATAACAAATCATAAATATATGTGCCCCAAACAATGGTGCAGCTATGTTCATCAAACAAAATCTTCTCGAGTTCAAGAGTCAAATTGACCACAACACAATAATCTTGGGTGACTTTAACACACCTCTCTCAACACTGGATAGATATTCCAAACAATATCTATAGATACTGTAGAACTCAATAACACAATCAATAACTTAGACTTAACTGGCGTATATAGAATATTTCAACGTGCATCAAGCGGATACACTTTCTTCTCAGCAGCACATGGATCCTTCTCTAAAATAAACCATATACTATGCCACAAAGCAACTCTTAGAAAATTCCAAAAAGTAGAGATACTACCATTCATTTTATCATATCATAATGGAATGAAATTGGAAATCAATGACAAAATAAAACATAAAAATTTCTCCAACACCTGGAGACTAAACAATACGCTACTGAATGAACAATGGGTCACAGAAGACACCAAGGAGGAGATTTAAAAATTCCTAGAGGTAAATGAGAACTTAAACACAACATATTGAAATCTATAGGACACTATGAAAGCAGTACTAAGAGGAAAATTCATTGCATGGAGTTCATTACTTAAAAGAAGAAAAATTCAACAAATAAATGACCTCACACTATATCTCAAAGCCCTAGAAAAAGAAGAACCAACCAGCAGAAAAGCAGTAGAAAGCAAGAGATAATTAAAATTATAGCTGAAATGAATGAAATTGAAACAACAGAAACAACTGAAAAATTGACAAAACTAAAAGTTGGTTCTTTGAAAAAATAAATAAAATTGACAGACCCTTAGCCATGCTAATGAAGAGAAGGAGAGAAAACTCAAATTACCAACATACATGATGAAAAAGGTAATATCACAACAGACACTACAGAAATGCAGAGGATAATTAGAAATTATTTTGAAATCTGATCAAGTGGGATTCATCCCGGGGATGCAAGCTTGGTTCAACATACAGAAATCAATAAATGTTATTCACCACATCAATAGATATAAAGATAAGAATCATATGATGATCTCAATAGACACAGAAAAAGCATTTGACAAAATACAGCACCCCTTAATGTTCAAAACACTAGAAAAACTAGGAATTAACAGGAATATATTTCAACATCGTAAAGGCTATCTATGCTAAGCCTCAGGCCAACATCATTAGAAATGGAGAAAAATTGAAGGCATTTCATCTAAAATCTGGAACAAGAAAGGGATGCCATTTTTCACCACTTCTCTTCAACATAGATCTTGAAACATTGGCCAGAGCAATTAGACAGATGAAAGAAATCCAAGGGGTATGTATAGGAAAAGAAAACTTAAATTATCACTATTTGCTGGCGGTATGATTCTATACCGAGAAGACCCAAAAAACTCCACCAGAAAACTTACATAACTAGTAAATGAATTCAGCAAAGTAGCAGGATATAAAATCAACACCCATAAATCAAAGGCATTTCTGTATATCAGTGACAAGCCTCTGAGAAGGAAATGAGGAAAACTACCCCATTCACAATAATCTCAAATAATAATAATAATAATAATAAGATGATGATACTTGGGAATCAACTTAACAAAAGAAGTGAAAGACCTATACAATGAAAACTACAGAACCCTAAAGAGAGAAATCAACAAAGACCTTAGAAGATGGAAAGATCTACATAGCTCTTGGATAGGCAGAATTAATATTATCAAAATGACCATACTACCAAAAGTACTAAAGATTTAATACAATTCCGATCAAAATCCCAATGGCATTTCTCATAGAAATAGAAAAAGTAATCATGAAATTCATCTGGAAAAATAAGAGACTTAGAATAGCTAAAATAATCCTTAGCAGTAAGAGTGAAGCAGGTGGCATCACTATACCAGACCTTAAACTATACTACAGAGCAATAGTAACAAAAACCACATGGTACTGACACCAAAACAGACTGGTAGACCAATAGTACAGAAAAGAGAACACAGAAACTAACCCACAAAATTACAATTATCTTATATTAGACAAAGGTGCCAAAAACATGCACTGGAGAAAAGATTGCATCTTCAACAAATGGTGCTTGGAAAACTGGAAATCCATGTGCAACAAAATGAAATTAAACCCCTGTCTCTCACCATGCACAAACTTATCTAAAAGTAGATCAAGGACCTAAGGAATTGAACTAAAGACTCTGTGTTTAATAGAAGAAAAAGTAGGCCCTAGTCTTCATCATGTGGGATTAGGCCCCAACTTCCTTAATAGGACTCCTATAGCGCAAGAATTAAAACCAAGAATGAATAAATGGGATGGCATCAAACTAAAAAGTTTTTTCTCAGCAGAAGAAACAATTTGTGAGGTGAACAGAGCCTATATCCTGAGAGCAAATCCTTACCCTTCACACTGTAGAGCACTAATCTCTAGGGTGTATAATCTCTAGGGTGTATAAAGAACTCAAAAAGCTAAGCACCGAAAAAACAAATAACCCAATCAACAAATAGGCCAAGGACCTGAAAAGACACTTCTCAGAAGAGGATATACAATCAGTCAACAAATATATGAAAAAATGTTCATCATCTCTAGCAATTAGAGAAATGCAGATCAAAACTACTCAAAGATATCATCTCACTCCAGTCAGAATGGCAGCTATTATGAAGACAAACAACAAGTGTTGGCGATCATGTGGGGAAAAAGGTACATTCATACATTGCTGGTGGGACTGCAAGTTGGTGCAGCCAATATGGAAAGCAGTATGGAGATTCCTTGGAAATCTGGGAATGGAACCACCATTGGATCCAGCTATCCCTCTCCTCGAACTATACCCAAAGGACTTAAAAACAGCATACTACAGGGACACAGCCACATTGCCACAGTCTGGCTGGGAACAAATCACCAAGCCGCCACAAAGCACTTGTATGTTCAAACAGGAAACTTTTTGGCCTGAACTCCAACAGCACTCCACGCACACTCCCCGGGAACTCTCCCGAACGCCACCCATCCGGCTCCTCTCTGGCACCCCACACACCAACCAGAACTCCCCACCACCGGAACTTCACCAACCAACTCCAAAGTAGCGGGTGCCTGAAGCAGCAGGGGGGCTGCCCTATTGACACAGCTTAACTTAATTATCATCATCTGAATGGCTCGCCTCTCAACCATTACTTCTGGCAAAATGCCAGGGGCCATTCCGACTCCGCTGTGGCTCTCAACACTACATCAATGTTTATAGCAGCACAATTCACAATAGCTAAACTATGGAGCCAACCTAGATGCCCTTAAGTGCATGAATGGATTAAAAAATATGGCATATATGCACAATAGAATATTACTCAGCAATAAAAGAGAATAAAATCATGGCATTTGCTGATAAATGGATGGCATTGGAGAAGATAATGCTAAGTAAAGTTAGCCAATCCCAAAAAAACAAATGCCAAATGTTTTCTCTGATATAAGGAGGCTGACTCATAATGGGGTGGGGGAGGGGAAACATGGGACAAATAGATGAATTCTAGATTGGGAAGAGGGGAGGGAGGGAAAGGGAGAGGCAGGGGATTAGCAAGGATGGTAGAATGTGATGAACATCATTATCCAAAGTACATGTATAAAAACACGAATTGGGTGTCAACCTAATTTACATACAAACAGAGATATGAAAATCTGTGGTATATATGTGTAATAAGAATTGTAATGCAAAAAAAAGCAAGTACATGTATAAAGACATGAATTGGCGTGAACATACTTTATACAAAGATATGAAAAATTGTGCTCTATATGTGTAATAAGAATTGTAATGCATTCCGCTCTAGTGTATTTAAACAAATAAAATTAATAAAAAAGAAACAAAGAAATGTAAGTAACAAATTACCTACATTTCACTTAATAATAGCAAAACACTGATAAAAGATGTCCAAGGATTTTAGAAGATGTGGCAAAATCAACATACTCCTACTTTTACTAGGGACAATATAAATTGAGAGGCCTCCAGAAAGAAATTTGGCAATAAATTTCACAGCTTCTTTTTAAGTCTTACAGGTAAGCCATTTCCCACATCTATAAGATAACAAAATATAATAAAAAATACTAAAAGTTATAACTATAGTAGTCCAAATTGGAAGATCCAAAGATAACAGTAATAGAAGCATGTCTATATAATATGTGCTACATGTCATGTCTATATAACAAGTTAATGTTTATGAAGTAAAATATCAAGTGTATACTACCTAATTTTAACACATGTATAACATGTTATCAAAAAGCAGCATAAATATGCATATACTCTGATTATAACTATTCACAGACATTCATCCAAGAATAGCTGTAGCTTGAGAAGCATAATAAGCATTCTAATACATGAGTCACCTTTGGAGTTTATAGGCGACTGATCTTTTTTTTTCCAACATACAAATTCATATATATATATATATATATATATATATATATATATATAAAATACATATAAAGTATATATATGCTCTATTTTATAATAGTTATCAGTATTTCTCTCAATTTTTGATACATCATGCACATTTTATTTCAAGATGTATTTATGTTAAAATTATAAAAGTTTTGTAAAAAAAAGATAAAAACAAAAAGTAAACACACCTTGAAATCTTACATCTAGGGACTCAAACTACCAATTTCTTTCAATTATAGTAGTAACATTAAAAAATAATTGAGCTTTTTATATCATTTACTCTGTGTCAGGCACTCTTCTTAGTTCTTGTTATATGGTTAACACATTAATTCCACCCAAAGACCTTAACAAGTAGTAGAATATTCTTCTCATTTTACATAGAAAACTAAAGTATGAATGGGTAATTTGTTGAAGGTTACAAAGATAGATTATAGTGGAGCTAAAATTCAATATGCAATATTTCTACATATTTTTAACGGAATCACTCTAAACATTTTTTTTTCTGGAATTAAGGATTTAACCCAGAAGTAACCTTCCCAGTTCTTTTCATCTTGTTATTTTGAGACAGGGTCTTGCTAAATTGCCCTGGCTGGCCTCAAATTTGAGATTCTCCTGCCCTAGCCTCCCAAATCTCTGGGATTACACCTTGCTCTAAACATGATTTTATCTGATTTTTTAAATTTGAATAATATATTTGTATCATTTTCATATCACCATTTATTCCACATCCTGTGTAGTAATAGCATAGTAGAAATTAATGACCAATGACTCATTTGTCCAAACCATTCCTTTGGACCATTTACAATTTCCCACTTTCCTACTAGTATATAAATACTTGTAAGTGTTTGTATCTTTAAATTTTTCACATAGCCATCAGTTCCTCAGAATAAAATTATAAAAGAAAGATATACGTAAATAAAAGAGAAATTCTAAAAAATATTTAAGTAACCCATAGAAGGCCAGGAAAGGCCAGAAAACAGAGAATGACAAACAATAGTGTAAGCAAATAAAAACAAAAATAAAATGGCAGATATAGCCCTAGTAAATCAGTAATTATATTAAATTAAGTAGTACATCAAACTATGTATACCAACTAAAAGACAGATATTGGCAGAATGATTTTAAAAAATATAACTAAGCTATGTGCTGTCTACAAGAAACTCACATCAAATATAACAATATAGGCCCATTCAAAGAAAAAGAATAGGGAAAATATATTGCATAAAACATAATAGAAAGAAAGAAATTGTGATTTTTTAAATATCAGATAAGGTAAACTTTGGACCAAAAAAAATAACTAGAGAAAAAGAGGAATATTATATGCTAATAAAAGAGTCAAGCCATCAAGGAGACACATTCTTAATATACCAGATATCAAAGTGATTTGTTTCAGTTCATTTTTTTCACCACTGTGACCAAAAGACATCATAAGAACAATTTTAGAGAACAAAATGTTTATTTAGCAACCACAGCTTCAGAGGTTCAGTTCATAAACTCCATTGCTCTAGGCTTGAGATGAGGCAGGACATCATGGCAGATGGGTGTGATGGAGGAAAGCAGTTCAGGACATGACAGTCAGGAAGCAGTGAGAGACTGAGCAAGGCTCACCAGTGACAAAATATATACCCTAAAGGCACACCCCAGGGACTTTTCTCCTCCAGCCATACTCTACCTACCTATAGTTACCACCCAGTCAATCCATTCAAGTGGTTAAGCGCACTGTTTAGGTTAAGGTTCTCATAACCCAAACATTTCACTTCCAAACTTTCTTGCATTTTTTCACACATGAGCTTTTGAGGAACACCTAATATCTAAATTTTAACAGTGATATATGAAGTAAAATAGAACCAAAAGGGGAATAAACACACCCAGAATTACAATTGGAGATTTTAATACTTTTTTAAAAGAATTGATGGACCAGCTAAGACAGAAAATCAGCAATGGTATAGAATCACCAACAGCATTGACTAACAGAATCTAATTGATACAGAGCATACCACCACAGAACAGCAGAATGCACATTATTTCCCAATGCCACAAACCATGTACCAAGACAGACCATATCCTGGGCCATTAAACAAACCTCTACAGGTCTAATAGAATGAAAATCATACAAAATGTCTTCTCCAACCACAGTTTGAAATCAACACCTGAAATATAACAGAAAAAAATAACTGAACACTTAAAAACTGAACAACACACTTATTCATAACCCACAATTCAGATGAAAATGGAGTACATGAAAATTTGTGGAACATAGCCATAGCAGTGCTAAGAGGGAAATTTGTAGCAGTAAATGCATGTATTTTTTTTTAAAGAAGAAAATTCTCAAATGGATAATATATGCTCCCTTGCTCATGATTGTAAAAAAAAAAGAAGAGCAAAATGAATTCAAACTCAGTATAGAGAAAAGAATAATAAAGAATGTAAATTCATGAATTTGAAAACAAAAACAGAGGAAGTGAATGAAGCAAAATTGTATTTTGTAGTTTTCATACAAATCACATGTATGTTTTGACAGATTTGTAGTGAAGGATCAGACATACATGAGACTGAATCTCTACCAGCAGGATTCCACAGTCCTTTACGAGTAAGCATTTAATCACAAGATTATGACAAGAGATGGAAGCAAAATAGCCTGTTGATGAATGCTAAGGACCAAACCCAACCCTCTCCAAAATAAAAAGATCTACATCAGTACTTAAAATTAGGGAAGAATTCTGCTCATATGGCATACATCCTGAAAGACTTCTGCTAAATATGTTGAAGACTCGAGAGGTTTAAAAGTCTTTATAAGGGAAGCATCCTGGTACATTTATGGAGGTATTCCTGAAAAGAGTGAGGCCCACTCAGGGTCAAAGGGGTCAGCCTCTCCAGTTCAATGCATCAGGGTACACAGGGGAAAGGAAAGAAAGAGAGGCTGCTATGTGCTGTGTGTGTCTCTGGGTGGGGACTTCATGTCCAAAGAGGCCCCGGTGCAATGACAGTCACACAGCTTCTGAGGCCACCTTATCCCCTTATCCAATGCTGGACTGGGCGTTCTCTCAAGTGCTTCTGGTTTGATTGTTCTTTGAGAGTCTGTTTTATCCATATTTCAATGGTAAATTTAATTCATATTTACTTTAGTAAATATTATGAGAACATAATTTATTTTAGTAAAGAAATAAAACCAACACAAATGCAACACACAGCTCTTCAAATGCAAAGGAAAACTTAATGCAACCAATTCTTTTAGAAAGAGGTTGAGAACTTCTGAAAATAAGTTTCCTGTTTTGGAAACGAAAGAGGACAGAGTTAGGAGTACAGATTCCTCAACCCCCCTTTTGTTTCTCTCAGGCCCCTCCATTCCTCCTGCCACCCATGGGGGAAACACAGGTTGCCTCTACTTCTTACCAGTCAGAGCAGGTGGCTATCCAGGCAGAGGCCATCCATCCAATGACTGATGGCCAGTTTCACATTGGCTTGCACCACAGCCTGCCCTGGGCTAGTGCTGTGGGAGATTTTGCCTCTGTTGAGCCACCAGGCCCACTGCTTTGCCCTGACACAGCCAGTGTTCTCAGATTTGCCAAACACATGAAATCTCTCTCTGCCAACTACTGACAGTCATGAGTATATGACCTGCTGTCCTACCCAGAACAACTCATACATACTTTGTAGCTTTACTGCATGGCCTACTTTGAAGAAGTTACCTAGGGTCACCACCATCCTACCAATGGACAAACTGAGACCAAGCAGAAAAACAGCTGACCACATGATCCATAACTCTGAGGTCACGCTTTAGATTTCTACTGTTAAAGAATAATTAAGGAGTCCGCCATATAGTAGTATATAGATACTACTACATTGGAGTTTTTTTTAAAAAATCCAGAAAATGGTATATGTGGATGGACATCATTTATGTTTAGTCTGATGTTTAAGATATTTGTAAAATGAAAAAAATCATCTAGCTTTGCTTTAATGTTCCAATGTCAACCAAGTTGCATTCTCTCCTTTGGGCTGGTAGTTCTATTTCAAGAGCAACTGGACCCATTGCATTGTGATTCCTTCAAGGAGTGGCCTGGCAAGACGTAGCAAGTTTCTACAGGGATGTAGCATTCAGACTTAAGTGGTAAATTTTACAGAAACAGGGAAAAGAATGTCAACAGCCTTCCTTTGGTCATTTATTTTCCCTAATACTTATGTCAAAATATCATAAAATTCAATAGGAAAAGAAAACTGACCTATATTAATCTTTATTTGTCCTTTTAAAACTTTTAGTTTTTCTATCTGGATTAAGAATGTTATAAAACTTTCATTCATGTGAATTGACCTGTAAGTTGGTAGTTGAAGAATCTAGGAGCATAGCTGCACCCAAACCACATAGCCAAGAAACCTCTCCTCAATCTCTTGACTCTGTTGCCTCTGAAAGATTTAGAAGGAAATCTGGGGAGTTAACTGCTCAGTCTATTTAATCAGAGAGAAATTCATCAGCTTTCTTTCTCATTTACTCCTGTATCACTGAATTCCTAGATCAATGAACCTAGAGTGTTTCATGTTTTTTTAATAATACTGGTATAGAAAGATTTGAGGCCAGGATCCCGAGATTTGAATTCCAGGTCAGTTAGTAACATGCCACCCTTGGTAAATATGTTCAACCTTTAGAATCTAACTTTCCTGCCTCCCAAAGATTATTGTATTTGTCAGCTTTTCATTGCTATAACAAAACACCAAAACACCAGAGATAAACAACTTAAAAGGAAGAAAGATTTATTTTGGTTCTTCGTTTCACTTGATGCCATTGCTAAGGGCCTGTAGTGAGGCAGAAGCTGCTCACCTCATGGCAGCCAGGAAGAGGAGAGGGAGAGGGAAAGAGAGAGAGATGGAGGGGGGAGAGAGAGAGAGAGACAGAGACAGAGAGAGAGAGAGAGAGAGAGAGAGAGAGAGAAGGAAAAACAGAAAAGTGGGGGCCAGATACAAGATACACCCTTCCCAGGCACATCTCTAGCAACCTCCATCTGTCAGCTAGAACCCGCCTTCTTCCAATCAACTAGATTCTACCACCTTCCAATAATCCATTTACTTACGAACCCATAAGTGGATTAATTCATTGATGAGGTCAGAGCACTTTCAAAAGCTCCACCTCTGAACATTGCTGAATTGGAGACTAAGCCTTCAACCCATAAGCCTTTGGCAGATATTTCAGATCCAAACTATAACAGTGGAACAACTAACCATGGGAAAAGAAGCAGGTTTCTGTGGGGTTCTTTTGGAGAGAGGGTAATTTTTATGGATTTTATCTTAGACATTTTAACTCAATGGCAATATCTATTGATATGCTTTTAAGAAACACAAGGAGTAGTCTTATGAGCCAGTGGAGGAAAGTTAAGAAGGAAAAAGTAGCAAGGAAATGTTGCAACACAGCAGAAACAAGAAGCAAGAGCTATCTTAATTGTTATGGATTAGATATGAAGTATCCCCCAAAGTCTTAGGTGCTGAAGGCTTGGTCCCTGGAGCAGTTTGGGGAAGCCCCAAAGATCACAGGGACTTTGACCTCATCAGTGCATTAAGCCAGTGATAGCTGAAAGGGATTACTGTGGAGTGGTAGGCAGTGGGGAATGGTTGGAAGAAGTAGGTCTCTGGGGAAGCCCTGGAAGCGTATTTCTTGTCCCAGATCACTTCTCCCTCTCCCTACATCTGCCCCTACTTCCCTGGCTGCCATGAGCAGAGCAGCTCTCCTTGGCCATGCTCTTCCACTGTGATCATCTGCCTCACCCTGGGACCAAGCAACAGAACCAGCCAACCATGGACTAAATGAAACCTCTGAAGTCAGAGCCAAAATAACTTTTTCATATTTTAAGTTGTTCTTAGCAGGTATTTTAGTTACAGTGACAAAGAAGTTGACTAACACAATAATCAAGGTGGAAAAAATATGTTCAGAAGAATAAACACACAACCACACACATGCACATGCGTACACACACACAACACATACTTATGAAAAGATAAATTTCCAAGAATGAAGCATAAAGTTTACTTATTTTTATTTTAGTGCTAATCCTTTTTCTCTGACTCTATGCCCAGGCAACTAATTGTACTCAGAGAACTCGTACAACGGACTAATTAGAAATGCCACAAATATGTGCTTGCTGCCCTCAGATGGGCCCGTGACTCTCCATGCTCTCAAACTACATAACCTTGGTCTAACACCTGACCGTCTTCTACAAATACATCAGAACTTCTCCACCTTCATCCAACCTGAACCATTATGATGGCTGATTTTATGTTAGTACCCAGATAGTCGGCCAAACATATCTGAATGATGCTATGAAGGTAGTCTTTTGATAAGATGAATATTACAACAGTAGACTTTGAGTGAAATAGATTACAGTCCATAATGGGGGTGGACCTCATCTAGTTAGCTAGTTGAATGCCTGAAAGAAAAGACTGAGGTCCTCAGAGGAAGAGAGAATTCTTCCAAAAGACAGCCTTCAAACTCAAGCTGCAAAACTAGCTCACCTTAGGCCTCCAGCCTGCCATTTTTAGCTATTCCAAACTCATGTCTAAGCATCCCCACACACCCACAATTCTGGCTTCCTTCCTCCCTCTCTGGGTTCTTTCTTGGGTTGCTTTCAGGTTCTCTCCTTCTCAGACCAAGCTCAGAGCATACCTTCCAAAAGCTGGAATTCCTCTGAACTCAGGCCTAGGCCTTTTCTATCTGCCCAGTCTACACTGCCCTGTCTACTCTGTTCCCAAATGATTTCATCCAGAAACACAGTTTTGCTGACTCCAGCCTAGGTTTCTCTAAGGTCCAGATTCATGAACCCAAATGCTCTTCTGAAAGCTCCACCTGCATACTCAAATGCTGTGGTTTTGTTTTATCAGATGAGAAGTTCAGTTTCCTGAGGGAATCAGGGAGCTAGCATCCATAAGACGCAACTGGATAACCTTTGTATTCACCTTTGTGCACAAGAATTACTTCTTATTGATGGAATCTGATAGCCAGAAAGGTCCTTTTCTAACTTAGACAATGACCCCTGAAAATTTCACAGTTTCTTCAGCCTTCAGTTCACAGACAAACTTAGTTGAGCCAAATGTAAACTGATAGCACCAAATCCAGACTCTCTTGAACCTCCACCAGAGCATGTTTCCCTTAGATTAGTAGCATAGGAAATTGCCTCCGGATGACCGCACCACATCCTATACTTCCCTCTAGCCCTGTACTCTGGTCATGGTCGTATGGGGAAGATTTTTCCAGAAGTTCTATTAATCCTCAAGCAGACTTCACATTGTATGCCGCATCTCACAAGTTAGACTGCAAAAGTTCATCGACACTCCAGCAAATGGACATCTTTTGATGGCTTCCTATATTCTATAAATTACCCAATGAGATTGAAGATTAGGGAGAATGTATTCATATAATTCATATGCCATCTTAAAGTAGAAGTTCAGATTTAATTTCTAAAGGTTTTTCCTCACTCTGATAGTCCCTGAACCAATAATTATTACAAATCTTCCAATCCACATTACCTTCAAGAGTTTCCATTCTGCTTAACTCGGGGATAAGCCTATAATCTTGAGCATCAGTGCCCAGGAAAATGATGGACTCAAAGCACCTCTAGTAAATATTATGAGGGGGAGAAAAAAGAGAAACTAATAACCTTCAAGCTTTAAACATCTTTCCACCACAAAGTCCAATGGACTAAAGGCTGTCCCTTAGTGTTCTGTCTTCTTGCTATTATCCAACAGCCCAAGGCACAGGGATCTGCTGCAGGCATCTCCTTATTGCCTTCTGCTCTTAACTTTCCAAAGTATCTACATTTTAAAGAAGCAAAGGTGATACAAGATAGTGAGCTCTTTAGTACACAATGAGGGATGAGATTATCTGGTCTGGGCAGATGTAGAATCCTGATTATGAAAGGTAGCAGCAGTGATAAATGCCCAGTGAGTCCCACATAAAAAGACCCAGGAATAGATCAAGGGCACAGTTAGGAAGAGAAAGCCTTTATCTTCATGCTTGGGACAAACTTGCTTTCTTCAGGAGACCCTGAGTATTTTCATCTTCCAAATACCTGTAGTTAAGATTTAAAGTTATTTTCACCAATTTTACTCTTAACTACAATTTTGAAGTTCCCTTTTCCTCCAAGGGAATATTCTAGGCACACTATGACAATTAATCCCTTAATTATAGTAAAAGCAATAGTTTTCTGGTTAGTTTTTAAATCAGAAGTATGAATACCCCAACTTTGTTAGTCTACAGTCTGATGTATCCCTGTGGTACGCTGCAGATTGCATTTCTCAACTTTGTTATATGAATTTAAATTTTTTAAAAATTGTGGCTTCCATCATGCAAATCATGTCTATCTTCTCTTTCAATTCTGCTTGTATTTTGGCCAATTTTTTGAGCTAACCCCATTCTTGTAGTATCTTGCCAAAGGCAACCAAGTCACACGATGGCATTTTATTTGCCTACTTTCTCATAAAGCTATAGTCTCGTCAGGTTTGTTACATGTTTTCCAAGCTGTCGTGGGCAACCATTTCACCAAATGCTTTGGCACCACCACATATTTTAGGTTTTGTTGCTGCTTCTGTTGTTAGACAGCACCTCTTTCCCTACCGATCAACTCTTTGCTAAGTTTTGCTCCCATAGCCATGTGACTGGCAGCAGGGTTTCTTTCTCACCCACAAACACACACGTTGGCTGAAGATCAGCTGTGGCTGTGTTTCCTATGTCTTCTTCATTCTGGGATCCAAGCTGAAGGACCCTCCCCTACCAGTAACCCACTGTTCGACCAACAATGGAAAAGAGTGATGAAAGAAACAGCAAGGGCTTTCAAACATTTTTAGGAAAGGGTACACAAAATTTATACTCACATTCAATGGCCAGATCAAGTCATAGGGCCAAGCCCAAGTTCAAAGAGAGAACCATTAGCAGGAGCTCTCCCACGGGAAAGGTGCTCAGAGCCCCTGCAGGGATGGGTGTATGGGAACAGTGAATAAGTCAAATAAGTAGAATGGTGTTCCATAATTCTGTTACAAAATTGTGATAACTTAATTAGTAATAGAAATACCATACAGTTCCTAGAACACAGGAGCTACTCAATAAATCATAGTTTACTTCCTTTTCTTTTCCTTTCTCCTCCTCCTTTCACAACACTGAGATTTTAGCATCCTATGATTTTGCTGGATAGCATCTGCAACCATTGAATGAGAACGATGAAATGAGAAAAGATAACAAAAAAATAATGATCAGAGTGTTTCTTAATTTCCAAAGTAGAGGAGATGTAGGAAATGATCCTGAATATGACC
Source organism: Urocitellus parryii (assembly GCF_045843805.1). Classification (NCBI taxonomy): domain Eukaryota; kingdom Metazoa; phylum Chordata; class Mammalia; order Rodentia; family Sciuridae; genus Urocitellus; species Urocitellus parryii. The sequence goes on along the minus strand of NC_135535.1, from coordinate 168,149,295 downwards.
TAATTTGCTCATCATTATCTTATAGAATTGATGGAATAGCCTTCTCTTCTGTATCCTTTCAACAAATTCAATATATTTTGCATGTCTGTTTTAAAGTCAGCACAATGATTCAGGAAAATGGGTGTCATTATGGTTTTCTTTAGCCATTATTGCTAACAATCAAATATATTGTCCTCACTTAAAAGATCTTAACCTGAACTGATCTGTGCCGGCAAAGAATGATTTTCAAGGCTTATTGGCTGATTATGTTCCAGTCACCATTTGCTTTATTTCCTGAATTTCTGTCTTCTAGTTGCTGACTATACTTGAGCTGCCATCATGGCATGACCAAAATAACTGGATTTCTATGATTTTTTCCCTGTAAACACATTGGTAAAGCTATCAGTGAAGATGGCTGGGCGGGGTGGTGGTGGGGAACACTAGAGTGAAATGTTTGCCAAAGCTGGGTTATTCACCTATTTATTCAAATTTGTTTTCTATTACTGAGGTTGGATGATTTCTTTATGGAGTGAAATTAACCTATTCTTTCTCTTCCTTTTACTATATTATTCAGACAGAAGATGTAAGCATGGTAAACCAGGTCATTAGGCTTTATTTCACTTACTCTCACCATTTCCTAAATAGTTATCTTTAAAAAGGTATGAGTTTCTTCTTAATAAATCATTTCTTTTATTCCAATTTTTTAATAATAACTTATTCAAAGACTCGATTGTGATGACCGTATATCAAAACACCTGCCACCATAGGCCATCCAGAAAACACAGCTGTAAGACCCTGTGATGAAGGTCACACACCAGCTAGAAGAGCAGCAGGGGATTGAGGCTAAGGATGTAGAAACCAGCTGGGCCTTCTAGGAAGGAATTTGATGGGAAGGCTGGAAGCTCATACATTGATATGGAAAACCCACTGAGGTCATGGTCAGGGATGCTAGAACCAGCATGTTCCAGCTTGAGAAAGCTGTTAAACTTTTATCATCCAGTTAGAATGACTATTAAAAAGACTGGAGATCACAAGTACTGGAAGAATGTGGAGAAAAGAGAATCCTTGCACACTGTTGGCATAAATGTCAATTAATACAGACATTATGAAAACCAGTATGGAGGTTCTTCAAAAAAGTAAAAACAGAACTACCAAATGTCCCAACAATCCTGCCACTGAGTAGGTATCCAAAGGAAATGAAATCAATATGTCAAAGAGACTTCCATGTCCATTGCAGCACTAGTCACAGTGGTCAAGAAACAAAAGCAACCTGAGTGTCCATAACAAATGAATGCATAAAGAAAATACAGGACATATATATGATGAAATACTATTTAGCCATTAAGAAAGAAATTCTGTCATTTGTGACAACATGAATGAAACTGGAGTTCATTACATTAAATGAAATAAGCCAAGGCAAAAAAAGACAAGTACTTCATGATCTCAATCATTTGTAGAATCTAAAAAAGTTGATCTCATACAAGTTGAGAGTAGAATGTTGTCCACCAAAGGCTGGTGACTGCAGGGGTCAGGGATGGGGAGAGTTTGATCAGTGGGTTCTAAATTATAGTCAGAAATGAGCAAATTCTTCTGATGTGCTATACATTATAGATAGCAATTTACTGTAAGCTTAGAAAAGCTAGAAGAAGAAATTTTAAAACTTTTATCATAAATAAAGGATAAATTTCTGAAGAGATTGATTAGCTTAGCCTGATTTAGACATTACATGATGTATCCAAACATGACATTACTCTATTAATATGTACAAATTTTATGGGCATATTACTGGTTAAAAATAAATTTAATTAAAAAAAAAACTTCAGAAAATTTTGTAAACCAGTTATCAAATTGTGGGTAGTTTGACATTAACCATGAAGAGAGCATTTTACCATGGAAATCGGTATAAGCTACAAATAAGGCCTCTATTTTCAGAGAACCCGTTGCTACTATTTACCAGCACCCCACGACTCCAGACTATGGTTGCTGCTCTCAAATTGAAATTTTGCAAGTGAGAGTTTCACATTTCTCTCCCCTAAGAAAATTATCCAACCAGATAAATTATTTATTGGGTAGATACTTGATTGTGAACTATTGCAAGGCTTGATGCTAACTTTGGGAGAGAGCCCAGACTTTCTCCAACAGAAAGGAAAATCCAGGCTTCTAATCCAAGTTCACAGTACTATCCCCTCCATTATTTGTCTTGTTTTTGTTTTGTTTTGTGATGGTGGTGATCTTACTCAGGCACTCATACATGCTAGGCACATGCTCTACCACTGAGCTACACCCCCAGTACCCTCCTCACGCCCCCCCTTTTTATGGGCAGATGGGTACCAGGGATAGAACCACATCCCAGCCATTTTTACTTTTTATTTAGAGACAGGCCCTCACTAAGTCACTTAGGGCCTTGATAAGTTTCTGAAACTGGCTTTGAACTCATGATCCTCCTGTCTCAGCCTCCCAAGCCACTGGGATTACAGGCATGTACCACCAAGCCCAACCTCCCCTCTGTTCTTAACAGAGTAATTCTATTTGTATTTTTAAAATTTAGATGCCACTTTTTCAGAGAAATAAAATCCACAGTGATGGAACAAAAACAGAAAACCAATCAAATGCTACGAAGGCACCAAAGCCATGAATTTGTTGGCCAGCAATCAAGACTAGAAGTGACCAGGGGTTCCACCACAGGCCATGATGAAGACCTCAAGCCTTTAACCAGCAACTGAGGGAACAACCCACTCCCAACACAAAACAGGATGTGCCTGGCCTAAGAATAAACTGTGAAGAGTCTGGGAATGCAGCTCAAGGCACCAGTAGCAGCAGTTCCAAGAGAAGAGAAAGCTATTCTTGCAGGACCAAATTCCTGGCTGTGCGAGATAGCTCTGCCATTGACCTGAGCTGGCAGTACTGGATCTGGGGTTCATTGACCAGATAGATTTAACCACAAAAGTGACGGATGGTGAGGCATGACAGCAGAGAGAGAAAAAACAAAACCCTGACTCAGCATGGGCCCAGAGGATGATGAGAAAGGTAACACTCTGAAGGGCAGCCAACAGAAAGCAACGGTGAGTGAAGAGAGTCCAAATAACACCTATAAATAGAATACTGACCATGAGATTCATTTACCGTATACAAACAGTGCATTAGAGAGTAGTAACAAGAGAGGCAGAAGCAAAGACTGGTGGATGATAAAGTGTGCTGAACTCTTTTTTCTAAATTTTTCTGTTAGGAACAGAATAGAGTCACTAACTTACATAAGTATCTACTTAGTATATAAATGCTAAAATTTAAGACTACCCATTTCAGGGAATATAACTAAATATTAGCTTGCCAAACAGAGGAAGGAGTAAAAGAGAATCAAGAAAATTATATCAATTCAGATGAAGGGAGAAAAGAAGATAAAAATATATCCGAAAAAGCGTATGGTAAGCCAAAAACAAAATTAGATGTTAGAAATAAGAGTAAGCAGTTTGGTCATCATATAAATTGCAAATATATTAGATTTGTATAGAAAAAAGAGAATACATATCATTTCAAACGACTAGTTTATACATATTTATTGTTTATTTTATAAATATTGTACATATGTATACATTATTAATATTGTTTATTAGAAGCACATAGAAAACAACGTAACACAAAAGCCTAAAACCTAGTAGAAAAGCCACTGATATAAACACAAGGCAAATGATGCCATGAAAGAAACATAGATCAGTCTTTGTAAAAATTCAAAAGAGAGGGAGAAAAGCTAGATGGGCGGAAAGAGAGAGAACCCATGAATAAAGAACAAAATCAGAAATTTCTTCAGAGCAGAGGGCACATTTGAGCAGAATTTTGAGAAATGGGCAGGATTGGGCTGCTGGCAATGCAGCAGAGCTTCCTCTGCTGAGGAATTTGAGGAACTTTGGATTTATAAAACTAGAGAGGACTCGGTTGCCTTACATAACATGCACATTATCTTTGGGCAAAGAGAGCTGCTTCAGTTTTATGCATGAGGAAATACCATTACATTCTAAAATTTCAAAGAGTCCAGATGGCTCTGAATAGATGAAAGGAAGAACAGAGAAGAACGAATAAACACATACAGACTTCATGGTATTCCTGGTGTCATCCTCTTCCTAGAGAAGTTTTTGGGATCATGTTGCTCACAAGATCAGAGGAAAACGACCTATTCTTCCCAAATTTCATTTTTCCAGCAGGACCTTCAGTAGCTTAGGTTCTAGTTTTGCTCTATTAATATGGTGGAGCAATATCACCCATCCCCAGGGAATGAGCGCCAGGCAGCATTCCCACGATCCTTGCTCTAGCTTTGGTGGAAGGCAGGGTGAAGTAGGAAAGTAGACAGCAAGGAGAGCCTTAAGCTCCTACTGTGGTCAGGAAACCACGTTTTATTTATTTATTTATTTTCCTTCAGAAACCAGGTCTTTCACCCAGGCCCTGTGGCCCATGCCTGTCATCCTAGCATCTCAGGAGGCTGAAGCAGGAGGATCACAAGTTCAAAGCTAGCCTCAGCAAAAGCAAGGTGCTGAGCAACTCAATGAGACCCTGTCTCTAAATAAAATACAAAATAGGGGTTGGGATATAGCTCAGTAGTCAAGTGTCCCTGAGTTCAATACCCAGTACCCACCTACCCAAAAAAAGAAACTAGGTCATTCATTTTATAGAGTTTTCTATGCTCTGAGCTTTGCTCATTGTATCCCTGTGGTATTGTTAATATGTTCATTTGTTTTCTGTGCTTTGTGAAAATTGGTATTTAGATCTGAAGGTTTCATCAAGTGAGTATGTGTGTCCATGTGTGTAGAAGACCCCTTTTGTAGCTATGGTGTTTATTTCTACTAGATTATATATAAGTGCCTGGTTGTCTCTCTTTGGCGATGTTACCAGCCACTTATAAGCATTGTCTGGTTCCATTGCCCAGTTCCCCTGCTGTAGAGACTGCAAAATGGCCCAATTTTATCATTCTTTGCTTATCAGCTGAAATTACCCAGAGAAGCTGCTCTTCCTCAACCCATCATCCAGAGGAAGAAATTCTATAAGAAAAGCAGGAAAAATGTTTGTTACTTTCCCTGTTTCTCCTGGAATTTGAAAGAATAAAGTATTCCCCAGCATCATCTAAAAATATAGCTGAGTTTTTTTTATTATCATCATCAGTATAAATACTTGCATTGAAACATGTTTGTAGTGTGTTTTAATCCATTGCTGTTACTGTCCAATGAGTGACCAAGACCAACATATCCCCTCTTTGGCCAGTGGGAGCTTACTCAGGTGGTCTTGGAGGAACATTGATACACCTCTAGTGATATTTAATAGCTTCTTTGTTACCTAGTATGACAACTTATTTTAAACTCATCTTGAACTTTTTATCCCCAAAACTGAAATCATCTAATTCTCTAAGAAGCCCTGGTTTCTCTTGGTAAACGGCGTTAAGACATTACATTCGGGACACCAGGGATGCTCACTGCAGGCCACTGCTTCTAGGCCTTTGCAATTGACAAAGATAGAAAGAACTTTTAGGGAAAAACACATTTCACACAGAGAGTTTACATTCAGAGTTACAGAAGTTTTAGTTAACTTTATCTGTCTTACATTTTTCCCTCCTTTCAACCATGCCAAAAACCTCAGTTCTCAATGTCAACATAACTACTCATTTGATTTATCCAATGATAGATACTTACTTGTCTTGGAATAACAATATTAACACTACTGTCACCAGTATGATTTCTGAATATGAGTTAAAGTATTTTGGAGTTATTTTTGGTCTTTGGGGAATAATCCACTGCAGATGCCAAAGTACTGTGTTTTAGAGTCACTTGAAATACTACCTTTCTGAATGATTATGTCAACAACTGGATATGAATTTAGATTTATTTGTTTCATTTTTCTGAAAATCTTTATTGAGTTCAATTAGCTTTCTTACTGTCTCATCTGTTTACATCTCATTCCCTCTCTTCTCTTTTGGGCCTCCTCTTATTTGGTGAAGGCCATGTTTTCTAAAACACACATCTTGGGAAATGTTCTTCTGAGTCCTAATTATAAGCAACTTTTCCTTCAGGATTCTTTGAAAATCCTCTTTCTGTTTTGTCTTGTTTTTACATTATACTTGTTAGGCCCAGTGGATGGATGGACTGCCTACCCTTCTCTAAGACAGGGTTGATTGATCATAATAACTTATAATAATATCTACCACGCGGCCTGCGCAGTGGTTTCATTAATGAGGTTCTAGGCATAAAGTTAGTTAGAAGAGATTGAAATAAAACACAAGACTCAGTTACCTTATTTCTATTGCTAGGTCCGAGACGGCTCACCTCTCTGGTTCCCTCGCCCAGCAGGGCAGCAAGGATTACTCAGGGCTAGCAGGAGAGAGAGAGAGAGCACGCCGGGGACTAGCCTTTTATTAGGGAACATCTAGAGATTCAGGGGAGAATTCCATCCAATGAAGGTTGAGGGGGGGCTGCACTCCAAGGTCAGGATCAGTGATTGGGTCCCCAGGGTCAGTGGTCAGGCACACCCCCACACGGATGGGCTCTCTCATCAGGAAAGGGTCGGGAAAAACTTCGACTTAGCCAAAGTGCCTCAGGCCCTTAATGGGAGTCGCCCAATCACATGTTAGAATGGCTTCCTACAATAATATTTTTATTGAAGCTTTATTAGGTACTAAGAATTATGAGCTAAGAACCAAGCACTGTGTATTGAGAACTAACTTAATCCTCCTGCAGCCCTATTACACAGATATTGCTATCTCTATTTTAGAAATAAGAACTTCAAGATGTGGAACACCTTATTCAAGATGACACACTCAGCAAGTACCTTAGCCAGGGAAAATCCTTTCTCAAAACTAGAGCTAGGACAAATTCTGATGATGTTTGGGAATGTAGCACAGTGGTAAAGCATATGCTTATAATGCACAGGCCCTGAGTTCAGTACCCAGCACTACATCAAAATAATAAATAAAGGAAGGAAGAAAGGAAAGATGGAAAGTAAGTCTGATGGTCTGATGTTGACCTTTCAGACTCTAAATTCTATATTCTAACACAAGTTCATGCCCTGCTGCATTAAGGAAAAGATGGTGATTCCTAGAAAAGATGAGTAAGAGTTTTTCTTTGACCAAATCAGTTGATAAACATGTAAACTTCTATACCCCTCCCAGCAATCCATATTCCAGAGTTTATCTTTTCTCCATCATTTTCCATAATAGCCCTATATACAGTAGCCAATTTCTTCCTATAGATGTTATGGGCTCTAAGTGGAATGGAATACACCCAGTGGAAATGAGAGATGGTGAGCATGAACCTAGCTCCTCAGAAAGGGGCTGTCTGTTTCCCAGTTGTGTCAGAATCTATCTCTGACCTATGGACATTCAGAGCTGAGCAGGGTGATTGCTCTTCCTACCCATTCCCCCCAACAAGGCACCATCCAATAGATACTAAATTATGAAACAATGCTATAGGTCACCAACTTGATAAGAAAAAGAGATTCTGTAAAATAATGGGTACTTGACCAGAACTAGAGTTAAGAAAATTTCTTACAAAATGTTGAATGACTAATCTTATTTTCAAAACTGTTTTTATATAATTTCATTAATATTCGTATGGCAACTAGGAGAAAAAAAAACTCTCAAGAGCTGATTGCCTGAGGCCATCTCAAAGTAGAAATTCTTGATATGTTAAATAATTTAATCTTCACAACAAATCAATGAGGCAAAGGTTAATTTCCCAAATTGTCAAGTAAGGAAAGTGGAATTTAGTGAAAAGTTGGCCAGGGTCTTATGGCTATTAAGTGGTGGAAGTTGAATTCTAAATCTCTTTTCACTACTCTATTCTACCAAGAGGCAACCCTTTGTCTAGGACAAATGGTTTCCAGAGTCTATTGACCCTTGATATCCAGGAGTGAAACAGTTCTGAATTCCAGGCACTCAGCACCACATGCTCTTAGCTACCTACTTAATCTCCAGCTATGGAATAAGTCATTCTATTTCACAAAGACTCCCCACCCTGTTTGTGGTGATGTTCTTCGTGTGACCTTTACTTCTCTACCTACTTAGGGCCTTCAGCACCATATACCTACATACCTGTGGTCTTGCCATCTCCCTTTCCAGTATCAAAGTGAAAACTATCCAGTATTCCTTGCCAAAATAGCACTCACCACACCAAGCAGAAATCTCAGTCTCTTCTTTGCCCAGTGATTCTCATAGGGTAAAATATGAGAATATCCCAATGACATAGCAAGATGCCTGCCATAACCTTGGTTGCCTTGGTCTTTGTATACTTTCCCTCACAGGACCTCAGTTTTCTCTATTTTTAAAAAAGTTGTGGGGGGTGGGGGCACATCTTACTAGCTCTCTGTTAGATAAGATCCTTCCCAAGGGAGACTCCTACACTGAGGGCAAGGAAGAGAGCAATTTCAACAGAAAGCCTGTCTTAGTCCATTCAGGTGGTTCTAACAAATTATCCTGGACTGGGTCATTATCTAGTTATTAAAGACAGCAAGGCCTCATCCTCTCCCTTCACAACAGAAATGTATTGCTTCCAGTTTTGTAGGGTGGGATGCATAAGATCAAGGCCTTGGTAAAGGCTTATTCTCTACTTCATGGATGGTGTCTTCTAGCTGTGTCCCTACAAAGCAGAGGTGGCAAGGGAGTCCACTAGAACCTCTTTTATAAGGACGCTAATCTCATTCCCAGTGGTAAGGGACTCAGTCATTTCTCAAAGGCTCCACCTCCTAATACTACCAAGATGGGTACCAAGACCAACATATGAATTCCGTGGGGACAGTAACATTCAGGCAAAGCCTCATATAATCCTGAAATGCTTTCATGTCAGCCTTTTCTGAAAAGAAAATTCCACTTGGCTCTAACCCAACTGGTTTTTCTAGTTATTAAAGAGAGCAAAACCCAATTTGGAAGTCCCATCCTTTCCCTGAAAATTCTCTACAGGGTACACTGGACACCATGATTGGGCATGTCTCTAAGTAAAAACAATCACTGATGTCCACTTGGAAACATCAGTGGGGCCTTAATTTTCCTGTCCCCCTTCCTTGTTCCTGGACTAGACTCTCCAACAAAGACGTCATTAACTGCAGCTGAGCTAACCAGTGCCTGCTCAGCCAGCACAATGGGTGTCTGCCCTAAGAGTCCTAAATACTCAACCTTGAGTGGAGACACCAAAGCTCAAGGTCACATGGCTAGTGGCATGCTAATTTCAGCCATCAGCTCTGGACTTCTCTACCCCTCTTGCTTTCAAAGTGCACATTATGTTATTCCTCCACCTGACTCATATCCTCTTTAATTCCTCGGCAGAAACTTCTCATATCTTTAACTTCTTTTTAATCAGGTCAAATAAAAATGTATTTAATTAACTGCCTTGGCTTTTATTCCTCACACCCAGCTGCGTTTTGCAATCTGGCAGGTCCCATCTGTCGGGGTTTAGCAGGCTGCTTCTGCATTCATTGCTCCTTTCCCATTCTTTAACTGAGCAACCCCCTGGACACCCACAGCTTTATCCTGGGTGCTATGGACACAAAACACAAGGACCTATAGTCCAGATGTGGAGGGGACACATCAACAGAGAGCTTCAAAAGAGTCTTAAAAGGAGGAGGTCCATGGGATATGCCCAAATACAGGAACCCACAGCACACTTCAGGGAAACAAAAAAGACTCCACAGAAGAGTGGCTTTGAGGCCTGGAGGATGGATGGACCAAACTGAGAAGGGAATTTTGTGAGCGGCAAACGACAGGAGTCTTCCCAAATGCTCACAAAATCAAAAGAAGAAATAAAATCCCTTACCCATGAGATGAATATAAAATGTGGACCTACTGAACTTTCCCTTAGCATCCACAAATGCTCCCTACCAGATCTGAGTAAACTGCAAATTCATATGCTAGTGCTAATTCTCCAGATCTGACCAGTACCAGAGATGGGGAGCATTAAAGACAGTGTAAGTGATTAAAACCCACTTTATTATCAGGGTACTTGGTGGGAAGGAATTCTGGCAGAGTGACAAGAAGCAAGACAGAGAAGGATGGATAAGAAAGCAGCCCAGAAGGAGCCAGTTTCTGCTAAGGCCCCATGAGATGGTGAAGGTGGCAAAGAAGCAGCTCAAGAGACCTCCTGGTCCTTCCTGGGTGTCTTCCACAGGCTAATCCAGCAACATGGAATCCAGCATGGAGCCCATCTTCCAGAATGATCGAACCTCCCATAGGCTGCCTCTTCCAAACCAAGATGGTGACACTCCTGTGATATCTGCCTCCCTGCAGAAAGTTGAGGAGAACCTCCAGATGTGGAGAAGAGAGAGGGGAAGAGAGAGGAAAGGAAGAAAATGTGAATGCTATTTTAATATCTTAATGTTTATGCGGGGCCATTTCTTCAGGTGCCTAGCTCAGACTAGCACTTCTCTCAACCTTGCTGTTTGGTCTGACACAAGATCATTTTATGTACACTCATCTCTGTGCACTGCAAGGTTTTCTTAGAACAGGCACAAAAATGTCATAAAGGCAGGAACAGCTTCTGCTCTGTAGTCCTGTAGCTTCTAAACCAGCACCAAGCACACAGTGGGAAACTAATAAATGCCTGCTGTTTAAAACGCAGATCCATCGATTAGAGTAAAAAATAGAGCAGACTGAAATTTTTCAGAAATGTGACCTGTTCCAAGATACATCTCTTAGGAGAATGTTCGGTCACTCCTTTTTGCAGAGGCCTGATGTGGAAAAAAACTATTTCCATGTATTTCATAGATAAATTTAATTGAGTCTCTGATGGATGAAGTGAGTGTTTGCAAAAATTTATTCAGCTTTCAAAATCTCCTGGAAGAGGAGCCACTGATCACAGGCCCATATCCCCCTTCCCACGCTGTCTTTGCCCTGAAGCGGATAGCCTGAGATGGGGCTGCATATCCCCAGCTATTTAATTAAATTGACACAGTCCCTTATTTTTTTCTTAATCAATGCCGTGATTATGTCAGTTACAAAAGCCTGCAATCCCTCTTCCAGCTTGGCAGCATAAGAAAAAGCACAGTGTGGCCAATTCATATAAAAGGGTTTCTGTGACATATGTCCCCTGGTGGGACTGGAGATGAAAGTTCCAATCTCCTTCTGCCATGAACTTCATCTGGGGTCTGGAGTAAATCAAGACTAAAGTGTACATATTTATTAAGCACTTGCTGTGAGTGAGACACTCTGCTTGCTAAGTGCTAGAGGAAATGACAATAATAAAAACATCTAACATATATTATGTTTATCAGATTAGAAAATACTTTCTCATATCTGTTCATTCAATCCACATAACTTTCCTGAGAAACAAATATACTGATCACTGCATTGCAGAAAACTGAGGTCCTAAACTGATCCACAGTTACTCACCTAGGACTCCATAGGCCCAAGACTTCAGGGGGATATTACTCTTTGCTGGATGTGATGAATCAGCCAATGAATGATATACAGATGTTCCCCAACTTACAGTGATTTGAAATAAAATTTTGAAATTTTACATGGGTGCAAAAGCAATACACATTCAGTAGAAATAATGCTTTGAATTTTGAATTCATTGCTTTTCCCAGGCTGGCAAAAGGCTAACTGGGTCACAACGGCAAGCTGCAGCTCCCAACCAGCCTTGCAAACATGAGAAGAAGCAACCAGAACTTTACAGTGCACTGTGTTGCTCAGCTGGCACGTTTGGTAGGTTAAATGTATTAAATACACTTTCAACTTAAGGAATTTTCAATTTATGACATTTTAAACTTACAATGGTTTTATCCAGATGGATTTATGAAGGAGCTTCTCCATCACAGAATCATGGTAGCGTGATGATCAAGGAGGGAAAAGAGCCCGGAGCCCAAGGAATCTGGTTAGGCTTCTAGGAGTCCTACTGGTTTAGGGGCCTGAGTGGCCCATTAAGTGCATCCATGATCAAGGAGACAGACAGCTGAGCAGCAGGGCCCTCCCATGGACACAGAAAAAGTCCACCTCTCTGCAGAGCAAGCTGGAAAGTCTTTGAGGTTTTCACATATCCAATCATTATACCCTTATAGACGGGCAAAGGAACACTGTGATTAACCTTTCCTTGGAGAGGAAAACCTGAGGCAAGATCTCTGTGCAGATCATTCTAGGTATGGCTACATAGTCCCCCACTCCAATGTCTGCCTCCCAAGCCAAGTGGCTACTTGCTACATTTTCTCTAAAAGGGCCCTACTGGTTTAGTAATTCAGCCATGTTAAAGACATTCTCTCCGTTCCTTTGCTGATCCCTTCCCCAGGACACAATGACAAGCAATGTTGTCTAATGGGCAGAGCAATGGCTACAGAGTCAAAGGACTGGATTCGATTCCTGTGTTGCCATTTTAAAACATGGCTGTAAATTCTTTGATACTCATCTCATTGAGAGATGATGTTTGTGTGTCCCCTTTCATTGAAATGAGACTGACTTGTGGCTGCTTCAATCAATAGAGTAGGGAAAAAGTGATTGTGGTGACTTTTAGATCAGAAGAAGACTTACAGCTTCTGCCTTGGTCCGTCCCTCTTGGAATACTTCCTTTGGAGCCAAGATGCCATATTGAGATAACTCCAGTCTAACACAGCAGCCACATGTAAATGTTCTGGGCAACAGTCCAGACATACCACCCCAGGGGCTGTCTCCTGTTCAGGTTACCTACAGTCACTGAAATTCTTTATGGAGGAGAGACAACCATTCCTACTAATCCCTGCCCACGAAATCTATGAGTATAACAAAATAAATGTTGTTTTATAGCCTATGTTTGGGGATGGTTTGTTATATAGCAAAAGAAAACCAGAATATCTCACTTTTAAGTACCAATTTTGCGATTCTAGGCAAAAATAGTCCTTTTTAACAACCCCCTCTATGAAATAGTGATTTTTAAAAATTAATTAATTTGTTTTAACTAGGTATATATGAATGCATTTTGATTCATTATACACAACTGCAGCACAACTTTACATTTCTATGGTTGTACACGATGTAACGTCACACCATATGTGCAATCATACATGAACGTAGGGTAATGATGTCCATCTCCTTCCATTATCTTTCCTGCCCCCATGTACCTCCCTACCGTCCTTCCCCTTTGCCCAATCAAAGTTCCTCCATTTTTCCCATGCTTCCCCCCTCCCTGTTAAGGATCAGCATCCACTTATCAGAAAGAATATTCAGCCTTTGGTTTTGGGGGATTGGCTTACTTTGCTTAGCATGATATTCTCCAACTCCAAACTATGGCATATGCCATAAGTTTATTCTCTTTTAATGCTGAGTAATATTCAATTGTGTATATATACCACAGTTTCTTTATCCATTCATCTATTGAAGGGCATCTAAGGTTGCTTCCACAGTTAAGCTATTGTGAATTGAGTGGCTATGAACATTTATGTGGCTGTGTTACTATAGTATGCTGATTTTAAGTCCTTTGGCTATAGACCCAGAAGTGGGATATCTGGGTCAAATGGTGGTTCCATTCTAAGTTTTCTAAGGAATCTCCATACTGCTTTTCAGATTGGTTGCACCCATTTGCAGTCCCATCAGTAAAGTATGAGTGTGCCTTTCCCCCCACATCCTCACAAATATTTATTGTTGTCTGTATTCTTTTTTTAAATTAATTTTTATTTTTTTAATTAGTTATACATGACAGTAGAATGTACTTATATACTTTGATATATCATACATAGATGGAATGTAATTTCTCATTTTTCTGAGTGTACATGTTGTAGAATCATATTGGTCATATAGTCACATATATACATAAAGTAAAAAGGTCTGTTTCATTCTACTATCTTTCTTATCCCCACATCCTCAGCCTTCCCCTCCTCTCACTTCCCTCTATCTAATTTAAGGTAACACTATTCTTTAAACTGCAATCCTGCTTCATGGGCTACTGTGCCAGTGGATCACTTGGCACAGAGCATAGCACAGGACCAGACCCTACCAGTGTGCGTTTCCGGGAAAGGTGAGAAAGGGGCTTGAGTTTGTCATGGGCCATGGTCTTCCATCTTGTCAGACCTGAGGCTCAGCCTACACATTTCAGACCTTCCACAACCATTTCCTGTCACCTTGCTGCTGATGGCCGCTGGTTTGGATGAGAAGGAACCAAGGCAGAGTAGAGTCTTTTCATGGCTGAGACTCCCTCTTCCCCCACCCGAGTCTGATCTTGCTCATCATGGGAAGGGGCTCTATGCAGTAGCCTTTGCAAAAGCCCCCGGGACGCCCACAGTAACTCAGCACAGGGTAGACATCCACCTGCATGATAGTCATCGAATAGGGGAACTTCAGAACCTCACCACTTTTCTCCATGTTAAATTCTGCATAAACCTCATGATCAAAGTTCAAATATGACCAGCATATATGTCCTCAGAGTGGCATGGAGCCCGGGATATACTTGTCTGTGTGGGTCCCCCTTCTCCTGAGGACCACCACAAGGACAGATCTTTCAAGAGGAAAGATAGTTCCAAGCATCCCAGAAGGTGATAATTAACTTTCCGTCCCCACAGGTCTGGGCCTGTGAGAGGGGACGAGGGAAGAGCAGCTCCTTCTCCCTGCATGACCAGATGGACCCCTACAGCATACACTCTGGGACAGAATAGCTCACAGTTCATTCCTGCAGTGCAGACATCACACTCTCCAGCCTCTCACTCTAAAATATATGAACTTTTCTAAGTCAAACTAATAATTAAAGCAAAGAAATTTTTTCTCCAAGACAAAAAAAATTCAGGAAGGAGATTCCAACATGGCGGCGGGCGCGGAGAGATCAAGTCTCTGACTCTTCAGCTGTGCAGGCATAGGGAGTCATAAACAGCCTAAATCTGTTTGCTCAGGATCACTAGGCAATGCTGAGCTGACATGGATCTGGGGCGAACAGTCTGGGCCTCTCAGAACACACACTGAGCCCGGATAGGCTGAATTCAAGCTCCCGTTCGCCTGCTTCCCGCAGACAAACAGCTGTGACTCAGCACTAATCCATCCGGCTGAAACAACTGGTCAGCCCTTCTGATCCTACGTAGGTAATGCCAACCAAGCCTTCATAGGTAGTGGCCACAGGTTTGAAACGGGGCTTGGGAGAGACAGTAAGGACCCCCCGTTGCATTGGTCACCCGGCAAAGGGAAATGAACTGTCGCCATTTGCAAGAGATACCACCATGGCAGAGAACTGACGTCATCAGACTGCAGCAGAGAAGATAACTTCATTGAAACCTGTGGCTACAGGTGTGTAATTCCCTAGCCTTCCCTCTCCACATATCGGGGAAACCTTAAGGGCCCCTCCCAGCTTTCCCGTGAGCGCGGTAGCCAGACCGAGGGAATCAGACGTGGTGCGGGACTCGCGGCGCGGATCTACTGCTCCCACCAGTGCTGACAGCTGAGGTCTTTTGCACCAGCTACCGGGGGCGTGGCTACCGGAGGGCAAGTAAAATTCGCTGAGGATTCTCAGACCCAAGCGCTACAAACTTAGGGTCTGAGGGAATGACAAACTGGAAGAGTGTGCCCAGTCATTCATGAAAACAGGGCTCCCGGGAGCAGCAGGCCTGGCGTGTACCCAGTATTGTGGTGAGCGGCACCCGTGAGAAGGGCCTGGCTAGAAGAAAAGTGGGGAAGTGACTAGACACAAGAGGAGGCCCTAGGCACTCAGGATTGGAGACTCGCCCAGTCTGGGAGGAGCTGCTGCACAGTGATTGGTTCCCGCGTATTGACAGGAGAAACTTGGCCTGGTGGGCACAGCGCCACCTACTGGAAGAGAAGTCAATCAAACTCTAAGACTGCATTTATTAGTTTTTTTTTCTTTTCTCTTTTTTTTTTGATTTGCGTTTTTCTTTCATTTTCATTTTTCTTTCTTGTTTTTTAATTTTTTTTACAATTTTTTTAAATTTTTTTCTTCCAATTTTAATTTTTTTTATTATTTTTTTAATTTTTTTTTCTTTTTTTATTTTTTTTCCTATTTTTTTCTTCTTTTGTCTTTTCATTTCTTTTCAATTATCTTATCCCCCCTTCCTTGAATTCTACCTGCTTACTCTCATTCTCTTTAGTGACTTCTTCCCTTCCCTTCTAATACCTTTCCTCCCAAGCATCAAATAAATTTATAGGAGTAAACAGTAACTCAGCAGTCAAACAGAACAAGAAGTAACATGAGCAGCTTCAAAAAGCAAGGAAGAAAAGGAGTACAAACAATGCAGGACAGCCTAAATATTCAGGAGGACCTAGAGTCATCAGAAAAATGGTCATATAAAGAACTCAAGGAACACCTTAGACAGATGGAATGGAACCTTAAAGAGGATACGAGACAGCAAATTCAAGCAGTGAAAAAACACATTAAGAATGAATTACATAAACAGATAAAAGAAGAAGTTAAGCATCTTTATCAGGAGATAGAGATTATAAAAAATAATCAAACAATAATTCTAGAAATGAAGGAAATGATAAACCAAATTAAAAACACAATTGAGAGTATCACTAACAGAGTGGAGCAAGTAGAAGCCAGAACGTCAGATAATGAAGACAAAATATATCATCTTGAAAAGAGTCTAGCCAACTCAGAAAGGCTGGTAAAAAACCACGAGAAAAACATCCAAGAGTTATGGGATAACATAAAAAAACCAAACTTACGAGTCATCGGGATAGAAGAAGGTACAGAGATTCAAACCAAGGGAATGAGTAACCTGCTGAATGAAATAATTACAGAAAACGTTCCAGAAATAAAAAAGGAAACAGATATACAAATTGAAGATGCATACAGGACACTGAGCAAACAAAATCACAGTAGACCAATGCCAAGACACATTGTTATGAAGATATCCAATATACAGAACAAAGAGAAAATATTAAAAGCTACAAGAGAATGGAGACAGATTACATTCAGGGGTAAACCAATAAGGTTAACAATGGATTTTTCATCACAGACGCTGAAAGCAAGAAGATCCTGGAACAACGTATTTCAAACACTGAAAGACAATGGATGCCAACCAAAATTCTGTATCCAGCAAAATTAAGCTTCAGGTATGACAACAAAATAAAAATCTTTCATGATAAACAAAAGTTAAAAGCATTTGCAGCCAGAAAACCAGCATTGCAAAGCATTTTGAGCAAAACACTACACGCAGAAGAAATGAAAAACAATAACCAAAACCATCAGAGGGAAGTGCCTCAGTAAAGACAGAGGGCGAGGGGAAAGATAATCATGGAGAAACAAACTAAATTTTTTTTAAAAAAGGATAAATAATCAAACATGGATGGAAGTACAAACCATATATCAATAGTAACTCTGAATGTTAATGGCTTAAACTCTCCAATAAAGCGACATAAGCTGGTATCATGGATTAAAAAAACAAATCCAACAATATGCTGCCTCCAGGAGACAAATCTGATTGCAAAAGACATACACAGGCTGAAGGTGAAAGGATGGGAAAAAATATACCACGCACATGGTCCTCGTAAGCAAGCAGGGCTGGCCATCCTCATATCGAATAAAATCGACTTCAAGACTAAGTTAATCAAAAGGGATAAAGAAGGACATTATATACTGTTAAAAGGAACCATTCACCAACAAGACATAACAATTATCAATATTTATGCACCAAATAATGGTGCTGGTACATTCATAAAACAAATTCTCCTCAAGTTCAACAATCAAATAGACCACAATACAATAATTATGGGTGACTTCAACATACCTCTCTCACCATTG
This sequence comes from Urocitellus parryii, assembly GCF_045843805.1. Lineage (NCBI taxonomy): Eukaryota > Metazoa > Chordata > Mammalia > Rodentia > Sciuridae > Urocitellus > Urocitellus parryii. The sequence goes on along the minus strand of NC_135535.1, from coordinate 168,131,653 downwards.
GACAGATACTCCAAACAAAAGTTGAATAAAGAAACTATAGAACTCAATACCACAATCAATAACCTAGACTTAACTGACATATATAGAATATATCAACCATCATCAAATGGATATACTTTTTTCTCAGCAGCACATGGATCCTTCTCAAAAATAGACCATATATTATGCCATAGGGCAACCCTCAGTAAATATAAAGGGGTGGAGATAATACCATGCATTTTATCTGATCATAATGGAATGAAACTGGAAATCAATGATAAAAGAAGGAAGGAAAAATCCTACATCACATGGAAAATGAACAATATGTTACTGAATGATCAATGGGTTACAGAAGACATAAAGGAGGAAATCAAAAAATTCTTAGAGATAAATGAAAATACAGACACAACATATCGGAATCTATGGGACACAATGAAAGCAGTTTTAAGAGGAAAATTCATCGCCTGGTGGTCATTCCTCAAAAAAAGAAAAAACCAACAAATAAATGAGCTCACACTTCATCTCAAAGCCCTAGAAAAGGGAGAGCAAAACAACAGCACATGTAGCAGAAGGCAAGAAATAATTAAAATCAGAGCAGAAATCAATGAAATTGAAACAAAAGGAACTATTGAAAAAATTAACAAAACTAAAAGTTGGTTCTTCGAAAAAATAAATAAGATCGACAGACCTTTAGCCATGCTAAGGAAGAGAAGAAGAGAGAGAACTCAAATTACTAACATAGGGGATGAAAAACGCAATATCACAACAGATGCTACAGAAATACAGAAGACAATTAGAAATTATTTTGAAAACTTATATTCCAATAAAATAGAAGATAGTGAAGACATCGATAAATTTCTTAAGTCATATGATTTGCCCAGACTGAGTCAGGAGGATACACAAAATTTGAACAGACCAATATCAATGGATGAAATTGAAGAAGCCATCAAAAGACTACCAACCAACAAAAGCCCAGGACCAGATGGGTATACAGCAGAGTTTTACAAATCCTTTAAAGAAGAATTAATACCAATACTTTTCAAGTTATTTCAGGAAATAGAAAAAGAGGGAGCTCTTCCAAATTCATTCTATGAGGCCAACATCACCCTGCTTCCGAAACCAGACAAAGACACCTCAAAGAAAGAAAACTACAGACCAATATCTCTAATGAACCTAGATGCAAAAATCCTCAATAAAATTCTTGCGAATAGAATACAAAAAATATCAAAAAAATTGTGCACCATGATCAAGTAGGATTCATCCCTGGGATGCAAGGCTGGTTCAATATACGGAAATCAATAAATGTTATTCACCACATCAATAGACTTAAAGATAAGAACCATATGATCATCTCGATAGACGCAGAGAAAGCATTCGAAAAAGTACAGCATCCCTTTATGTTCAAAACACTTGTAAAACTAGGGATAACAGGAATTTACCTTGACATTGTAAAAGCTATCTATGCTAAGCCTCAGGCTAGCATCATTCTGAATGGACAAAAGTTGAAGGCATTCCCTCTAAAATCTGGAACAAGACAGGGATGCCCTCTATCACCACTTCTATTCAATATAGTTCTCGAAACACTGGCCAGAGCAATTAGACAGACGAAAGAAATTAAAGGCATAAAAATAGGAAAAGAAGAACTTAAATTATCACTATTTGCAGATGACATGATTATATACCTAGAAGACCCAAAAGGGTCTACAAAGAAACTCCTAGAACTAATAAATGAATTCAGCAAAGTGGCAGGATATAAAATCAACACGCATAAATCAAAGGCATTTCTGTATATCAGTGACAAAACTTCTGAAACGGAAATGAGGAAAAACACTCCATTCACAATATCCTCCAAAAAAATAAAATACTTGGGAATCAACCTAACAAAAGAGGTGAAAGATTTATACAATGAAAACTACAGAACCCTAAAGAGAGAAGTAGAAGAAGATCTTAGAAGATGGAAAAATATACCCTGTTCATGGATAGGCAGAACTAACATTATCAAAATGGCGATATTACCAAAAGTTCTCTATAGGTTTAATGCAATGCCAATCAAAATCCCAACTGCATTTCTTGTAGAAATAGATAAAGCAATCATGAAATTCATATGGAAAAATAAAAGACCCAGAATAGCAAAAGCAATTCTAAGCAGGAAGTGTGAATCAGGCAGTATAGCAATACCAGATTTCAAACTATATTACAGAGCAATAGTGACAAAAACAGCATGGTACTGGTACCAAAACAGGCGGGTGGACCAATGGTATAGAATAGAGGACACAGAGACTAATCCACAAAGTTAAAACTATCTTATATTTGATAAAGGGGCTAAAAGCATGCAATGGAGGAAGAATAGCATCTTCAACAAATGGTGTTGGGAAAACTGGAAATCCATATGCAACAAAATGAAACTGAATCCCTTTCTCTCGCCAGCCACAAAAGTTAACTCAAAATGGATCAAGGAGCTTGATATCAAATCAGAGACTCTGTGTCTGATAGAAGAAAAAGTTGGCTCCGATCTACATATTGTGGGGTCAGGCTCCAAATTCCTTAATAGGACACCCATAGCACAAGAGTTAATAACAAGAATCAACAAATGGGACTTACTTAAACTAAAAATTTTTTTCTCAGCAAGAGAAACAATAAGAGAGGTAAATAGGGAGCCTACATCCTGGGAACAAATTTTTACTCCTCACACTTCAGACAGAGCCCTAATATCCAGAGTATACAAAGAACTCAAAAAATGAGACAATAAGATAACAAATAACCCAATCAACAAATGGGCCAAGGACCTGAACAGACACTTCTCAGAGGAGGATATACAATCAATCAACAAGTACATGAAAAAATGCTCACCATCTCTAGCAGTCAGAGAAATGCAAATCAAAACCACCCTAAGATACCATCTCACTCCAGTAAGATTGGCAGCCACTATGAAGTCAAACAACAACAAGTGCTGGCGAGGATATGGAGAAAAGGGTACTCTTGTACATTGCTGGTGGAACTGCAAATTGGTGCGGCCAATTTGGAAAGCAGTTTAGAGATTCCTGGGAAAGCTGGGAATGGAACCACCATTTGACCCTGCTATTGCCCTTCTCGGACTATTCCCTGAAGACCTTAAAAGAGCATGCTACAGGGATGCTGCCACATTGATGTTCATAGCAGCACAATTCACAATAGCTAGACTGTGGAACCAACCCAGATGCCCTTCAATAGATGAATGGATAAAAAAAATGTGGCATCTATACATAATGGAGTACTATGCAGCAATAAAAAATGACAAAATCATAGAATTTGCAGGGAAATGGATGGCACTAGAGCAGATTATGCTTAGTGAAGCTGGTCAATCCCTAAAAACAAATACCAAATGTCTTCTTTGATATAATGAGAGCAACTATGAACAGAGCAGGGAGGAAGAGCAGGAAGAAAAGATTAACATTAAACAGAGACATGAGATGGGAGGGAAAGGAAGAGAAAAGGGAAATTGCATGGAAATGAAGGGAGACCCTCATTGCTATACAAAATTACATATAAGAGGTTGTGAGGGGAATGGGAAAATAAACAAGGAGAGAAATGAATTACAGTAGATGGGGTAGAGAGAGAAGATGGGAGGGGAAGGGAGGGGGATAGTAGAGGATAGGAAAGGTAGCAGAATACAACAGTCACTAATATGGCATTATGTAAAAATGTGGATGTGTAACCGACGTGATTCTGCAATCTGCATTTGGGGTAAAATTGGGAGTTCATAACCCACTGCAATCTAATGCATGAAATATGATATGTCAAGAGCTTTGTAATGTTGTGAACAACCAATAAAAAAAATAAAATTTAAAAAAAATTCAGTAAGATTAGATAATACATCCACAGAACATGGTAAATATCAGAGTACAATTATTTTCATTTTGTATCTGAGAACATGAGGATCCCCATGAGACAGTAACACCCCAAAACAATCAAAAGTCAAAGGGGAGAAGGTTTTAGAGCTTGCCTAGTCCATTTCAAAGTGTTCTTCGTACAAATGAGGAAACTGAGGGACTGGCCTGCAAGAGATAACCAAACTACTAAATATGCAGAAGTAAGATTTTTCAAGAGTTTTTCTTTCTTTCTTTCTATTTTCATATTTCTGGCTATGTTTTGTTTGGAACCAAATAGAAAAGCTGCAGCCAATTGACCACAACCCTATATTTGTAGAAGGATGCTACAGATAAAGGTCCAGAAAAATTTCTTTGAAGAAGGAGCACTGGAACAAACTTGAATAATGAGACAGACCTCAGCATGTGGGCACTCTCCAGGTAGAGGAAGCAAGCACTGAAGGGCTAAAACCATGAAGAGCTAGGGTTCATGAACAGGAGAGGGTGGTTTGAGTTGAACATGCAGGTAGACAGGGCCAGATGAGATAAATTCTTGAGGCTATCATAAGGCATTTGAACCTTACTCCCAGTGCAATAGAAACTGCTGCAGGATTTTTAAGTGACAAGATCTCATTTATACAATGCCAACTGCAGAGTGGAGAATGGATAAAAAGATACAAGGCCACATAGATGCAGAGGACTCAGTTCAAGATATCCTGTGGTAGTCCCTGAAATAGGTGGGTTGGAGCAGGTTGCATCCATGGAAATGGACAGGAGTATATGTTCTGTGTAATATTGAGCAGCTTCAGCACATCCTGATACTACCCCCCCTGCCAAAAAAAAAGAATAAAATATGAAAGATGGCCTACCCAACCACATACTGCCCTAGGAATCTAGGGAGCAGTGACCAGAATTGACTGGTGAGTGGACAGAGAAAGTATGCATTCAGGGTCAGGGTCAGGGGCAAGGCAGCAGCCAGAAGGCTTCCTAGAGTGTGTGCACAGGAAGGACTTGCCTTCAATGCCAGAATGGGGGCCTTAACATGAACTTGGTGTGAAATGACAACACACAAAGACTCAGAATATTTTCCATAACAGCCCACAGACAGCACAGCCCCCACCCAGGGCAGAGACCACCAGACAAGAGCCATGTGAATACACATTGGGGAAAAGACAGTCCCACTGGACCTAAAGAGACATTGTTCAGGTGGCCACACCTGTCTGATAGTTTGCCTCTGGCCTGGATAAATGGGAATTAGACACTAGTCTCAGATTCCTACATGGGCTCCCTTTCAGTTGCACATGCAAGTGTAAAGAAAATGACAGCTGCTTCTCCTCTCAGAGTATGAAGAGTCCTGGACTCCGAGGTATAAGAAAGTTTCCCTTTGGTGTTAAAACACCACACATACCTCATGGACCATGTGTGGGAACAAATCAAGAGATATTGGACAGAGAATCTGTAAGCCACCAAATTCTACCCCAAACGTCCTGGACACAGGCTCAAAGAGAAGCAGCCACGACCAGGATTTACTAAGCAGAGACCTGGTGGTTTGCACAGTTCCCACTTGAGAGGAGCTACAAAGAGCAAGGAATGGGAAGGCTGAGGGTGAAAAGGCAGGAGTAGAGGGTGCCAAGGACAGAGCTGTAGTCCTGAACCACAGTCAGTCCCGCCTGGCTGAGTTGCATTTGGGGTGATATGGAAATGGGGACCTCTGCCTCACTTAGCCAGATACCACGCCTCCCACAGGGATAAGTCCAGACATCCTAAGAAAATGGCCACACACTGTTCAAATGTACTATCTAGAGAAACAGAAGCATAAACAGTAACAAAAAGAAATCTGTAACTAAGAAGTGATTTAGAGACCAGTTATCAGCTGGCTGGGGAGGCAAATCAGTCTTCTGTGGGGAACTCTATCTGCCCCACCAACTCTTAAGGGCCTGGGAATCACATCCAGAGAATTCTCTGTACACATCTCAGGTGTAATTTGAAGCAATGAGGATGAAGGGTCTAGTCCACGGCTTGAATTAATGGAGGACAGTGACAGCGTTTCCAGAGCTGCTTGGGCTCATTTATCACACAGGGTGGCCCACTGACAGCTACAGCTGTGTGGAATCTACAGCAAAACGTACCTTAAGTGGAGGTTTTTTAATGTAACATTAATCATGTGGAAATTTCCTGAAAAAGCCTGGAAGAAATGACAAGTGTAGACAAGCAAGTATTTTGAAGCTGGTGAACTAAAGGAATCGGTAGAACATCACGGCTCTGGGCTCTGCAGAAACTCAGCAATTCAGAATAAAGAAGCTTTTCATCTAAATGTGAAATGAGACCCCTGTCATTCCTGAAGACACCTCTGGAAGCCAGGGACTTCCTCTTTACTCTTCCGGGTCTTTCTTTCTCTAGACTGTAAGCTCATTCAAGTACGTTCTGGTCTTTTTCACGTTATCTGGCTCCTAGGACAGCTCCTGACACACGATGAGTGGTTGATGAATCCTTGATTAGTCCAAGTTTACTCTGGTAATGAACCTGCCCTAACCAGATACACAGAAACTTCCAGACCTCTTCCAAATCGGAGCCGCTCTTCACTGGCTCCTGAGAGAGTTGAAACCTCTTTAAAGTCATCAAGAGAAATGGACTTAGAAACCCTGAACCCACTGCAGGAGTCAATTTTGCTGCAGGATCCCTGCTTTGAGCCAGGTTCCCTGCAGGGAGCCTAGGCATAAGGGGATGGCCCTCAAATTCTGGCCAGAGCCTTACCACTTGCCAGCCACGTGGCTCAGCTCTGTTGTTCCATGATGTGATGCCTGCATCTCTTAAATGAGTGAATCAAAATCCCTTTCAAGAGGGAAATCTTGACCACAGTGTACCAGGCTCCAGGCACTCTATAGAAAGCCTAGGTTCTGCGACCAGTAATATTGCTTTTTGGCAAAGCAATTGGCCTCTCCAGACCACAGTTTTCTCCTAAGTAAAGGAACAATTCTTTCCTTCTCTACACTATAAATCTTTAGAAGTGGAAGATGTACCTACTTTTCAGTTGATGAATGTCCCAGTTATTTTTTTTTCTTTTAAGTTGTTTCACAAGCATTATAGTAACTCTCCCATTTAACACCTTTAAAAAATAACTGGGTTTACAAAAAAAAATTCCTGGTAGAATGTTTATAATTAGATGCACTTGTGAATTCAATATGATTACAGCACTGAGGGAGGATGGTTTTCCCACTGTTTCAATCATAGTTGGAAATAATGAAGTACTTCCTATACTGTTGAAAAGTATAGTTTTATATCTCAAATGCAAGTGCTTTAACGGGCTGAAAGAGTTGTTGCCCCTTGGAGTCTACTACATGTTAAATTATTGTTATTCTGATTATCACACCATGATTATAATGTATTCCATTTAGCACTACAGATTGTATTTCCTAGGTCGTTCTAGATAATTTATTACTTAGCCACTCAGTGGTTCTCGTAGCACCTGAGCAAAAGTTAAGGACAAAATGTAAGCCTTTAGTCTAAATAGACTTAATTTTCAATACTCAAAGCAGAGCCTTATTCAACCTGAACAGAGCTGGCATGGTTTAATTCCTTTTGTCACAATCTCCCTGGATAATAATTCCTTAATTGCTTCTTAGATGGAAATATTAATCATGGAGCAGCCCTTAATAAGACCCAAAGTATGGTGTTCTTATCCCCAAAGGTTAATGGAGAAAAAAAATATTCTTCTCTTCTCTCTCTCTCTCTTTTTTTCTTTTTCTCTTTCCTGATCCACAGCTCGTCTGGCTCCAATCTCTTTCCCTTTTGAATTATACTTAAGCTAATATGTCATTTATAATTGGAATGTCTGTGCTCCTTAAGGAAAGAAACTGTGTCTGATTCGTTTCTGGATTCTAGATCCAATGAACGACACAGCCTGGCTGCATACAAATTACGGTTTAAGTAAAGTTGAGGCATCTCCTTGACGATTGTGTCACGGCTTCTGTTTGATTGCATGATGATGCACCGGTTGGTTGGTTCAATAGATTGTTTTGGAGGAGCGAGTGGGACATAGAAGTCAATCCTTCTCTATCGAGTAGTAATTAAACCTCAACCTTGCGAATTATTCTGTGCTCTGTACTGGGGATTGGGAATAGAAGATGTATATGTTCTGCCCTCCATTCACTCACAATGTTGGCAGAGGTAGACTTATAAAAGATAAATTAACAAAATAATTGGCCTTATAATAGAGATAGGAAGAGTATGTTTATTATCTGATGGCCCTTACTTTGACAAGTGAATGAAACATTACATTTGTCCTCCCCTTGTAAATGGCATAAGAAACCCTTTTGTGACCCTGTCCAATCTTCAGATGCTTAGAATCTCTGATGTGGGGAGTAATTCACACAGGAGAGAAGATAATCAATTTGCATAATTGGGAGGGCACTGGTTACCTGGTCCTGTGAAAGTAAGTCAGGTGCCGCACATACAGACCTTCCTGGTAAAACTATTTACAGGGTTCAGGGGTAAACATGTCAAGCAAACATTTGATTTGCTCTCGGTTTTATGCTCGAGAAATATATAAGCAAGATTTTGTGGTATATATTTCAGGGAATGCATTAACCCAAAAAATACAGTTTGAGAGGAGCTGACAGAGAATTATCTAGGTGAGGCAATATGGGTGCAGGGCAAGGAGAAAGCCCTGGCTCACAAAAGCACCATGTAAGATCATCGAGAGGAGGCAGCTCAAAAGAAAATGAGAAGCAGCCACAGGAGAAACAGTGTACACAGATGTGCAGGCTCAAATTTAAAATTCAACACATTTTACTGAAACTTAAGAAATAGAAAAGGAAGAACTTATCACATTTTTGTGTTGGTGATGAATTTGGAAAAAAAAAAACCTGTTAACTTTGAGTTCTTCCTGAAATCATATACTAAGTTAATTTTTAAATGAATTACAGAACTACATATTAAGATATTAAATTCCAATTATAGAAAAATAAATGATAAAATTGAATATCAAGTATGTAAATTTAGAACTAATAGAAGGAATCACAAAGAATAGATCATCACTTTAATTATATACAATTAAAATTTTGCATACCTGAAGAAACCAAAATGAAAAGGCAGATGAGACAAGAAATGCTTCTGTAAATATATCTTTAGAAAAAAAGAAGTAATGATTTTATTCTCTGATGAACAAAGGAACATCAATTATAAAAGGAAAACAAATAGTAAAATAATTGCATAAGTAAAATACCCTCAAAAGAACAAAAGGTATTATTATCATTATTCTATTATTTCATTTATTTTTGTTAAATAACATTTAACAATGATTAGTGCCTGAAATTATGCTAAGCACTGAAAACTATTTTGTAAAAACTACTCCATAAAGGTCTCAATTCCCAAGAAATTATCAAAATTACAAATCAGATATGAAAGCTTGTGGCAAAAGATTAGTGTGACTATTTTTATTTTTTATTTGTTTTCAGTGCTAGGGATTGAATCCAGGGGTGTTTTGCCACTGAGCTATCTCCAGCCCATTTTATTTTGAGATAGGGTCTCGCTAAGTTGCTGAGGCTAGCCTCCAACTTGCAATCCTCTGTCTCAGCCTCCCAAGTAGCTGGGGTTACAGGCACCTGAGACGGTGTCCAGCAGCAGTGATTATTTACTCTAATTAAATATGGAACTAAAACTAAACAATTGTGGAACTTAAAGACTAGGGTGTAAATGTTACAGATCTTAACCAAGTAAAAATATTAAGAACAAGAACAAAAATAAAGACATGCAAGAAATAAGGATGGCAGAAAGAAACCCTCACAGCAAATTGGTTGATAAAGTTTCCATAATTTAAAAGATGTCATTTCAAAATCTAATTCTCCCCTGTTGAAGTTTCATAAGCAGTTTCTTGACCATTGTAAGGTCTTCTAGAAAGACAACCATGTCATAAGATAAAGAAACATTTATCTAAAATTCACACTTCTTCCAAGGAAGACAGTCAAGAAAAATTAATTTTTAATGTTATTTTAAATTTAAAAACAGGCTTCTTTCCATTTCTAAGACTCACAGAATGGCCAGACAGGAAGGGACCCTCTCACAGGCAGCCAGTTGCAGGACAACCCTTTCTGTGTAGGGATTTTAAAAGAAACACAAGATATGGGGAAGTTTGATACAAAACCAGAATTTTATATTTAAGATGCTAAATAAACATTGTTGTTATAGAGTAAAAGTAGGAGGTGAAAGGAAGAGTTGGAAAGAAGAGCATCTAAGAAAAGAAAGAATGAATATTTCTTTAAGCATATAAAATGGAAAAAATAGGAAAGCATAAAGGTTATTAGAGTTTCCTAATTAAAATAGGGGAACAGGAGAGGAAAAAATAGTTCTCTCAAGCCAGCAGACTTAGGGACTGGGAAAAAAGAAGAAAAAGAAAAAGGAAATAAGTGGTATACTACAAATAAAATTAAAGGGATAGAATCAAGGCTATCACCTATCATCCAGAATTCCCAGATCAATAGATAGATTATTAGAATGTATCTTGTTTTTACTATGTTATTTTTTTAATTTTTAGTACCAAGGATTGATTTCAGAGACACTTGACCACTGAGCCACATTCCCAGCCCTATTTTGTATTTTATTTACACACAGGGTCTCACTGAGTTGCTTAGCACCTCACTTTTGCTGAGGCTGGCTTTGTACTGGAGATCCTCCTGCCTCAGCCTCCTGAGGTGCTGGGATTATAGGTTACAGGTTTGTGCCACCATGCCTAGCTGGAATGAATGTATTCTTGAATGATTTGTGCCTAGGTATTGTGTTTCTTCCATTTCCTTAGCTTCTTCTCTCATTGCTTCATTTTCCCATTTTTAGAAATTTTCTGCAATGTGTTTCTATCACTTTTGTAATAAAAAATACATAAAAATGTCTAATGGAGCAATTTCATTACTAATCACACTATTAATGAAATTCAAAGGAAAAACTACTTCAACTGAATAAGAAGTATCATCATTCCTTAGGTCAGCATAATCTAATATTTATGTTAGTTTCTGATGGTGGGGGTGTGTCAGGCTGGAAGGAGAGGAGGGTGTAAGTCAACATAGAACTGTTTAATCTGTGGCTATTTCAAAAGAAAGAAAATATCCCCACCCAGGCCCATCATCTGAGAGGGCTGCCCACAGGCTCCCACCATAATTTCTCTAATTAAAGCTACCCCCTTCTTTACTGGATTGGTGTAGCTGGGTGGAAAGCAAAAATAGCCCCTGGAACCTCCAGACTTTGATTTCCAAAAGCAAGAAGAGGAGGTATCATATGTGGACTTTCCCCCCAACCTCCTGTACCTACTCCCAAACCGGAAATGGAGTCAGTGGAGGATACAGTAGGAGAGAGTATGTATTTTGTGGGTGCCAAATAGGAAGCATCCAGGCAGCCTGCCCAGCTGCTGAAAAGAGTCCCCAAAAGAACAGGTTGTGGGGTCCCCTGAGGCAGGGGCCAGAGCTGATGGGGCCCCCACAGGCATGTGGGTGCAAAGCAGAGTGCAGGACAGAAAAGCCATGCCCCCTGAAGAAGGCATCCAGCAGCACCTGACCACGGAGGACAGATGCTGAAAGACGACATGGACACCCACTAGCAGGAATCCATCTTGTGGTAGCCCCAGGGTCTTGGTAACATCGTGAGTGGCAGGAAGCCCTGAGAAAGAGTGAGGTCAATGTTTCCCAGTTGCCTCGTAGAGCAAAGGTTCAACATGAAATCGATTTGGAAAATAAAGTAATACTGTGTTGCTGTTAATACTGAGTTTGCTGAGTAAGCCTGCCAGTTGCTGTGGTGCGCTTTCCTACCCTCCAACACCCTTTGCCAAGCGTCAGGCCCTTGTGACCTGCTACATGGTCCTGCAGGAGATCTCTCTGCAATCACCCATCAGCATTCTCCCGACAGTGGTAAGGGCACAGGGTCTGCAGACCTAGAGATCGAAGCTGAGTTTGTCCCTCTGTGCTGGGCTGGAAAGACCACCTCTGACATCCTTCTATCATCCTCCCCTCCCCTTCTCCCACTTGACAGATAAGGAACTGATGAGGAATAGAAATAATGCCCTTAAGACAGCACAGCCAGTAAGAATGAAAGAGAAGCTGCCAGGTGGGGGTGGTGAATGGAGGAGCTTGTCTCTTCTTAAGCCCAGGCAGGCTGTTCCTCCTTCCAGCCAAAGCCCTCAGGTCACCTCACTTCTGAGCTGCAGGCACCAGCCCACAGTACTGCCCCAAAAACACAACCCAGCTTCTTATTATTTTCAGGGTTTTACTGCTGGTTCCCCAAGAGTAACCTTATGTCCAATAGGCCCACCTTGTGAGATACAATCAGAAAGACCCCATATCTTTGCCCCAACACCTCTTTACCTCTTCATTTTTTGGTGCAATTACAACATTGTAGAATTTTTTTAAAAAATGCATTTTGAAGCATCTCTCTCTCCTCCCTCTGTCCATTACCTCTGTCTCCCCACCCGCCCCTTCATTTTCCCTAGGAAAATCCTCTAGGTGGTCCTCCACATTCTCCAAGCAGGTAGCTATACATTTGTTGGCACCAGTTCCATTGCTCTGTAATTGTCACATTAGCAATATGTTTACATGATAATTATGTTAACAATAGCATCTACAACTTGTTATTCAGGCACTTGGTGCCATCGCTAGCACAGTGAGCTTCTAGAGCCATCATCACGTAGTGCGGATGAGAAACTGAATCCTGAAGAAGTAGCAGGAGCCTCCCCAGCGTGCAGAGCAGCAGGGAGTAGCAGCAGGTTCTGAATGCACGCTCTGTCTAAATCCAGATCCACACTATATAAACTGGTTATTGCTGCTCCCTAGCTAAAATTGTCTCATGCCCTTTAAATTTGCTCAGTGGGATTCAATTTTTTTTTTCATCTGTTCTGAGAATAAATTCCCAGGACTTTCCTGGTCATTATAAAATTCTAAAGTCATTTGAAATCACAGAGTCCAGGCTTGATTGAGAAATTAGATGATCGAGCTCTATATAATAATCAACATTTCAATCTTAATTTGAAAATAAGACTTATCCTCTTTCTCATCTAGGATGTCCTGCAGGCACAGAGCATCTCTCTTCCCACTCAGCTCTTTTCCCATGGCTGGCCACTTTCTTATCACTTCCTTCAATTTTTGAATATAGAAACTTCTCAGCATATGCAAATGTACAAAGAATTGTCTAATAAGCCCACCGTTCACCTCCAACAATCACCTCACCAACTCTTGGTCCTTCTTGTTCAACTATCCCCCATTCACCAAAACTGGTTGCCACTTCTGATCCATCCAACGCTGGGCCGTGGAGAACTGAGGAGTGAAAGTTCTTGCTGAGTAAGAGTAGGAGGCACTATGCACAGACAAAAAGAAGAGACAGAAGAACCTTCTTTCTAGCAGAGACACTGATGGAAAGACAGCTGAAGGCAAACGTGGTCTCAGGTTTCACATTGAAACATCAACTCTTCCCTCTGAGAAGCACCCCAAAAATAAGAGAAGAGGCCTAGCGTCAACCATGGTGTGTTCAGAAGCTGAAGTCGACTTGTGTTGAGAATTCAAACCATAACTTTCTTCAGGGGGCTTGAGGATTCAGTGAGCTGATACGCTAAAACACTCTGCAAGACAAAGAATGTAATAAAATGAAGGGAACTGAGTAAAGCCTGAGTAAATTGTACGTTCATATTATACTGTTGTCCTTGTATCTCATACTATTTAACAGGATCTTTCCAATGCTGTACGTAGATTCATCACAAACCCTATCTAATCTCCCACCAAGTCCTGCTGGATACACCCAGGACCCCTTCATCTCTGCCACACTTGCCGTGACCACTCTCTCTCTCTAACCACCCCCACCCTGGCCCAGACTCACCTCATCAGTGAGTGGCCTCTTCTCTCTGCTCTTACTCCTACACAAAGTCAGCTTTTGCACAACAGGAGTTTTTTTGGTTTTTGGTTTTTTTTTTTTTTTTTAGTTATGCTAAAATAGTACATTATCCTTTTTTATGTTTAAAAAATATTTATTGCCAGGTGCAGTGGGGCACATCTGTAATCCCAGTGGTTTGGGAGGCTGAGCCAGGAGGATCACGAGTTCAAAGTCAGCCTCAGCAACTTAGTGAGGCCCTAAGCAACTTAGTGAGAATTTGTCTCTAATAAAATATTTTAAAAAGAGCTGGGAATGTGGCTCAATGGTTAAGTATCCCTGGTTTAATCCCCGGGACCAAAAAAAAAAAAAAAAAAAGGAAGAAAAAGAAAGAAAGAAACAGAAAAAAAAAATTATTGAAATGTAATTGACAAATAAAAATTATATTTCAAAGCCAGGCTCAATGGCACATGCCTGTAATCCCAGCAGCTCAGTAGGTTGAGGCAGGAGGATCGAAAGTTCAAAGCCAGCCTCAGCAAAAGCGAGGTGCTAAGCAACTCAGACCCGTCTCTAAGTAAAATACAAAATAGGGCTGGGGATGTGGCTCAGTGGCCAAGTGTCCCTGAGTTCAATCCCTGGTACCCTAAAAAGAAAAAAAAATGTTTAGATATACACATCAACTGTGAAATAATCAACAACAAATTAGTATGTCCTTCATCTCATCAAGTTACTGTGTGAGTGTATGTGTCGTGTGCATGAACATGAATTTTGAGGACACTTAAGATCTTTGCTCTTAGCAAATTCACCTATGCAATACGGTGTTGTTAACTGTATTCACCAAGCTGTATATTAGGTCTCCAAAACTTCATCCTGCTAACTGAACGTCTGTACACTTCGACCAACATCTCCCTGTTTTTCATACCCCACAATCCCTGGCAACAATCATTTTACTCCCCGATTCTACCTGTGAATTTTACCATTTTTGGATTCTACATACAATTGAAATCATGCAGTGCTTATCTTTCTGTATCTGGCTCTTGCAAAATGTGCTCCAGGTCCATCCATATTGTTGCAAAAGGCAAGACTTCCTTCCTTGTTCTGACTAATAAGGTTGTTAACACAGTGGTTTTGGGATAAACCAGGTGTATTAGCCAGCTTTGTGTCACTTTGACCAAAAGTCCCAAAAAGAACAACTTAAAGGAGGAAAAGTGTATTTTGCCTCACAGTTTCAGAGGTTCCATCTATGGTCAGCCGGCTCCATTGCTCTGAGCCATAGAAGAAGCAGAACATCATGGCGGAAGGGCATGGACAGAAGAAAGTAGTCCAGTTCATGACAGCCAGAAAGCAGAGAGAGGTGTCTGCTCACCAGGGACAAACTATAAACCCCAAAGACACACCCAGTGACCTACTGCCTTCAGCCATACACATTTACCACTCTGTTAATCCATATCAGTGGGTTAATGCACTGATTAGGTTATGCTTGTGATAATGTTTCACCTCTGAACATTCTTGCATTGTCTCACACGTGAGCTTTTGGGGGACACCTCATACTTATCTAAACCATGACACACAGCATTTCAGTTTCTTACAGAGTGTCAGAAATAATTGCATCCAAGCTGGAACTTTATTCTTTGCTTAGATCAGGAGACACTGGCCTTCTTATTTTGTTTATTTGTTTGTTTTCACAAGCATCCTAAATGGTGTGGCCCCATGTCCCCTCTGGTCTTATAAGAATTCCTCAACAGCACCAGTCCACTCCCACCTCTAGGTTCTGTTTGCACATCTCGATACTTCTTTATGGAAGCTAAAATGGTCAGAAGCTGAGAAGGCCACAATGTGTGGACAGCACCATTGATCTTTCCCTCCCAGGAGGGTCCAAGCTGCCAAATGGTGAAGCTACAAAACAGGTTAAATGGCCTGGCAGGGGGTCCCCCCCAGGCTCTTCCCAGCCCCATCTCCCAGCTCTGCAGCTCAGGGGACCCCTGTGTCTCTCTCCTCTGCCTCAGTCCAGACTCAGGAAGCAAATGCAGCTGCAGTCTCCAGCCCAGCCCTGGGCTTCTGCCATTCTTATTTCTAGGCCTGATGCTGTTCCCAAAGAGAAAATAAAAGCAAATAAAATTCAGGCTGCTGCTATTGATCTCTAGTCATTTTGGAATGTTGCTACAGCAACCAACAGGAGCTTGACAGTCCATATCCTCCCTTCCTTCCCATATTCTTCCTCACCTCCTCACCGTGGCCAAGGAACAGAACCATTCCAAGGGTTGTAGATGCCCAGGGACCAGTGACAGGTGCCAGCTCTGTACACCTGCCCATCACAGGCAGATTCAGCCCCGACCCTGGCCTCATACTAGAATGACAGATCTAGGGAGGCTGAAGAGTCTGGCTACTGTTAGTTGCTGTTGAAAATACAGGAAATTGTTAAAGAAATTATTAAAGAAAGTTTTCAGGTGAGTTTTCCCCGTCTCCCTCCAAGGTATTGGGATGAATTATCCACAGACTTTGTAGTAAAGTCAGGGAAGTTTGATTTGGGTGGCCATTCAGAGACCTGGGGGAACCACCACCCCACACCATGCCAGCAGGTCCAGGGCTGTTGTGT
This sequence comes from Urocitellus parryii, assembly GCF_045843805.1. NCBI lineage: Eukaryota > Metazoa > Chordata > Mammalia > Rodentia > Sciuridae > Urocitellus > Urocitellus parryii. The sequence continues at coordinate 168,115,396 of NC_135535.1, read as the reverse complement.
TCTTACAGGTTCAGAACCCCATTGTGGGAGAGGATAACATGTGCACACTGAACTACGGTAACCAATAGCAAAGGAGGGCTTGGCAAAGGGAAACTTTGGATTCGGGTCAGCACTGGGTACTGAGCAGGGTCAGAATCTGAGCCAGGATCCCAGCCCCTCTCACAGCCATTGTCTAATTAACCATGCCAGTGAGGACAGCAGGGCACATAGATCCCAGCACACATGGCACAAGCCAGGGGACACACAAGGACACAGTGAAATCCACGTGGGTGTGGGCACAGGGGATGGTGAAGCAGCTGACCCAGGCATGCATGGCTGAGGGCCAACAGGGCCAAGAGCTCTATGGGAAATGACTTCAAGATAATAGGCAGCAAGTTCAGAGCTGTTCTAATTCCACACGAAGCAGGGCAGTCTACAAAAGCCTTCACACGCCAGCAGTTCAGCGAGGAAGGTGTGTGGAACAGGCAGCCACTACAGCCATTCGTTGCCCAGTGCGTCCTGTCAAAAAGGCTCCTCGGTGTCCTGCATCTCCACAGCGGAAAATAACCTCAGAAGGAGCTGGGCCTGCAGAAATGCAGCTCATGGAAAAGCACAGCAGTGGGGTCCCAGGAGCAGCACGGAGCTGGCCCACAGCCAAGTTCTAATCAGCCCTCCAGCCTCTGGGTGAATCCTTTACCCTGCCCGTTTTCTTTCACAGGTTTATCTAGTCTGCCCCAATCTCCACCCTACCTTTGAGGTTAAGACTTTGGAAATAAAACCATGAAAACTCATTGACTATTTCTGCTTTCGTTCTCCCTCATCCTTGGAGATGAGAGCCCAACCATCAGCTTGGATGGAGGAAGGGAAGAAAAGACCTGATTGACTACATGGAAGCTTTATACCCATAGAAACCTACTCCACCTTCTGCAACTACTCTTTTCATGCCCTCGCTTAACCCCTTCCCCAGGTTACCTGATCAGACCCATGGACACAGAGGACTGATAATAGAGTTCCCAGTTCCTGCCCAAATACATGTGTGTCCTTAAATCTAGGAACTTTGTGGTTTGGAAGATTATGTAAACTTAACATGTACTTAATGATAACAGTTAATGCTATTGAATAGTTTGTTGTAAGTATAATGAGCATAAACAACTATAAATTTTCCAAATGCACTGCATATATCACCTAGTTATCCTCAGAGAAGCCTGTGGGGAAGATGCTATCTCTGTTCCAGGTTAAGAACAGAAGACACAGAGAGGGCAAATAACTTGTCCAACGTCACACAGTTTGGAATTGATAGTCATGACTCAAATTCAGGTACTTTGAGGGCAGGGTCCCTGGCTCTTCACTGCCAGATTGCACCAGCATGTGACATACTCCAGGTGTCTTGGAAACCAGATACTGCAGAGATCAATTCAGCATCTGCCTTCCCAGCCCTATCCCCACTGCCCATCTCTTGGTGCCCTTGGACCAATGGAAGTCAGATGGCTTTGGGGATGGAGGAGTCAGGCTGGGGCCCATCAGGACATAGAGGCACAGACATGCAGGTTGTGAGACTGTCCAGATACTCCAAGCGGGTTCACAAAACCTCTCTGCCCCCGCATCCTTCCCCTGGCCTGCTGCCCAGCTCCTCCCTACTCCCCATCCGCACTCAAAGACAGGTGCCTCCAGGAGCCCTTGGCTAGGGAACTGGCCAGCAGAGGCTGTCCCAGCTTGTCGACAGCCTGTGTCTGCCCTTGCACTTTCAGTCCTGCAGGGGGCGACAAAGACAATTGGTGCTCTCTGTGCATCTTCTGCCCTGCCCTGGCCACGTGGGGTCTACCGACTCCTCATGGCCTTCAGTCTCTGATCCCTGTTCTTCTCAGGTCACACAGAAAGTCGAAGAAATGTATGGATTCAAGCGCAGCATCTGTACCCATGCTGAGGCCGGCACGGTACAGTTGAAAAGGGATGAGTATCAGGACCCCAAAGGCTCATGTTTTCCCCAGCCATATAGATACATCAATTCAAGTCCAAATGGTCATATTTTGGAAAATATGGGTAACTGATTGGTTCATCCTAAGACTGCACATCTTATCTCTCAGAGAGGGCCAAAGTTTCAGGGACAAATGGACCTTTCTTAGTTCTCGGGGGTTGGAGGGGAGCTTTCACCCTGATCCTGGGAGAGCCCCAGGCTCCGGGGGAAGTGCAGCCTTCTGGCTGGCCCTGGAGCCTAGCCTGCCGGCCACCCCTGCCAACCAAGCCCTGGGGCAGGCAGAAACTTCCCTTCACTCCGGCACGTGTGCGTGTAGAAGCCAGATTTTCCAGCGGAGGACAAATAACCTCTGTCTCAGTCGCCAAAAGAGAAGAATTCTCTTCACGGTGGCCCTTGCTGGGACCTGCAGTTTGGGAAGAAGCCCTAATGCGGCTGTTTTTTTCCCTAGACGGGACCGGCGCTCCTCGGATAATCAGCTAGATGGCGCCACCTGCTGGAAAAAATGGAAAATCTCCTCTCTGGGTGTCACACCACTGCCCAGGTTTCACTTCCCCTGGTCCCCTCCCATCTGCCCCACCCCTAACACTGGCCAGAGGGAAGGGGAGAACTTGCCTTCCTGGATCTTTGCCTTGGTATCTGCATCTGGATCTTTCACAGGATCAATCAGTGTCAGGATTGTTCATTTATTAATCTGCACTAATTTTCTTGTTTCTGATTCCCATGGCTCTGAGGATGACCTCCCAGACCCTCCTCACATCAGTTCTTGGTTGGGAATGCTAAATCCTTAAATTCCTTGAGCCTTGTTTTCTTTGCCTATGAAGAGGACACAGAGTTGTTGTGTACAGACAACTGCACACCTGCCTAGAGAAGCCTCCTGCTCCGGGGCCTCTGTCATGGTAAACTCCAATGGATGGGGGCTGTATGTCTGCAGAGAGTCTCAGATTCTCATTTCCTCTGTAAAATGTATTTTAAAAAAAATATAGAGTCCTTTTGAGATGAGGATTCCGGGCAGTTCTTTACCTTCCTGTCTATGGGACTCAGAGGGCACTAGACTCACATCATTGTCCCAGCAAAGTAAAAAAACACTACACGACATTGACTCTCAGAGCCTTCTCGGAACCATATCTGTTATGTCTGGAACACCAAGGTCTACTCCATTTCACTTAATAAATGTTATTTTTCTTCTTTTTTTTCCCCTTTGCTTCTTATTCCCTATAAGCTGCTTCTTTCTTGCCTGTTATGTAATGAGCTTTGTCCCCTCCAAATTTTGCATGTTTTAAGTCCAAGTATGACAGAAAGTGACTGTAGTTGGAGACAGGGTGCTTAAAGAGGTAACTCAGTTACTATGAAGTCATTAGGATGCAATCAATCTGACTATTGTTTATATAAGAAGAGAAACATTGGACACTCAGACACACCAGGAAGGGACACACACAGAAGAAAGACCAGATAAGGACAGAAAGACTTCAGCCATCTGCAAGCCAAGGAGAGAGTCCTCAGGAGAAGCAAACCTGTGGCACCCTTGATCTTGACCTCCAAAGCTGTCTGACGACAGAGTTCTCTTGTTTAAGTCAACAATCTGCGCTGTTTTGTTATGGCAGCCCTAGCAAACTACACACCATCTTGGTAGAGCAAAGTCATCTGCTGGACTTTCATCCTTGTGGGTGAGACAGAGGCATGGCTCAACCTGGCATGAACTCCCAGCATGCACCTAGTTTTCTTGAACAGCTTCAGGCACAGTGTAAGAACATGAGACCATTGGAATTAAATTGTCCACATTGCACAGTCTGGCAAGACCTGCCTGGGGCCCCTGCATGATCCCTGCTTGAATTTCTGCTCCTACCCAGCCTCTCTAGAGAGTCACGAATCCCCACCTCCTTGGTAGAGAAAATTACTCATAAACCATAGTGCCCCGCTAGGAGGGTCACAGAAGGGCAGGGTCACCTCTCTGTGGGGCTCTAAAGAGAGGCTGGAGTTTACGACTGTGTGAGATGTTTACAACAGAAACATTTGTTTCTCAAACTGCTCTCGGGTTGCTGAAGTGAATTTCCTCTAAAGCTGAAAGCATCCATCCGTCTGCTTGATGGCAGCTTCCCTGGAGGCAGAGAGCAGGGGACCGGGCAGCTGGAATGGGTTCTGGCCAGGGAAAGCAGCCTGATGAATCAGCTACAGCTGGGGTGGGTGCTGAGGTTGTCTCTCTACTAGTGAAGTGGCTATATGTCCGAGCCAAAACGCAGATTGAGCATCCCTAATCTGAAAATCCAAATCTAACAGGCTCCAAAATCTGAAACTATGTTTATTGGTGCATTATACTTAAACATAATAGTGAGATTCATGTGCCATATTCCTAGATGCATATAATTTGATAATCTCATTCCCCCTGTACTATCTTTTCCCTCCCCTCCTCCTTCTGATCTACCTTTTCTTCTCTACTCATCTTTCTATTATTATTGCTGTTGTTGCATTATAATTTATATAAAAGTAGGATTCATGGTGATATATTCATACTTGGCCCTGGCACGATTTGGTAGATTTCATTCCCTGTACTTCCCCATGCCCACCCCTCCTCCCTGCCTCTCAGTCCCCCTCCACTACTCTATGGATCGCCCTATGATTTTTGTGAGATCTCCATTTTCTATCCTTTTTTTTTCTTTTTTCTTTCTCTAGCTTCCACATTTGGGAGAAACATTTGACTCTTGAGTCTTGTTTATTTCATTTAGCACTCCTGTAATTCCATCAACTCTAGAGGCTGAGGCTGAAGGATCTCAAGTTCAAGGCCATCCTAGAGAGAACCTAGCTTAAAAAAAAATTAAAAGGACTGTGGAAGTTACTCAGTGGTAAAGAGCTTCTGAATTCAATTCTAAGTGCTCCCCTGCCTCCACCAAAAAAAAAAAGAAAAAAAGTATGCAATCTGAAACTTTTTGAGCACTGGTTTTTTGATGCAGCAAATGAAAATTTCTATGCCTAACCTCATGTGATGGGCTGCAGTCAAAATGCAAAATGCAGGCACACTAAAAATATCATATAAATTAGCCTTTGAGCTCTGTGGCTAAGGAGTATGTGAAACATAAATTAACTCAGTCCCATCCCCACATGTTCTGAAAAAATCTGAAATCTGAAACATTTCTAGTCCTGAGCATTTTGGGTGAGGGAGAGGAAAGAAAGGGAGGGAAGGCGGGTTCGTAAATGTGAATTTTTATATGAAAATTTTTACAGAGATTTACAGAATCCACCATATTTAATTAAACATCCAAAACATTTTCTATTGAGGCTAGGATTGTTTCATTAAAACATATCCAAATCTTTCAAAAACCACAGATCATTCAAATCAAGAGTGCAAGGTCTCAGCTTGTGCCTAAGCTGGATCCAAACTGTTCTAGAGAGACTGGTGAGCAGAGGGTAGGGTCTCAGCAAGGAGGGAACCAGACAAGACAAACTTGACCCAGGAACAGAGACAGTGACCTAGGGACCCAGGAGGAAGGATCCCACAGACATTGCAGAATTCATCCCCAGGCCAGTCCCAAGAATTTGCAGATTCTTCAAGGCAACAAAAATCAAATCCAAGAGCAGCTCTCCCTCAAACACACAGAATCACCAGCCAGGGGCAACATTGGCTTTTGTCCTGAGGAGGCAGGTGAGACTCAATCATCAAGAGACTTGTTTTCTGTGTAGTTGTCTCCCTTCTCTCAGGTACCCTGGGGCACTCCAAGATGAAACAAAGACTCCCAGAGACAGATCAGCTGACCTAAGTAAAGGCAGCACATCCATTCAGTGTTTTATCAAAGTAGATGTTTTCATTTTGCTCCCTAAATGAATTTAAGACAAAGGGTAGAATGAGGGAAAAGCATAGCTGATGGGTGACAGGGACAGTTAGGAGGGAGCAAAGTGCATGCAATGCAAAGGGAAAGAAAGTCCAGCCAGCAAAAGAATCAGGATGCCAGAGACAGCAGGGTGTAGGCTGTCCGCAGGCAATTCCCACACCAACCTGTCCTTCAGGAGACTTGGACGCCATTGGTGGAGCACCAAGAGAAAACCTCATTTCTCTCCAACCAGCATGGAACGTCCTAGGGTCCAGGGTAATGGCAGGCTCAGCTCCAGTGTTACAAAGTCCTGTAATAGCCTGTTGCCAAAGACAGAAGTGTGCAGCCCATCTTGCCACTGTGCACTTCAGCACCAGTGGGCACCCTTCAGAGCAGTGAGAGCACTGAGCAGAGCATCTCCAGAGGCCTGGGAGATGCTGGTTCCTGGAGAGAGCTGGAGGGAGCAGAGAAGCCGAGGGCCCACCAAAGACTGAACACAGCGGAAAATGGCTAGAAGCAGAATCATTGGTGAACACGTGTAAAGGATGCCCTGGAACTCCTAAGAAGTCCTAGGAGAAGAAGGGCCAGGTCCTATGGGAGCCATGCAGATGGCTCCTGGAGGTCTAACCCCATTCGTGCCTCTGACCCCACTGATGAGGACTGAGCACCCCAGGAATCCAGCTGGTCCAAGCCACAATTGGAAATGCAGCTCCTCATTTGGGAAAACCCAGCTGTCAGGACTGTGACACATCTGATGGGGGAAATTGATGGCAGGGACAGCACAGACTATGCAAATGAGAAAGCAATGTGTGATTTTTAATTCCAGGAAAGTGAAAAGATGTACAGGAAAGCAAACGTCATCATAAGACTGACTCGACCTGCCATGAACGATGATTTTAATTAAATTGAGAGGACCTGTGGGTGTGGGGACTCAAAACGGAGGATAGAAAGGCAGGGTCCACATCTATCTGATAAAAAGTCAACAAATAACTGCCTGTGACTGTAAGTGTTGAAACAGTCACCAAACTCATAATTCAGAAAAATAAAGATAAATAATAGGAGAAATAGTTCAAGAATGAAGGCTGATGATGTCCAGGGAGGAGCATTGGGTACACTGGAAGAATGGGGCAGCAGAGGCCAATTGGGCCTGCCTTTAGCTCTCCTAGTGATTCTGGACCTGTGAGCTCCCTGCTCTGGGTTTCAGTTTCCCTATCTGTGCCATGATGATGCCATCTAAGTGGCCTTTAGTGGCTGTTCATCTCTGCAGTTGTGGGATCTGGGCACCTGTGAATTAATGCATTGTGACTTGATGTGAGAATGAAGGCATGTTCCAAGATCATAACCCATTGTCATAGAACCTGGCCAGACCTGCCTCAGCACCCACCTTAAAGTGATGCTCAGACACCAATGGGCATATGGTTTACCCAAAGCAGCCAAGGCCCTGCCCTAGCTTGGCCAAGAGAAACCCTGGCCTGCCTCCAGACCCAGATTCAGCCCCACCTACCCCAGGCTGAGGTCTTGACCTGGAAAGGCACCTTGAAAATGGCATCATCGTTACTACTAGGGATGTTGAGACACACTTGCCAAGCACTGCTCTTACTGCAGAGGCTGGTGACCACCCCATTATCTCTGCTAACACCTGGTGCTCCCAGCACCCTTAAGACACGCCCCTCCATCTTCATACCCCACCTCCACCAACATACCATATTAACAACTCAGTCTGGTAAGCAAGATATAAATAAGCTTGTAGAATGAATGAATGATTAAAAGAGTGAATAAATTAAATTATACACTAATTAGCTGTATATGCATTGAATGACTTTCCTGTTCACCAGAACTGAAGAACTTCATTCCATTAAGAGATTGAAAGCAAATGCAATATTCATGCACATGTTTCACTCACAAAGGATAAGGAGACAATAGTGACAGAGACATTAAATTCCTGGCTTAGGCTTCCTCTAGAGGCCAAACTGCTATGGAAAAATAAGAAAAATGTTTCTGTAAAAAGTAACTGTGTTAATGTCAGGACATCTTCCAGGACCAACTACCCAGCAAGGCCACATGCCACTATGCAGCCACATGACCCTTCCTAGTACTTCCAACACAAGTTAGATGAGAAATGCTGGCATGTGCTGGGCCCTTTGGAAATGCTGTTGTCTCTGAGACTGACACTCTGACGCAGGAAGAAAAAAATGCACATGTTTAGCACCTACTCCATGTCATCAACTTGTCCCATACTTTCTTATTTAATCCTGGTAATGACATTGTGAAGTAGAAATCATGACTCTGATTTACTAATGAAGAAACTGGGTCTCTAAGAGCTAATCTTTGTTCCCTTGATTTCCATAACTAATGAGTGTCAAAGTTGGGATTCAACACCAAGGTCAGATCCTGACAAAGCACACTCTTCTTTATTTACAGATGAACTTCACACAGTTCCAGGTTGGTGGCTCTCTCAACCTGCACAGTGTCAGAGCCCAGGAGGGAATATGCATTGCAAGTCTTCTCAGTGCCTCAGTGAATATGCCTCAGTGAAGACTCAGCATATTTTCCGGGCTGGGGAGTAGGTCACAATAACTTGTTAGTCAAATGGGGAGAGAAAAGACGGAGAACTCATACAACTGTATTCTTTTACAAATGGGGTACTCATCACAATGTATTAATTCTGTGTTTCCTACCAAACCCAAATGTCCACGCTATGCCTCCAACATATTTTAAATGCATTTAAGCAAAATGAAAATGTAATGATTTCTGTGGGTTTCTGGTATTTGTTTTAGAGGAATTTTTTTAAAATTTTTGCTTTTGTTTGACAGTGTTGAATCATCAAAATATTGTAAAGCATTTTTCTGGCTCACTAATTGATACACTCCTGCCTAATTGCCTGCTGTTTCATCTTTTCTTTGTCAGAATGACATGAAGTTTTCTGTTCTGTTGCTTCCAAAAATTAAACGCTGCAGCTCGACCATGCCTCTGTCTGCACCTCCACCAGGGTGACAGCACACGTCTCAAATGTCACAACTCCCTGGGCAGTGAGAAGCAGAGGCTGGAAAGGTTAGGAGTAAGGAAACTGGGGCCTGCCGAGGGTCTCTCCCTGAAGCCATTTCTCCTTGAGTGTCCCCTTCCCCACCCTCCTCCCATTAAGAATGGGAATTTTTTTGAGTAGATGGCTGCCCTTACTTTAGACCCTTGTCAAAGCCAGAGGCTAGTCGGGAGGAAACATGCATGGTCCTGACCTCTTTACTATCGAGGAGGAATATGAAGCCCAGTGAAAGAAACATGAAATCCCAAGTGACAGCGTGAGCCAGGACACCTCACCATCCCTCTGAAGGGGTAGATATGCCTGAAGAAATGGAAAACGTTGCCTGGAAGACACAGTTGTGACAGATTTGGGCTTTGGTGCACTGGAAGGGCATGATGATATGTCTGCTACAAAGCAACCATTCACCAAATGTGGGACTAGAGAGTTTCCTGTGGTTTATAAATGTGTCCCCTAAAGCTGATGTGCTGGAAACTCAATCCTTAGCGAAATGGTATTAAGAGGTGGGACCTTTATAAGATGATAATCTGTCTTCATGCATGGATTAATGTCATTATCAAGGAAGTGGGAGATTTGACCCCTCTCTCACTCTCTCCCACCCATGTGATACCTTCCACCATTGTTAATGAAACAAGGACTTTGCCAAATGCAGCCCCTCCAACTGGGACCCCCAGACTGTGGAACTATGAGTCAATTATATTTCTATTCATTAAATTACTCAGCCTATGTTATAGCAGTACTAAATAAACTAAGATAAGAGTCATTGGCTAACTATGTTATATCTATCATACATGCCCAAACACACACACACACACACACACACACACACACACACACACACACATTAAGCTTAACAAACTTTCCATGCCAAAGTAAGGAAATGGCTATTTTTCCTGACCAGACTCCATGCGGGGGGGGGGGGGTGTGCTGCATTCAGAGAAAATTTGGAAAATAAGTATTCCCAGAGGAAAATAGCCCAGAAGTCAGACTGACTAAAAATAATAATGTGAGGGATTGTGTTTAAAAGTCTAGAAGAAGTTTAGTTTACAGAAGAGAAAACTAAACACATATTGCATCTGAACCTGGATAGCTAAAAAATAATGCAGTAAAAAGAACAAAGTAATTATGGGTCATTTTAGAAAGCAGGGCTGGGTTAAGTGGAGACAAATTTAAGAAAATAACATTTCAACCACCTAATTTGGAAAATCGCCCTGTGAAGTAGTGAGTTCCCCATCATTTCAGGAACAAGAGACAACCAAGGAGAGACAGGAGACAACCAAGGACTTCCGGAGTGTGCTTTAAAAGAAATTCAGGCAGCATAAATGAGTTTGAACAAGATTGAGTGGATTCTTCAATCTGATAAATTCTAAATTCCCTGTGCTGAAGTTAAGAATGAAGAGAGAAGAAAGGATGGGAACTCAACTACCTTCTAGGAGAGAGGCCAAAGGAAGTAACAGCATACTTACCTGTTTGTGCATCTGCGACACTAGAATGATTACTAACTGAAATTTTTCCTATAATGTGTCCTTTGTGGCACATGACAGAAGATCTAGTATTTTCAAGCTATATACAGAAGGTATTTATTATAAGAACATAGCATGTTTTATGAAGAGTAGAAAACTGGTATTTTAATTCACTTTCTGTTGTGATAACAGAATACCTAAGGCCAGGTAATTTATAAACCAAGGAAGTTTATTTTGGTCCACAGTTCTGGAGGCTAGAAGTCCAAGAGCATGGTATTAGCATCTGTTGGCTTTTGATGAGGGCCTTGCGCTGAGCCATATTATGGCAGGTCAGAAGGGAGAGTGAGCACATGTGAGTAAAGGGAAGTGTGAGGGGAGACTCCCTTTATAACACCCACTCATAACTGACTCACTTCATCAAGAACCCACACCTGCAAGAAGGACACTAATCTACTCATGGTTGAAGGTGGGTTGCTCCCATGACCCAACCACCTCTTTAAGGTCTCATCACTTCTCAATACCATTGCATTAGCAACTCAATTTCAATCTGAGTTTGGGATGGAACAAAACATATTTAAACCGTGGCAATTTGTGAGACTTTTTCCCCCTCTTGCAGTTCTGCCTGAGAACTTCCAGCAATTATCCTTTACCCACAGACTCATTATTAGGTTCTTCAGAGTCTTAAGTTCATGAGTTTAGAATTTACTCAGCAGGACAATTGGTTTTTCAAATTTGTTTGAGGTTAATTATTACCTGGAGTGATTGTTAAAGAAATTGATTGCTAGATCCCAAGCTAGGAATTGGATAATCAGGGGTTTGATATTCCTGAGGCAGAGTCCTGATATTCTAGTGATTCTTGTTATCAAGAATATTTGAAAAATATCAAGGAGGCAATCTGGAGCGATTGAAAATTTTAGAGCAGGTCCATTACATAAGTAGAGTTATCCTTCTAGTACTGATTAGGTGGCTCGGTAGAAGCCAAATGTTAAAATAACTGATGAGGAGTGCTTGGGATGTATTGCTAAGACCTAAGTTAATGGGACAAGAACTAAAGGCTACAGCTGTGTCTTCCCTTCATGACTCTGCTTTCCTCATGGCCACAGCTGAGAGGATGGTATAGACTTATGATCTAAGGGGAAAACTGGAGTCTCCCTCCCAGGGATTCAGAGCAAGTGTCTGCTGATCCTGAGCCTCATCTCCCTCCTCTAAGCCTGCCCAGTCCCCAGTGCCCACATCAAATCCCACTGCTTCACTGATGTCTTGAGCCCGACAGGACCTCATTCTCCTTTGAACACTCATGTCACCTCTCCTGGGCATCTCTTCTGACCCTAATTATTTCCTCCCATCCTATATCAGGAATGTACATGCATCTTCTACCACCCTCTGCAGGAAGCTGTGAATACATAACCCAGCTAAACCCGCTCACCTGATGTTCAATGTCAAGGGCACTCAACAACTGAATTGAGAATTCTGATGCCTCTTCATTTATCTTTTCTTCTTTCCAACATGCCTGGAACATCGACACAACACATCAGTCTGGACATCAAAAAGGTATTTCTCTAACAGCAATTCCAGTCATTCTATGGAATCTTTGATCCATAGAATGACTTTCATAAAATTCCTTCCAGTCAATTCTCAGAGTGACCAGAAGGTTTGCCACATGAGCTTTGAGAACAAGCCCCCTTAGCTAAGATGTCTGCAGTTATTCTCCTGTCATGGTGATGTCACCTATGTTTACCCACTCGAAAGTGGAAGCCATGACCCAGTGTTCTGCAAGGCCTAGCTATTGCTCATTAGGGTCTGATGTTCAATGTCAAGGGCACTGAAGGTCAATGTTGCTACCATCCCCAACCCGCAGACTATTGGCATGTTGGCTTTTCTGCATCCCACAGACGCATTCAAAATGTGTCACTGAGGATCTTATTATTGAAGAGACCCAGATTTACCACTAGGCAGCAGGAAGCTGTGAATACATAACCCAGATAAACCTACTCACTGAAGAGCTCCATGGGCTGTTAAGAAGGTCTGGAGAACAGGATAGTCCTCCTGGGAACCCCACCTCATCCCTCCCACCATGGTCCCTGGGCTTGAAGCTGGACATCTGCACCATGATGCTGACTTCCCCCTTAACTCATGTGCAGAAGGAGCCCAAAGCCCTCTCCAAATTAACTCCCCAGTCAAATTCCACCTCTAAATGGTCCTAACCCCAAAGTGGACACAGCTCCAGCCCACACTAACAAGCATTTATGGAATATTGAATGGGTGTCTCACCCACAAAAGTTCCATACTGACAAAACACAGGCCCACCCCCTCTCTTTTTTGCCCCCTCATAAACACCTTTCTATGTCACAATAATCAAGAGGCTTTGTGGCTCTTAAAAAACTTAGAACCCTCTCTTGAGTTGTGGGACTCATAGCATCTGTGAGAGGAAATTAGAAGGTACAATTATATTTTAGTACATTTTTATGGATGAGGCCTGTGAGATTCAGACATGCTAAGAACTTCTCGCAGCTGAAAAGTTGGACACCTGAATCCAAGGATTCTGTTTCCAGCAGCTGGTCTTTTTCCAATAGAGCCTCTTTAGAAGGGAGAAGTTGCTTTAATGGAGCACCTACTGTGCGCCAAGTGTCTCACAAGCTTTATGACACTTCATCCCTGCAGTGGTCCCATGAGGAAGATGCAACCACCACCACCGGCCCCCCATGTAAGTGATGTGACCAAGGTATAGGGAGGGGAAGTGAACTGCCAGGATCACCCAGCAAATATAAGTGGTGGGGGCAGGATTCCAATTCAAGTCTACCTGACTCCAAAACCCAGACCTTGGTCCCTCACCACAGTGCCCTGCCACTTTCTGACTGGCTCATTAGAAAACCAGTGCTCATGTTACCGAAGCTAATGAAATCCTCATAAATAAATTACCTCCCTAATCAATGAAATAATAAGCAGTAAAGGGGGCTTTAATTATATGGTCAGTCAAGCAGAGCACTATATGTAGTTGTATGATACTGTCCCCGGATAATGCCACACAAATTCTCAACTAAATTTTTTTAAGTTTTTTTTTGTTTTCTTTTGTTTTTGTTTTTGTTTGTTTTGGGTTTTTTAAATCTTTAAAGCTCATAAACACATTAGCTAAAACAGGTACATCTTGATGCAGCACTGACTGTCCCCCCATATCTTAAGAACACCTGAAACTACCAAAATTCCAGAAATTTGGCTGGAAACTGAAGGTGCTATTGATGAATCTTATCTATAAAATTTCAATTAAGGTGAAATTTAAGATGGTGGAATGAGACAGACATCATTACCCTAGGTATATGTATGGGTTGCACAAATGGTGTGACTCTACTTCATGCACAACCATAGAAGTGAAAAATTGTGCTCCATTTGTGTATTATGAATCAAAGTGCATTCTTCTGTCATGTATACTAATTAGAACAAATAAATAAATTAAAAATAAAATAACTTAATTAAAACATAAACATCACCCACCACAAACCAGGATGTTAGCTAATTTTTCCCATAGGGGATGAGCCAGACTTTTTGATTTTCCTCCTACAGTCTTACCTTCTCAATAAAGTTGTGCTTTTAAGTGAGAAAAGAATCTGAGCAGGGGAGAGTGGCAGGTGAGACCCAGCTGAGATCAGCATGGGGTGTGGCTGGGATGCAGCACCTGACTGGGCTGGGAACAGGAAGAGCCAGGACCTCATCAGGAGCACGGGAGCCATTTCTGGTACCCGTAGCTGTTTTGTGTTTGCCCCCGTGTTTCAACTCTTTCTTCCCACCTGGCAGTCAGCACCCCTGTCACTGTTCCCTGTTCTATGTACTTCAAGAGAGCATGGAAACAACCCACCTGTCTATCCCTAAAATCTGTCCCTCCTCCCTGGGTGGGCCTCATTGGGTTCCCTCTCAGGCCAGTGCTTCTACCAACACACAGTCCTCTTCTGCATGAGTCGTGTCCATGAGCTCCTCTTTTCATCTGTTCCCAAGGGCTTTCCATAATGCAGGGATTGCTTGGTTTTGTCCACAGCAATATCCCTTTACATTCCCTTTAAGGGTTTTCCTGAGCTCATGCACAGTGCATGAGTGTCTTCTTCAATTCTTCTGCTCTTGCTCCCAACCCGCCTACTTGGGGCTTTCTTCCATTGCTTAAGACTCTTTCCCCAAATCACTGCATTTGAAACTGAGCTGCAGGTACGTCACAGCAAGTGGCAGGTTAAGCAATTGTTGGTTTCAAGAAGCATCGTACTAAAAAATCAAGATGAAATCTGATGGTGAGGAAAGGCTCTGAAAAGGCAATATTCTCTTCACATGTCCAAAATTGAGCTCATTGCCTCCACTCTCCTTCCCCATCCTCCTAGTTGCTCTGTCCTGGTTGATGGCTTCATTCTTTGTTCAGCTACCCACTCCAGAAAGTGGGAGTCAGCCCTGAAATTCTATATCCAATCAGTAGCCAAGTGCTGTCAAATCTGTCTCCTTGACATCCAAACATGTCCTCTCCTCTCTATCCCAAGATGGTGCTACCTGATTCCAGCCCGCCTCACCTCTCAGATGGATGATTGCAATGGCTTCCTAGCTGTCTGTAATTTCTCTTAAAATGATCCAATTCTCCTTCAACTTGACGCCCTGGTGCTCTTTAGAAAATTCAGACTGTAACCCCTGAAAACACTGCATTTTCTAGTGCACACCTCTTGGTTTCACTTCATCCTCCCTGGAATTGCACCTAGATGGGGTCATTTTGCTGCTGTGCTGGAACAATACTGAATCCCTCCGTGGTACACAGGTAGGCCAGGCTGCCTCACACCTACATTCCTCAGTGGATGCTATTGCCCTGTCTAGGTGACCCTGTCCATGCCCGCCTGGGACATTTCCAGTCATATTCTCAATACCTTTACTCGTCTCAAGCTCCTCTTCAGGTGCAGTCTGAGGAATGAACACTTGCCAACACCTCCATTCTCCCACTTGCCCTGAGCAGTCCTTCTTCTGAATAATTTATAGACTTAGCAAACTTAATATCTGACCTCTCATGGAACTACTCAAGAGCAGAGGCCTTGCTTTCTTTATCACATATTCACCAATAAAGTGAACCGAATTCAACAAAATGAATTCGCTGCAGAAAATTTTTGAAATTCATTAATTCCCAACCTTAAAGAATATGAGTATAAAAATTTTAACCCTTCCTTGAAAATGTTATTCAATGGCAATAGATCTTGAGGTAAAATTCACTCCTCTTCTAGGAATTATTTAATGAGACAAGGTACCCCCAAATTGGTAGAAAAATAAAACTTTAAGTGAAGCAGAAATCATGGTATAAGTCAATTGTGCAATATGATTATTATTATGAGAAATATTGTGTAATATTATTCTGTAGAGTCAGGATATGATTCCTCAACATAGAGCATACAGACGAGAATAGTTTTTAAAAATGTGTCAAGCATCTATTATATGAGAGGCATTTTGTTAAGTACTTTGCAAACATTTAATCTCACAACTTATGCAAGAAGCATGCTATTAAAGATTTACAAAGAAATTAAGATTAAACATAGAAAACATTTCCAGTTTGGAGCCAATAACTGACAAAACTAGAATTCAAGTTCAAATCTAAGGAATCTATACATTATCTTCCCAGACTAAATGTTTAGTCAAAAAATAAAGCAACAAGCAAGAAGAAATGCAAAATTCTGATTATATCAGCTAGAATTGAGCTCAGCTGCAACTAATAGTGACACAAAATGACAGTGACTTAAACCAGATAAATACTTACATTTCTCATGCTTCAAAGCCTGAAGGTCAACAGGCCAACCTGGGTTAGTGTCTGCAGAATCATTTAAGAGATAACATTTGTGTTTCTATCCAACACAAATCTTCAGTCATATCATTGTCACAAGCAAAAAGAAAGAAGAGGAAGAAAGAAGAGACATATATCAAAGCCTGAAGATATCATACATCAAAGCCACTGAAGTCCTTTTGCCGGGAACATAATCCTGTGCTTCACCCAATTGCTAAGGAAGTTGGGAAATGTAGTCTTTGTTTCATGTAGGTACGTATCCCAGTAGAAATCAAGGGCCCTATGAAATGGAAATGGATACGAGGGTAAACAACTCTCTCTGCCAAAATGCTTAATATTAAATACATTGGCAATATTATTTCAAAGTTATTATGTCAATAAAACACTCCTCCTGCAAAAGAAAATGCATGTGTTTATATATTGATAGTGTGCTCATTCAGAAGGACTCTAAGCTATAGTAATAAGCCTGGCAAGTAAGAAAGTATGGATTTAAATGACTATGAAATCCTTCGTGCATTGGGGTCAAGTGTTTAGGTAATAAAAATAGTGCACTGCTCACAGCACACATCACACGTAGTAAGGAAGCACTGAACACAGTGGTACTATGGTCAGATAGATGACAAGGTGCATGCTACACTGCTCTGACTTCACACCTGAGAAGTGAGAGCCAATTCAATTAGACAAAAGGAAGAAACCATAATAAGAACAAAATAGAAGGTACAGCTTTATATCAGCAGAGTAAAACAGCCTTCTCAACAACAGCAAAACAGTAAAAGGGAAGATACACACAACAAATGAAAAAGATGATGTACAATGACAGAATCAAGTTCTAATCTAATAACAATTAGAAAAATAAATCCAAGTGGGTTAAAACTTACCAATTAAAATGAGAGTCCCACATTGGACTAAATTTTTAAAATTTCACCAATAGCTATCTTAGATACATTTGAAACCAAAGAACAGAGAAAACCTAAAGAACAAAAGAAATCAGAAAGATACACTAGGCAAATAGGAAGCAAAAGAAAGCTGGGGAAACATTGTCTGACAAAATGAAATGCAAAACACAAAGAGAAGGGTTACATATTGATCAAAACAGAAGCAGAGTAAGAAAATATAATCATGAATATTTATGCACCTTACAATTTAATTTCAAAATATATAAAGCATTAACTGACAAACTATGGGGAGAAACATATAAATCAACAAAAATAGTTGAAAATTTAATACTCAGGAACTGATGAATATAGCAGGAAAAAGTAAGTAAGATTATATAGTATCTAAATAATGAAATTATTAAATATAGAGGACTTGATACCCAGTAAATATAGAAAATGTATTTTAATTAAATATTATACATACACTAAAAATGACAATGAATTTGGCTGCAAAGGGAGTATTGTAAATTCTAAGAACTCACTATCGGAGAGAATATGTTATCTCTCTGTCTATAGTACATGACTTTAGAAATTACCAACAAAATTAGTTTCAAAATCCCATGGATCAAAAACTAAATTATACTTTATTAATAACAGCTGGTCTAAAAAAATCAGCAATGATATTAGTAAGTACTTAAAAACTCAGTAATGATTAAAACACTTCATTTCAGAATTTGTGGGAACAACTAAAGCAGACTTTTTAGCTCTGTGTAAATTTATAAAGAAAAAATTAAAACAGACATTGACAACACACACTCAACTCAAAGAGTTCCAAGAATTGTAAGAAATAAAATGAATAAAGAAAAAATAATATAGACAAATTGTCCAAACCTCAGATCTGACTATGTTGCACCCCTGTTTAAAAACTTGGATCTGAGGAATTGTTGCAGCCTGGCAAGGTTCTACGAAAGCATGATAGGGAAATGCAATGAGGCATCCTGGACATTTAGGTAGAAACTAAGGAAGTCTGAATAAAGTATGGACTTCATTTAGTAACAATGTATCAATATCAGTCATTAATTGTGATAATATTCCATACATACATATAACATATTAAAATGCTAATAATGTTATCAGTGCTCTTAGCCACAAGCCAGACTCTGGAAGTCTCCACTAATCAGGTCTGGCCACTTTCCCTCCAAACCAAACACAAAATATAGTGTGAAAGCAAGAAAGGAACTTGGCCATACTGGGAAGAGAAAGAGGACCAGCATTTCCAGCCCTGTCTTCAGGGATACTGACAGGAGCTTCTAGATTACATAGACAAAGGGGAACCAGAAATATGCAGTCAAGCAGTCTTGGTTAGACTGTGGTCTGGTAGGTCATGATCTCAGAACTGGTCAACGGGATCTCAGAATTGGTCAACAGGGCCTTCTCAGTGGTAATGAAAATGTTGGTCCATCACAAAACGTATATCAGTCAGACCTGTTGTTCTTGGAATCCAAGGTGACTCAGCAAAAGAGACAGATGCAAAATGGAGGAATGGGTACCAAGATGTTTTACATTTGCAGGTCCAAGTCAGTGGTTTTTAAGCAAAAGCATCCTTTAAGTTTTGTTACAATAGTATGGGAAACTATCTGGTGTTACCACTCCTGTGATCACTTTCTACTCCCAGGACACTCTGACAGCAAGTAGCGGGAAGAAGGAACATTTAGGGGTTTGGTTTAGTTTTGTTTTGTATTTTGTTTCACATCAACCAGTTCTCCAACTCTCTGTGTGAAGAATTGGTTATTCTATAATTTAATTTAATTCTGATACTAGCTACCCAGAATTAGTACAGACCCCACAGCTGAGAGGATCAGACACACAAGATTGCCCTCACTTCAGAAGCCAATCACAAGTCTAAGCTATCTGTAATCTGACAGACCAGCTATAAAGTTGAAGAGGGTTTCCATCACCCTGTCCTTGAGTTCCCTAATTTTTAAAGTGGCAAACAGAACTCAGAAAACTAATTTCCTTGCTATTCCCAGATTATTATACAGGATGCACCTCAGGGACAGCTAAACAGAAGAAATGCATGAGGCAAAGTGTGGAAAAAGAGGGTGGACCTTCCATGCTTTCTCCACACACAACATCCTCCCAGCATCTCAGTGTGTTCACCAACATGGAAACTCTCCAAACCCCAGTGTCTTAGGATTTCCATGGAGGTTTCATTATGTAAGGCATAATGGATTAAATCTCTGGTCATTGGTGAATGAACTCAACATCTAGTCCCTCTCCCCTTCCTGGAGAAGAAAGTTCCAACCCTCTAATCCTATAGTTTGTTCCTCTGGCCACCAGCCTCCTTCCTACAGCTATCAAGGGGCCCACCAAGAGTCAATAATTGCAATATAATTGCACAAATGTTTGCATGGGGGCTTATTATGATGAACAATAAATGTTTCTCTCACCTCAATCACTCAGGGCATTGCAAAGGTTTTAGAATCTCTGAACCAGTGAAACCAAAGTTTTGAGTTGAAACTTTATTCCCCACTTCTTCAAGTGGGTGAGACTGGAGTTTTTCCGCTTCTGCTGGTGGGTGAGATCTGCGTAATGTTTCAGGCCCTGCAGCTGAGAAGTGTCGCAGCTCTTAATGGCAGGCCATGCCCTCCATGTTGAAGCAGACCACAGCAGCTCACCATCTATTTCTTCTTCTTTCTGGGTTCTTGTCTCCTGAATTCAAAGAATGAAATCCACAAACCAGGATAAGAAAATGGGAGAGTAGGCTTTATTTTGTTGTTGTTGTTTTAAAATAAATGATAGCAGAATGCATTATAATTCATATTACACATATAGAGCACAATTTTTCATACCTGTGGTTGTATGTAAAGTATGTTCACACCAGTTTGTGTCTTCATACATGTATTTTGGATAATGATGTCCATCACATTCCACCATCATTGCTAACCCCCTGCCCCCCTCTCTTCCCCTCCCACCCCTCTGCTAGATAAGGCTTTATTGAAGAATAGAAACAGGAACAGAACCCTTGCAGGGCCAAGGGGAACCCATAGCAAGTTTCTCCTTTCTCTAGTCCAGTGGTTTACATAGCACTTGAGTCATTGCTATTGATATAAATTTATGCTAATCAGGGTTTGGAAAAATACTAATGCTATTGGTCAATTCTTGAGCCCCAACTTCCATTCAGGTCTGCCCCACTTGCATTTTCTCCCACCAGGTCAGGAAGCAGGAGGTTGAGGTTGTGGGATGTTCTATGCATGCAGGTTCCAGGCTTCTGCAGCAGGCTTCCCTACTGTTCCCAGGCCTGGCTGCCAAAGGGCTTGGCAGGCTCCATGTAGCAGCAGGCAGTGCTTGCCACCCTCCAACCCACCTGGTTGCCACTCCTCTACTCCAGCCCTCCACCACTCCACTGCTGCTTCTCAGCAGGAACCAATAGGCCGCTGCATGACTTGGCAGCCTGGGAGACTGTCATCAGCAGCCCAGGGCAGAGACCAAATGTACATTTCTTTTTATATCACAGGGTATTTGGAAATATTTTTTTCCATCTTGGCAATTTTTCATTAAATCTAAAAAATATTAAAAATAAAAAGCTATTTATATTTTGGGTGAACAAGAGTAGAGATCTAAGGTGCAACATGATGACTATAGTTAATAATGTTGTATTTGGGATTTCTATTTAAAGAATAGATTTGGAGTGCTTTTGATATACAAATAGGTAACTGTGTGAGATGATGAGTGTGTTAATTTTTGTGAATATAGTAACCATTTCAATATGTCAAAGAAAAAAATCAAAATGGAGTAGCATCAGTTCAAGGTACCTAATATAGAGTCAGAGTCTATTGTTAATTAGATATTAGAATTGCTAGCAATTGAAACTTTGCATTGGCCTACAGACAGACCCAACCCTAGGTGCAAATTGACCCCATCTAACTTTCACTGACCATCTGTACACCAAACTATTTTGCCAAACTACCCAGAGACCAAAACCACACACATTTCCTTTCTCGGAAGACATCTTAACTTCTGCCAATGCTGTTCTGACTAATAATGATATAATTACTAGCCCCCCTTGCGGTTTAAAATATTAATACAGCCGCCATTTTGTAAAACCTCAGAGCACATTTTCAAGACTGCTTGAATTTGTTTTCCCAGATTGCAATCAACCCTTACTAACCTCAAATAAATGCTATCCAGTATACAAGCCTGTGAGACCGAGATAAGTTTTTACCCCGCCCTAATTTTGCTTTTCTTTAAGGACACGATGCCTGAAGGCCAGAAGTCCCTCTTCAGGTGGGTTAATCAACTATGACAGTTGGCAATTGCCATAATGATGACCATAAAGAATCATCAAAGGAGCAACAAGAAGTAGAGCCCAGATTCACAGAAAGCCTCTGCCCATTCCTGGAAAATATGTGAACGTTCCTCCCCTTTTTCTCCCTCTGACTTATTTCTTTCATACTTTATCTATGACTTCCCCAGCCTCCACAGGTTGAGAAGATGATTTATGAGTCCATTTCCCTGCTTCTCCTGTTCTTTGGCCAAGAATAAATATCCCTTTACTGCTCAATTGGTACTTGGTTCCACAACTCTGAGAGCAAAAAAGGACTCAGTTTGGATCCAAAAAAAAATTGGTAACATAAATGTTATTTTCTTTGCTCTTGACTAAGTTGCATTTATTCTTGGTTGACAACACATATACATATACTATATACACATATACATACATATATAATATATACATATATATGTCAAAACATCATGCTGCACACCTTAAATATATATATATAATTCGTTAGTTTAAATGTTATTAGGGGGCTGGGGATGTGGCTCAGCGGTAGCGCGCTCACCTGGCATGCGTGCGGCCCGGGTTCGATCCTCAGCACCACATACCAACAAAGATGTTGTGTCCGCCGAGAACTAAAAAATAAATATTAAAATTTCAAAAAAAAATGTTATTAGGTACTTTAAAGTCTAATTGTGAAAAAGAAATGCTTCATGGTTCCTACTCTTCCAAATCCAAGTCCCTTGTCTTGGGAAATATATCCCTTTGTGAGATCCCTGCTGATCTCTGTAGACTTATCTATTTGATAACCCCCTTTGTGTTCTGCACTTCCAGTCATTTCTCCAAATACATCATGTTTCTTTGAGCCTGACGACCCTTTCCTCTTTTCAGAATACCATTTCCATGCATTCAGTACATGAACTGATGGAGTCACACTAATGGCTGAAAAGCTTTTGCCTCCCTCGGGATTGTCCTGGAGTTGGCCAGAGCTTTCTGCACAGGGAGTCCTGGAGTTTAGCATGTTCTTCCTGGGGACATAGCTTTGTCCTGAACTCTGGGACCTTGGAAGGAAGAAACAGAGGAGACAAGAGGGAAAGCTAAAGGCTCTGTCTGTCTTTCCAGGTGACTGAAGCATAGCCTGAGGCAAGTCGGGATCCTTTCTACATTCCCCATCAGCTCCTCCCTCCCTGCATAGCACTGGCTGCTCACACAGGGACACCCAAGTATCCAGAAGTCTGTGGCTTAGGCAGGTATAAGGGGGAAGGGAATATTAAAAGAAATACTTTAAAAATCCCATTCCCAGGGAGACAGAGTCCAGGGAACAAGCATCAAGAATGAAGAGACATGGGATGCCTTCTTACCCAGACTTACCCAGACTGTGGAACCAACTGGCTGGTGGGAATACTAGACAAGAAGATGAGCAAATGAAGAAAAGAAAATTCTGAGACATGGTTTAGGCCTGGGGATGGGCCCTCATTTTGATCAATTGAACTTCCCAAAATGAGCCTTGGCAAGCCTTGAAAACATGTACCACTGCTGAAGAGACCCCTCAGCTTGAGACCTCTAGGGAGGAACAGCAGTCCAGGCTGGAGCCCTAATATTGGCCTGCACAAGCCAAGGGTCCCTCCACTAGCCAGAGTGTCTAGATATGACCTGTTTTGATCTAAACAGCCTGCCTGAATTAGATGCAATTCTCTATCTCTGTATCACAGCTATTGTCAGATGTCACCTCCAATCCTTGGGCCTTCTGAAGCAGTAAGCAGAAGGCCAATGAGTCCTTGTCACCCATACAGGTCAGGCTCCCATGGCTCTGTCCAAACTGACTCTGTCCAAACTGATTGCCCCACTGTGAGAGAGGACTAAAGTAGAACAGAGTAGATGATTTCTAAGAACCTTTCCAGCTCTAACAAAATTCTCTGAATTTCTCCATCAAATCTGCAGAGCCAGACTCTTCAATCCCCTTTTCCTTCCTCCTCTACATTTCTTATTTTCAATTCTCCTGCAACTCTGCTGGAAGTCAATGATATCCTACAGGTGCCTTCAGCATTTTTTCCACCCAGGCCCCATGAGAAGCAAATGTCTATGCTTGAAAACCCGGGGTGGGCTATGGAGTAAATGTCAGGCAGCCACACACAGAAGCTACTTTGCAAGTAACAGATTACATTTCCATCTACAACCCCCTCACTCATCTTCTGGCAAAGAGCAGAGAGAGAGGATTAGAAACAGAGAGGATTCCATAAAGTCAGGCAAAATTAATTAGCTGCAATTTCACTGCTGAGCTGCCAGGTAAATTTCACAGCATAATCACTCTGAGTTCCTGCATTCATGCAGCAATAACGCCTTATATGCCTTCAATATCCCATTCCCTTCCATGCATGGGCAAGCCTAAGAATGAGGTACTAGCCCAGCTGCCATGCTTGGCTTGGAATCTGGATATAATCAAATTTTGTGCAGTGTTTTTCATAGACAAACACAATAGCTGATGTCTTCATTTTTTTTTCTCCTCCAACATTCATCCCCCTAGCACTGGAAGCAGGTTGAACTCCTCTCTCTGGCCACATCAAGGTGCTGCTTGATAAGAGTCAGGCCCTTGGAAAGGCAGCAGAAAGCATACAGGAGCTTCTGTTCTGATATTAATTGACTATGTCACTTTGGGCATTTTGCTCAAAGCTTTCTGGATCACAGTTTCCTCACCTGTAAAACAGAATAATAGCATCTACCTTGCCTTATGGAGGATGCTCTTGGCAAACTGAACAGTGATGTGTGTACCAAGTATCATTAGCTAAAAACGTCACAAAGCTGAAGACTCAAATTATTTAAATATGAAGAGTCACACCCCACACCTCATACCGGAGCCCCTGAGCTGAGCTGTGGTTGAGTCCAGTGGGTACAAACACTGGCTACTATAGACCTGGGCAAAATGTCTATTTCCTGTTGCCCACAGCTGATAGTTGGAGAAGAACCATGTTATTCCTTGTTATTCCTCAGCTGATATTTCTGATGTTGGATCTTCACTGAAACATCAACACCTAGTCATATATTTCCAATGGTTTATGGGAAGAAATACAGAAATCCCATAATTAATCTCTGACACTGACAAGATAATTTGTACATTAGCCAATAGCCTAGGGAACTTTAAAAAATGCAATGCCAGGTTCTGCTCAGAGTAATATGCAGGGATTAAGTAGACAAAATTTGGGACCAGGATGACTAAAGTTTGAATCTGAGCTCTACAACTTCACATTTCTAAAGTTTCCCCACCTCTAAGTGGGAATAACACCTACCTGACAGGCTGTTGGGAATGCCTGCCCTACACCTGACCCAATTACTGCTTAACATAGCCCTATGTGGCAACAGCCAGGTGTCATACACCATACTGCCACTTATTGGTTGGCTGATTTCCATTAAGAAAACTAAACACAGGAGGAAAACCAATGAGAGGGAGTGGGAAGGGAGATTGGAGTATTTGAATCATACTTTATGGCCCAGAAAGCAAGAGGAAAAAGAACTTGGCCTCCAGTAGTAGCCTGTCATCATACAAGAGAAACAGCAGGCTGAACTGGAAAAAGGACATGATCTGCTTCTCCCTGATCATGGCTGGCCAGCCTTGGCCTGCACATCTCTATGACCAGGGATCCTATTGCCTATGCCTGGCTCAGAGAGCCCTAAGTATGGGAAAGACTTCTCTGGGTCCAATGAAATCATCTTTTCTGTAGCCTCCAACATGGTCCTGGCTCTGTCCTCTGCTGCTACATAGAGAATTTTCATATTCCTCCAAATGGTGGCTTTGCAGAAAGTGCCTTTGTCTCCACTAAGGACCCTGTCTCTTTCTCAGCCCCCAGATAGGCAGTGTCACCTAGCACTTAACCTCAAGGGCTCTGGAGTCAGACAAACATAGAGTGAATCTAGTTTGGCCTTGGTCCAATTACATTAGCCGCTTAAGACTTAATGCCTCTTCTGTAATGCGGAGAATTTAATAGAGAAGATGCATCATGCAGTATTCTGCATAATGTGGGCACCAATCCTAATTCATATTAAGCACTCATTAAACCTTAGTAATTTTTGTAAAATGAAGACTTTAAAGAAGAAGATAACTCCTAAAGTTTTGTTGCAGGAGTGCAAACATGTCTTAATGTGCATTAAGAACTCCTTTAAACACTAGCAATTATTCTTCCTTTCAAACTCTCTTGTATTTATGATTCTGACACCTTTAACCATTCTCATGCTCCATAATGACATAAATATCAAGACTTTCTGAAAGTATCTAGCTCCATCCTACCTTACTAGATGATACCATTCAGTATTCTTTGCTGATCCAGGATCTTTGGATGCCTGCTCTAACTGGTGGAGTGCCTGGGTTTGTCCTAGGCCCTTCAACCTCCCCTATCTAACCTGGCTTCTGGTACATCACTGTCTAAGATTCTTAAACATTTTAGCTCTAGCATGGACATTTCCCTGGATGTCTAGACTCATTTATCCAACTGTTTATGTAATATATCCTCTTGGGTGTTTTGTAATAAAGAATTTAACCTTGTCCAATAAGAAGTCTAGTCTTTGCCATTGGCTCCCAGGAGGTAATCACTAAAAATATGGAATATCATGATGGATGGGGCAGCCCTCCAACAAGGAAAGATCACATCCTTAAACAAGGCACCCTATGTGGACTTACCAGGTCCTTCGTTGTTCCATTATCCAGTACGGTCTGTGTGAAGGAAGGACCTCACCACCTGAGTGCTCCCATAGATGGGTGGAATGTTGGGGACACCTCAACATCATGTATTCACTGTCCTGAACAGGGACAACATGCACTACCACCAGGGGATGGTGCTAAAGTTTGGATCTTAAATGTGTCCCAAAGGCCCACATAGTAAAGGCTGAGCCCCAGCTTGGTGTTATTTGGAGGAGATGGAAAGTTTAAAAGATGGGGCTTAATGGGAAGTTTTAGGTCTTTAGGATCATCCCCCAACAGGAGATTGTGGGACCCCACTTCCTCCCTTGTCTCTTTTGTGTCCTGGCCATGAGGTAAGTGGCTTTACTCTACTGCATGCTGTCTGCTATGATGTGCTGCCTCCTTTCCCACCAGAGGCTTAAAAGCAATGGGGCCAATGGATCATGGACTGGAACCTCCAAAACTAGGAGCCAGAATAACCCTTGTCTGTTTCTCAGTTCATTATCTCAGGTGTTTATTTCAGTAACAGGAAGCTGACCAGCACATGGGCTAACAAAGTCAAAAGCAGACTTCAATCCTGCCCAGGCAAGAGTCAGAGGTCAGAGGTGAGAGATCCTCAGAGATGCAGAACATACCCCAGACCTGTGAGTTCTTATTGAACTCTTTACCCTCTGTCCTAAAGTCCAACCACATCAGATTCTGAAAGCACCCTTCCATAGGGCAAGCAAGAAAGCCTGCCAGCCTCCCTCAACATGCTCCTGCAGACAGGCCTGGACCCAAGGCCCTGGAAGAAGGTGGACACTGCTTCAAGGACGCGAACTGTCTTCTGCTCACTCATTAAGTGGATAGGTGAGAAGACAGCAGACCTTGCCTGCTGATTAGGAACAGCTGAAATGAAACAAGGTCAGGAGGAGAGTTGACAGCCCCCTCAAGTCCTCCTGTCTCCCCCCACCTGCTCAGAAGTCCTAAAGGATTCCCTTCCATACAGCTTGCTGAGGAAAGGCCTATACAATGGAGGAATAAAAGCTGCCTCAAGATATTCCCTCTAGGAGTAAAGGTAGCTGGAAAAGATTGAAAGAAAGAAATCTTATTCTTTTCATTGCAGCATTTATTTCTTCTCTTATAAATCATTGTGTCTGAAAGGTCACTCTTTGAGGTTGATGGCTTTCTTAAGAATGCACTTTCTAGTCCTCAGCCATGGGGTCTGAGTGTCACAAGACAGAGAGGCTGATGTGGCAGCTACTCATAAAATCTTAAATTGTGACTATGTGAATAGCTAAAATGAAACCTGCCTGGGCTCTGAGATTCTTGCCTTATTAAAAATTGAATTTATAGGTTGCTCTACTTTCATATGTCTGTTTCCAGTAGTGGCTTTTGAAAAGAATCAGTGAGAGGCTGGTTTTCCAGAGAATTTCAGGAGGCATTGATTCTGGTTCATCTTGGGTGCACCCATCTACTTATCTGTCCAACCAATTACCCATCCCAAGTATCCACTCACCCATTCATCTACCCACCCACCTATCTACCATCATCCATCCATCCATTAGCCATTCATGCACCCATCCACCCATCCACCCATCCACTTACTTATCCACTTATCCATTCATCTTTCCACCCATCCACCATCCTTTAGGCATTCATGTCTGTTCTTGCGACAACAATTGGCTGAATACTGGGCTCTGTCCTGTAAAGTAGCCATACAGCAGAAAACTCACAGACTTAGTCCCTTGCCTTGAGGAAATAGCATTCAAGGAGGGTATAGACAAATGAATCAGTATAGAAAGATGATTTGAAGATTTGTTAGAAATCTACTATAACCTGGTTTAAAAACAACTGCTTTATTCCTCAAAAAGACAGCCAGGCATTAGGCTCTGAAAACATGGGTATCTTTTCCCTGTTAAGTGAATTTGTAAGCCTTTGTTATCAAAAGCCCAGGTGAGTGATCCCACGCTGTCACTGGGGGCCTCCTTTTAGCCACTCTTTTTCAACCTGAAACAATGTTTTTGAAGACCATGAATCTGCACAGGTGGGAGGCTTGGCATCCTGCCTGAATGTTAGCCATTTACTTTGCAGAGGTTGGGAAAGTTCTGTCTGCCTAATGAAGAGAAATTGGGCTGGCCATATCTCTCAACCTTGGCTGCAGATGAGAATCGCCTGAAATTTTAAAAGTCCTTATGGCCAGACTAAACCCAGACCAAATAAATCAAAGAATTCAGAGGTAGGAGTCAGCCTTCAGTTCTGAAAGCTTCTCAAATGAAGTCCAGGAGAAGAGCTTTTAACATTGGGGTTAAAGGAAGTCTTATTCCAGCTCCTCACAATCAGCTGAGGAAGGGGACATTTGGGTTTCTGCTCCTAGTGGGAACATAATCCCTCTCTAGCCCAGCATCCCAGGCATGGCTAGGTCTTGTATGAGAAGGAAGATACAGCGGAACAGCCCCAGCTACAGACAAAGAGCTGCAGCCACAGGCACCAAAGCCACCTTCCCAAGCAGGCAATGACAATGTCAGCAGGCAGAGAGAGGGGAAAGGCAGCCACCACTATGTATCATATAAACCAGGACTCTTGTCCAAAAACAGATCCCAGATGTGATTGCACTCGGCTTTCCTGTGAGCTGAACTGCAGAATTGGATTGCATATTATTTAGAAAAAATAATAAATGCGTCAATTTTGGGTACTACAAGTATCATGTAAGTAATGCAAACTATTCCCCCACTCAGTGGTCATATGATGGTTGGGGAGAGACTCTGGCTGCAGGATCATGAGCAGCTCACTCCTCATACAAGGCCACTTGCCGCAGTCTTGGCTGGGCACAAGATCACGAGCCACTCACAGCTTTGTAGATTCAAACAGCAATTCTTTATTCCCGAACTCACACCGGCCCTGTACAATCACATTCTAGGGAAATCCCAGTTCTCCCGCACAATTCACGTCCCAAATACTTTCTGAATTCCACGAGAACTCAATGGGAACTCAGGCAGCAGGAACGCCCTATTCCCAGCAGGAATAACCTTCAACCTGGAACTTCCCTAAAACCCAGATTGTCTTAAACCCAGAACGCCTTAAACCCAAATTATCTTAAACCGGGATACTTCCTAAAACCTGCAGGATACACCTTAAACCTGGATCCACCCTGGTCCTTGAGCAGGGTCACCTTTCTCAAAGACACATGCAATGTCACAGCAAATTTCCATTTAACATGGGGTATGCTGGCAAGGAAATTTCAATGCGTCATTCCTACTTGGCAATGGCCCTCAGCAGCCACTCAGCTGCCCACACCTGCCCTGATCAGCTTCTAAGCCATGCCCTATGAGGATGCACTTTCTGGACAAGGGCAGCCATATTACAGAGGACAGTATTGAGACTCCTTTTACCTCTGCAAAGAGGCCTCAATATCATGGCTCTGTTCAGTGAGGCCCACCCCAATTTTCTCCTGAAGCACACAGCTGCAAGAACCTTCCCTTGCTCACTGTCGGAACTACTGACTATATTTTGTAGAAATAAAGAACTATAGGCTTGCTGTCTCTGTTGGCACCGTCAACATGGAGCAGCTGGCAGCTTTGTAGATGGCTCCATTAAATCCCAGCTCTGTAGAGGGGCGAAGACATCCACAGCCCAGTGCTTCTCAACCTTAGCTGCAATTGGTATCATCTGGATGGGTTTCAGATATAAGATGCCTGGGCTTCCACTCCCATGGGAGAGCTGAGCAGCAGTATTGAGTCAAGCTCTAGGTGATCCTAAAGTGTGGTCAGTGAAGCAGACCAGCACCTCGTCTTCCAGGAGTCCCACCTCATCATTCAGGGGAGCTTCTCTGAAAAGCCATCATCAGGGATGGGACACAATGTCATAAAGCTTCATCACTCATTACTCCCCCAGGGCTCTTGCCTGGTACCCCACCTGCCTCCACAATCCTGCAGTGGTACAGGCACTGCTGGGCAGCCTCTTTCTATGTAAATACATTTTCCAGGATAAGTTGTTTTGTTCTGGCGAATCCTTCAATCAACACACTTTTTCTAAGCACACAGTCCGCGAGGGCGACAATAGACATCAGACCAAGCTGTGACCTTTCCTTGAAGATCCCTTGTCCCACTGGGGAGATGAGCAAGAGAGCAGAAGCTGACCTGTGAGCAACCATCTGTGAGCTCTCAGGGAAGGGACAGGCAGTGTGTGTTGCGATGGGCAAGGCAAAATCGGAGGTCAGCCTGGCTTCAGGAAGATGGACATGAAGAAGGGGAAGGAGTAAGGGGAGGGCTTCCTATGAAAGTGTAACAGGTTAAATGAAACCCAGGAGCAAGAAATATGGTAGCTGTATTTAGAGAAAAGAAGATGGAAAAGACAGAGAAAACATCTCTATGGTCCACCCCCAGCCATGACTGAAGTCTCTGTCACCACTTTTCTGGACCTTTGCTCTGCTTCTTCCTTCCCTGTATATCACCAGAGCTGGGTGATGCAGGTAACAGGAGTGCTAACCATTTGCTGGACCTTAAGTCAAGTTATCACTACATCACATCTAACCATACTAACAAAACTTCCTTGGTATTGGTTAATTTCCAGACCATGTTCAATTGTCAGATTTCTCAAACATTCTTTTATAGTCAGTTCAAATCAGGATTCAAAAAATGTGCACACATTTAAATTTCTTTGAATCTAAAAGTTACTTTCTGCCCTGCTCCTTTTTCTAACAATAATTCTTTTTTGTAAAAGTTCAGTCATTTGCTCTAAAGAGTTGTTAAAGTAAGTTAAAATGAAAACCAGACTTCAAGAATCCCTAAGCAGACAAAGCCAATTAGGCCTTACTAGAGTTTGCATCTGAGACATTCCCCCAAATGCTCAGAGTGGCAGTATTGGGAGGTGGTGGAACCCTTAAGAGATGGGACCTGGTGGGAGGACTTCAGGTCATGTAAGACTCCAGTGTCTTCCTTGTTCCCTTTCACTTCCCAGCCATAAGGAAAGTATTAGATCATGCTCCCAACATGATCTACTCCTGTTCCCTGTTCCCTCCCAAGCACAGCCTAAAAACTATAAGTCTACCCCATCATGGACTGGAACCTCCAAAACTGTAAGCCAACATAAACCTTTTCTCTTCATTAATTGATGTCCTCAGGTATCCATTACAGTGATAGAACACAAGTTTCATAAGTGACTTTAACCTTGCTTGATCTGCAAACATAAGTTAACCTTAACTTGAACTATTTTTTGTAAAGGCCTATCAAAGAAAAACAGAGCTTAAACTCAATCAATCAGAAGCAGGCAACAAACTTATAATTATCTAACTAGGGACTTTCCAGTGGGATAGACCAAATAAGGCAACTTTTTACCTACAACAAATCAGATACTTTCTTTCTTTGTTTTCCTCCTGTGTTGATCCTATAAAGCATCCCCCTTGGGTTTTCTGCACAGAGTTCCTGAGCCCCTTCTGGTTTGGAGATGCCTAATCCATGAATATTTCTTTGCTCAAATAAACTTTCAAAAGTTCATTAGCTGCTCAGTTTAACTTTTTTTTTTTTTTTTTTAGTACAGGGATTGAACCCATTAGAACTTTACCACTGAACTATATCCCTAGACCTTTTTCACTTTGAGAAAGGATCTCATTAAATTACCAGAGCTGACCTTGAGTTTGCGATCCTCCTGCCTCGGCCTCCAAGTAGCTGAAATTACAGGCATGCACCATCGTGCCCAGTTCAATTTACCTTTTTAAAAGGATTTCTTTTATTCTGATTTTGGCTTATGCATCCTTAGAGGAGGCATAATAGAAGAAGAGGA
Source organism: Urocitellus parryii (assembly GCF_045843805.1). Lineage (NCBI taxonomy): Eukaryota > Metazoa > Chordata > Mammalia > Rodentia > Sciuridae > Urocitellus > Urocitellus parryii. The sequence continues at coordinate 168,083,774 of NC_135535.1, read as the reverse complement.
GGAGGAGGAGGAGGAGGAGGAGGAGGAGGAGGAGGAGGAGGAGGAGGAAATCACCTACATAAGCTAAAGGCAGGGAGCCCTTCCTGAGAAATATTCTCCAAATAGATAAAACATTCACTTCTTTTCTTACACTAATAACTTGAATTGTGGTTTGAAGTGAGGGAAATGTAGCATGCATCTAGTTTCATTCCAAGTCTATCTACTTTGGGAATGTTTCAGACCTCAGGAATATGATGGGGAAACTAGTGATAGGAACAAGGGATACACCACATAGAAGGAAAATGACACTGAGTTTTAGCCAGCTTAGGAGAGGTGAAGAAAACTTGAAGCAGTGGAAGCAGATGTCCACTTTCCCCCATCCTCCCCTGAAACCTTACTCAGGGAAGAGCAAAGTCTTGCTTAGCCACCGCCAGTGATCTGCACTGCCCCCTGCAGGTGGACATTCTTTAGACACAACATCCTCTACCCTGCAGGTTCTGATTTGGAGAGAGCAAAAGTACAGCAGTGGCTTCCAGGAATACCCAGCATCCTGTTGTGAAAATATAGGACCTCCAATTCTATCACTCTAGGGACATGTCCCACCACAGCTGCCACCTGATGTCAATGAGGAATGGAAAAAAGAGGAGTTTTGAAATATACAGAACCAAAAGTTAATCTGTGAGAAAGTCTTCAGGTCATAAAATAGTTATAATTAATGGTAGGAATCAGAATTCTCACTGAAATTTAGTCAAAATAGAAGTTCTCTCAAAATATGCTCAAGAACACAGTGTATAAAGTTATAAATGCACCATAGTTTTCTCCTTTATTGATGTAAATTAGGTAATTTATGATTTTTCAGATTTTGCGTTTGAAAAACACAATCTTGTACCAATACTAAAAACAATGAGCACATTTGTACCTGAAGTATATGATTTAGAAACCCCAATTGTGAATAATAAAGCATAAATTTTGATCAACTCTGTTAGAGGAAAAGCTAGCTTATATTTTTAATTCTTTATATAAAAAATAAAAATGGCAGTTATCTAGAGATATGATCGAAACATATGAAGCCAAAAAAGAAAATTCTAGGAAAATGAAAATCTTTATAGAGACCTGTTAGGTTATTTAGTATAAATAGTATGCATGTCATCTTTCTGGATATGGGGGATGTTTGGGTATTTGGCACTTTACTCAGATTTATGTCTTATGATTTCATTTCCTATTTTAGAGATTCACTTTTATATATTTTAAAAAACTTAGAAAACAGTGAAAGTTATAAAATAGATGAGTTAAGGAGAGATAATTAGATTGCACAATTGGATTTAACAGAAAGATTCTTTTAAATATCTAGTGCCTTTTAATTATTACTTTATAGAATGTCACAGCTTAAGAAGAACTTTGAGGTTATATCTTGTGCATTTTATGCCTCAGATAGCTGAGGAACTTAAGTCAGAGAAAAGGGACCAACGGAGAAAAAATCAAAGTGATAGAGTGCCAGGGATCCCAGCAGCCTGCAGCAGGGCCCCGGAGATCCAGGCCAACTGATTCGCGTGGCCTGCCCTGCGGCTACAGAAGGCGTGGCGCCTCAGTGAAGCCATTAATTGGCAAGCAGGGAGGTTAGGGAAGGCCATTAGGTGGAATCCCACCAGCCAAGCCCACACGGACCCTTGGGCCGAGCACGGGTTCTGAGAAGGGGAAGGAAGCGGTACAGTCCCATCCCCCACAGCGGACACTCCGCCGAGGCAGTCAGCGGCCACCATCCGGGAAAGCTGAAGGATACACCGCCACTCTCCTTCAGAGTGCGACATCAAAACAGGTCGGTGTCATTCAGCTCACCCCCCAGACAGCGGGAATTCGCATAAAATCTCTCCTAGGCTTGCCGGGAGAGGGAGTATCAAGCTGAGCCTCCATACAGACTAGGGGGAAACCAGAGACACCTGACCTCCAACCCCTCCTCCCAGTAGCAGCCAAAAGGAAACCTGGCTAGCCAGCGCTGGGGGAGGGGCAAGCAGAAAAAATCAAAGTGATAGAGTGCCAGGGATTCCAGCAGCCTGCAGCAGGGCCCCAGAGATCCAGGCCAACTGATTCGCGTGGCCTGCCCTGCGGTGACAGAAGGAGTGGCGCCTCAGTGAAGCCATTAATTAACAAGCAGGGAGGTTAGGGAAGGCCATTAGGTGGAATCCCACCAGCCAAGCCCACACGGACCCTTGGGCCGAGCACGGGATCTCAGAAGGGGAAGGAAGCGGTACAGTCCCATCCCCCACAGCGGACACTCCACCGAGGCAGTCAGCGGCCACCATCCGGGAAAGCTGAAGGATACACCGCCACTCTCCTTCAGAGTGCAACATCAAAACAGCGGACACTCCATCCAGGCAGTCACGGCCACCATCCGGGAAAGCTGAAGAATACACCACCACTCTCCAACAGCTTGCATCATCAAAACAGCCAGCAGCAGGACCCCGGAGATCCAGGCCAACTGATTCGCGCGGCCTGCCCCGCAGCTACAGAAGGCGTGGCGCCTCAGAGAAGCCATTAATTAGCAAGCAGGGAGGTTAGGGACTGCCATTAGGTGGAATCCCGCCAGCCAAGCCCACCGCCCACGCCCGGAACAGGCCCAGCGACCTGCCAGCATTGTAGTCACGACACCCCAATTGGAATAGGGACAGAGCAGAGCCGCCTTCCACTCCCGGAACAGGCCCAGAGAGCCGCCAGCGTGGTAGACACGTCACCCCAATTGGAGTAGGGGCACAGCCGCCGCCCGCACCTGCAAGGGAGACTTTTCAAGTATACAAGAGCAACATAAATAAATAGGGGGTAAATTTCAAAACACAACAGTTGCACCAAGCAGAAAGAAACGCGAGCAGTATGAAAAGACAAGGAAAGAAAGGACCACAAGCAATGCAGGTCAACTCAACTTTAGAAGAGGTAATAGCTGCAACAGATGGAATATCAGATAAAGAGTTCAGGATATATATGCTTCAGATGATCTGGAATCTCAAGGAAGACATGAGACAGCAAAATCAGACAATGAAAGATCACATTGACAAACAAATCCAGGAAGTAAAAGATCAATTTCACAGGGAGATAGAGGTAATAAAAAACAAACAAATTGAAATTCTAGAAATGCAGGAAACAATAAACCAACTTAAAAACTCAATTGAGAATACTACCAGCAGAGTAGATCACTTAGAAGAGAGAACATCAGACAATGAAGACAAAGTATTTCAACTGGAAAAGAACATAGACAGCTCAGCAAGTCTGCTAAGAAACCATGAGCAGAACATCCAAGAATTATGGGACAATATCAAAAGACCAAATTTAAGAGTCATTGGGATACAGGAAGGCACAGAGCTCCATTCCAAAGGAATAAACAGTCTATTCAGTGAAATAATACGAGAAAACTTCCCAGAATTGAAGATTGAGACAGAATCCCAAATCCTAGAAGCCTACAGGACGCCGAATGTGCAAAATCATAAGAGATCCACACCTAGACACATTATAATGAAGATGTCCAACATACAGAATAAGGAGAGAATTTTAAAAGCTGCAAAAGAAAGAAAGCAGATTACATTTAGGGGTAAACCAATCAGGATAACAGCTGATCTCTCAACACAGACTCTGAAAGCTAGAAGATCCTGGAATAACATATTTCAAACACTGAAAGACAATGGGCTCCAACCAAGAATCGTGTATCCGGCGAAATTAAGCTTCAGGTTAGAAGATGAAATTAAAACCTTCCACAATAAACAAAAGTTAAGAGAATTCGCAGCTAGAAAACCATCTCTTCAAAAAATCCTTGGCAAAACATTACAGGAAGAGGAAATGGAAAATAACATTGAAAACCAACAATGGGAGGTAGGACAGTAAAGGGGGGAAAGTAGTCAAAGAGGATAACAAATCAGGTTTAGTAACATCAATAAACAAATATGGATAGAAGAACAAACCATATCTCAATAATAACCCTAAATGTTAATGGCTTAAACTCACCAATTAAGAGACACAGGCTAGTAGAATGGATCAAAAAACAAGACCCAACAATATGCTGTCTACAGGAGACGCATTTGATAGGAAAAGATATACATAGACTGAAGGTGAAAGGTTGGGAAAAATCATATCACTCATATGGACCGCGGAAACAAGCAGGAGTGTCCATACTCATATCTAATAAAATAGATTTCAAGCCAAAGCTAATCAAAAGGGATATAGAAGGACACTTCATACTGCTCAAGGGAACCATACACCAACAAGACATAACAATCATAAATATATATGCCCCAAATAATGGTGCAGCTGTATTCATCAAGCAAACTCTTCTCAAGTTCAAGAGTCTAATAGACCAACATACAATAATCATGGGAGACTTCAACACACCTCTCTCACCACTGGACAGATCTTCCAAACAAAAGTTAAATAAGGAAACTATAGAACTCAATAACACAATTAACAACCTAGACTTAATTGACATATATAGACTATACCACCCAACATCAAGTAGCTACACTTTTTTCTCAGCAGCACATGGAACCTTCTCAAAAATAGACCATATACTATGTCACAGGGCAACTCTTAGACAATACAAAGGGGTAGAGATAATACCATGCATCTTATCTGATCATAATGGAATGAAACTGAAAATCAATGATAAAAGAAGAAAGGAAAAAGCAAGCATCACCTGGAGAATGAACAATAGGTTGCTGAGTGATCAATGGGTTTTAGAAGACATCAAGGAGGAAATTAAAAAATTCCTGGAGTTAAATGAAAACACAGACACAACATATCAGAATCTATGGGACACATTGAAAGCAGTTCTAAGAGGAAAATTCATTGCTTGGAGTTCATTCCTCAAAAAAAGAAAAAACCAACAAATAAATGATCTCATACTTCATCTCAAAATCCTAGAAAAAGAAGAGCAAAACAACAGCAAAAGAAGTAGAAGGCAAGAAATAATTAAAATCAGAGCTGAAATTAATGAAATTGAAACAAAAGAAACAATTGAAAAAATTGACAAAACTAAAAGCTGGTTCTTTGAAAAAATAAATAAAATTGACAGACCCTTAGCCATGCTAACGAAGAGAAGAAGAGAGAGAACCCAAATTACTAGCATACGGGATGAAAAAGGCAATATCACAACAGACACTTCAGAAATACAGAAGATAATCAGAAATTACTTTGAATCCTTATACTCCAATAAAATAGAAGATAGTGAAGGCATAGATAAATTCCTTGAGTCCTATGATCTGCCCAGATTGAGCCAGGAGGATATAGACAACCTAAACAGACCAATAACAATAGAGGAAATAGAAGAAACCATCAAAAGACTACCAACTAAGAAAAGCCCAGGACCGGATGGGTATACAGCAGAGTTTTACAAAACCTTTAAAGAGGAACTAACACCAATACTTTTCAAGCTATTTCAGGAAATAGAAAAAGAGGGAGAACTTCCAAATTCATTCTACGAGGCCAACATCACCCTGATTCTGAAACCAGACAAAGACACATCAAAGAAGGAAAACTACAGACCAATATCTCTAATGAACCTTGACGCAAAAATCCTCAATAAAAGCGAATCGGATTCAAATACATATCAAAAAAATTATACATCATGATCAAGTAGGATTCATCCCTGGGATGCAAGGCTGGTTTAATATACGGAAATCAATAAATGTTATTCACCACATCAACAGACTTAAAAATAAGAACCATATGATCATCTCAATAGATGCAGAAAAAGCATTCGACAAAGTACAGCATCCCTTTATGTTCAAAACGCTAGAAAAATTAGGGATAACAGGATCATACCTCAACATTGTAAAAGCAATCTATGATAAGCCACAGGCCAGCATCATTCTGAATGGAGAAAAATTGAAGGCATTCCCTCTAAGATCTGGTACAAGACAGGGATGCCCTCTCTCACCACTTCTGTTCAACATAGTCCTCGAAACACTGGCCAGAGCAATTAGACAGTCAAAAGAAATTAAAGGCATAAAAATAGGAAAAGAAGAACTTAAATTATCACTATTTGCAGATGATATGATTCTATACCTAGCAGACCCAAAAGGGTCTACAAAGAAGCTATTAGAGCTAATAAATGAATTCAGCAAAGTGGCAGGATATAAGATCAACACGCATAAATCAAAGGCATTCCTGTATATCAGCGACAAATCCTCTGAAATGGAAATGAGGACAACTACTCCATTCACAATATCCCCCCAAAAAATAAAATACTTGGGAATCAACCTAACAAAAGAGGTGAAAGATTTATACAATGAAAATTACAGAACCCTAAAGAAAGACATAGAAGAAGACCTTAGAAGATGGAAAAACATACCCTGCTCATGGATAGGCAGAACTAACATCATCAAAATGGCGATATTACCAAAAGTTCTCTATAAGTTCAATGCAATGCCAATCAAAATCCCAACAGCCTATCTTGTAGAAATCGATAAAAGAATCATGAAATTCATATGGAATAATAAAAGACCCAGAATAGCAAAAACAATACTAAGCAGGAAGTGTGAATCAGGCGGTATAGCGATACCAGACTTCAAACTATACTACAGAGCAATAGTAACAAAAACAGCATGGTACTGGTACCAAAACAGGCGGGTGGACCAATGGTACAGAATAGAGGACACAGTAACCAATCCACAAAACTACAACTATCTTATTTTTGATAAAGGGGCTAAAAGCATGCAATGGAGGAAGGATAGCATCTTCAACAAATGGTGCTGGGAAAACTGGAAATCCATTTGCACCAAAATGAATCTGAATCCCTATCTCTCGCCGTGCACAAAAGTTAACTCAAAATGGATCAAGGAGCTTGATATTAAATCAGAGACACGGCATCTGATAGAAGAAAAAGTTGGTTATGATCTACACGCTGTGGGATCGGGCTCCAAATTCCTCAATAGGACACCCATAGCGCTAGAGTTAACAAATAGAATCAACAAATGGGACTTACTCAAACTAAAAAGTTTTTTCTCAGCAAAAGAAACAATAAGAGAGATAAATAGGGAGCCTACATCCTGGGAACAAATCTTTACTCCACACACTTCAGATAGAGCCCTAATAACCAGAATATACAAAGAACTCAAAAAATTAGACAATAAGATAACAAATAACCCAATCAATAAATGGGCCAAGGACCTGAACAGACACTTCTCAGAGGAGGACATACAATCAATCAACAAGTACATGAAAAAATGCTCACCATCGCTAGCAGTCAGAGAAATGCAAATCAAAACTACCCTAAGATACCATCTCACTCCAGTAAGACTGGCAGCCATTAGGAAGTCAAACAACAATAAGTGCTGGAGAGGATGCGGGGAAAAGGGCACTCTTGTTCATTGCTGGTGGGACTGCAAATTGGTGCAGCCAATTTGGAAAGCAGTATGGAGATTTCTCGGAAAGCTGGGAATGGAACCACCATTTGACCCAGCTATTCCCCTTCTCGGTCTATTCCCTAAAGCCCTAACAAGAGCATGCTACAGGGACACTGCTACATCGATGTTCATAGCAGCTCAATTCACGATAGCAAGACTGTGGAACCAGCCTAGATGCCCTTCAATAGATGAATGGATAAAAAAATGTGGCATTTATACACTATGGAGTATTACTCTGCATTAAAAAATGACAAAATTATAGAATTTGGAGGGAAATGGATGGCATTAGAGCAGATTATGCTAAGTGAAGCTAGTCAATCTTTAAAAAACAAATACCAAATGACTCCTTTGATATAAGGGGTGTAAACAAGGACAGGGTAGGGACGAAGAGCTTGAGAAGAATATTTACAGTAAACAGGGATGAGAGGTGGGAGGGAAAGGGAGTGAGAAGGGAAATTGCATGGAAATGGAAGGTGATCCTCAGGGTTATACAAAATGTCATATAAGAGGTAAGGAGGGGGCTGGGGATGTGGCTCAAGCGGTAGCGCGCTCGCCTCGTATGCGTGCGGCCCGGGTTCGATCCTCAGCACCACATACCAACAAAGATGTTGTGTCCACCGAGAGCTAAAAAATAAATATTGAAAATTCTTTCTCTCTCTCTCTCTCTCTCTCTCTCTCTCTCTCTCCTCTCTCGCTCTCTCTTTAAAAAAAAAAAATTTAAGAGGTAAGGAGGGGTAAGTCAAGAGAATACAAATGGAAGACATGATTTACAGTAGAAGGGGTAGAGAGAGAAAAGGGGAGGGGAGGGGAGGGGACAATAGGACAGACAGCAGAATACATCAGACACTAGAAAGGCAATATGTCAATCAATGGAAGGGTAACTGATGTGATACAGCAATTTGTATACGGGGTAAAAGCGGGAGTTCATAATCCACTTGAATCAAACCGTGTAATATGATGTATTAAGAACTATGTAATGTTATGAACGACCAATAAAAAAAATAAATAAACTTAAAAATTCACTAACTAAATGTCATATATTTTTAAATTTTTGATTAATAATCAATTAATTTTGAGCTTTGTGAATGGTTTGTTCAAAACAAAAAGCCCAGTTACTTCATCTAGAGGGAAAAAAAATGGTGTCAGAGAAAAAGGTTTATGTCTCCTTGATAACAAAGTATATATAATTCTGGAAACTATTTCATAATATCAAATAAACCTCAAGACTAAAATAAGTAAAAAAAAAAAAAAAAAAAAAAAGGACCAACGCCCAAAGTCACACTGAGAGTTAGTGCAAAGCAAAAATTAGATGCCAGGTACCCTGCTTCCTGTGCACCGGCCACTGCCTTTGGGCACAGAGCTGCAGCCCCCTGAGAAAGACACGCAGGCTTTAGCTGGGGATTAGTTCCATCACTTACTGTGAAATACACAGGTTGACAAAAGCCCTTTTCCACCTCTGTGCCACAGCAGTACAAAGCCAGATCCCTTTGCCCAGCAAGCAGAGAGCAAGGCTCATTCCCACAGCATTGTTTTTAATCCGTCCTTTGCACCCTCCAATCACCAGGGGCTGAACTTCCCAATTTTCTTTCCCGCTGCTAGATAAATTACTGCAGAAGATGCCGCTGATGCCCCCTACTGGCCAGAGGGAATAGCACAGGCCTGCTCCTGCTTCTTTTTACAAATGTGGGAGTCACCAGCAGTTTAAGACATGCACCCCAGATATAGGACTTTAATAGACCAATTCTCGATGTTACAGGGGAAGTAAGGTGTTCCGTAAAACTTCTTGTTTATGGTCAATGACAATCAGGATTTGATCCACAAGATTCTGACATGATGAAGAGGAAGTGATATAACCCAGAACCAGTTTCTAGAGACTCAATGCACACAAATACCACATGTCAAATATAGATACTGATTGGCTAAGTTTAGATTATAGCCTGTAATCCTGCATTTCTAACAAGCTTCCAGGTGATACTGCTGATCCAAGATCCACATTTTCAATAGGAAGATTCTAAGTGAAAAGACATGGGCTGTGGGGTTCAACCAAAATGCCATAGCCTCAATTTTTACACTTACTAGCTGTATAATCTCAAAAAAATGTGGCCCATGCCTGTAATCCCAGCAGCTCAGAAGGGTGAGGCAGGAGGATTGCAAGTTCAAAGCCGATCAGCAAAAGTGAGGCACTAAGCAATTTAGTGAGACCCTGTCTCTAAATAAAATACAAAATAGGGCTGGTGATGTGGCTTTAGTGTTAGAGTGGCCCTGAGTTCAATCCCCAGGATCCAGAAAAAAAGAAAAGAAAAAGAATTTAACCATGTTGAGTCTTGAACTCCACAAATGTAAAAGGGCATGCCCACACCTACCTTGTGGCACCTGTGTGATATGCACAGATCCCGTACAGACACCTGATGTAGTGGCACACAGTGGATATTCAGTAAATCATGACCATTATCAGCATGTAGATTTTCTCCCAATAGGTTCACGTCCTCAGCAGCTCACTGCTATGGATACTAATAAAGGGCTCTTATTTACAGACAGGTAAATTACAGCATCACACCTTATGAATGGCATGGTCTATCTCATTCATTAGCCCCTTACTGCCAAGGTTAGACACTCCTACATCTGTAAACCTAGAGCTTACAGTTAGCTCAGAGCTGAATCCCTAATAGTGGTCCCAGTCATCCCTGATGAATGTACATCTTTTCTTACATCCCAACTGGAAAAACACAGAAGAAATAAGATTGATGCTTCATCGCCAAACTGGAGGTGAGCTGTATTTCACGTGTGCTCTGGGCAGACACCGGAACGTGACCAGCAGGTAAAATTTTCTGAGAGCACAGAGTGACTCCGTACTGAGTAGCTAGAAGGTCTGGGTTCATGTACTAGCATTGGTGTTCTGCAATTGAGCAATCCCAACAAACCTTTCAAGCTATTTAAGCCTCAGTTTCCTCACCTATAAAATGAGATTATGATAATACAGTCAACGTAGGCATAGAATGTGTAGTTCTTTCCAAATGATCATCCCCCTTTTCTTGGTTCCTTTTATGTGAGACAGCTTATAATTTAAGATGAACTGAGACTCTTTCTCCATTATTAGCTGTGGACCTATGGATTCAGGATGTTAGAAGCAGCAAAAGTTATAGAAGTATCCATTTGTAAATAAAGCAGACCCCAAGTTTAGAGTCAAAGAATTTAGGTCACTGAGGATTGGAGACCCATGTCCTCACCTGGGTTACATCTTAGTCCAGAGTGACTAAAGCACCTAAGTCCATCTCCACCTAAACTGTCTCCTGGCCTTCTCCAGCTCTTCTCTACTACCATCTTAATAACGCCAAACTCTCATAGCTCCCTGGACCCAGGGACCCTTTCACACACTTCTTTCCCTGGTCACATGCCCTTCTCTTTCCCTCAATTTTCCCACAATTCTGACACAGGGATGAGGCAGAACTCTGGGTTGCACAGAAGAAGACATCAGGGAGCTCTTGGGATGACTAGGAAGGCCAGAGAAGTATCTGGGAAAATAGATGGGAATAAAGGAAAACACAGAACCACAGACCAGACTGTATCACAGAACAGTCTATGGTCAATATCTCTGCCACCATCACCAATCACCTGAGGCCATCTGAGTGTGCACCACCAATACCGACAGCCTCATAGCTTTCCCTACTTTGCTACCATCACCACCACTACCTGAGCATCAAGGCAACACCTTCTTGTGCATGTCACATTCACACACACGAACACACACACCGCCCTTGAACTCTCCACCTGCACCCCTTTAACTTGACCATGTGGTTTTGATCTGACTAGGTTTCTGTGATGGATTTAGCACAGACTTTCCAAAAGCTTGAGATGTACAAGTGATTTATGAAGGAAGCTCTCCCAGGAAAGATTGGTGAGAGAGGAGAGATAAGGACAGGAAGAAGAGGAGGCCAAGTCAGGGAGGGATCTCAGGCAAGAGTGAGGTAGAGGGTAAATTACACCTCAGAACTGTCCCATCCCAAGGTGAGGGCCTGGGCTTCCATACCCCATACCCAACAGGCCTTGGTAATGGCAGCCAGAGCTGGAGAAGCAGGGAGGGTGGAAATATTCACTCTAAGACACCTCCTTACAAAGTGGCTCCAGTCACAACCCAAGCCCATTCTTGAGGAAGAGCCAGCGGGCAGGAGTTACTGAAAGCAGGATGTGGGCAGTAATGAAAGTGAAAGGGGCTCCTGGGAATGGACACAGTGATTCCTAGACCCAAGTACTGCCTGTGGCCAATCTGTCCCTATATTCCCAGCACCCAGCAGAGGCCAGGAGCTAAGCAAACACCCAGGAAAATGTGCCACCACAGAAGAGAATAAATGCTGGCTAGGTAGGGCATACAGTTTCCAGGGCGTAAAATGAAGCAACAGGGATAGGCACAGACCAAAGAGGGGAAAAGCAGACAAGGATCAGAGAATTCCAATCTCACCTTTTGTTCCCTTTGTTGTCTTACAAGTCCTGGTCACACTGTCTCCATCAAAGGAAAGAAATCATGCAATTCCAAGGTTAGAGACCTTTGTCGTTAGAAAGGGCCTGGTGGAGTCTCCTGTCTCTGCTCAGTGAACATCCCAGAGAGAGGAACAAGATTTTGCAGTTCTCAAACACAGCAGGGCTACAACTTCCCATCCCCTTGGGGAAGAGGATAGAAGCTGGAGCTAATGTGAGCATCTTCCAGAAGCCACATAATATACCCGAAGGACACGGATGATTGGCTGCGGCAGCTCACTTCTCTGCACCTGCTAGCAAGTGGAAGGCAGGACTGGACAGGCTCATAAGCCCCTGACGGATGAGCCTTCACAGGCGAGCCCCAGAGGATTCAAACAGGCAGCCTCCAGAGGGAGAGCCATTTTCAATCCTACACCACTGAATTAGCCAACCTCAGAGAAAGAGCAAAGCCAGGGTGGTGGGGGACAATTCCACCTCCCATTTTAGGGTGAAGAAGCGAAGAGCACTGGTTTGGCACCCCTGGTCCACACACACACACACATACACACACACTATTTGTTTTCACCTGAGACTCATGCCCATTCAGAAATCTAGACATGAAGAATATTAGGGTTGTTTTCACAGGGGAAACCGGAAAATCTATACGTCAAATCCTTGCTTTTTTGAAAGTTTCTCGCAACCCATTTTTATTATAGGAAATTTCAAACATATACCTAAGTGGAAATAATAGCATAATGAATTCCCACGTACCCATCATTCAATTTCACAATTACTGATGCACAGTCTGGCTTTAAATTCATAGTTCCCCTCCGCCTTTGCATTGCTAAGGTTTGAACCAAGGAGCCTGCATAAAATGCTCTACCACGGTGCTACATCCCCACTCCCTTTGGCTTTAAGTTCAAAGGCTGCAGCCCTAATACAAGTGAAGTATTTAGGAGACCACAGATTAGACTAACCCAGTTCAACCTTGTTCACTGGGACCCTTGAACTACACAGAGACCCTCCAAGTTGGTAGGGGAAAAAAAGAATTGGAGAGAACAAATTAGTTGTATTCTGCCAAGCAGCCCTCCAAGGAGCCACATCCAGGACCCCAGCAGTCTGAGCCCAAAGGGAGGCACAATACACCTGGCTTGACTTGAGCCTGCGTGGACGACAAACCTCCCCACAGTCAGTCATATCGCCAGCCTCAGAAAACAGAGTAGGAAAGGCCACACAGACATGCCCAGGAGGATGGACTCCAGTTGTGTCACAGAGTCTCCACACACCCAAATGGATTGAACCCCCAAAGCAGATGAGCCATTTCCTGTGTGAATTTGAGAGAGAGAAGACCCAGAGGGACTTTGAAGCTGGGGCAAGACTATGGAATGATGCAGTGTGAATCTTGTAGCTGAGATTCAGGTGGGAAGCTGTGCCAGGACCCATAGGAAAAACCTGGAGAGACTAGAAAGAGGGAGAACAAGCTGCCTCCTTGAAATGTTGCCTCAAGCTGGCTCTCTCCCTGCTCAGAGTCTACCCCTCCAAAATGGCCAATTGGACCTTCTCTCTCTGCTCCCCCAGAACTGCTCCCTCTTGTCTTCCTGGCATAGGTGGGTAAAGGCAGGAATGCTATTAAGTCAGCCCCAGGTGGCTCCCTACACCATCAGCTTAGTTACTGAGCCCTCCTCAAATACCCTTTTTCAAGGACCAGTCCTCTTTCCTACAGGGACCCTGGCTATTATTGATACCAAGATCCCTGGATCTTGGTGTCTGCTGGGAAAAGACAAATTGCACGTTCAAGAAGACAAAAGAATGATTCCACCTGAAGAAGTAAAAGAGAAAAAGTTTCCACAAGTCCGAAATGTGTCTCCTTTTCTCTTCTTTGAGTCACCATTATACTTTTGAATACAATTGCTTAAAAATTAGAGTTCAGGGGCTCTTAAAATTGTCAGGATAGATGGAACCTCCCTTAAACCAATCATTGAATTGCTTAATGGAGAACATAAACCTCCGCTGTGAACACTGAGGTTTCCTCTTTAGCGGTGTCCTGTGCGGTATCTACCAGCCTGGGCTTTACTGTTTTTATGTGTGTATCAGGTAAATGCTGTTAACACACAATATCCCTCCCTTGGTATCTACTAAGGAATAAAAGCTAAATTGTTGCTCAAATGATCTTACATTTGTGTTTCGGCTGTGAGTTAGTATCTGCATTTTAAGGTTGAGAATGTGTCTAATGCAGAGTGTCATTAATTAGTTTTCCAGTGGCCCATTTGTTCAGGGACGCCATGCCTCTTAAACAGATTGCTAAGTTGTTAATGGAAAACAATATTTTGTCAGGCATACTTGGGTAAGGGGTTGATTTGTTCCTAAAATACTGTGCTAAAGCCAGACTCTGAGCTGCTGGCTCATAGATTCTTTTTGCTGAAGTTGGTTATACATAATAAAATATTATTTTTCTATCTATGTATTATTTTGGTTGTTGTGTTTGCTATAAGTGTTTCTTACTTTTCATACATCCTTAGAAACTAGAAAGGGAAAAAGAGGCTTAATTAATCCAAAGAACTTTTCACGGTTCTGTTTAACAAACAGCTGCCAATAGAAATATGAGATTGAAAAGAATACACATTTCAGATACAAGGAGTTGGTTTCTCCCCCTTATCAAATTTCCCAGAGAAAAGGAATCATTAAAGAGCTGCAGAATGAAAAACAAAAATTCCAGCCAATCAGAATAAGTCCAATATAAAAAGCACAAAGATGTGACAATAAGAGGGGAATCATCCAAAAGCCTTCCAACAGGAGGACATAAATTGCAGTTAGCAGTATACAATATTGATTAAAGGATGTGGGAAAAGATGCACAGGGTGGAAACCAAGTCTTAAAAGATCTAGGCCAAATGTTGGGCCAATACCAAATTATTAATACAAGCGGCTGTTTTGCCATAGGCTTCCAGAAATATCTAAGACCATTGGCTCATGGCTGAGAATCTGGACAGAATATAGCCCTTTTGAAAAATTTGGTCATGCTACTGTTTAGATTGTGTCATACAGAGGAGTAGATATAATACACTAACAAGTCCATTTTTAGCCTAAACACACACACACATACACACCCACACACACATACACACACACACACACACACACACACACGTGCCTCCAGGTCTTTCCTTATTCCAATTATTTCCTCTTCCTGAAGGCCTCTTTTATTCATCTACTGCCATTTAAATTCAGGTTTATATTCATGACCCCCCGCCTCAAAGAATGACTCTACCTTCCCTAACTGTGTCTCCTTCTACCTGGAGTGAAGAAGGAAGGGATATTCATAAAGTGCAGATGTCTCTTGGCAAATGAGCAAAGGTCCACCACAGAGCAGCTGTGCTAGCCCGTCCTTTCACAGAGGATGAAGGCTCTTGGTCTCCTCTACTTCAGCCTCCTTCCAGGAGGTACCTGTGATGACTGGACCTTGACATTGGTACCTCCATAGTAAGGAGGTGTCCTTCAGCAGAGCAGATGCCACAGGCATCTTTAAGTCCATCTATGGCTCTCTTTCCTCACTGTCCTTCACTTCACAGTCTCCTGGGGGATGAGCTCACAAACAGCTTCCCATGAAATCATCACTCTCTGGGATGACGATATATAATGGTCGTGAGAAACACATTGAGACATATGCAAATGCTACTCAGCATGGTCAGTGGAGACATTGAGTCTTAATTTATTTTTTATACCTTTATTTTGCTTATTTAGATTTTTTTTAATGTGGTACTGGGAATCAAACCCAGTGCCTCATGTGTGTTAGGCAAGCACTCTACCATTGAGCCACAACCCCAGCCCTTAATTTATTTTTAATTGACAAAATATGCATACATATTTATGGGGCACAATGTGACAGTGCAATACATATATACAGATAAAATGATTAAATTTGAGAAATTAGCAGTTCCATCTTCTTAAATATTTAACATTTCTTTGTATTTGGAGCCTTCAAATACCTTTCTTTTTAAAATTATGTTGTTATAGTTACCCCACTGTATGTGCCGCACTAGACCTCATTCCTCTTAACTGCATTTCAGTACCTGTTCCCCAACCTCCCTCTATTCACCCTTTCCCCTACCCTTCTTAGCCACCAGTAATCATTATTCTCTTCTCTTCTTCTGTGGGATCAACTTGTTTAGCTACACACATAAAAGAGAACATACATTATTTGTCTTTCTGTGTCTGGTTTATCTCAGTTAACATAATTGCCTTCAAGTCTCTCCATTTTTCCACAAATGACAAATGACAGGATTTCATTCTTTTTAATTGCTGATTAATATTCCATTAGTTATATATGTCACAGTTTCTTTATCCATTCATCCATCCATGGATACTTCAGTTAATTCAATACTTTGACTATTGTGCATAGTTCTGTAATAAACAAGGGCATGCAAGTATCTCTTTGAGGTACTGATTTCATTTCCTTTGGATATATACCCAGAAGTGGGATCACTAGATCACATGGTAGTTCTATTTTTAGACATTTGAGGCACCTCCATACTGTTTTCCACAATGGTTACAATAACCACTGAGGCAGTAGCTCAACGGTAGAGGGTTTGATTAGCACACACAAAGCCCTGGGTTTGAACCCCAGCACCACAAAAGGAAAAAGAAAAACAAAAGTGGACATAATGACTGTATTAGTTCACATTTGCACCAACAGTGTATAAGAGTTTCTTTTTCTCAGCATTCTTGTCAGTATAGCCATTCTGACTGTGGTGAGAGGCTACCTCATTGTGATTTTGATTTGCATTTCCCTGATAACTACATAGGAGAAATGTTCCAAGATATCAGTGATATTTTATAAAGCCCCAAAAGCCTACAAAACAAAATCAAAGCTAGACAAACTGGATAATATCACACCAAGAAGCTTCTGCAGAACAAAGGAAAAAGCCAACACAGTGAAGAGACAACTGTCAAAATGGGAGAAAATATTTTTAAACTATTCATCCAACAGGGTATTAATATCTAGACTATATAAGGAGCTCCAAAAAACTCAACAAGAAAAATAAATAGTCTGATTTATAAAATAGGCAAAGGATCCACATAGACATTTCTCAGAAGATACACTAGTGGCTAATAAGTATAGGAAAAATACACAACATCACTAATCATCAGGGAAGTGCAAATCTCTCTTTCTGTCTATTGCAGATGGCTTCTCAGATGTTGTCTTTTTATTGCCCATCAGCTAAAGCCCACCATGAATACACATGTGGCCAGAGTCAGGCTTAGTAGCTTGTTACAGCATGGAAGAGCACACACCAGAGGAGTCATGGACAACATGGACAGGGAAAAGTTAGGAAAGGGTACTTACAGAGACCGGGGAACTGGAGAGCAATGATGTGGTCAGGATAGATCAGAATCTGTAAACTGGGAAGTTGCTGAAATAGTTAAAGATTTCATCTTTAGAGCACATGAATTGTGAGATGTGCACCCATGTTTATGGCAGCATTATCCAAAGTGGCCCAAAAAGAGAAGCAACCTGAGTGCCCATTGACAGATGAACGGAACAGAAAATGTGGCACCTCTATACTGTTTTCCACAATGGCTACAACAACCACTGAGGCAGTAGCTCAATGGTAGAGGGTTTGCTTACATACAATGGAATATTATACAGTTTAGAAAGGAAATTCTGACATATGCTACAACATGAATAAGCCTTCAAAACATCAGCTATGTGAAGTCAGCCAGTCACAAAAGGACAAATATTGTATAATTCCATTTATATGTGGTACCTAGAGTAGTCAAATTTGTAGAGATAAAAAGAATGGTGGATTCTGGGGAAGGGATAGAGTAAGAACATTTTGTTGAATGAGAATGCAATTTCAGTTTTGCAGGATGAGAATCCTTCTAGAATGAATGGTATTGATGGTTGCACAATAACATGAATGTACTTAATGCCACTGAACTGTACACTTAAAAACTGTTTAAATTCTAAGTTTTATGTTATGTACTTTTTACCAAAACTTTTTAAAAAGTCATGCAGAGATGGATCAGCTCTTCTGATGACCTATCTTTACATGAGTAAATCTCGTTAAGAATGCGAGCCAACATTTAGACAGTTCCTCTGCTATGCTATGGTTTGACTCTATTTACCTGTGCTGTGAGCCACATAAGAGATTTACAAGATATGATTTCTGTTTCAACTTGCTGTTCTCCCATCTCAAAATAGCCCTCAGAACTGCTTTTGACTTTCTAGGTCTCATTTGTTCACTTGCTTATTTATTCTTCTTAGTAACTTAAAGTAGTAGATTTGAGATTCTAATACAAAGCAGCAAGAATTCTCAGCCTAGGCTTTTTTCCCTGACGAGGTCCCCTAAAGGTAAAAGCAGATCTTTGAAATCTGCACAATCCATTGTCCCCAATTCATATCAAATGAATACAACAACCACTGTTCCAGATACCTTAAAATACACAGATTAATATGGTTCTGCCTGACCCCAGAATCTCACAGACTGAAAGGCAAAACATACAATTATAGCTACCTGCAGGGAAAGTATGGTAAATTCTAAGAAGGAAACAATCACGTGCCCATATAAAACATCCATGTAACTGATGCTACCAGCTCACATTTGGTTAGAATCTTGACAAGAAAATGAATCTTCTTTTAGAATACTAGACATAAGATTCAAAACTGAAATAGTAACACTATTATAAAACTTGGTAGGCTGGGAACCATGGTGTATGCCCTATAATCCCAGCTACTCAGGAGGCTAAGGCAGGAGGATCAAGAGCAGCCTCGAAAATTTAGCAAGGCTTTGTCTCAAAATTTTAAAAATAAATAAAGAAGGAAAAAGTAGCTCCATGGTGCAAAGTTCGATCCTTAGTACTTAAAAAAAAAAAAAAATAGAACATTTACCTAGGTTTCTCTAAGGTATAAACTATGGTTTATCTATGTGAAGTTATGTGAAGTCAGCCAGTAACAAAAGGACATTTAGCATTTCCTAAATGCTGTGGTTTGTAAGTGTCCCCCAAAAGCCCATGTATGATCCTGACTTTCTTAACCAGACTCGTAAAGCACAAGAAATAAAATCAAGAATTAATAAATAGGGCGGATTCAAACTAAAAAGCTTCTTCTCAGCAAAGGAAATAATCAATGACGTGAAAAAGAGCCCACAAAATGGGAGAAGATCTTTACTATATCCACATCAAATACAGCACTAATCTCCAGGATCTATAAAGAACTCAAAAAACTTAACACCAAAAAAGTAAATAACCCAATCAATAAATGGGCTAAGGAACTGAACAGATACTTCTCAGAAGAAGATATATAGTCAATCAACAAATATAAGAAAAAATGTTCAATGTCTCTACTAATTAGAGAAATGCAAATCAAAACTACTCTAAGACTTCATCTCACTCCAGTCAGAATGGCAATTATCAAGAATACAAGCAATAATAAGTGTTGGTGAGGATGTGGGGAAAAAGGTACACTCATACATTGCTGGTGGGACTGCAAATTGTTGCAACCACTATGGAAAGCAGTATAGAGATTCCTTAGAAAACTTGGACTGGAACCACCATTTGACCCAGATATCCCACTTCTTGATTGATACCCAAAGGACCTAAAATCAGCATTCTATAGTGACACAGCCACATCAATGTTCATAATAGCTAAATTCACAATATCTAAACTGTGGAACCAACCTAGATACGCTCCAACAGATTAATGGATAAAGAAATTGTGGTACCTATGCACAATAGAATATTACTCAGCATTAAAAGAGAACAAAATTAGGCATTTGCAGCTAAATGGATGGAGTTGGAGAATATCATGCTAAGAGAAGTAAGTCAATTCCAAAAAACAAAGGCTTTTTGTTTTTGAATGGTGTCTCTGATAAGTGGATGCTGACCCATAATGGGGGATGGGTGAGGTGTGGGGAGAATGGAGGAATTTTGATTGGGCAAAGGGGAGGGAGGGAAAGGGAGGGGGCATGGGGGTAGGAAAGATGGTGGAATGAGATGAACATCATTACCCTAGGTACATGTATGACTGCACATGTTGTACAACTGTACCTCATGTACAACTGGAGAAATGAAAAGTTGTGTTCCATTTGTGTACAATGAATCAAAATGCATTCTGCTATCACGTATAACTAATTAGAACAAATTTATTTTTAAAAAAGGGCCCATGTGTTAATTGCTTGATCCTCTGCCTTTGGTGCTATTGAGAAATGGTAGGACCTTTAAAGGGCAGGGGGGGCTAGTAAAAGGAAGTCAGATCATGGTGGTCATGCCCTTGAAGGGGACTGCAGGACCCTGGCCCCTTTTGGCCCCTCTCTTTGCTTCCTGGATGCTACCAGGTAAACAGGTTTCCTCCACCATGAGGTACTGTGTCACCACAGGCCTAAACAGGGTCAAGTGACCATGGACTGAAACTTCTGATACCATGAGCCAAAACTAACCTTTCTTCCTTTTAAGTTGATTCTCTTGGGTATTTTACCACAGTGGATGAAAAAAAATGTAACACTAAGGGTGTACTTAGATAAAGCAGAGGAAGGAGACAAAATAATTCCTAACAGATGTACTACAATTTAAAGCAGGGGTCAGCAGACTTTTTCTATAAAAAGCTAGATAATAAATGCTTTAATTCTTGTGAGTCAAACAGAGCCAAAGACAATATGTAAACAAATGAGTATGGCTATATTCCACTAAAACTTTATAGATGACACTGAAATGTGAGCTTAATATCATTTTCACAGATCATAAAATATTATTCTTCTTTTTAATTTTTTTCAGCCATTTAAAAATATAAAAACCATTCTTAATCTCTCAGGCTGTAGAAACACAATTTGCAGGCCAAATTTGACCTGTACTATAATTTGCTGATCACTGCTCTCAAAGCTGGTTCCTCAAAGTGTGGCCCACAGTCCAGTCATGGCAGCAGAACCCAGAACCTGTTAGAAACACAGAACCTCAAACCTGATCCCAGATCCTCTGAAGAAGAACCTGCATTTTTAATATCACTCTGTGTCTGGTTCACACATTCCAGCTTGGAAAGCACTGGCCTAAGGCTTATACCATTCCAAAAGCCAGGCTATAGTCAATGTCTGTGCTTTTCCAAGAGGAGTGACCCTGGAAAAGTTCTGAGCCTCTCTGTTGCTCAGTTTCCCCATGTGCAAGATGGAAAGGAGAGCACTGTCTCCCTCAAGCATGGTCTGGAGAATTCACACACATACACAAACTCACATATACACACAGGGCTTAAAACAATGCCTGTCATTATTATTATAAAATCTCACATTATTTTCATAGCTACCCTCTGAAACCAGCCATGTTTATCCATCTCAAATAAGAAACTATGGCCCAAGGATGGAGAAACTTACCTGGCATCACAAGTTAGTCCTGAGGATAAGGAGAGGATCAAGGTGGTAAAAAGGAACAAACTACCCCAGGTCCCAAGTCTTCATGCCCACGTTTCCTTTTAAGGGTCTTCTCTTTCAGTAGCCCCCTTTTGGCCCATAAACCCCTTGCTATTCCCTAAGAATATCTGCCATGCAGAGACCTCCCTGGATCTGCACCCCAAGTTGCCCTCCCATTCCCTGAAATTTATCTTCCATTAAGTTGCATTGTGTTTTTTACAACTTCTCTTTCTAGTTACAGGTTGTAAATTTTCCCTCTGCTGAGTCTTGTAGCTGACTGGCTGTTTTTCATTATATTTGTAGGGCTCAGGGAAAAAAAGGGGGGGGAGGCAATTCCTTTATTTGAGAATCCTGACATTTATTAGCATAATAAAACTCTCAAGATGAAATTGCAGTTTTCCAGACAGTAATTTCATTTGCAGGACAACTTACACGGAATTTATTTTAAAGCCAGGTAAAACCTAAAATATATGAGACATGCAGAAAGTGCTGGCCCCAAATAAAATGAAATAAATGTGTTAGGGATGGAAAACTCAGCTGTTGTCTCTCTCATATTAATTAGGCAGTGACAGGTTCAGCAGCCTGGGGATTTGGGTTCTCAACCCATCTTGGTCTGCTTTCAAAGATGCTGCTGGAAGTTTCTTCCAACACAGTGAACATCATCACGTCATCTCTCCTGACACATCACTGCTCAGTATGAAGCTTTCATTTGCATGGAGCTTCCATATTGTTATTTAACTAATTTTCCAAAACTACCAAATGGATACCATATAGAAAATCCTCTCCCCTGTTATACAGAGGTTTAATGAGGTCAAAAGACTTGAACAAACTCACATAATTGGTACCTAGCAGAGCCCGAACAAAAACTTGGTTCTGCAAAGTCCTGATAGAAACAAAGTAATTTTGATAGTACTTGATTATAAATTAAAGTGCCTCAATTCACAATAGCTAGACTGTGGAACCAACCTAGATGCCCTTCAATAGATGAATGGATAAAAAAAATGTGGCATTTATATACAATGGAGTATTATGCAGCAATAAGAAACGACAAAATCATAGAATTTGCAGGGAAATGGATGGCATTAGAGAAGATTATGCTAAGCGAAGCTAGCCAAGCCCTAAAAAACAAATGCCAAATGTCTCCTTTGATATAAAGAGAGCAACTAAGAACAAAACAGGAAGGAAGAGCATGAGGAAAAGACTCACTGTAAACAAAGACGAATGGGGGGAGAGAAAGGGAGAGAGAAGGGAAAGGATTTGCAAATGGTAGGAGACCTTCAATGATACACAAAAGTATAAGAGGTTATGATGGGGGCTGGGGATGTGGCTCAAGCGGTAGCGCGCTCGCCTGGCATGCGTGCGGCCCGGGTTCGATCCTCAGCACCACATACCAACAAGATGTTGTGTCCGCCGAGAACTAAAAAAAAAAATAAATTAAAAAAAAAAAAAGAGGTTATGATGCGCAAGGGGGAGGGGGGAAAAAAGGGAGAGAATTGAACAACAGCTGAGGAGGCAGAGAGGGAAGGTGGGAGGGGAGGGGAGGGGGGATAGTAGGGGTTAGGAAAGGTAGCAGATTAAGACAGTCACTAATATGCCATTATGTAAAAATGTGAGTATGTAACAGATGTGATTCTGCTATCTGTATTTGGGGTAGAAATGGGAGTTCAAAACCCAATAGAGTCAAATGTATGAAAGATGATTTATCAAGAGCTCTGTAATGTTTGGAACAATCAATTAAAAAAAAATGCACTCTGTGTAGGTCAGGTGTGGCATCACTGACCAAATGGCCTATGAGACCTGCTGGTGCCATCATGGCTGACAGAGAGGTTGGCCCTTGGTTAAGGCTGGTCTGCCAGATTTCTTCACTGTGAAAATTGTCTTTCCTCCTCCATAAAGGCATCTTCAGTGGGACACTGGAAATTTGTGCTCTCCTGGCACTGCCACCCATCTCAGGATTCCTGGGTGATACCTGCCTGCATCAGCTACTGTACCTTGGTTACAGAGTGACAGTTTTTATTGCAATTATTTCTTCTATATTTCTCAGGTACATTCTTTAATAAAAGAATAAAAAGTTAAAAAAAATAAAAAAAATAAAAAAAATAAATTAAAGTGCCTTAGAATTCAGAAAGCAGGGTTCCCTCTATCACTTGATTGTAGGTACCCAACGAGACAGGAAGGCTGGGGAAGTTAGAGAACTGAGTTGCAAAACTGATATTATTAAATACCTTGCTACAATGGGTGCTTTTCAAGGGTTCCCCAAAAGGAAAAGACTGTGGCAAGTTTCTGTGCTGCTGCTTAATCCAGGAAAACCATCCCAGAGGAACAGGATGGAGAGGAGCTAAGACAGAGGAAGAGCAAGAACAAACAGAGGGTGTCACACTCACCTGGTCACTGCTTAATTTCCTCATGGCTGACTTCTCCATCTTGCAGAACTATAGAGGCCAAATGAAGAGCTGGCTCTCAGGACAGCCCCTCCAGGAGGAAGAAGTAAGAAGAACTGATCAACCAATGAGCTAAGGTTCACTGCATGGGCACTAACCCCCAGCTCTCCTGTGGTATGCCTCGGCAGCAACAGGAGGTGAGCAGCTGTTTCAGTCAGCTTTCTCGCTGCTGTGACTAAAAGACCTGACAAGAACAACTTTAGAGGAGAAAAAGTTTATTTGGAGGTTCACAGTTTCAGAGGTCTCAGTCCATAGCAGCCAGCTCCATTCCTTAAGGCTCAAGGTGAGGCTGAACATCATGGTGAAAGAGTGTGACCGAGGGAAGCAGCTCATACGTTGATCGGGAAGCAGAGATGGACTCCACATACCAAATACAAATACATACCCCAAAGTCACCCCCCCAATGACCTACCTCCTCCAGTCACACCGTGCCTCCTTCCAGTTATCACTCAGTTAATCCCACCAGGGGTATTAACTCACTGATTGGGTTAAAACTCTCATAACCCAATAATTTCAACTCTGAACCTTCCTGTATTGTCTCTCACATGAGCCTTTGGGGGATACCTCAGATCCAACCCATAACAGCAGCCGTAGTACCACATGGGGCCATGCACCATAAGCTGATGCTCAAGTGAGGTTGATCCACGTAGTAAAGAAAAGGAGAGCTCACACAAAACTGGTTCCAGTGATGGTGGCTATGGGGGAAACAAGTGGCCAAGGATCTGGGAAGCAGGTGAGGCAAGAAATGAGTGGAGCTTAAGAGATGTTTGACACACTCATCAGGTAAGGTAAACCAGTTCCCTGATGTTCCCGGAATCCATTCACCTTTTTATGCTCACCAAGTTAATAATACTGCAAGCATTATCATGCAAGTAAGTTCCAGGGATAAGGATTTGGACCCAGGTCTTCTTAACTCTAGATTATTATCCTAATCTGCTATCTCTGTGTATGTGGTCATAAATGCTTATGCACAAATAGACACCATCATACCATCACCGAGCATAATTGAGGAGTTATTGGGAGAGTCTTCTTGTTAAATATATTCAGATTAAGTAGACACTAGAATCAACACAAGAACAATGAAGACAACGCTAATCATTTCAGTAGCCTGCATACAGAGAACATTCTAAAGTGCAAAAGCCTTGTCAGATATCTAAAAATATTTCTTGCATACCAGGTCTTGGGCACATATGTAGGAATACATGAAATCATCACTTCAGTACTGCCAAACTGCAGTCAAGATATATACGATTCAAAAACAGGGGAGGGTGACCAAAGAAGAGGTTAAATAAGGAAGGCAGCACAGAATCCATCACCTGTCCTGGAAGCCAGGGCTCAGGAGCCTTAGGTAATTCCAGTGATAATATCAAAGAGGGTAATGAACTCCATAAGCAAAGTGGCATCTATAGAAATCATCCCCTCCATCTACAGCATCCTCCATAGAAATCCTTTACAATCTTTCTTCTCTTATCTCCATGGCTTTATAAAGAGTGAGAAGCAGGAAATAACTTACTAGAAACCATTGCTTATTAGTGTTGAAAAACTTTCAGAAGTGTGTTTGTTCAACCGACGTTTATTGAATGCTTATCACACCACATGTTAAAGTCCAGGTTCGGCACTAGAATATTTTGGATTATTAAAACATGATCCATACATTCTAGGAGCTTAGTTTAGAGTAGCCATGACAAATAGGGTGAATCTTCTGAGGTCACAGCTAAATTCTCCATGAAACAGTTGCAGCAGCTATTAGCAATTTCTGTCCTGAGCATTGGGATGGGACCCATAGCACAGATGCACACATTTCATATCTCTTGAGACATACTGATGTACTTGATCCTCTGGATAGTGGTAGATCTTCTAGAAAGCCATTGGGATTTGAGTTGGGAAGTTCTTGCACTGAGTTCAGAAAGAGGGTACCCAAAGGGATTTAACTATAATAAGGAAAAAAAAATAATCATTCAAATAATAGGTGGTAGTCTGGTGGGCTGTCCCTCTGTCCACAGGGTTCCTGTAGCAATTCTCCCCCTGAAACAGTGATAATCTCCTCCTGAAAGGTAAAAAAAAAAAAAGGAGAAGGGGCATTTACTTAAAATCAAGAAAGTGATATAAACATTCACTAGAGTCTTGTTTGAGACAGAAAGACAAAGACTATGCATATGCCTTCTTCACTCAAATTTCTATAAATAATGAGGCAGGGGTAATCTGCTTTAAAAAAGAAATAAGTCTTTAAAGTATTGGAAAATAAGAGAAACCTATCAACAGAATAAAATGCTGAAGGATCTTTGAAAACCAAGAGATATACCACATGAGATTGTCATAAGTGTCAATGTAGGACAGGGGCTACCTGCCTACAGTTACCACTCAATTAGTCCATATAGGTGGATTAATCCATTATTAGTTCACAAGTCTCACAATCTAGTCATTTCTCCTCTGAACATTCTTGTGTTGTCTCACACATGAGCATTTGGGGGACACCCATCTAAATGACAATGATCCTCTGTATTCTAATTTAATTGATCTGAGTTGGGGCCCGGCATCATTTTCTTAAAACCTTCTAAGCTGTGGTCAACATGCAAGTAGAGTTGAGTTCCTAGTGTGGTGAAACATGTATAGGAGGATCTAATAATAACTTGGGGACTAATCTAGAACCCCTGGTGTGTGCTGAAGTCAGGTAGGGGATTTCGAACAGATTGGGGAAGCACATAGCTCCTGGGGAAGCCAAGGAGACCCCAAAAGTTCAGATACTTCCATGCCCAAAAGATGAACTACTCACTGTTAACTCCAATCCCTACAGCATGAAGAGACTGGAAAGAGAAACTGAAAGCACTCATGGATAATCAGGAAATTTAAAGTTGGACTATCATCTCATAGCCCCCAATTTAGAAATATTTAAAGACAAGCATAACTATAGAAGAAAGATGCCAGGCTCAATAATAGAACTGATTCCCAAGAAAATAACAAGTTTATAAAACAAACATAAGGAGGCTTTAAGAGATGTAAATTAACTTTCTCAGCAGAATAAGCCATCCATGAAACAAGAATGAGCTATTATATTTGAGTGGGGGGAGAAGGGGGGTGAAAATGAATTGCATGACCATTTAAATTAAAAAAGAAAAATTTCAGTAGAGGAACCGAAAAAGCAGAATGGACATAACTAAAGAGCAATTTAGAAGCTGAAGAAATGCCCACATCGATAAGAAAGAGACATCTAAATAGAAAAAAATTGACAAAGGATATGAACAGATGATTCACAGACTAAGAAATCCAACTGGCCATGAAGAGTATGAAAAGATCCTCAGCATTGGCAGCAATCAGAGAGATACGAGCTAAACAATAGTGAGATCCAGTGTCTGCCCATCTGATGGAAAAAAATTAAATGACTGAGAATCCCCAGTGTTGGCAGCAGTGTGGGGAAACAGCCTCATATAGTTTTGGCAGGAACATGAATTGGCACCATGTTTTTGGGAGGGCATTCTGGCAGATCTTTTCTAATTAGAATGTGCATACTTTCCTCTCCAGAAATTCCAGTTCAGGGGATCCATCCTAGAAAAAATATTGCACATGTATTCATAGTAGCATAGTGACATATACATAGTGATGAAGTCTCTGCAGCACTGTTCATCATCTTGAAAAACTAGAAGTTGGATGAGTGGACATAAGAGGAGAATGGATAATTAAGCTGTAATATACATTCGTACCATGGAATACCACAGGGCATGTACAAAAATTGGTACGTGTCATGACATGGAAAGATCTCCTGGTAGTGACTTAGTAACTTACAAGTTGTCAGGCATACTTTTTCAGTACTTTCTATGATATCTCATTTAAACCTCACAGTGAACCTAAGAGATAAGTGCTATTATTAAACCCATCTTACTGACCAGGAAACTAAGACACAGAGGTTTGAGTAGTTGCCCAAATCACATACTGTAATGAAGTTGGGATTTAAACTCAGCACTCTGATTCCAGGGACCATGATTTTAAACACCACATTCTATGATGCTTTACATATAGTTTTTAAAAAATCAAGTTGCTGAGCCTCATGTGAAAAGTTATACAATTTCTATGAAAAAAGTGTAACTATGTATTTCCTTATGTACTTAAGCTTTGGTATTACTGCCCAGGAAATACTTGGATAGGCACATGGCAAAATGATTATTCATGGTGGAGGATAGAAACAGGGACTTTAAATGAATGAAGTGTGGGGTTGCTATGGCATTTGAATTTTCTTAAAATGCAATCGTGAATTAATTGTGTAATTAAATTTTTCATTTATAAAAGCTGGCTACTGGATCTCCACATGGATATGGATGCTATCTCTCTAAAGCCTTAGAAGTGAATTGTCAGTCTCAAAAATTGAGCTTTGGAAGAGAATAAAGACCTTCGGAGACATCTGGTCTGGGATTCACATACAGAAACCTGCCCTGAGAGATGGGCATTTACCCTTTGCTGGGAAAGCTTCCAGGGACAAGGAGCTCATCACCACTGAAGTAGCTTATGTTGGACAGGGAAAGAAACACAGAGGTTTAGTGGGAAGAGCACATGCTGTAGCGGCAGACAGCCTGAGGATTTACTCCTGGTCCCAGCTGGTCCCGGCCATGAGAACTGGCCAACTTTCTCATTCTCCGTGGCCTTGGTTTTCTGATCTGTGAACTGGGGCTAATACATATCCCTCACAGAGTAGTGAATATTAAATGAGGGCATGGATGCAGATCAATGGGCTCCTTGCTTGGCACAGAGAAGGTACCAGTATCCAATATTCCCAGGCTCTGCCTTTCCTCTGGTTGTGAGAGGCTCTTTCCCACACAAGTGGAAATCTTCCCTGATCCTGGTTCATCCAGTTGTCCAGGCAGTCCACTGCACTCTATGTCCAGGTGTTTTGGGGTGGGTGACTTTTTTATGTGCCTCAGTCATAAGGTCACATTACAAGCTCTCTCTCTCAAGCCCTGGGGACACTCATGAAGAAATGAAGAGAAATATAAATCTGAGGGTCCCTATTAAAGCAAAAGCCTATTGAGATGGTCAAGTCACTCTGTGAGCGCTTCTAAGCCTGGGAAGCTCAGGGAGATGTTGAAGCCCTGAGCTTCTACCACTCAGCTCTCAGAATCCCTCTATCCTGCCCTTCCAGGCTACTGACTTCCATCTCTGCCTTTCTCTCAGTTACTACTGATGCCAAAAGCCACGTAACATAAGAGTGGCTTCTCACTACATGCATTGTTTGAAAGACATCTTTCTCAATGTGGGTCTGTGGCAGGGGGACAAATCACAAGAAGAGTGATGGGACACAGAGACTTCCATAACCCCAGTTACAGAACACAGTTGTGTACATGATCTCATTTAAGGCTCACAAGATCCCAGCTAAGACTATTTACATCCATATGCCTGGTGTTGTGGTTTGAATGTTTCCTCCTGAAAATCATGTGTTGAAAACTTAATTGTCTTTGTGATGCTATTAAGAGGTAGGACCAGTAAAAGGCTCTGCCTTCATGAGTGAATTAGTGCCTTTATTTCAGGAGCCATTTCTGTATTTATAGGAAAAAAAAGAAAGGAATAAAACATGAGTTTGGCCCCCTCTTCTCTCACTACCTCATTCTCTCTTGCCTTTCCACTTTCCACCATGGGATGATGCCATAAAAAGGCACTCACCAGATGCTGGCTCCTCAGTCCTAGACTTCCCATCCTCCAAAATGGTGAGAAACAAAATTTCCATTCTTTATATATTACCTAGTTTGTGGCATTCTGTGATGACAGTGCAAAATGAAATGGGGCACCTGGCCAGGACACCAAAGGTAAATGAGACTGAGTGTTCTGCCCATGGCCACAAATACATCAAGTGCTAAAGCTGAGGTTCACACAAGACAGGTGGTAACTCTACTACTAGGAAAGTATCCCTAACCATAGGGCTGCCTGCTGCACTTGAGCTAACTCTCAGAGGCTGCCAGAGGCCTGGCTAGAATGTCCTCAAGAAGGGCACTCCTGAGACTGAGTCATAGGTGTGCGGAGAGTGCCATCAGTCAGCCCCTAGGTATTGACAGTAGGGAACACTGGGCTATTCAGCATGAGAAGAGGCCTAGAGAAAAGAGCTACAGCTGCACATGTGAGTCTTAAGATATAATGGAACAGAGAGAAGTGGGCCCCCGAGCCTGGCCTAGTCTACATCTATGCTCTTCTACCCTGTTGTTCTGAGTGTCTCGGAGATTCCGCAGCCCCATGGGTCAGTGCCTTCAGTCTTGCTGTGCTTGCTCTAGCTCTCTTCAGCCTAGGTTTCCACCTATTTCATATCCCGACTAGCACCCCGAAGAGGGATACCTTGTGAAAATCAATGAGATCCGTGAGTGTGGCATGGCGATTGGGGTCCACTCCCAGAAAGCTGTAAAAGTCTCCAGAGGCATCCACGAGAAAGTGCTTGAAGCCTTTCTGCAGGCGGTACGAGAGGGTGTAACCCCAGATTTTCTCACTGACTCGGATCAGAAATGCTCCCTCAGTCATGTTCTCCAGGAGATCTTCTGCATTTTCTCGGCTGATAATTCCTGGTTGAGAAGAAGTAATAATAATAAGCTGGCTGGTTCTGCACCTCCTTCCCCTTCCTCCCCTACCTATCCCTGCCTCTTACCCTGCAGCTCAGCCCACCACACTATCTAGGGTGTGGACAAGGGAGGAGAAGGGCCACAGAGGCTGGCTAGCACTCATTTCCTTCTACAGACAAGTGTCTTGGCCCAGAGCAACCAGCTGCGAGACTGGGCACAGTTTCTGCCAGGACTGGAGTTGAGCATGCTTTCCTCCAAACTAAAGCACATCTCATTTTGGTTAATTTGGGTAAACAAGGGATTATTAATGAACCAGAATTATAGCGTCTATTGATTACAAATGCCCATTAGCATGCACAGCTCTGTGGAGAGCCATAAGGGTCTTGCTTTAATGACTGCAGCAGAAGGACTGACAGTGGCTATACTCACCTCTCCACCTTTCTGGGGCCAGAAATGAGAGCCTGGAAGCAGTGTTTTCTCTTAAGAGGAAAAAACTTCCTCCAAATACGTATGCACACTGGGCACAAAGTTTCTTCATGGGGCACAGAATGGTCCCTTTCAAGGGACCATTCTGAAGTGTTGTGATCCCGTGCCACATAGTGTCATCATACTACAGAAGTCAGGCCTGGAGTTGGAGTTGTTTATTCATGGATGTCAATACCTCAAGATGATTTTAGGGAGCTGTTCTCCTCTGGGTCAGGTACAAAGGGCCATGTGTTTGGTGAGGCACGCTGAGGAGCAGGGAGGTGGAAATGATGGACAGAAAAGAGACAGACTCACTTCCCAACTCTGCGTTTCCCTGACTATGGGATCATCTGCTGTGGAGAAGCCCTCAGCTTCTCCAATGTCTTTCGACATTTAAATGATCATATGCGGTCTAGTTCAAAGGCATATTATGGCTTTCGGGTCAGGTAAAGAATCCAAGATAGACCGTAATGTAGCAGGAAGTAATGGCAGCTGTCTTGGCTCTCAGCAGGCTACCATACAGTGGCTTTTACATAAGAATTTTCTGTAGCTCACCCTCTGGATCAATTTGATCATGTCCTTGATCATTGATTGCTCTGTTTCCAGACATGCCCTGGTCCCATCTGAGATGCAGGTTTTCTGAATCCCCCTCTCTGATTTGCCTGCAGTGGATCCACATTGGCAACTGCCTGTGGTGTGTAATATCCAAGTGGAGATATTCAGAAATCAGGTTGTCTTCATAGAAAGTAACTCAAAGGAATTCATATTTATACTGATTCATGAAGAACCAGAAGTATCCAGAGATTCTAAAAGCCAGGAAATATATTCCAGACAGAGTAAAAGTGATTTAAAGTTGTTGAGGTGCATTTGAAATACTGACAGCAAGATCACCAGGAGGAGTTTGGGGTACCTAGTAAGGTTGTTGCTAGGATAAATTGGAGCTATTCTGTAAGTATGGCCTTAACCTAAGAAGGGCCTTAGCCTAAGTAACTCCATTTTAAAATAAAACTGCATTCTCCGCCAGGCACGACTATGGAACTCTCCAATATTGTCATCAGGCATAGCCTGATAAATTAAATCACTTCCCACAACCCTGATAAAACTCAAAGTGAATCCACTGTCATTTTCCTTCGCCCTGATCAAGGCAGAAGTGAGAGATTAGGGAGGAAACCACCAGACCAGATGTCCTGACCCCAGAATAAAAGATGTCATTGAGAAACCCAGTAACAGCTGATAGGGATTGAAAGGGCCAGTAGTAGCCCCAGAATTTAGCATAAATGATGGAGCAAATGAACTGACATTCAGCCAGCCAATACTGATGCACACATGCCTGAAAGCCTGATGAGGACCCAGACTGACATCCCAACTCTTCTCATCATTTGCCTGATCTTCTGCATCATCCTCACAGCTCTCAAACTCTACAGCCACATCTTGACCCTGGTGAGAACAGTGACTTCTCCTCAGGACCCTCTCCTCAGTCAGCGTTCAGCTCCACCCCAGGAGAAGCCTTTATGCATTCCTGACCTGATCATTGCAGTCTGAGTGAGTGTGTATCTGCTGGACTTAACTACTAGGACTTGAGACTTTAGATCTGGCACTTGAACTTAGCATGCAGAGGGAATGTCTATAATGAGCCTATCATAAATGTGTTTGCAGTGCTTAGAATTAACTTAGAATTGTTTGCTTTGAATTGATTATGTCTCTTGCACTGCCCAGCATTAAGGATTGTCATTTCTTGATTAAGCACCTATAGATTGGAATTGTATTGAATAATGTGAGTGGATAAAGCATTTGAAAAGAGGGGGAAAAAAAGAATCCAAGATAGTTTTTAACATTGAGACTAGTGTGAACATGTGGGTCCTGTTACCATCTGCTATTTTGGAGGAGCGGTGAATCTCAACCCACTGTCCCTTTGCATACCCACTTGCTTGCCCTTTGCATACCCTCAGGGGGACTATTCACTGTCAGTGACAAGCAGAGTGGCAGGAGTAGCTGGGCAACTTGTCTCTATGATGCTGAGAGGCACTCTGCCACTGAGTATCCCAAGTGCACCCGCAGGCCAGTTCCCTCCCATTGCTCTGCCCCCAGACAAGGTGCACACCCCTAACTTTCATTATGCCCAAAGCAGAGGACACAGAGACAACCCACACTGTCAAATGCCCCACCTTTTAAACACAGTCAGCATGCTTGGGGACAACCAATGTCCTCCTTTCCTGGGATTCAGATCAAAAGGCAATCGAGCCAACTATCCCCTCCCCAACAAGGCAATGTAAGAGGAAAACTATGCTGATGGAGGCAGGAGAAGGAATGGGAGCCCTCTGGACACAGGATACCAGAAGAATCACACACAGCCCCATGCTGGACGATGCACCCTGTGTTGCCCCCTGGACAGTCTTGGTGCCTTGGGCCCAAAAGGCAGTGACAGTTATAGAGGACCAAAAGGTAATGTCCAGGATCCATCAAAAGACTCAGCACGGTCCCTTACCCACCCCTCTGCCCCAACACCAGAGGACCTAGACCCTAAAGATGGCTCAGATGACTTCATTCCTTTTGGATATATACCCAGAAGTAGAATTGCTGGATTATATGATATTTTCTTATTTTTTTGAGGAAACTCCACGCTCCTACATCCCCACCAACAGTGTGCAAGGGTTACCTTTCTTTCATATCCTCATTGACTCTTTTTATCTTTAGGACTTGACTATTTCATATCTAAAATGAACCAGAGCACCAAAATGACCATGTGCTGTCTCTCTCCCATCTGAAACCCTTGAGTGGTTTCCAGGGGAACATAGGCCCCCAAACAGTGGAAACTGGACTCCTTGCCCCCTACTCTACCTGTTCTTTGGACTTACAGCTTACCTTCTTTGGGCTGAAGCCTGAAACTTTTTCCCAGCCCCCACTGCCCCAGCTGACCCCGACTCATTGAAAACCCCATCCCTCTTTTCTCTTAGGAAGGACAGGTGCTGGTAGTCTTTACTCTCTACTTTTGTGCAAACGATGAGCCTCTGAATAGCTGAATTAGGGAAAAGGTGCCTCTTTGAGCCACAATAGCAAACTCACAACTTGGCTGAGAGGGTGCCTGCATATCAATCCCCTGCTTACCAGCCCCCTTGACAGGGTCCCTTTGTACAGTGTACAACTTGCTCAACTGATAATGAAATAATTTCTATCCAGGAGACTACACTGGATATTCTACTTTAGGGTTCTTAAAACATCCACCAAACCCTCCAGTAGTAGAGGACAAATAGCATGTGACTGCTCAAGGCTAGAGCCTGTGGCAGCCATGAAAGCACACACTTCAGCCTCCCTTTGAGAGAAGGGCCTGTTACAAGGGGCAGTATCATGCCCTACAGGATTCACTATGAAGCCATGACATCCTCAGCCACTATCTAGACACAGAAGATACTAAAGCCACCATTTCTGCCCAGTGTGGGACTCCTCTGTGAGTGGTCTTCACTCTGAGGCTTCCTATCAGCCTGACCAGGATCTTTTCTGAGCTGCGCTCCAGGGGGAGGCTCTTCTCATCTGAGTGTCCTTTCCTGCTTCCTCAACAGATGCCGTTGTGCCACATTCGGAAGGCTCTCCCCACCTTCTCTGGTTCCATCTCTCCTGAGTCCTCTGTGGGCATTTCCATCCGTCAATCCCTTATACTTCTGCTTCCCAGAAGACCTGAACTAAGACAGAAACCTCAAATCTTATCTTCATATCCTAAGTGCCTGGCATTGGAAAGCATGTCTCGGGGAGGAGGGGTTATTAGCAAGAACTCAAATCCTGGCCGGGGACTTGTTCCAGAGGTCACCTTGGGCAGATCTCTGATACTCAGTCCTCATCTAGTAAGCTGATGATAACAGATAACAACACCTGCATCAAAAAGTGGTTTGAGAATGAGGTTAATGCATGACTGTGCCTAGCACAGAGCCCAAATATCTAACATGCTATAACTAGTTGCATGAGACAATCTAAGCAGCCCACACATGCATTAGCACTGGGGAAGCACCTGGTGCAGGTGGCAGCAATGGTCCTAGTACTGCCAGGTTTTGCTGCCCCCACCCCCATCCTCTCAAACTTGGGCTGAGTGATTTTCTCTGAAGAGGCCCCAGCCTGGGTCCCTAGGCCCCTGCCTGCACTATAAGTCTAGCTGGGCCATTCTTAGGAGGCTCTCCAGGTGTCTCCAATAGTATGCTTCTGTGAATTCCCCAGAACTTCCATACTTGCCTAGAAAGCAAAATTGTAATGTGGCACAAGACAAAAGGTAAAATAACCTCACAGTTTAGGAAGCAAATAGCATTTTATAGAAAATTGACCTCCAAGAGAATGAGTGTGGGAAGCCTGAAGGGATAAGCTGCTGTGTTCCTACCCCACCCACTTTGCCCTCCCCATCTCTCTCTGCCCTTGGATCTCAGTCAAGCATAGAGAGGCTGGGAAATAAGCTCTAATCACCAGCCTCCTCATCCCACCCTTTTTTATCTAAACACATACCCCTCCCGGCTGAGGGAAGAAGGAGGGCCTCTCCTCCCTACTTCTGGCTGGGAAGCAAGCTCGCTGTTGGGGTCACCAAAGCTTTCAAGCTCTAATGGTCTGGCTAGTGACCAGGGCTGGCTGAGGGGTGTGGCCACACCAGCTAGTGCTCGTGTGGTTGTTCTGGAATGACTGTTAGGCTATGTGTTATGGTGTGGATCTGGACTAGCCCACAAAGGATCACATGGAGAAGGCTTTGTCCCCATTCGGGAATGTTCTGAGGTAGGTTTGGGAAGGTGACTGGATCGTGAGGGCTCTGACCTCTCAGTGGATGAAAACTTTGATGATGCTATTGCAAGGGGATAGAAGGTGTAGGAGGCGGGGCCTAGTTAGAGGAAGTGAGTCTTTGGGGGCATGTTCTTGGGGACTGCATCTTGTCCCCAGCCCATTCTCTCTCTCTCTGATTTGTGGCTGCCACAGACTAAGCACCTTCCCTCTGCATCCTTCCACGTGTTTCTTCTTTGGAGCTGGCTGACCATGGACTAGAACCTGTGAAACCAGGTACCAAAACAAATCTTTCCTCCTAACCCAGGGAATAACAGCAGATTCTTTCTGAGCCAGTCCTCACCCTTAGGTGACAAAAACACCACTTTTCCTGTAGTTCCCAATAACATTTTGTCTGCTTCCTTCCTTTTCCCCTTCCTCCCTTTGATAGATATTTATTAAGCACTATCTAGGGGTCTTATATTGGGTACCTGGGGACCAGCAGGAAACGAGAGCCAGGTCCTGCCTTATCGAACCTCTGACTAGACAGAAATAAATTGGCAGATTTTTTTTTTTTAAAAATAAAAGCCTATGCTGTGGTTTGGATGTTGAATGTAGCCAAAGTTCCATACGTTAAAAGCTTGGTCCCTGGGGTGCTACACTTGGGAGGCGGTGGGGAACCTTTAAGAGATGGGGCAAGTGGGAGGTCCTGAGGTCTTGGGGCCATGACCTCCAACAGGATTGTGGGAACTTGGTTTCTTGGTCCATCTGCTCTGATTGAAGATGAGAGAGTTTTGCAGGGACACACACTTCCCACCATTGTCATTTATAACCTATATGATGCAGATAGGGGCAGCTTGAAAAAGCCTCAGCTATGCTCTTTGGTTTTTAAGCCTCCAAAAGTATGAACTAAATTTATCCCTTTCTCTTTATAAAGTTAACTGCCTCAGGTTACTTTCATGTAGTAATGTGCACCTGACCAATTCAGGCTAACTGTAACCAGGCCATGTGGGTGTGGGCTCAGGTGCCATGGTAGACCTTAGGGAAGGCACCACTCAACTCTGGAGCCCAGGATTGAAGTGACAGTTAGAAGGAGACCAGAAAATTTAAAGTAAAAGGGCAAGACAAAAAAGGCATCTGGAAAAAGCCATTGTGGAGTCCTGGAAGGAGGGTTAAGGTGGGAGCTGGGCAGTAACAAGACATGTAGAGGTGAGCAGTGGTCCAGCCCCAAAGGGGTTGCCACACCATGGAAAAGATTCTGGACTTATTTCTGAGGGCAATGGGGGGCTAGTGATGTGTCCTTAACAGAAGGAGGGCATGGGGATGTTGCAGTGTGGAAAGTTGAATGAAGGAGTACAGATCAGAGGCACCTAAGCTGGGATTTCACCCTTCCCTAAGGACCACTTCATGGCCACATTCTACAGGTGGGCACTGGCAGCCACCTCTGGACCACCATCCTCCCCAAAATAGATTCCACTGGGGCATAAGTTACAAGGACACGCTGAAGGTCCTGTGAAAAGCTGAGGTCACAGCCAGCACTGGGCACTAGCTGGGGCCTCTGTGACCCTCATCTCATTTACTCTTCCTAACAACTTTGTCATCATCAGGCAACAACTGAGGACACTGAGGGTCAGGAGGAGAAGTGACTACACAAGCACATAGGGCTATTAGGTGGTGGAGTCAGGGTCCTCGGACTCCAAGTGCGACACTCTTTGCTCCACACCATGTCATCTCATGCAGGGGACAGCAATTGCTGTGAAAGACACAGAAGGTGGGAATGAAGGAGGCCTGTAGAATCGGGCATGGCTTTGTGGAGGCGCTGGGGGGCATATGAGGTGGGCCCTGAAGGCTGGGCTGGTTCTGTGTGTACAGTGAGGGGTGGGGAAGAGCTGCAGAGATGAGATGAGTGAAGACTCATATCCACAGGCCATTTATATAAATGTGACATGAAGGAAGCCTAACCTAAACCTCAGGAGGCCCAGAGACAGGAGGATGGAATGAAGGTCTAACAAGTGTGTATTCTAAGCCCCAAGGAGGGAAGGGAGGAATAGGGCGGGGAGTGGCAGGGAGTGGGGGAGAGGAGCAATGAGGAAATGGAGGAGGGGAGGGGCTGAGAGGGGAGGGGAGAGGAGCAGGGAGGTGGGGGAGAGGAGGAACAGGGAGGGGAGGAGGGGGAGGAGGGGAAGAAGGGAGGAGGGGGAGGAGGAGGGGGGTGAGGGGAGGAAGGGAGGAGGGGAGGAAGGGAGGAGGGGGAGGAAGGGAGGAGGGGAGGACAGGAGGAGGGGAGGAGGGGAGGACAAGAGGAGTTGTTCTAAGTCATGAGTAGTTGAGAACTGTCAAAGATACATAATAGTGGAACTTCACAAAGATACTCAGTGTACCCTTCTGACAACTAGAG
The DNA here is from genome assembly GCF_045843805.1 of Urocitellus parryii. Taxonomy (NCBI): domain Eukaryota; kingdom Metazoa; phylum Chordata; class Mammalia; order Rodentia; family Sciuridae; genus Urocitellus; species Urocitellus parryii. The sequence goes on along the minus strand of NC_135535.1, from coordinate 168,046,014 downwards.
ACAAATGACAGATTTCCTATAAAGAATTAAGCAATTAAGACCTAGGCTGACTTCTCCATTACAATACTAGGAGCCAGAGGACACTAGAATAATATTTTCAGTATGCTAAGAAAATATAATCATGTTTAGTAAAACTATCAAGAGAAGACAGAAAAAAGGCATTTCCAGTAAAAAAAAAAAAAAAAAATTGAAGGACTTGATTACTAAAGTCAATTTTAAAGAATGTACTTCAGGAAGAAGAAAAGTTGTCCTGAACAAGGACTATGAGAAACCAATAGGAATAATGCACACAAGTGCTGGAAGTTAATCTAATTTAAAGAAAAAACTTACAAAATGATAGTAATGGATAATTCGAGGACTTTAAAAAGATAAAACTATAATACTGGACAACATCTTATAGTGGAGAATAACATGATTAGAGTTTTTAAATTGTTTGTTTAGGATAAACAAATATACTAACCTTATAATTTCTTAGGTACACATTAAATTACCTAAATTAACCACTGAAACAAGTTTTGAGTGTATATAACCTCCAAGAACTGGAGGTAGAAGAATGGAATATGAAAAAACTTTTAATAAAGCATGAAAAAAGCAAATATTGAAAAAATAAATACACTCTGATTCCATTTCTATTAGGTCAAAAAGCTCCAAAGCTAAACATTGTAGAGCCCTGATATCAATATATAAGAAATGCAGCAAAGAAAGGATCGCAAAGCATTTGGGGCAGGGATTCTCCCTGGGGGGAGGGAGAGGGCAGTGACAGCTAGAAGCAGCTGGGGTACCCAGGATGGCTGTTGCTCCCACCAGCTTTCATCATGCCAGTCCCTCATGGGCAAGCATACGCTGTATGTATTCGACATTTCACGTTACAAATATGTTATCATTGTTGCTTTGCAGCTTCCCACTCTTGCAAATTCCCACACATCACTGCCAAGGCATTTATTCAAAATCATCAGTGTCCTTTGGGGTCTGGGCAGGTGACCACCAAGAGCAAAAGGGTCACTAATGAGTTCTAAATCTCCATGCTGGCTGGTGCCCATGTCCCTCTTCAAGGGGGTCTGACTTGACACATTTGGGGTCCACCCTGAATTCATTTTGTTTAAGATCTTTTAGGTAATTCTAATGCATAACCAGGTTTGAGAGTCCCATAGCTAGGAGAATCCCAAGAAGAAAGCTGCTCTACTGGTAAGCCCTGCACAAAAGAACAGAAGAGGAAGCTCTGTGGATGGAAAACATTCTGGGCTGCATTCTCACTGGATAAATTCAGGAAAACTAATTTCATATAAAAATTAACTACAGAAAAACATGAAGGTCAAATCACAATATTATCATGAGGAAAGAAAGAAGAGGTAAGAATAAATTCCCTTGAATGACACATGTCCAATACACAGTCAGTCATCCTTATCTGAATAGGAAAAAAAAAAAAACTCCATCTGTATTGACCATGTACAGAATTTTCTCTTGTCATTGTCCCCTAAACAATGAAATATAAAAATTGTTTATACAGTATTTACATTGCATTAGGTATTAAAGTAATCTAGAGATGATGTAAAGCATAGGGGAAGATGTGCATAGGTTATACGCAAATATTACACCATTCTATATAAGGGACTTGAGCATGCGGGAATTTGGGTATCATTGAGGATCCTGGAACCAATTTCCTGTGAATACCAAAGGATAGTTGCCTATACAAGAACACTTTCAATAGATAATATTAAATTTATCAAAATGACTACTTGTTTAGAAGGAAGGAGAATGCAGATGAGGAATGAAAATAAACGAGAATATTTAGATAAATAGGGATAGCTTTGCTTCTTCCAGTAATAAGCCATGAAGGAGGAGTGACGGGGCAGCTCATGAACTCAACCTTCAGTAGTAGGGCTTTTTAAAAAGTGGAGCAAGGTCCAGCTCCCTAAGTAGCCTCCTAGAAAAGAGGTAAGATGACCCTAAAACCACCTTCCTGGTGAATGGGCTCAGCCAACAGCTAGTTGAAGGGAGTTGCTGAAATTCTAAGTCCCCAGAAGGAGTGGAGATAGGGCCAAGTTATGTTTGGAAGCTAGTCAGTGCAGGGAAGGGATCCCTCAGACCCTGGCTATATCAAAGATCAAGCCATCTCTTCCACCAGCCATGGATCATCAGAGGCACAGAGGAAAGGCTGAGAACTGACCCAGTGAACAAGGCCATGAGCTTCCCTTCCATCCAGACACTATTTTGGGAAGAGGAATAATGTTGGACAGCCCCAATGAGAGGGGAGAGGCAGTACTTTGAGTTTAAAATGATTGAATATTTATTAGAAAACAGAAGAGTTAAACTGGAAGATACTCTTAAACCAGAGGAAATGGACTTTTTAATAAAAAACATGACTCTTTTTTCTTTTTAATCATTATTATTTTAACTGATACATAAAAGTGTACAAATTTATGGGGTACCATGTGATGTTTCAATACAAGATTATCTTTGATTAAAAAATGATGTGTATTTCTTTAGTCATTAACAGGAAATAGGGGTCCAGAGTAAGATGGGATCATGTATCAAAACAAGCAAAGAAGTTTCAACTGTTGCACATAATTCTAGTAACAATTAATGTCTGGAGGAGACGCAGATAAAAAATATATGGATAAGGGTTTCTCAGCCAGCACACTACTGACATTTTGGACCAAATAATTTTCTGTTGTGGAAGCTGCCCTATACACTGGCCTCTACCTACAAATAACCAAAAACATATTCCAGTTGTGACCACCAAGAATATCTTCAGATGACATCAAATGTCACCTGGAGACATAATCACTCCCTGTTGAAAACCACTGCCATGGACATAGACAAGGAATCTCTAAAGCATGTCAGTAATTGAACAAAAAGAAAAGTTTTAGAACAGTAATACTATAGTGTATGATATAATTTATACAAAACAGTTTCTATAATAGTTTAAATTAAAATTTTTACAACTTTACAAATATAAAATCTATACAAACAAATGTTATGGTTTAAATGTGAGGTGTCCCCAAAAAAGTAGCTGTGTTAATGTAGAAATGTTCAGAGGTAAAGTGATTGGATTATGAGAGCTGCAACCTAATCAATCCATTCTAGTTTGAATGACCAGGTAGTAACTGAAGGCAGGCAGGGCCTGGCTGGAAGAGATAGGTCTCTCTCTCTCTCTCTCTCTCTCTCTCACACACACACACACACACACACACACACATACACACACACACACACACACACACACACACACACACACACACACATACACACACACTCCTTCCTGGCCCTGCCATTAACCCAGTAGTTTATTGGTTTTTCTCCCCTGGGCCCACAATGTTCTGCCTCACTTTGGGCCCAGAGCAATGGAGTTGGCCATCTAAGGACTGAGACCTCTGAAACATGAGCCCCAAGTAAACCTTTTCTTCCTCTAAGTTGTTCTTGTCAGGTCCTTTGATCATAGCAATGCAAAACAGCAAGAAGTTTTTTCTACTCTATCCCCAAGTCTAGAAGAATGTCTGAAACTTGGGCCTTTAATAAAGAGCACTGAATAAATCACTAACAAAAAAATTTAATCCCTTAACTAGCATTTATGGAATACTATCACTATGCCTAAGGATATGCTACAGATTTATAAACACAGTTCATTCAATCCTCACAATAATCCCTAAGGTCCTCTTATTCTCCCCATTTTATAAAGGGGAAAATTAGGCTGAGAGAGATTGAATTACTGCTAAGATCCCATAGCTAGTAAGTGGCAAAACGAGGATAGAAGAGCAGTATTCTTTTTAATATCAATCATATGAACGAAGCCTGCATTCCTATTAGACCACAGCTGTCAATTCTCCCCAGGATCACCCCATCCGCAGAGCCTTACATGGGAGCTCCCAGAGGAATACATGCATGAGGTGTGGATTAGCAGCAACAGTTCTTGCCCCAGGCCTGCTGTGCTTATGGCCTGCTGTGCTTATGGCCTGAACCAGGGGAATTCGGCTAGGAAGCCTGCTAAGGCCTCTCAGCTACCTGATATTCCAAATGAGCCCAGGCCAGGACTTCTGACACTGATCATTTATAAAGCTGATGAGGCAATACCCAGAAGGTCTAGTTTTGGTGGGGGCATGCCCAAGATGCCTGATGTGGAGGTGCGAAGTAATTGCAAACATCTGCAAACAGAAATTGTGCCCAGACTTGAGGGCAGGGTTCTTTCCAGATTGGGTAGACTTGTCCACATGGATTGGGAAATTAAATCCACTTCCTGTATAGCCAAGGAAGATTGGTTCCAGGATCCCTCATGGATGCTGAAATTCAAAGATGCTTAAGGACCTTATATAAAACAGCATAGTGTCTGCATATAGTCATCTCTAGATTGCTTATAACACCTGATAAAGTGTAAATGCTATGTAAATAGTTGTGATACTGTACTATTGAGGAAACAATGACAAGACAAAAGGCTGTACTTGTTCAGCATGTTGCAACCATTCTAGGTCCAATGGAATACATTTCCAATCTTTAGTTGGTTGAATCATGGATGGGAAACCCATGGACACAGATAATTGATTTATATTATCCTGTTGAAAGCAGGAGATTAAAGTCAAACAAATCCGAGTTTACAATTGTGTCCCTGCCACCTATGGCCTGATCTTGAACAAGTGCCCCTCTCTTCGAAGGTTAAAAACACTCACATTAGTTAACACCCAAAGCTGATGGCCACATAAAGAAAAACAATGCTGGTCAGGTATGGTGGCACATGCCTGTAATCCCAGCACCTCAGGAGGCTGAGACAGGAGAATTTCAAGTCCAAAGCCAGAGTCAGCAATGGAGAGGCACTAGGTAACTCAGTGAGACCCTGTCTCTAAATAAAATAAAAATAGGGCTGGGGATGTGGCTCAGAGAGGGAGAGGTCCAGTGGCCTCAATTCCCAGTACCCAAAAGAGAAAAAGAGAAACAATTCCAGGCGTATGATGCATGCTCAGTGACTGCTGCCAACAGTGGGGAATACAAACTTAACTGGCCCGGTCATCTCTCACACAGCTCAAAGATCAATGACAGAAAGTGAACAGAGCAACAATCAGGAAACTGAGGCAAACTCCCACCATACATATGTGTGCCCTTGATGGAGACTAAGGAGGGTTGCTCCTGTGCCTACCTGCAGGTGTCCAGCACTCCTCTGAAACTAGGTGCCAAAGTCCGCCTACATGCTACAGCGCCCCCTAGTGAGCATTTGCAGAATAGGACAGGCCAGAGACAGGAGACAGCCTCCTTTCCCATGGTTACAAGCTGGAAAGCAGAGAATAGAAAAGGGAGCAGAAGGGAGAAGGAAGCTTGTAGAAGGCAGCCAGGCTGGCAAACAAGCCCACATCTGCTTCCACCCTCTCACCATTAGCACTTTGCTCTTACAGGCAGGCATCTGCAGCTAGCACCCCAGTGGGATGGACCAGCATCACCCAGCTCCCGTTATTGTGCCCTGAGTGCAAATCCCACTGTGTGCTTCCTGACACCTCCCCTAATCATCCCCCACCCCCCCACCGCGATCCCACACAGAGGCTGTCAAACACCAACAGCAACTTCATGTTCACTTTCAAAATATTACTCCTTCAGCACGAATAGGCGGGCAGCCCCGGAAAAGGAAAGCGCTTTCTACTTTCCAAAGTCACTGTGCTCTAATGGACCCATAAATCCACATGTTAGCAAGTCCTCAAAGACCTGGGATTCCGTCCCCAGCCCCTCCTCCACCCCCATTCCGTCCGCTCAAATCATTAGCCCAGAATTGAACCTGAGTAACCAGATGAGCTCTTTTTATTTCTGTGCTAGTGCTTCACCCTGAAAAAGAAAGAAACGCAGGCAGGCCAGCCATGACGTTTTGCTTTTTATGGGTCTCAATTTATCTGACATGCATATTTCTTAAGGCTTTCACTGCGGCTTCGCCTCACCAGCCGGCAACTCCTCCATTACCGCTGAGCTATTTCTCATTCATTTTTGTGACTTTCCTTTCCTATTGCCACACTTTCCAGACGATATCATTAAGGAGGCTGGAATTATTAAGCTCTTCATTCTCAACAGTTTCTCAAAGCATCCTAAAGCCACAGAGATCGTGATGAATGAGTTCAAATGCTTTCATTTTTTATAATTCCTAATGAAATTTTACCACAGCTAACTGCTGAGACAAGGGCTTGCTTCTGTGTTGCACACATATTTATTGCCAAAAGGCAACACCCATGTGCACTGTGACATGCCGGGTTCTAAGCATGAATTCCCGGTCAGGTTTCTGTTACTATAACAAATACCTGAGATAAACAACTTATAAAGAGGAATGGTTTATTCAGACTTATGGGTTTTAGAGGTTCCAGATCATGATCAAGCAGACCCTTTTAGACCTCTGGTGGAGTACCAGATGGCAATGGCAAGAAATGTATTGGAGCCAAAACTGCTCACCTCATGGTCAGGAAGTAAAAGAAAGGAAGAGACTAAGGTTCCCACAAGCCTCTTCAAAGGCACAGCCCCAATAACTTGAAGACCTCCTCCTAAGTTCTACCTCTTAAAGGTTCCACCACCTTCCCCAAAACACTACACTGGGGACCAAGTCTTTAACACCTGGGCCCTTGGGATATATTCCAGATCCAAACTACAGTACCACTCTTCCAGGCAGAGGATGGCACCACCTAGCAAAATGACTTCTAAAAATGGCAATGCAAGAATCCTGTGTATCACCTCAATTGAATGTGCAAATTTATGGTATGATTATTATTATTTGTGTGTGTGGTACTGGGGAATGAATCCAGGGCATCCCCAACCCTTTTAATATTTTGAGACAGGGTCTTGCTAAATTGCTGAGCCTGGTTTTAAATTTTCAAACTTCCTGCCTCAGCCTCCCAAGTCACTGGGACTACAGGTATGTGTCACCATGCCCAGCTTCATTATTTGCATAAAGTTAGTCTCAGGGCTAGACTGGCTGCTTTGCTAGAGCAGAAGCCAGGTTATCTTCCTCTCTAGTGGCCTGCTCAGTACCATTCATCCTTTTCTGGCAAGGGAACCATGACTTTCTTCTGCTCTCACTTTACACAGATCTAATAGGGTAGACTGCCTACCCCCACTCCAAGAATGGCCATGTGGCTCAGGCCTACCTAACCAGATGGATCATCTTTCTGGCCACGGGATTGGGTCAGAAGTGGACATGGACCAAATCAGATCCAAAAAAGCAGACAATTGGGACTAATATTGGGACTGCTGAGAGAAAAGCATATCTTCTTTTGGCCTGAATCTTGGAGAATGTAGACATGCAACCTCCAAATGATGATTGCTTGAGAATGAAAATGTAGAGAGCAACAGAATGGAGAGATGGAGTGGGGCTGAGAAGCTTAAGCTCCCTGGATCAAGCAAAGCCTGAAGCCTCTACTTGTAAGTTTTTCAGTCATATGAGCTGAAAGTTGTTATATCTTTTTAGCTTGCATTTTTCTGTTACTTGCAAACAAATATAAGTTCCACGAGGGTATAAAAAAGATCAGTTTTGTTTGCCACCCTTTATCTTATAACATCAAAGTGTTCACCATACAATAGAAGCTTAATATTAATAAACAACTAATTTCCAGGCTTGGTGACACACACCTTCAATCCCAGCAACTCTGGAGGCTGAAGTAGGAAGACTGCAGTTTCAAGGCTAGCCTGAAAAACTTAGCAATACCCTGACTTAAAAGAAAAATAAAAATGGGCTGGGGGTGTAGCTCAGTGAGAGAACACCTCTGGGTTCAATCCTCAGCACAGCAATAATAATTATCAATGAATTAAATGCCTTAAACAAGGGAAGCTGCCCCCTAGTATCCATGTCTAAGTAATGTAACAATCCAAAATACCAACAATCAATTGCCTATTTCACTATACTTATCACCTAAGAACTTTGCAGACTGGAGACTCAAATGGTTCCCTTGAGGACTCCTGGAGAGGGCAGTGCCAACCTCAGGAGGTATAGCCACTTGCCCCACCCAGCCAGGAAGGAGGCATGGCAACTAAAACAGCTGACCCCACAGCCCAGAGACACCTGGGTGTCTCCTAGAGAAACAGCCATCTCTCCACCCTCAAGGAGATATCCTACACTGAAAAGGAAAAGATCGGATCTCCCCATCCTGCTCCCGGCTCCCTGGGGTAGTTACTTAACTTCCAGAGTCTCTATTTCCTCACCTGTGAGATGGTAACAGGCTGCACCTGGTCACAGGTAAAAGCACAGATTCTGAGCCAGATCGTCTCAGTTTGAACCCCACCTCCCCCACTTACTGACTGTTATGGTTTGGATCTACAGTGTCCCCCAAAAGCTCATGTGATCAGACAGTGAAAGAAGGTTTATAGGAGAAATGATTGGTTTATGAGAGCTTTAACACAGCTGGTGAATCAATCCCCTGATGGGATTAACTGAGTGGTAGTGAAATGGGTAGGGTGTGGCTGAAGAAGGTGGTCACTGGGGGCATGCCTTTGGGATATATATTTTGTATTTGGCAAGTGGAGTCTCTTTCTGCTTCCTGATCATCGTGTGAGCTGCTTCTCTCCACCAACACTCTTCCACCATGATGTCCAGCCTCATCTTAAGCCCTGAGAAATGGAGCTGGTGGTCCCTGGACTGAAGTAGGAAGACCTCTGAAACCGTGAGCCCTCAAATAAACTTTTCCTCTTCTACAATTATTTTGGTCAGGTCTTTTAGTCTCAGCAGCAGAAAAAGCTGACTAAAACACTGACTGTCAACTTTGGGCAAGTGGCTTCACTTGTTTATGTCTTGGCTTCCTCATCTGTGAAATGGAGCTAAAGCTAATAGCAAGGTTGCAGTAATGTTGTAAAAATGGAATAAGTTATGTAAGCACATATTTCAAGTGCTTAGAAGAGTGCCTGGCACACTGTAAGCACCGTGTGCATAATCAACAGCATCACTTCCTATTCCAAGGGTTGTGTGAGGAGTAATGAAATACATGCTCCTTCAGTATGTTTACTTAACATACTGCCAACACAAAGGAAAATTAGTCAAAACATAAAAAGACAGCATGATCCCATAGGTAAGGTCAACCACCACACCCCACAGATAGGAGCCAGTACACACTTGAGGACAGGTATAGTCTAAGGTCCCCTACCCAGTCCCCACTGATCCACATGGTACCTCTGGGCACCAGCAGGTACACACAACCCTGTACAGTGTACAGGGGTTGGAAGCAGAGAAGGCACTGGAATTCAGCTGAGAGGAAAGAGTATTGTATTGGGAATACCAATACAAGCTAGGCTTTCCTAAAGCCAAAAATAATTTCATTCTTCTTTGTTATTCCTTTTTGAGACTATCTAGCCAATGCACACTTTTAAAAATGAACCATATTCTTTTATGTCTTAATTCGACCACCTTAAGCAAGAACTTAAGAAGAGACTGGGAATGTAATTCTGTGGTGCTTTTCTAGTACATGCAAGGCCCTGATTGGATCCCCAGCATTGCAAAAAAAAGAAAGAAAAAAAAATCTTAAAAATAAAGTGTTTCAGCTGACCTACCTTTTTCTCCTTCAGAAAGTTTTTCATTTGAGATAAGGGTTGGTGGAAAATTTCCTTTCCAAATTCTGCTCAGGAAAGGAAAATTAGTAAGTTCACTTGACATGCTAACTGGTCTTCCAAATGGCCTTTATGTTACACCTAATGGCTTTTCAAAAAAATTCCAAGATGATTGTCATTCTTATAATGAAAGAAAATTTGGACCTCTACTTTTTTATTGGAAGACTAAATAAGTATCATATTCCTTTTGTGCATAGGCATTCAATGTCATCTTTTTCTTTATTTCTGAGTGACAGCACTAACTTAGGGAGTGCCTTCAAGGCATGAAGTACCATTGTACATGATTCAGCTCCTACTACTCATCCCCAAATTCCACCATGTTTGTAAAGTGGAGGCATTTATTGAATGTCAGACATGTTCTAAACACTTTATAAATATTACTACATTTAATCCTCATAACGCCACCAGGTATTATTATTTTCCTCATCCTGGTTTCCTCAGCAATTCCTTGCCTAACATAGATTTTTGTGCCCATGCTCACACTCCCAAGGTCCTTAGCACCCCTTCCTGGTTGCCACCTCTCAACAGAGTGATTCCAAAGCTTCACCATCATTTCCTCTTCTCCCACTGACCTTGGAAACCAAAGAGAGGGGTCTGGACTGACTTGCTCTCCCTGTATTGTCCCCAGAAACTCTAGCTTTTGAGAGTAAATCATAAGGAACAACAAGAACATTCCCAAATATTCCCTCAAACTAGATCAAGAGAACAGTGTCCCAGCTCTGCTTTGTAAGATGGAACAAGGAGGATTGAGGGTTAGGCTGTGCCTAAGAAATTCATAGTAAGGGATTTCAGTTTTTTCAAGAAGGCAGCCAGAATGGAGTAGGAGAAACAGAGCCAGGAAACTACATTGTGTCCCAGCTCCTGTGATTACTGCTGGGCAAAGATGGGTCAGTTTTCCAAGCTCTCTAGTCATCTGTAAAGGGCCAACCATGCCCAGCTCCAGGAGAAATTGACAGCACCATGAGATGGTACATATCAAACCACTCTACATCTACGCTGCAGGACTACAGGGAAGCGGCATGCTGGAAGAGTGGCCAACAGTCAGCCCTGGTCAGCCAGTGCAGCCCCTTCCCTCTCTGTGTGGCTCAGAGAGGAGGCAACATCCCAGTGCATGCAGCAACAGGGCCAATCTAAGACTCCATTACAGTGAGCTGCTCCCAGGACACAACCATTTCCACCTCACAGGGGCTGACTCCTGCAGAATAACTGGTGAGTCTCCCTGTCATCCACAGGGACCTGGGAAGGCCATTAGGAAAAGAATCACCACTACTCAATCTTTAGCTTCTGGACCAACAATGCCAACAGCAACAGAGGAGTGAGCAGGAGGAAGTCCAATGGTCGAAGAAACAAAGAACATACTAGTTCCTCAGCTCACGGACTAGCAGGGGCCCACTCTATGGCCAGTCCTGCAACATGGCCAATGCTTGTGACCACCTGGGACACTGGAATACACTGGAGTCTTGACAGGAAGGGCTTGCCCTCAGAAACACCCTAAATTACAGATACCCAAAGACTCTCTCATTGAGGGAATGTTCAGTCCAACAAGAGTGCCCCATAGCTAGCTGAAACCATCAAAAGCTATTTCTTCTATTGAAGTGACTTGTATCTAACTCTTCAGAACCCCATTCCTGAACCCTGGTTCTGTCTCTTTAACAGTTCCCTCTTCTCAAGTCAGAGATCCAGAGATTGAGAGGTAGCAGCTCTACTCTTCCACCTATTCTACCCCCTAGCTTCTCTTTTCCAAGACAAACATGCCCCAAGTAATTCTTTTTTTTTTTTTATTGTTGGTCGTTCAAAACATTACATAGTTCCTCATACATCATATTTCACAGTTTGATTCAAATGAGTTATGAACTCCCAATTTTATCCCGTATACAGATTGCTGCATCACATCAGTTACCCTTCCATTGATTGACATATTGCCTTTCTAGTGTCTGATGTATTCTGCTGTCTGTCCTATTCTCTACTATTCCCCCTCCCCTCCCCTCCCCTCCCCTTCCCTTTTCTCTCTCTACCCCTTCTACTGTAAATCACTTCTTCCATTTGAATTATCTTGTCTTACCCCTCCTTTCCTCTTATATGTCATTTTGTATAACCCTGAGGATCGCCTTCCTTTTCCATGCGATTCCCCTTCTCGTTTCCTTTCCCTCCCACCTCTCAACCCTGTTAATGAAAATCTTCGTCTCAAGCTCTTCGTCCCTACCCTGTCCTTGTTTCCTCCCCTTATATCAGAGGAGTCATTTGGTATTTGTTTTTTAAAGATTGACTAGCTTCACTTAGCATAATCTGCTCTAATGCCATCCATTTCCCTCCAAATTCTATGATTTTGTCATTTTTAAATGCAGAGTAATACTCCATTGTGTATAAATGCCACATTTTTTTAATCCATTCATCTATTGAAGGGCATCTAGGCTGATTCCACAATCTTGCTATCGTGAATTGTGCTGCTATGAACATCGATGTAGCAGTGTCCCTGTAGCATGCTCTTATTAGGTCTTTAGGGAATAGACCGAGAAGGGGAATAGCTGGGTCAAATGGTGGTTCCATTCCCAGCTTTCCAAGAAATCTCCATACTGCTTTCCAAATTGGCTGCACCAATTTGCATATATAGACTTTACCACCCAAGTAATTCTTTAAAATGACCATTGTGACTTGTATTCCTTCCCTTCCCTCAAACACATTTGGATGCACTGTGGCATAATGCAAGACAGCAATGGGCACAAGAGGTCTAAAGGTCCAGGACCCCTTCTAGAACCTAGCTCTGTGACTTTCAGCATTACTTGCTCAATATGCTCTGAGGTCTCAGTGTGAAAAGGTTCCCATTACACTTTGGAGCTCTTACTTTGCACAGGAAAGCCACCCCTCAGTGCTGGGCTCCCTGAAGACTACACTGTCCTAGTGGATGGGGAGCATCTCTTCTCTGGGCTCTCACTTAGTGCTTATCAGAAAAGGCATCAAGCCAGTAATACCTCACCTGAGTGTACCTGACCTCACATAATCCCATGGAAGGCCATTCTTGAGGCCCATTCTCAGCACACCTGAGCAAAATCCCTCAGGAATAATTTACCAATGCCAACTACATCATCTAACACAGAGCCCTATTCTGTGCCAAGCACTATAGGCAAGCAGCAAGACAGCTGGGGGGGTAGTTGCCAAGACAATAAACCATGGACCATATTGCAACTCTTTTCTAGAAGTAAAGCTCAGGAAGAGAAATGAACTCTGAATGAGTCAATGTTCAGACAGAGGACAGTCTTAATAATTTTAGATACAGGTCGGAGCCCAAAAATAGATTTTGCCCAAAGCTAAGCATATATGCATTGGCATTTCTCAGGAATAGTTTTATATAATTGGAAGTCTCTTAACTCCTGAACATAACAATGAGCAAAGGAGAAAAAAGAAATTGCTTTTTCACCACTCTTTTAACAGAGGAGACTTTGTTAGGAACACTGGGTCCCAGTTCCCATCACTATCTCCCTACCTACCCCATGCTCTGAGCCCATTTCCACACATTCTGCTTCCCAGCAGAGGTGGGTCTCTGGTGGTTGAGCTCAGGCTCCAGGTGACATCAACACTTGTAGAAACTGGGCTCCTTAGAGGGGACAAAGGATTTTTGTTGACTCCTGCAAAGTGGACATAATAATGCTAGTTTCACAGGTAGGAAACCAAAATACACATCCAAGGTCACATAGCTGTAGGTTCTAGAATAACTTTGTATTTTCAGGCCCCTCGTGCACTTTGTGGTTTGGATCACAGAACACGTACAAATGTTTGAGGAAAGGAAGTAGAAGTCCCAGTAGTCATTTTTTACTTGCATCTAAAATCCAGCTAAATTAACTAGGAATGTTTTACCAAGAAAAGATTTATATTGGGATTGTGATAAATTGCATTATTGGCTCAAATTCTTCTTCTCTCCCTGTCTCCACATCCTTTGACATATGACTTCGAAGTTCCTCACAAGAGAAAGACAAAATATATTTTCCTGCCTCTCAACTCTGTGACATATTATGGCCAACAGCATGAGGCAGAAGTGACAGTGTGCTGCTGCTAAGACTAGACTTTAAGATTGACTGACGAGCTGCCAATTGCTTGCTGGTATCTGGACTATTACCAGGAGCAGAGCATGCCTGATCTAGCCCGGGGGCCCCAGGAGAAGCTTGAGAGATACATGGAGCAGAGCCTCCCCAGCAAATATGCCTAGATATGCCCAAGAGAGAGTAAGAACCCTCAACCTGCAGTAAAAACTCCCTGAACTGGGGCTGTGGCTCAGGAGTAGTGCACTTGCCTGGCATGTGTGAGGACTGGATTTGATTCTCAGCACCACATATAAATAAATAAAATAAAGATCTATCAACAACTAAAAATATATTTTTTAAAAAATTAATTTAAAAAAAAAACTAAAAATTTGCCTGGTGCAGTCTGCCTGAGGAGTAGTGAGTTCCCAGTCTCTGAAGGATTAATACAGAAGGAGCCCAATCTCCTCTGACAGTGAATTCCTACATTGGGAGGGTGGTTGGAACATACCGATAACTGTTCCCAGGCTTTTGCTCTTCCAAGGACAATATATAAAAATAACTACTGTTTACTACCACCATCAATTCATAAAAGATAGGATGTTTTAACACTAAAACTGAAGAAAGGAGACAATCTTAGAATACAGAACAGTCGTTTCTAAGCAAAGACTCTTGGCCATCCTCCATATGTGAGCCTTTTTTCTTTCATTCTGTCACAGATCAATGAAGATTTGGTCACTAAATAGCTCCCTTCCCTGTATGAGCAAATTTCCAGAATGTTTTATGTAGGAATAAGGGAGAACATGAAATCAGTTACATAAATTGTGATTTAAATCTTGGTTCTGTTTGTTCTATGACAACATAAAATTAGCTTTTTCTCCATCAAGGTAGAAAAAAAGCTAAAGACAAATTTGAGCACCTCCACTGCGCCTTCTCCATTGGCCACCACAGGCCTCGCTGAGCAATCAGTGCAGCTGTCAATCCCCTACTTCCACAGAAGGTTTGAGTTGCACTCTGCAGGCATCTGAGGTGCTGTGCTCTGCTCCCATGGCAATAATAGTGTGTGAGTTAAGAGGAAAGTGGTGATTCAAATGGAGGCTCCATGGGGGCTTCAGGAACACATGATGTGACAGAAGTGAGGGGCAGGGAATCCCGGGGACCAGCTCCAGGGGCACATATCTCAGTCACTTATATTGACCACCTTCTCTCTGAGCCATAAGGAATCAATTAATAGATGCTACTGTCATACTCTACCACACTGTGGAAGCCAGGCTGGTTCTGGCTAATGAAATGTGTGCAGTAATGGCAGGTATCAGTTTCAGGTAGAAGCTCTAGGGTCACCGTATGGCTCACCAAGTCTTTTTTTTTTTTTCCTTCTAATTTAACATGGGACTATCAGAGTTTCCAACAGAGGTGGCTCCCTTGGTTTGAGGCCCAGATGAAAGTCTAAAATCAACCCCTGGGGCTGGGACTGTGGCTCAGCAGTAGTGCATCTGCCTGGCATGTGTGAGGCACTGGGTTTGATTCTCAGCACCATGTATAAATAAATAAAATAAAGATCTATCGACAACTAAGAAAAAAATTTTAAAAGAAATCAACCTCTGATGGGCATGAGACATCGGTAAGAAATAAACCTTATTTGTGGTTGGACTGCAAATTGGTGCAACCACTATGGAAAGCAGTATGGAGATTCCTCAGAAAACTTGAAATGGAACCACCATTTGACCCAACTATCCCACTCCTCAGTTTATACCCAAAGGACTTAAAGTCAGCATACTTCAGTAATGCAGGCATGTCAATGTTTATAGCAGCTCAATTCACAATAGCTAAACTATGGAGCCAACCTAGGTGTCCTTCAATAGATGAACGGATAAAGAAAATGTGGTATATATACTCAATGGAATATTACTCAGCTTTAAAGAACTGTGAAATTATGGCATTCGCCAGTAAATGGATGGAGTTGGAGAATATCATGCTAAGCGAAATAAACTAATCCCAAAAAACCAAAAGCTGAATATTTTCTCTAATATGCGGATATTAATCATAATAAGGCTGGGGGTGGGGGCACTAGAGAAGAATAGTGTTACCTTAGATTAGGTAGAGAAAAGTGAAGGGAGGGAAGTGGGGATGTGGGGATAGAAGAGGTAGTAGAATGAAACAGACATTATTACTGTATGTATATATGTGACTACATGACCAATATGATTCTACAACATGTACACTCAGAAAAATGAGAAATTACATCCCATCTATGTATGATATATCAAAGTACATAAATGCATTCTACTGTCATGTATAACTAATTAAAACAAATAAAAATCAATTAAAAAACTTATTTAATGGAAGTCATTGAGATTTGGGGTGCATCTGTTACTTAGGTACAACCAAGCTGACCTACACATTGCGACCTATACAATGGTGATGCCATTAGTGGGACTGGAAAGCTCCACAATAGTGACACCAGAGGAAGACGGTGAGTTTGCCTTAGGTGTGTTTCTGCACCTGAGCCCTAGGCAGGTGGAAGGCAGGAGGAGGGGTAAAGACAGAGGTGCCTGTCCCCATGGAGCACATGGACAACTGGGAAGGCAAGACAACCCTTGCATGTGTGGCTCTGATTGTTCCTAGGCTCTGAGGGGACTCATGCACATAGCAGGGCCCCATGTAGAGAAGCAAGGGCTATTCTTTGGAATTGGAAACCTGGGACCTAATCCCAGCTCCGACGCTTCATTCCCACCTTCAGCCATTCCCGTCATGGATACTTACTATACCAGGCACTAGGGGAACAGACAAGGCCCTGAGCCTGACAGGCTCACATTCAGGTAGGAGAACAGAAAACAAGAAATAAGACAAATAACAATGGGGTGAATGCCTTTAAGGAACTAAACAGGGCAAATTAAGGAAAACTGTTTCAGGTAACGAGTTCTCAGGAAAGAACTCTCTGAGGAGGGGACAGGTCAGAGGAAAAATAAAGATGTGTCAGCCATGCAAAGAACTGGGGAAAGAGAACTAATTCAAGCAGAGAAATCACAAGAGCAAAGGGCCGAGACAGAAAGAAGATGACTCATTTGGGGAGCACAAAATAAGTTCAGAGCTTTGAGAGAAAATTCTGGCATGTGGAGATTGAGTAGGACCTGTCACCTGGGGACATGTGGGCTCCAGGACGGAGTTTGGTTTTCACTGCATGTATAGAGAGAAGTAGGAGTGAGGGTACTGGCATGGGAGTGACAGGAACAAATTATATTTAAAAGATTTTCAGGATGTTATGTGGAGGATAAATCATGGAGGCCCCCAGTGAGAGAGACAGACCAACAGGGCACCCCATAGCCTGGATGGGTGGCCACCACTTTTGTGACCTTCAGCAGTCCTTCTCAGCACTGCATCTCAGCTGTGTGTCTGTAGAGTGCCAGCTGCCTGCACCTCATAGTTCATAAGTGCTTTGGGCTCCTGGAGGTGGGGATGAAGGTGCAGATGGCTCACCCATGCCCGCCCAGGCATGATTTCTTCTAAATGCCACAGCTGCCTCTCCTGGAGCCAGAAGCCACGTCCAGAGCTTGCCTGTGAGGGCCTCCCTCTGCCATCTGCCCATCAACCCTGGAGATACCCCAGTCTCTAGTGCACATCATGACTCTGGGTTCATCTCTCCATCTGGAGAAAACTGAGAAGACACAGAAGCTCGCCAGGAAGCAAGGAGGTAGTTCACAACATCAGAATAAATGCAGGGGAA
Source organism: Urocitellus parryii (assembly GCF_045843805.1). Taxonomy (NCBI): domain Eukaryota; kingdom Metazoa; phylum Chordata; class Mammalia; order Rodentia; family Sciuridae; genus Urocitellus; species Urocitellus parryii. Next base: position 168,028,731 of record NC_135535.1, on the reverse strand, counting down.
ATGCAGGCCAAGGGTGAGGCCAGTCAAGCTCCCGGGAGACTGGCAGACAGGAAACAGGCAGGTAAGGGTCAAATGGATGATAATGGTAGCAGGGAGATCATTTCTATCCAGGGGAGCTCCCAGGCAAACCTGAGCTCAATGCTGGCTAGGAAGGGAAGGTTCAGGGAGCAAGGTCAAGATTCAGCTTCCCCAGAGGAACTAGATGGTCTCTGCCCAGCTGCTAGAGGGTGAGGCCACAGGCAGCCAAGAGGAGACATCCCAGCTGAGACCGTCCTGAATCAGCCAGCCCCATCTGGCCCTCTAGCTGCTCAGAGACACATGAGCAAGCTCAGCCAAGATCATCTGAGCCCAACCCAAACTAGAACTGCCACACTGATCCAGAAATTCATGAAAAAACAATAAATGCTTGTTTGCCTGAAGCTGCTGACTTCTGGGGCAATTTGCTTTGCAGCAATACTAACTGATACAGAGGGGACTGGTGGCTGGTAACCACTCCTATTTCCCTGTAGCCAGTCTGCTGAAGTCACAGTGCTGTTTCTTTGCTTGAAGTCACTACGTAAGCACATCACTGGAGTGGAGTCATGAGCAGTGAAATGTACTCTTGAACTTGACTTTCAAGTTCCTTGGCATGTCTTATGAAAACCTCTTCCTCTCTCTGTGCCTCAGTTTCTTATCAATAATGGAGGGATTGAATGACTTTCAATACCTAATCCTCTGTGTTTGGACAACTCTAACCTCTCTATTCAGCCATCTGTCATCTAATCAACATGGATTTTTTCAGAGTTTACAGTGTTAGGCTGTGGCCAGAATCCCAGGGTACAGGCTTAGACACAAAGCTGTGGGTCTTGCCCACCAGGATCTCTGTACCCACTGAGAACTCACTGCCTTGTAAGTATTGGGAAGATGCCTTAAAGGAGCCTTGATGGCCCAGGAGGTCACATGGTGACAGCAGTAGAAAGGACTCATGTTTACCTTTCCCAGCAGATATAGTGGTCCAGCACACCAGGTGCCTCCAGGCTCCTAGACTCCTGCTGGAGCTGCTGGGGCCACAACAGAGGCATCCTTGAGCCTAAAGACTTGGTTATAGCTACCCTTCATGACCCATGCTCCAGCCAGAGAGTGGCAGATGTGTATTCACTCATCTCTTCTCAAGCCCAGAAAATGGCCCTACCATGGAACCAGGGAGCGATCGACTTGGTGTTCCTCTCGAAGCCAGCTCGGCGAGGCAGCTGCTCCTCCTTAAACCAGCGGACAATGACTTCTCTGGAGAGTGGACGCAGTGGGCGCTCCCAAGTCCTGCTGAGAAGACAGGGAAAGTGGAAGAGTCAGGGAGGGATGGAGGAAGGAGGGAAGGGGAAGATAGGGAATAGGAAGAAGTGAGAGGGAGGAGGAAGGGAGTGGAATGAAAAAGGAAGGGAGGGAGAAGGGGAAGAGGAGACTCTGAGCATGAATAAGCACAACAAGTCCAGGTACTTGTTGGCACTTTGCAGATTATTATGTAGCAGCTATTATTGTTTTTCCCCCAAAGGACACTGTTAACACTTGCTGCAAATAATACCACACAGGTGAGAGTAGAAAGAGAATAAGAGATAACCAAAGCAGGGGAAAGCCTTATCCTTCCCTGGCATAGGCCAGGACATAAGCATCAGCATCAGCAAATAAGGATGCTAGCAGAGCAGGAGCAAATTTATTAATGTGGGAGTGTCCTCTACCCACCACTAAAGTGAGTTCTGATTTTTTACCTCCCATGCGTTCCCTCTGCCCTGCCCTGTCCCTGAGGGGACACCTGCCTTTGCCATGTAGCTCCTGTGCTTTTGTGAACAGAATCAAGAAAATGCACAGAAAGAGACCAAAGAACATTAATTTGCCCTGGAAATGCTGATACTCTCCACCCAGGAAATAAAGAACATAAGGGAGAGGAGAGAGAGGGGAAGGGAACAAAATTTCACCATGGCCAGGATATCAGTGAGGGATGGAAGATGGAGGGAGAGAGGAAGAAGCAGCAGCAGGTGAAGATCTGAGTGATAAATTGGACACTTTTCATATTTTCTCACAAGAAAGTGAGGATTTCCATTGCTTTTGTTTCTGAATGGTGGTTCTTGAATGCACAGAAATTGGGCCACATAAGACCCCTGTCGTATCTGAGTTATACTAAAATAAAGCACATTTGGGAGTTAGAGAGCACATGCCAGGTAACAGGCCAGGCACCCAACAACTGTTTGCTGAATAAATATGTAGTAAGACCACCCTGTGTTAATTTTTGCTCTGAAAACACAAGTCCTGAAGAACAAAGCCTTGGCCCACCTTGGACATCCTTAGCCTCTTCACTGGTAGGAACCTGGTAAATTCTTATTTTGTCACTACTGTCTACCTACTCGTTGTGGCATTGGTTTCCTTTTTTAAAACAAACAACTGTTTGTTGCCATTGGTTTCCTTTTTTAAAACAAACAACTTTATATTTTCTTTGTACCAACATTTTGACGCTGAGCACAGTACCTCCTTTCAAGCCTCAGAATAGACCTACTTACATACACATGTATATGCAAACACACACACACACACACACACACACACACACACACACAGTACTGAACACTGTAGAGTTCAGAAAAGATTCTGGAAAAAAGACAAAGGATGAAGTTACATTTCACAGCTTATAGCCAGTGTATCTGTCCAGGCTCTGCTTCTCCACCTCTCCACCCCGGAGCCAGTCCTGCTCTCTACTCTGTCCTCCCATGGGAAGGTCCCCTCCTTCTCAGTACCCTCCGGTGCCATTCCTCTCAACTAAGCAACACAGGGCAGACCATCCTCTTCCTCTACATTTGTATTCCCCCCAAAATAACTGTGTCAGAGGAAAGAATCCTTAGTTTCTAGGACTCTGTCTCCTTAGAAGGTAATAGGAAGGTTAAAAATAACAGCAAAAAAAAAAAAAATGCACTCCCTCTTGTCCTTCTGTTTCCAAGCAGTAAAACTGAATTGTTTCTACATAGAGTTTTGATTTTTATTTATGTTTTTTTGTAGTGCTGGGGATTGAACCCTACGCCTTGCATGTGCTAAATGCATGCTCTACCAGCCCTTTTACATTTACATCTAAGCTACATTCCCAGCCCTTTTTTTTTTTTTCATTTTAAAGGCTGGACAGGGTCTTGCTAAGCTACCCAGGCTGGCCTCAAACATGTGATTCTCCTACCTCAGCCTCTCTGCAGAATTGCTAGGATAACAGGCATGCACCACCACACTCAATCTAAACAGAGAATTTCTAAGCAGGGAATTTGATTCCTCAGAATATAAATGCTAGGGCAGGTGCTCCAATGGGGCCACCTGGCCAGAAGCTTCATTTCTGCACCTGTGACTCTCCTCCTATCAGTAATGTGGGTCTACCCCTTAGCACAGACAGACAAAGAGGTGCTGGGCAGGGCCAGCACCATCAAACCGAGGTCAGTGGTGCTGGGAGGACAGATGTACACCTCTCTGTGTGCCCAGTCCTGTTGCTCCAATTACCTGGCATCTTGACCCCCTCAAGGCCTGCTGCAGGGCCACCCCTTCCCTACTGACCACACAGCCAACCTGGAGCCAAGTTGCACCATAGTTCATATGGTTCTATCATCTGGGCAAATTATGGGTTTCTTAAAAAAACACACACACACACACACTCACACACAAAAGTGGAGGTGAGCTTTTCTAACTATTCAGAAAACATAACAAAATTAAACCTCAGGAAAAATCAAGAATTTCTACATGATGGAAAATTCCATCACAAACATCAAAAGATCAATGACAAGCAGAGAAAAAAAATACTTATCACAAACAAAGAATCCTTTTCCCTAACATGTAAAGAGTTCCTAGAAATTGATAAAAAAAAAAAAAAGTTAGTTTGACAAAGCACTGTTGGCCGGGCTAAAGAATAAGAGTGTGCTGATATAAGGAGGATGATTCATAGTGGGGCTGGGGCAGGGAGCAAGAGAGGAATAGACAAACTGTAGTTACGGCAATGGGGTGGGAGGGGAAGGGAGAGGGCATGGTGGTAGGAAAGACAGTGGAATGAGATGGACATCATTACCCTAAGTACAAGTATGAAGACACGAATGGTGTGAATATACTTTGTGTACAACCAGAGATACGAAAAATGGTGATCTGTATGTGTAATATGAACTGTAATGCATTCTGCTGTCATATATAACAAATTAGAATAAAAAGTAAAATTTAAAAAAAGAAGAAGAGTGTGAATTGGTACCAGTCTTGAGGAGGGCAAGCTGAATTGTTAATGCACTTAGACCTTGACCCAGTGATCCCACTTTTGAGAATTCCTCTTTCAGATAATGATTGCATACATATAATTTCTATCATTCTGTCATTCATTCAGGGCACTGTTGGTTATAACCAAAGATTTGAAACAACACTAATGTCCACTAATAGAGTTTTTGATAAATAAATTACAGCACATCCATGCAGTAGAATACTGGGTAGCTATTAGAAGCGGGTGGGGGTGGGAATAAGACTTTTCATGTTGGTGACTCTAAAGAGAAGCTGGGTGGGCACAAAGGACACTAAAGAGCCATAATGACCTGTGGGGAAGAGGGACTTTGGCAGATGGAATGCAGAGGAGGCAGTCAGATTCTTCTTGGTGCAGTCTACCTTATTAAACTTTCTGCTTTGAGAACCTTACATGACAAGAAAGGAAAGGAGTGGGGAGAGAAGGAGGGAAGAACTGGAGACCTGGTCAGCTCTCCCTGGACTGCAGGGGAAGGAAACAGGAGGTTATGAATAATCTCAAACTCCAATTAAAGCACAATTCATACCACCCCCACTCTCTGGTGGTGAACTGACTTCCAAAGTATTCCCTGTAGTAAAGGGAGCAGCAGGTGCTCACCACCCACCTCTGGGCCCTGCCTGTTGTTTTTTTTTTTTTTTTTTAATTCCCCTGAATATAAATGCAATCATGTGGAATGGGGTCTAAGAGGAGCCAAACTCCAGGGCTGGCCTTCAGTGGGGACAAGTGGAAGGTTCAGAGGCCCGCCACAACCTCTTGACCTTTAGTCCTGGCAATCATGGGCAGTCCTTGCTGAACAAACCTCCTGGGGACACAAAGGTATATGAGGACCCTCCTGTACTCAGCCACACCTACTATGCAAATCTGCTATTCAGACAGGATAAACCAGCATCATTGGTATGTAGAAAAGGCCCAAACCCTGGATTCTGGGTTGTTGGGCCTTATTACACCAATCTGAGGCCTTTCGTTATAACTTGCTGACTAGGGCCCATGGCTCTTTAGGAATTAAGAATTGTGTGCATTTTGAGGTATTTATATTATATGCACATTTTGAGGGGAAGAAGGTATCCAGCTTTCTTCAGATTGTCAAAGGGACTCAAAGGACTCTAAATTGTTAGAAATTTCCAAACCCCATCCTACTGCATCTTCTTCCACACCGAACACAGACTAGGCACACAGAGGGGAAATTACTAGCAGGTCAGGGGCAGAGCCCAGAATGGAACTAGGTGTGGCATGCCCCAGTTCAACGCTCTCCCCACAACCCCACAAATGTCAATGTGGAGCCTCGACTCACCTCACAGGCACAGCGAGGGGTGGTGGTGGACCAGGACCAGGAAGATGGTGGTAGAGTCTAGATTCCTGCTCATGGTTCTGGCCGAGCTCCTGGAACATGGAGCTAAGGCCAGCAACTGTACCCTTCTGGATGGCACGGAGTGAGTGGCGCCGGTACTCATCTCTGGCATGCTGGGCCCCACGGCTCCTCTCCTCATCAGCTGCCTTGGACCTGCGCACTGAAAAGGGGGAGATGGTGTATTGGTCTTCACCTATGGCCCAGGCTATAACACTGTGCACATACAGGTGGATTCTCTAGAAGCTGGCCACCAGACCTATTTGTGCTACAGGGGGGTTTGGAGCCTCTGGAAATAGTAGGGCAGGCTTAGCCCTAAAAGCATGGAGGAAGGGCAGAATCTTTTGATAACTTTCACTCTTCATGTATAAATACATGAAGGTATTTATAGACTCCAAGACACCCTTCTTTTTGGCTTTCCACTTTTTCATGTTCCTCAAGGTAGAGCCCTGTCACAGCCAAATGGCCTTGAAAAGGCCAGTATATTGCTGCTTCAAAAACCCAGAAAAGTCTAGACTGAGGAAATGAAGGAAAAAGAAAAAGTCTATTGAAGTCAAGGCCTGCCATTAAAATGAGTTATTTTGTGGTTTGATTGCATCTTGTCACACCCCTATCTGCCACTCAAATCCATAAGTTCTTTGTTAGAAAACCCCAAAGCTAGCTTTGGTCTTCTAATTGTGCAAGGCTAGTCATTGTCCTGATTCAGCAGTTCACCTTCCCCTCTTGGAGGAAAATGATACTTGTAGTCCACTTGTCCTCCACCTCCATTCAACGGTCACATAGCAACAACCCACCACCTATCAAAAACTGCATTTTTATTAGTATTTGGAAGATACAAAGTAAGTTGCCCTAGTCCCAGAATAAATCATTTCTCCTTCACAGGTAGTCAAAGAACTTTTTCTGGGAGGATATCATAACTGAGAAAAAAAGTCTGTCTTTAAGAAAGTATTTATAGAAGTACCCCTCATGGAAGTCACATACAGAATATCCACTTGGCTGTGAGCTCCATGAGGGCAGATAGGGAATTTTCTTTGATCTGCCCATTATTGGATTCCAGTGTCTGGAAAGAGTTGGCAAGCAATACACATTTTTGGATGCCTGAATGCACCTGATTAAGTTTTTAACTTTGTATTTGGCCTTGAGCTGGATCAAGAGATAACAAAGAGACAGACCCTTATTTCAAAGCTCTCTAGGCCAGGGTAGGAAAACAAGATAAGTAAATATCTCCACCTTAATGAAGCAGAAGCAGGCCGTGAGCATGTAGGGTCTGCAGCCCTCACAACCTGCTAGGGAGCTAGAACCATAACAGAGGGGAGAATTGAACTGGGCTATGCTATAAGGTAGATGTGGTTTGTTCCCATCAAAACTCATGTTGAAATTTGGTTGCCAGGTAGTGGTGTTGGGAGGTGAAGCCTTAAGAGGTACTAAGATTTTTTTCTGTAGTGGGCTAGTTTCTATGGGATAGATTATCCAAAGGTTGTTATAAAGTAGGTCTACTCCCTTGTTCCCTCCCTCTCTCCCTTGCTTTTGCACTTCCAGAACCATGAGAAAAAAATAAACCTCTTTACTTCATGAATTACTTAGTCTCAGCTATTCTATTATAGCAACAGAAAATGAACTAAGACTGTCTGGAAAGATCAAGAGGAGTTTAGCAGAGAAAGGAAGAGGAAAAGGCCATTCCAGGAAGAAAAGCTGTGTTTGGGGTCCCATTGACTCCTCTGTAAGTTTCAGATAGTAAGAACACCATGAAACCTGCCTCGCATTGTCGGGAGGAGGTTCAGACAAGATCAAGATGCCCTGGGACAGGCTTTGCACTGCTTTACAAACTAAACGGCAAACTAAACATTAGAAGCTCATGCCCTACAAGGAATTCTGGAAGTTGCAGAGAGACACAGTGACACTCAAGTGATTAATAGACAGGGGTTTTGCTCCTGGCTCCCTGTTTGGCTTGGGACAACTTCTCATCTCTCTGGGTCTTAGTTTTCCCTCCCTAAAAAATGGAGCCAGTAGCATCCTCATCCAAGGACTGCCAAATAGCTAGTTTACTCTAGAATCATGCCCTTATCTGTGCTCAGGGCTCCCGCTCAGTTTTCTGACACAGCGGTTGTTTTTCCTCTTGACAGAATCCCCATGAGCAGTTACACAGCTCCATAAGTACAACCAGGCTAGTTGTTGAAAGAGAAAGGATTTTTACCTATTTCAACAACAGGCAAGGTGTCTGCATTTATTCAGCACGTGTCTTAGGCCTACTCGGTGCCTTTTCCATGCTGTATAGGGACACTGCTTTTACTGCAAACGGAGCACTATACAGCTCCTGGGGGCACATTCACAGCATGGTCACCATAGAAGTGTACAGTGGTTCTAACAATTTTCTGACAGATGGAAGTTCAGCATCTTAATGAGTGGGTCTCTAGATCAAGATCACCATTATCAGCGGGCGGCTGCGCCTGTGGTAGGGCATGTCTTGCCCTGAGAGGACTTACTGTCTCACAGAAGAAACACATCTGTGAGCAGTGAATGGAATTGTGGTGGGGGTGTGCACAGGTGCTGGGGCTCCAGAGGAGGGACACCCCAGCCAGCCAGCGACATCCCCTGAAGGGGAAATATCTAAGCTGATGTCCGATGGACACACAGGACTCAACCAACAGAGGCCAGAGGAAGGACATCCTAAGCAGAGGAAGATCATGTGCAGAGACCCAGAGGCAAGAGGGAGCGGAGCATGGACAGAGGGAAGTGCTCAGAGGGAGGGGACAAGTGACAAGGCTGAAGAAACAGAAAAGGCTATTTGGGAGATCAATAGCTTATGGCTAATGAGTTCTAATCCTTTACCAAAAGGTGATTGTAAGTCACTGGAAGGTTTCAAACAAGAAAGAAGGATGCTAGTTGCACTTTTAAAAGACTGATTGGGCTACCGCGTTGGTAATAAATTACACAGGAACAAAACTAAAGAACTTAGAAAACAGAAATTCAGTCAGGCCGAAGTGGGACTTAGATGGTCTCAGGAAAATGGCCAGGGCAATCGGGATGAAAACTCAGAGAAATTAACAAGTAGAACCCTCAGAACCCTGGAAGGTTTTAGATTGGTAGTGAGCAACAGGCAGAGAGCAGAGACGGCCAAGTTTCTACCTTGGACAACCAGAGATGAGCAGGTGGGGTAGGGGTGAGCTTTAGACATGAGGAGGAAGTCTGAGAGGAAAGGCCCAGGAGGCACTTGGTTCTAGAAAATCCTGAGTCTCTGCCCCTCATGAAACCCCTCTTCAGTGGATTGGCCTCCTGGTTCCCAGGGTCATGCCCACTCCCCTCCCCTGCACAGTGAGAAAGGAACCAGTGTCTCCCTTCAAGTTCATTTGATCCAGTTACATCCTACAGAGGAACCGGATGCTTCAGAGCAATGTCAATTTGTAGTGAAGAGTAGATTGTCACCGAAAACTAATGAGTAATCCAATAATATAGCAAAGGCAGCGACAGAGATTTAAATTGTGTTTGTGTGTGTATAGATATGTTTGGAAACTGCTCTATGTGGTCGTGGGCAACCCAAATTACCATAGCTACACTTTATTTATTCATCTATAAAATAGGGTCCTCATAGGCCCCACTGAGATGTAAACGAAATATGGAAGAAATCTGCACAGCACCTGGCACAAGGTAGAACTTCACTAAATGTCATCTAGTGTTTACTGTTATGTAGGCTGAGACAAGGGGACTGGTACACATCCTCTAGGAAGAGTTTACCCCTAGGTGGAAGTTGGGGGGTGGCTTACGGCAGGGAGCTGGGTGGAGTCAGAGGCTCCAGTCGGGGACTGGGGGAAAATGAAAACTTGTGTAAAGGTGAGGTTTCCCAAGCACAGGGAAGTAAGAATAGGTGGCAAGGTACACACAGGCCTCTGGAGACTCAGCCTGGTAGAGTCCCAGTCACCTGCAGGAATTAGCAGGTTTGGTACTAAAGATGATAAAGACTGAGAGGTGAACCTCTCGAAAAGCAAGTGAAGTTTTCCCACAGCCAAGGTATGCCTAGAAAAGGGGCCCTAAGTCCCAACTCAGAGACTTCCAAGGTCAGCTGCCAAACATCCTTACTGGCCAGAAATGCCAGATGTCTGCCAACAGTGACCCCCTGTGGCCTCCAGAAGCAACTGCAGCCACTCTTGAAGGCAGAAGAATGTTGGACTAACTGGTTGCTCAGGGGTTCCTGAGCAACTGGAGAGCAGACAGAACCCTACACAGGGCACAACTGGACACGTGGAAGCTCAGACACCTAGACAGTGGGGTGCACTTCAAACTACAGATGGTTTCCAACTTATAATTTTCAATTTAATGGGGGTATGTAGTCAGTAGAAACCATACTTCAAGTTTTGAATTTGGATCTTTTTCTAGGCTAGTAATAAGCAGTCCCATCTTCTCTCACAGTAGCAAGCCACAGTTCTTTTTTTTTTTTTTTAAAGAGAGAGTGAGAGAGAGAGAGAGAGAGAGAGAGAGAATTTTTAATATTTATTTTTTAGTTCTCGGCAGACACAACATCTTTGTTGGTATGTGGTGCTGAGGATCAAACCCGGGTCGCACGCATGCCAGGCAAGCGTGCTACCACTTGAGCCACATCCCCAGCCCAAGCCACAGTTCTTTATCAATCAGATGACCACAAAGGTGAACAACGGACACACTACAGGGTGCTATGTTGCTGAGCCAGGATGTTCTGTAGTTTAAGGGGATGAAATGCATTCTAAGTTTGCCATATTTTTGATTTATGATGAATTTAAGAAGATATCACCTTGTCCTGAGTAAAAGACCATCCCTAGTTACCTCCAGGGAGAAACTTCAGGACCCCCCCATCCATGGATGGAAAACACCCCTCTTTTATATTATATTTTAACTTTCTTTTCAGCCCCAAATTCCACTCTGCTCCATCCCACTTCCAGGCCAGATGCCAGTTTCACAAGCTCCTCCAGGTTCCGTCTGTCCCAAGCTCACAGCATTTTGGAATCACTGATATTCAGCTGGGTGCAGTGTTGCAAACCTGTAATCCCAGCTACTCAGAGGCTGAGGCAGGAGGATGGCAAGTTTGAAGACAGCCTAGGCAATTTAGTGAGACCCTGTCTCAAAGTAAAAAGGGCTGGGGATAGAACTCAGTGGTAGAGCACTTGCCTGGCATTGCATAAAGCCCCTTGAAAGACAAGGAAGAAAAAGAGAAAGAGAGAAAGAAAGAAAGAAAGGAAGGAAGGAAGGAAGGAAGGAAGGAAGGAAGGAAGGAAGGAAGGAAGGAAGGAAGGACTGATATTCAACCCAGAATCAGGGCACACCTCTAAGAGGAAAGGGACTAGAATTAACATCATTGAACCCTGGACTGGGCCTAAGCACACATTTTGCATTTGCTCTGTCAACAATTTGCAAGGGCTGAGACAACTAGATACAGATTATTGGTTTGGGGCTATAACCAAATTTACACAGTTTAGGAAGAAACGTGCAAACACAAGTCTCAACAATGGGTCCAAAACCTATTTACATTTCTAACAACAATAAGTGCCCAATTTTTAAAAGCTTCATTTGCCAAATATGGCTCACTCCTCATCTGTGTGCAACTGGATGTTACCTAACTCTACAGTCCTACAAGTTCACAGTGGAAATATTATCAAATGAAGTCCTGTGCCCAGTCTATTCAGAGATTCTCAGAAGCCAGAGCTCTGCTATTTGAACTAAATAACTTTGTACTCAAGTGATACTAAAAGGAATAATTTCCTTTTTTTTTTTTTCGCCTAACTGGAGAATTTAATTTGGCTGTTTTATCAAAAACTGCTGTTCCTCAATAGATTAATGGCCCACTATATCTTTCATATTAAGTTAATTGAGTGCAGAATAGCTTTGTTGGATTTGAATGACAGGCTCCAGAGTACAGCTCTTTGGTCTTTAAGAAAATATAAAATGAGGAACTAAAATCAGAAAGCCTGAATTATCACATCTCTTCTGTTTCTTCTGTTTTCGGTTGCCATATGGTACATTAATTAGCAATCAGGCGGCTCCTGGGCAAGATGATTCCCACTCTCCATCTCTAATGAAATATCAGCCCAGCTCTTCACTTTCCACCCCATCATGTAGCTACAAAAGAGGAGCCTTCGCAAGTGCATAGACCTTACAACTAGGAAAGTGCTTTAGCTTCCCCTCTCTCATTTCACCCTCCCAACAAGACTCAGCTCAGCATGATTAATTGCATTTTACAAAGGAAGGTATTGAGTAATTGAGCAAGAACTTGCTCAAGGTCACACTAGCAAGTGGCAAAGCTAGGACAGGACTCCCAGCTCAGTTCTCCTTCCCAGACAGTACAGTAGCTTCAAGTGACTTCAGTAATTATTCACTATTTTTTTTCAGTATAAACATTGCCCTGCCTCCTTTCTCCATTTGACTCTTTCCATTATGATTTTAAATCAATGAATTCCTACCCAGCTGTGGCCCATCTTATTCTTCTAGCCCCCAGAAGCCTTCCTGTTGATTCAAGCAAATTTTACTGAGACTGATTTCTGCTTTGTGCTCCTGAAAATTCAGCCACCAATCAAAGGTCCTGGGGTTGTTGGTCAGTTCTATGCAAGGAATCAATGAGTGTTTCTGGCTTCTTTCCTGTGCACAGACCCCCAGATGCCCTGAGAGGCAGATGGCCAGAGACGTCCTTCCTACGTCCTGCTTTTGGAAGACATTGAATCCACAGGCCAGAATACACACCCAGGAGTAGAGAAAAAGAAAGCCTGCGTTTGTGCACAATCCTGCAAAATGCCTGAGTCTGAGCTTCTGTTTCAGTTCCTATCAGTAAAGAGTTCCAACAAAAATACCAACACCCACTCTGCTCCGAGGCTATTCTAAGCATATGAGCAATTAAATGCCCAAATCTTTGTGAACTCTATGAACTCTCAGGGTTTGGGGCTGTTACAGTTTGAATGCCAAATGTTTCTCAAAGGCTCAGATGCCAAATGTTACTCAGTGAAGCTTTGGGGAGATCATAGAAACTTAGGACCCAGTTAAAGAGAGTGGGTTATTTGGGGCTGTTTCTTGTCCCCCACCCCTTCCTCTCTTTCTTCCTCCTGTCCACCATGAGGTGAGCTGCTTTGCTCCACCATATGCTACCCACCATGAAGTCTGCCTCATCAAGGTGTGGAAGCAATGGGGCCAGGTGAACATGGACTGAAAACTCTGAAACCGTGAGTCAAAATAAACCTTTCCTCTTTTAAGCTGTTTTTCTCAGGTATTTTGTCACAGCAATGAAAAGTTAAAACAAGGGCATTCAGTTGAATTTAGTTAAGACCAATTTGTAGTAATACTTAGAAATTCTTTTAAAACTCCAACCCAAGATAAACATGGTGGTGAATACCTGTAATCCCAGCAATTTGGGAGGCTGAGACAGGTGGATAGAAAGTTCAAGATCAGCCTCAGCCATTTCGATGCTCAGCAATTAGCAAGACCCTGTTTCAAAGTAAGTGAACTTTGAATATAGGACTGGGAATATAGCTCAGTGGTAAAGCACCCCTGTCTGTGTTCAATCCCCTGTACAAAATAAAGCAAAACAAACATACAAAAAACCTGCAATTCTTATGTGAATGGGCATTAAACAGTTTAAGCACACCTGCCTAACAGTTATCAATCAGTGCACAGAACATTCTCCCCCCCCCCCCCCCCGAGCCTCAGCCTCTGGGAGGCATTACCTCAGAATATGCCTTGATAAAAACAAAAAGGACATTTGGACACCGTATTTGCATTTGTAATACTGGCTCTGAAGGGAGAAAATGCCTTGCTCCTATAGTCACAGAAGTGGTCAGCAGATGAAAGGATACTGTCCTGAACAAGGAATCCACAAATACAGTACAAGGAAGTCAAAGAGTCACAGAGGGGTCCGTAAAGCCACATGGAGTGGGCAGGATGCCAGTGGCAGGGGATCATGGCCCCATACCACAGCTACTTGCTCACATCTGTTTTACTGAACCAGCTAAAGAATAAATGAACCCATAAAGGGACCTTGGAGAACACTGATAGCCCAATTTTCAAGATCTCTTGGGAATACAACAGTAAGTCTCTAGGAGAAGGAGACATGAGACATAGGTTCACTCCAAGCTGGCACTGAGACTTCTGCGAGGAGTCTGCTTTGGGCTCAGGCTCACGGGGCTACCAGGGACCAAGAGGCTTAGGAACATCTGGTCAAAGACATCCGTGCTCAGAAACAGGAAGAACTCGGTTGTCTTAAATGCCACAACTACCGCATGGTGAAAAAAATAAATTAAATATAAAATTAAAGTTAAATTTTAAAAAGTTAATTAACTTTTCATTTTATCCAATTCTGGCTTATTCCTTTTCTAGCACTTAATTATGTGCTATGTCACTTAAAATTTAAATATTCAATGTAAAAATAAATACTTTCCACCCAACTACCTCTCCAGAAGCCCCATTATGTCTCTGAATATGCCCTAGAAACTTGGTATTTTTGAATTGGCACTGCATTGATATATATCAGTTTAGAGGATATTAGTAGAAAAGGTGAATTAAGGACTTCTGAACATCCTCTCCTCTATGAACAATAAGAACACTGGCAAGTTATCAGAACCAACTCTCTCCAAACACTAGAAATTAACAAAAGGCTTTCAGCAATCCAGGGAACATTTATTCAAGGGGAAAAAAAGGCTCAGAACAAGCAAAGAAACTAAATTACTAATCAAAAAACATAAAAAGATAGGCATGAACCCAGCATGGTGGCACACACTTGTAATACCAGCAGCTCGGGAGGCTGAGGTAGAAGTTCAAAGCCAGCCTCAGCCACTTAGCTAGGCCCTACGCAATTTATCGAGACCCTGTTTCTAAATAAAATATTTAAAAGAACTGGGGATTTGGTTCAGTGGTTAAAAGCCCCTGGGTTCAATCAATGGTACCAAAAGAAAAAAGAAAGAAAGATAGACATGAACACTTCCCAACTCATTCTTTGAGGCCAGTATTACCCAGATACCACAGCCAGACAAAAATATCACAAGAACTACTAACCAAAATCCTTCATGAATACAGATGCAAAATTCCTCAACAAAATTGTTACAAACCAAATCTGGCAACACACAATAGGATTTGTGTACTACAGACAAGTGGAATTTATCCCAGAAGTACAAGATTGATTCAACATCTGAAACTCAGCATGGAATGTACCATATTAGTAGAATAAAGAACAAAAACATATAATCATCTCAACAGATGCAGAAAAAGTATTTGACAAAACCCAGTCTTTTTCCTGATAAAAACATTCAACAATCTAGAAAAACATGGACCTTGCCCAACTCAATAAATGTTATGTATGAAAAACCACAGCCAACATCATATTAATGGCAAAAGAGGACTGAAAGCTTTCTCTCAAAATCAGGGACAAAGATACCCACTTTTGCCACTTTTATTCAACATGGCATTAGAAGCTCTAGCCAGAGAAACTAAGCAAGAAAAAGAAATCAAAGGCATCCAGACTGAAAAGAAAGTAAAACTATCTCTGCTTGTATGAAACCATCTTTTATATAGAAAATATAAAGAAACCACACACACACAACTTATCAAAACAAGGATAAAGTACACTGAAAACTGCAAAATATTATGAAAGAGGTTAAATAAGACTTAAGTACATAAAAAGGCATTCTATATACATGGAGTGGAATACCAAATATCATTAATATGGCAACACTTCCAAATTGAGCACAAATTTAATGCAATCATTATTGAAATCCCAGATGGCATTACTGACAAAATTGATAAATCGGTCCTAAAATACATATGAACCAGGGACCCAAAATAATTCTGAAAAAGAGCAACAATGTAGGTTTCATACATTGCAATTTAAAAACTTACTACAAAGCTACAGGAATCATGACTGTGTGGTGCTAACCTAAAAACAGGTATGTAGATCAATAGAATGGAATTGAGAGTCCAGGAATAGTCACTTACATTTTTGGTCAATTGATTTTTGCAAGTGTGCCAAGATCCTTGAAAGAATAATCTTTTCAATAAATGGTGCTTGGACAACTAGGTCAAGTAGGAACCTATTTCACACAAAAATGAACTCAAAACGGATCAAAGGCCTAAATGTAAGAGCTAAATCCATAAATCTTAGAAGAGAGATAGGCATAAGTCATTTTGACTCTGGATTTGGCAACTAGTTTCTTAGATGTGACACAAATCACAAGAACAAAAGAAAAAATAGATAAATTGGGCCTCATCAAAATTAAAAATTTTTATATTTCAAAAGATGATCCATCTGGGCATGGCAGCATGTGCCTGAAATCCCAGCTACTGGGGAGACTATGGCAGGAGGTTCTTGAGTTCAAGGCCAGTCTGGATAACATAGCAAGACCCTGTGTCATTTAAAAAAAAAAATCACTCTTCAAACCTGGCTCTACCTTCTCTTTCTCACTTGATTTCTCACTCCTGACACTCTCCAAGCTTCGGTCACCCCACATTTCTGCCACATTCCTTTTGTCCCCATGCCTTTGCACATGCTGGGGCTCTCTTTGCCTCAGTAATTCCTAGGCAGCTATCAAGCTTCATGTCATGCCTTGCCCTCTGGAACCCCACCAGGGCAGCCACTGAGTGCTCCAGTGGTATGTAGTACATCCTCCCTCAAAGCCCCCTATCTTGGCTCTGATTGGTGAGTCTCTTCTTTATAAAGATCAGGATTCCTCATCTCTGAATCCTCAGGTGTTTTATTCAGCTTTTTCACTGCTGCAACTTGAAAGACCCGACCAGAACATCTACAGAGGAAGAAAAGTTTATTTGGGGGCTCACAGCTTCGGGGGTCTCAGTCCACAAGTGGCTGGCTCCGTTCCTCCAGGTTCAAGGTGAGACAGGCATCCTGGAGGAAGAGTGTGGCAGAGGGAACCAGCTCACATGATGATTAATAAGCACAGAGAGAGAGAGAGAGACTCCACTCTCCAGATACAAAATATATACCCAATAGCCACACCCCCAATGAACCACTTCCTCCAACCACAATCCACCTGCCTTCAGTTACCAACTCAGTTAATCCTACTAGGAATTGATTCACTGATTAGGTTAACATTATAACCCAATCATTTCTCCTCCAAACCTTCTTGCATTGTCTCACATGTGAGCTTTTGGGAAACACCACAACTAAACCATAATACCAGGCATAGATCTGGGAAATTACTGGCAACTCAGTAAAAGTAGCATTTAATTTTTTTAATGTAAGAAATCTCCAAAATGGACATATGAGCTCCGGAAGCATGACACTCACTGTTCTGCTCTGGGTCATACCTAGCAAGATCATGCACATGGTCAGCCTTGGGAAAGATTTGTGAAATGTGAATGAACTAAAATGATGGCTGAGCCAATGAACAGTGGAGGAGTGGAACGTGGGTGGGGAAGGCAGGAGTCTCCTGGCCCCAGGAACCAAGCTCAACTCACATTGTTCTTCCCACTCTTGCTCCTCTTTCTCGCTGGCTTGGCAACGAAGCTGGGCTTGCTTCAGCGACCAGTAAAGCTCCTTCGCCCTCTGTTCCTCCTGAAGGCGAATCTGCTCTTCTCCTCGCTTCCTCTCTTCTTCCTCTTTCCTCTAAAACATCATGGAGACAGATAACATTAGAATGAAGAAGTATCTCTTTGAATTTGCAGTAGGTCAGGGCTGAACTATCTCAGGATGGGATAGGCCAGTAGTGACCACTCCAGTCTCATCCCCTACACAGTTGAAATGGTGAAGTTTACACTTGGTAAGAATCAAATGGGTTAAAATATGTAGAGAAAAAAAATAGTAAAATTCTGAAGTTTTCTACAAAGATCAGAGGACTCTGGGCCAAAAGCTTTTCTGAGAAGATCAGAGGTCTTGGACCATCCTTGGATTACTTTCATTTGGAGCAGAAAGAAGGAAGGTACAGGAGGGCCACCTGGTCTTCCTGGAGGGCCATTAAGCAGGATATTAACATGCTTTAAGCTTAAATCTGGAAAAGGTATTTTCAAGAGTGAATAGGTTTAGGAGTCCTGAATCTCCCACTTCTATCTCACCTTCAAGTTCCAGAAAGGTTTGTGTGCCTCTGTGTGTATCTCTGTGTGTGTATGTGTGTGGGCGCGCGCACGCACATGTGTGCATGTGCATACATCCAAGTGAATGTTTCTTTTGTTTGTATGAAAATAGCATGTATATGTTAAACATGCATCATGAGCTTAGAAAGGCTTATAATGCAAAATAGCAGATTGGGGTGTGCAGCTCAATAGTAGAGCACTTGCCTAGGCATTTGACAGGCCCTAGGTTCAGTGTTCAACACTGCAAAAAAAAAAAAAGTTGCAATTGTATTTGTTTTGCTGTATTTGTTTTTGTGGCGCATGCCTGTAATCTCAGCTTCTCAGGAGGCTGAAGCAAGAGAACCACAAGTTCAAAGCCAGTCTCAACAACTTAGTAAGACCCTATTTCAAAAAAATGGGGATGTAGGTCAGTGGTAGACACTTGGATAGCATGAGGCCCTGGGTTCACTCCCTAGCATCACAAAAACAAAAATAGAAAACTGAATTCTCATTGCAATTTGTAATTAAATCAATAACAATGTCAACATAGTTTATTGCAAAGCCAAAGAGGGTGCTATTTTCACCAATTCTAAAAAGTACTTTTTAAAAAAAAAAATTTTTAGCATCACTAAAATTTGCATGTCTTACAACTTGTCTTTTTAATAGGCAACAGTTTTTTCTTCTTAAAATAATGGCATGTTTTTATAATTAATATCATCTTAAATTCAGTAAAAATATGGAAATATGATGGCTTTTTCTCTTTTGTTTTTTTCCTGAGTTGTTAATTGTTTTCTCTTGAAATTCTAAATATTTCTCTATATTTAACCAGGTGTTCTTTCTTATAATAGATAATACAGCCCTGAGTGCCATTTTTCCTTCTTGTCCAATCCCAATCCCTAAGGTGCTTAGGTCTCCTCTCCATCTATCTTCCCAGGACCACCCTCTCAGCCTTCCCTGAAATGGAGCCCTGTTTCTTTGTTGGCCATTCCCTGGCTTTGGGATAACATGTCTCATACTGCTTCTCAGGTAAGCATGCACAGAAACATTTTCTGAGTCCTTACCGGTCTGAAAATATCGCCATGTGAACCTCACCTGTAACTGCTAACTTGGCTGAGCATAAGAATTTGATTAAAAATTCTTTTCCTGCAGAATTTTAAAGACTTTACTTCCCTGTCTCCCAGCATTTGGTGCTGCCACTTTGATTGTCATTTTTCCACATGGGGTATCAATTTTTCTTTCTGGAAGCCTTCAGGGTCTTTTTACCGCTGACGTTCTGGGTGTTTTTAAATGCTGTGTCTTGGTGTGGATGTCCTCCCATCCGTGATGTGGAGCACTTGGAGTGCTTTCAGTGTGGAGTCTCTTGTCTGTCCAGTGCAATACATCTTTGCTTAGGATTTCTTCATCATTTCTTCTCCTCTCATCCCTCTTTCGCTTTTTATAGGACTCCTATTTGTCACTGCTGGTCTCCTTGAGTTGGTTGATCTTCTAAGTGCTTTATCATTTCTTGTTTTCCACATCTTGTTCTTTTTGCTCTTCTCCCTGGTTGATGTCGCTGACTTTATCTTCCAAACCTTCTACTGAGTTTATTTCAGCTATGGCATTTGCAATTTCCAAGCCCTCTGTTCTATCCTTTTCTTGCCCCTTTCTCCTCTTTGCATCTGTATTTGTTTCAGAAATACAGTAGCTCATCTTTCTGAGGCTTTTTTTTTTTTGCCCCCTCTGTGATTTAGGTTTATTTCCTCTGTGTTTTTGTTTTTTATTTGTTTGACTTGGTGCCTGCCACCATTTCCCTGGGAGACTTTCCTCCTATGTCTGATGCTCACTGGCCGTCCATTCATATTCAAGAGAAAGGTAAAACCTGAATGGGAGGTTCACTGTGTAGCCAGGCTTCCCTGAGAGGTGGACCTCACTCTAGAGCAACAGGATAAGGAACTAGCCATTCACTGAGCCATCCGCAAATGTAAGAATCTAGATTCTTGTCTGTGAGAATATTCAGGGTCTTCTCTCTTTCCTGGGTGATGTCTGAAGACCAATATTCAGTAGTCAGTGGGGAGCAGCCTACAGATAGGACTAACCTTTCATCCAAGCCAGGAGGGCTCTAACCTGGGCCCCATTCTTCATGGAAGCCTATGCTTTGAAGTGCCTTTTTTGTAAATGTCCTCACCAAGCCCTCCCTGCAAGGTATATCCAGAAATAGTCCCCCTAGAATTGAGAAAATCAACAGAGTTTTTCAGGAAAGCTGCTCTGTGCCCAGATGAGGTCCTGCTGAATCCTGGTTCCTGTTTCTTCCCTTTATGGAGCACTCTAACCCTCTCCCCCACCACCTGGCAGCAGGTTGACCAGATGCCCCAGGGAATTCCGGAATTCATACTCATGAAGTCAGCCTGGATCCTTCTTTGAAAAGGTGACCTAACGAGTGATAAATTGTGCCAATATATATAGAATTTTTAACACAAGTTCACATAAGATTCAGTTGCCAAAGTAGAGCTAACAGGCTGATTTTATGTGGCCCTAATTATTAACATGAAGAAAGACCTTGCAAAAAATTATTTGCCAGCCCTGCATACCCTAGAGGCAACCTTGGCTATTGGCCCCTTCCTCTGAGTTCAGATTTTTATTGAATTTCCATCTTTCCTACTTGGCCCTCTCCTGTTCTGCCCATGTGCCCCATTAGTCCAAGCCCCAAACCTCCCCTTTCAACTCCCCATCTCCTTCTAGGCCTAGTCCTGGAGGAATATAGTATCTTGGAAGAAACAGGTGAAAACTGGGATATTTGAGTCCAGCCGCTCCATACAGAAACTTGTAGCCCTTTCCACATTCTCAGCTCTGTCCTTTGCAGTAGCTGGTGCCTCCAAGTCCTGGACCTCTGAGGGCTATGGACTGACCTGCTCACTTCCTTCACTTCTTTCTGCACCCAGAGAGGCCCTCACCACCTTTTTCCTGTCCTCCAACTGCTGACCTTCCTGGACATTTTCTCATCCATTCTTTCTTCTCTCATTTTCCCAATCCTTGTGGTTTACAATTTTTCTCAGGCCCTTGGAGTATTCTAATGAATCAAATAAGAATTTAAAGGGAAATAACTGAACTTTTAATCCCTCATCTTAAAAACAAAGCTGTGTTGCTTCTGAAATGGTTTAGATGGAGAACTTTCCTCCAATTCAGTGATCAATTTTTATTTATTTTTTAAATAGACACAGTTCCCACTTACTAATTATTCATTCTCAAAGAGTTAGAGATCAAGGACAAGAGAAGTTAAGTGGCTTCATTTAATCACTCATCAAATACTTATGAAGCACCTAAGAGGCTCAAAAGCCTACTCAAGGTGCTGCGATACAGCAATAAGCAAGACAGTCCCCACTGGCTCAAAGCTGGCTTTCTAGAGGTGAGCAAAACACTAAACAAATAAGTGAAAAGTCAAGAAATTTCACAAAATAACAACCAATGTACAGAGAATCACAACTGGGTAAATGAAGAGTCAAGAAGGCAACTTTAAATGGTGTGACCAGAAGGCTTCTCAGGAGTGACATCTGGTCTGAGACCTTAATAACAAGCAAGTGGGTATTGGGGAGAAGAAATTTCCAGGCTGAGGGAACTGCAAGTGCAAAGGGCCAGTGTTGCAAGCCAAGCTGGCCTGTTTAAAACACAGTTACCCACTGTGCTGGAACTGAAAAAGTCTAAATGCTATGTTGGAAGAGTGTGAGTACCCTCAGACACCCAGAGGCTCCTGAGGACAGTGGAATGCTGAGCCTGGGGATTAGGGGAAGATCCGTCTGAAGAGACTGATGAAGAAGTCACCTGGTGTGAATGATGTTCCTCAGCCATGGAACCTAATGGTGACTCCGGCAGAAAGAGAGCAGATTAAGAGAAGACAATCAGAGTGTCTTGGGTCACTCCATCAATTAAAGGTTGAGAGAAAGAGTCAAAGCCAGAAAAGAGAACTGAAAAGGAAGACCAAGGGGAAGAGGAAAACCCAGAAGGGACAGAGAGCATTTCAAGGGACAGGGAATGGCCAACAGAGCTGAAGGCTGCTCAGGCTTTGCAGAGGTAAGGAAATCACAGGAGACTGCTGGGAGTGGCCACTGGAGGCAATGGAGAGCTTCACAAGAACAGTCCTAGTCCAGCAGAGGGGCAGCCATCCAGATGACACCAGGAAGGAGTGGAGAGGACCACAGACAACCCATTCAGGATGTCCATTTCCTATGACAAAGAGCCCAGAACAGAAGTGACAGCTGGAGGTTAACGTGGGGCTATGATAGACATGGGATGGGTTGATTTTGATGTGGGAAACACTGGAGCAGAGTTAGTGACGGATACAGAATTGGAACCCAAGTCTCTAAGACCCCAAAGTGAAATCAGCTGAGTTTTACCTCAAAGTCTGACTTCATCTGTATCAGCCTCTCAGCAGCCTCCCGCACACTGGCTCAGCAGCCCCTCACGGTTTCACAGTGGGTTCTGCTCCCTCCCTCAGGGCTCCCTGGTATCTGAGGACAGTGGCGGCATCACTCAGTCCACAGGGCACAGCCATGATAACCTCCACACAGCACTTCAGATCTTCCAGGCAGGACCGGGTCTCAGGGAAGATAAATAGGGATAGTTGGCACCTGTCAGAGCCACGGCTTCACCCTGGGCTTCCATAATGAAGTACCACATCAAGTGGCTTCAGCAGCAGGAATGTGTTTCCTCACAATTCTGGAGGATTCATGTTCAAAATCAAGGTGTGGACAGGTTGGTTTCATTCTGAGGGCTTTTTCCTGGACCTGGAGAAGGTCACCTTCTCACCATGTCCCCATATGGCCTTTTCTATGTGCATGTGTGTCGATATTCAAGCTTCCTCTTCTTACAAGGACACCAGTCATATTGGATCAGAACTCAGCCCACCCTAAAGACTTCATTTTAATTCTGTATACAAAACAGCTACATTCTAAAGTACTAGGAGTTAGGACTTCAATATATGGATTTCCGGTGGGGGAAGCATAATTCAGCCCCAAACAAGGAGACTGCACCCTAGAGAAGGGTTGTAGCTACTGTACAGTGAATAAGTGGAACTTCACTTCCAATTACAACATAGTGTTTCTACTTCCCCCAGCTGTAATTAACATGAAACAGAATGTAAAATGGTGAACGACTGTTCACCCAGTTCTCTCCCCCTTGAGAGTGGGACACCACCCAGGAAGCCAGAGGTCTGCAGCAACTTTCTCCCTCATAGGAGAATGACTGGCTGCTTCCTGTGAAAGAAGCAAGCTCTTTGCAAGGATGGGAGCAACAAAACATTTTGCAATCACAAATAAACAGAATTGCATCTTTCTTCCGGAGATCTTGACTCAACTCTCATAGCTGAAATTGCTCAAAAAAAAATTGCTCAAAAATTCTCATTGTTGTTACAACTTTCAGAATCCTTTGGCCAAATTGAGATCTCTGAAGAAGAGTCTGCCTTACTTACTAGGTTTAGCAGCCAAAGGCCAACAGAGCCAAGAGGCAGCTATGCAAACACTCCCATTCTACCCAGGGATGATTCAGCCTTGTTCTGGCTGCTCCAGCCCCTCTGAGCTGTCCAGCTTCTACAACCCTCCTTTTCCTGAGAAGCCATCACTCACATACACCCAAGGAGCCCTCCGAGGCCCAGGTTTGCCTCACCACAATGGAAAATGTCAGAGACAAATGTTTTTTCTGGAAAGTGTCATTGTTGTCTGGCTCCAATAATACTGTGTTTTGTGGGATGATACATTCCAAATGGGCAAGGTTGAAACTGTGTCACTCGTTCCTCCCTCCCCAGTTCACATCACTGGGCTTGCCTGATAGTAGATGCCCCATAACACCCAGCAGAGGAGCCCAGTGAATTAACTAGCAATGAAGATGAGACAGGGTTTGTGAGGATCCATGAAAGGGAAAGGGTAAGTAGATCACATGGTCTTATTCACGTTAGCCTTGACAAGAGAGAGAGAGATTTGGGTGAAATCTAAAATGTTCAAGAGAAAACTGAGAAGTGGAAAGTTTTCCTACCACTTATAATCTTATTGGGAACAAGGCAGCGATTGTTTCTACAATTGGAGAGGATGTCATTCAGTGGCCAAAATAAACTCTAACCTTAAAGGGGAAAAGAACTAGAAAGTGTACTGACAGAGAAAATGGAGAGAAGTTAAAGAACTTCTTAACTGTGTTTGTGCCTATCAAGGAAACTGGGGAGAGGTGGGGAATGGGTGGAAAACTTGGAAGTGGAAAAGGAAGGTCACAGGATCCAGGGAGAGGGAGGGAGCAGGAGTCTCACTGAGCCTTGTTCTGTTGTTATGAGCAGAAAGAGCAGCATCTGGAAGCAGTCTTACAGTTAACAAGGGGGCAGGAGGGGAGGGGGTAAGGGGGAATGCAAATAATACCTGGCCTCAGATCTCCTTTTTTCTAAAGGAGTCTTCAGTGAGCATGTAAATCACATTTGAATGGCACCAGCCACAACAGAAAGATGTCCAAGTATTCTTATCAGCCCACCCTGCCTACATGCCCAATACAAGCTGTCTCAAATGAGGCTAGCCAACTTCCCTTCACCACTAGGTTTCTCAGCCAGGTTCTCTCCTCCCCTCCAGCCTCCAGCTTCCAGCCTGTCACCTTCTGTGTGGTAGAAAGCTCAGCAGGCTCTCTTCTCTCTCAGCCTGTGCCTCCTGCCTAGCTCTCCCTGGCAGGAGGAGGCTACCCTCTGCACATCCCTCTGCCTGAGATGCAGATGTCTGTGATCCTTGCTTTCCCCCAGCCCAATATTTAATTAGTGCCAACACCACTGATTTCATCACTGTTTCTCTGTGTCCACGCCCTTCTGTCTTTCCCATAGTCACAACTGTCCAGACCTGCATCACTTCACATCCTGAGCATTGCAAAAATCTACCAACTGGCATTCCTTCCCAAAAAACATAGCACTTGAATCATACCATTGCCACCAGTTATGCTCTAAAAACTTGATCCAACCATAACTCTTGGGGTTAAGAGGCTGTTTTGCCTGCAGAGGACAGTCCACCCCTTAATGCAGTATTCAAGGACTCCACAAACTACCTGGCTCAGTCTATGAGGCTTCACCCATCAGGGGCTTTTTACCTCCCCCTACCAGGTCATTCTTCAATCCACCCATCTCCTTTCTATTTCCCACTTTTGTTCACTCCAAGACTCCTGCAAGCATCCCTTTATAGTCCCCTGGGTGTGGCTGGGGCTGAGAGTTGCTCACAAAGTTTCTCTCACCCCATAAGCTTTTATAGAACAAGGATTTTACACTTCCCCTCCCCTAATTACCTTCACTTAGGTTCTCATTAAGAAAAGTACTAATAAAAGTTGTTCATACATTCTAACATGCACAAATATTAGCATCTTGGTGTTAAACTAGCACAATAAAAATAATCCAAGACCGTCTCTCACCCAATCCATAATCCCTTTGTTAAAGCTGATTTTGGTTATCTATTGATGAGTAACAAACTACTAGAAAATGTAGTTGCCTAAAACTACAATCATTTTATTCACTTACAATACATAGGTTAATAATTCAGGCAGGGTTTGGCTGAGTGGCTCTTCTGCGCCATGTGGTCCCAGTTGAGGTGAATGTCCTGATTGGTCTCATTGTCCAGGATGTTCTAGCAGAGCCAAGAAGGATTCAGGGATGTGCCTGTTACCTCAGTGGGTTTTGGATGGATTTTTTCTCTCTGCAATGCTACTTGAGTTTCCTTACAGCATTGTACTCTAGGGTACAGGACATCTATGAGACAGCTCCCAAAATGGAACATTGCAACAGAGGCAAAAGTAAAAGGTGCAGATCTCTTAGGACTGTCCTCAAAGTGGGCTGGGGTGTGGCTTAGTGGAAGAGCACTTGCCTAACATCACAAAGCCCTGGGTTTGATCCCAAGTATAGTCAAAAAAAAAAAAAGAAAAATATTACACAGAACATGTCCCACCAATCCCATATATGTACAAGGAAGATTGTCCAAGTATGTTCAATATTACATTAAAATTTATTCTAACCAAAATTGAAAATGACCTAAATTCATCAGGAAAGAATTGGAGAAAAATATGATATGCTCATTTAAACAAAATTATATACAGCCATTAAATGATACTAATATGAAAAAACTTTGAAAATAACTGAGTATTCAGTTTGACAGTTTATATAAGTAATTAGAGAATATATAGAGAATTAGAGAATTTGTAAGAAATTGTTACTATGTTTCTATGGATTCTTATATATCATAAAGTAAAAATGGAAAGAAAATACAACTTCAGAAGAATGGCCACTCCTTGGTAGGGAGATAGTGGATGAGGAACCTTAATAGTTCTAGCAACATTGTTTTTTTTTTTAAATTTTTTCAATATAAAGTAAACATGGAAAACAGTAATGTTTGTTGAATTTGTGAGTTGGACATCCACATATTTTTGTTATTTTCTATGCTCTTTGTATATTTAAATGTTTTAGCAATACAAACACAATTTGTAAATTATTTTTTAATTTGAAAAATGTTTAAAAACTACAGAGAGCCATTTCTACTTGTATCTTCCACAACAAAACTAGTCTCAAGCCAGGTTCAATGGAACATGCCTGTAATCCAAGCAACTCAGAAGACCAAAGCAAGAAGATCACAAGTTCAAAGGCAGCCTCAGCAACTGACCAAAACCTTATTTCAAAATAAAAATATTAAAAGGGCTGGGGTTACATCCTCAGTGGTAAAGGACCCCTGAGTCCAATCCCCAGTACTGGGGGGGGGGGGAACTAATCTCAAAGCCAGTGGGACTTGAAGGAAAGGGGGTAGGGAATAAACACCACCAACTGTCAAAGGGAGAGGTGACAAAGAATTTGCCACCAGCATCTGTAATCCACCACAGAAATCTTTTCAATAATGTTTCAGCCTGTGCTTAACTGTTTCCTGGGATGAAGAACTCAATATGATAAAAGAAGAGTGCATTAAAGATCTAACAAAAAATGCCCCAGCTCATAAACCTGGAGCCACCAATTCCAGACTCCTTGATCTGCCACTCCTGTCAGACACTGTCCTTCACAGCCTCTCAGGGATCTCAGTTACAACCTGTATTTCTGAAGATTCTTCAAATGAGGCCATGCCGAGTCTGAATGACTGTTTCTATTAAAGATGAAACATTCACATTTAGCAAATTAATTTTTTAAATGAAAACAAATGCATCATAGCCTTCTTTGTAAATAACACCAAAGCCTACATCTGAGTTCCTCAATGTCCTAAAGGCCAGAGGGCCTTCCTAACTCATTCATGAGCCCTGGCACAGAGCACCCCACAATTTATCACCCCGTCTATCACTGAGGCTCAAAGAGACACCATCAAACAGAAAATCTCCACAAGTAACTTGATCCTTCAGTGTCCTTGTGAACATAGCCCAGGACCCAGCTGCATTGAACTATCCTCCTGGCATCTGGGGCCCAGCCTTATCTGGGAAAGAAGGTGGCCAAAATGGAGCAGGTGACGACTATTATTGCTAGAGATATATATAAATAACTGGTTTCTTCCCCAGCAGACTTAAATAACCACATACAAAATCTAGCAACATAGACCTCTCTCCACGGTGGATTGGACTGGATTTACTATTTTGGTATTATTGTTAATTTCAGTTGGAGTGATAATGATTATTGTAGCTCTTCAGATCTCATGTTCAAGTTCTTAGGTTTTTTAATCAGGAGTCTAAAAGCTAAGGTTCCCATGCCAAACCAGGCCTCTATTTTATAACATTAAGTCTTGTTAGAATAGAGCCACATGCATTTGTTTGCAATACTGACCATAGTTGCTACCATCATGCTACAGTGGCAGTGAATCGTATGACATAGGCAGCATAGCTCCCCAAGTCTACAATATTTACCACCTGACCTGTTATGGTTTAGATATGAGATGTCCCCCAAAAGCTCATGTGTGAGACAATGCAAGAAGGTTCAGAGGTGGATTGATTGGGTTTTGAAAGCCTTAACCTAGTCAGTGTATTAATCCCCTGATAGGGATTAACTGAGTGGTAACTGTAAGCAGGGAGGGTGTGGCTGGAGGAGGTGGGTCATTGGGGTATGCCTTTGGTATATATTGTGTGAGCTGAGCTTAGTCTCTCTCTGCTTCCTAGTGCCATGGTCCCAGCCACTTTCCTCTGCCATACCCTTCCACCATGATAATCAGCCTAACCTCAGGAACCAAAGAATGGAGTTGACCATCTATGGACTGAGACCTCTGAAACCACGAGACCCAATAAATGTTTCCTCCTCTATGTTATTCTTGTCAAGTCTTTTGGTCACAGTGAAATGGCTGAGTAAACACTGACCATTTATGGATACCAGTTGGCCAACACCTAGGTTAGAATGTCAAGATTGTTGCAACTTTCTTTCAAATTGTTAACAAAAGAACCATGATGTGTGTGTGTGTGTGTGTGTGTGTGTGTGTGTGTGTGTAAGACAAACAGAGTGGAAATTTAGCAAAGTATTAATATTGGTAAATCTAAGTGGAAAATATGTGAATATTCAATCTACTTTTCTTTCAACTTTTCTGCATGTTTGCAATTTTTAAAATAAAATGTCTTGAGAATAAATATTGCTTTATTTAATAACTCAGTTGAATCTCCCCTGAAAAATTGTAACTCCTGGGAAAAGTAAATCAGGAGATCAACAATAGTATATAACTAGCAATTGCAATAGGTTAAAAATAATGGGAGCAATTTCATTCACAATAGCAACAAAAAATATGAAATCTAAAGTTTAACTAAAAAGGAAATATGGAACACTCAAAGAAAATAATAAATTTTAGCAAGATCTAAAAAATAGAAGCACATAGATGTATATAATTTTTTGAGAATGTTTGGAATTAGATAGCTGGTGCATTTATAGATGTTTGATAAAAATTTAACAAAGACAAAAGGAAGCTTTGGATAATAGGAGAAACATACCACATTTCTAAAGAAGATTCAGTGATTCAATATTGTAAAAACATCCATTGTCTACAAACAGAACTATCACATGGATGCAATTCCAGTGAAAATCACTGTGAGTTCTATTGCAGAGAGAGGGGAATAGCCATAAAATAATTTTAAAATTTCCCTACCAGAAAAAAATGGGTGAGATTAGCCAAGGACATTTTGAAAATGAAGAGTAATGGTAGGGCTCTTACCTTAATAGATATTGAATTTTATTTTAAAGCTATAATAATTAAGTAAGTCTGGCTCAAGAATAATAATTCATAGAAGAAAATGAAGAGATCCAGAAGTAAGTAAAAAGTAAAAATCTAATCAAGGCAGAAAGTCCAATAGAAAGGGAAAGAACAGATTATATAATAAATGATATTGGAATAACTGGCTAATCATTTTTTAAAAAAATAAAGTTAGAGCCCTATATCATAGCACTCTCCAAAGTGAAGGAGAATTAAATGCAGAGAAATAAAATCATAAAAGATACATGAAACAGTGTAGGTTCATATTTTTTATAAGCTTGTGATGATACAGATCTTACTGAGCGTGAAATAAATGGTAAATAAAAAGATGAATAGATTTGGTTAATAAAAATCCCAAGCTTCTGTACATCTGAAAACAACCAAGACTAAGAAAAATACAATAACTACTGAGAAAAAATATTGTCAACATAAAACAATTTTAAAAACCCATGTCTTCACTATCTAATCATTATGGAGGGATAAAGATTTTTGAATGGGCAAATATAATGAATATACAGACTCTTCTCAGAAGAAACATAATAACTCCTTCCAAACTCCTGCACTCAGAGGCTACGCCAAACTCTAGCCTGGCTCCTAGCCCATAAGACCATGTCCCTAGGTGACTCCAGACACTACTTAAGTGGCTGCCTGAGAAAGCTCAATTCTGCCAGAGGAAGCGCGTACTATTTGATCTTACTTGCACCTAGTGACAGCCTCTGACTGCCCTTTCTTAGAGTGTTTACTAAAAGGAGTTTACAGTAGTGTCTCCTACAACTCAGAAGTGTCTCTCTCAAGGACCTGAGAGCCATGCCTTAGAAATGTAATCATCTGGAAGGAGAGGGCCTCTGTCTCCTCCGTGGGAGGGTGGAATCCTGATTCCAGCTGCCACCTAGTAGATACAGCTGCCTAACCGAATGCTCACTGGCCGTCCCTTTATAATTTCTCTCTTCTGTGACTCTGTGGAGAACCTGCTCTCCACCACCCTCCTTCACCCAAACATCCACATCCCCTCTACATGAATCAGAAGGGGCTCAACTCTTTCCCCTATTGTCAGCAGTTACTGAAAAAAAATCTGTTTTCACTGCTCTATCTAAGTCTGGCTGTGCTTATCTTTGACAATACAAGTTACAAAATAACACAACGTGGAGATTTAGCATGATTATTATTTTCAGTTTTCTGTTTATCTATATTTTGTTTTCTATCCAGTAAAATATATTGCTACTATAGGAAAAAAATAAAATAGGAATCGGGAAAAAGTATACTTTCAGGTAATTCAAACTTCCTATCAGAGGGCAGTAAACCTCCTTTACCAATTACAAAGGCTCCCAGAATGAGTAGACATGCAGGTTATGAATAATGCTCTCCCCTAGAGGAGAGAGAGAGAGAGAGAGAGAGAGAGAGAGAGAGAGAGAGAGAGAGAGAGAGCTGCTTTCAATCCTCATAAAAAGAAAAATGGTGGCTCAGAGAAGTTCAGTAAGCTTCCAGGGTCATAAAGCAATAATAGTAAAGTTGGAATAGGATCCCAGGCTAGTCTGACCAGAAGAAACCCAATTCTCTCCAAAGCCCTCATTTCAGGATCCTTGGTTTGGGGTGCAGAAGACCTGAGTTCTGACCCAACCACTATTGCATGTGACCTTGGCAATTCTCTTCCTCTGTCTACCCCTCAGTTTCCTCATCTGTGCAAGAGATGGATGGGACCAAATGGTGTCAAGTTCCTTCTTCTATTCTCATAAAGCACCCAGTACCAACCAATGGCCAAGGTCAGATCCAAATCAGAGATCAGCCGCAGTGGCCTTGGAGCTAGAGCAAGAGCCACCACACAGGTGCCCCATGCAGTGGCCCACCTTGAATTCTTTGTGGATGCGTTCCTCCAGGACTTTGGCAGCCTTGCGGTCCTCCATCTCCACTTTCCACTTCTCCGCCAGGATCCGGGCCTTCTCATTGGCTAGAGCATCCCGGAACTTCTTGGTGATCTCTGCCTCCTTCTGTTTCCTTCCAAGAGAGCACCAGCAGGAATCAGCTTGAGTGAAAAACTCAAGGACCACAATCTCAGTGGGAATTCAAATAAGAACAACGAACAATCTTCCCTTGGTCTAGAGAATAGCGAATATTGAAGGTCAACAAAAGGTTAACATTGGCCAAGATGGAGAGAAATAGGTACTCTCACATATGGGAAGGTTAAAATCAGTAGAATCATTCTGGAAGCCAGACAAACAAGATTCAGAAATCCCATTTCTCACTCAAGTGTACACAGATGTATGTAGAAGATGTTCATTGGAGAATTTTTATAACATAATAAATAACTCAAATGTCTGTCAATAGGACCAACAAGTTGTATTTCTCAAAAACTATATAGTAATCTTAAATAGTTTTGTGGATTTATATTCATCAATTTGTCAAAGTGAAGACTTTATAGAGCATGTATCACCTAAATGCTCACTGTAGTTATCTTAGATGGTATGTCGTTCTATAATCTATTTAATCTGTTCCTTATAGTTTTCTGTGTTGTTTACGGGCTTCTGCAGCTTACAATTAAAATATTGTCATTCAAAATTGGTGGTGAGGAGATGTCAGAGTCAATTTCACATGGATTTCCAAGTTTGGCAAAAAAAAAAAAAATTAATTATTTATGAGAGTCTCACTCTAACCTCACCCGGGACTCAACCGTCCATCTTGTGTGAGAAACGTGGATGATGTATAGAGGAACAAACAGACAACAAAAGTCAATCCAAACTGCTGTACTGTCCCCCTGACAATTAAGTACAGGAAAGAGCCAAAGCGTGTTGTATATACAATCAAGATGAATCCAACTACATGCACATCGGAAGGGCATTGTTAGGCTTATGTTACTGATGAGAAAACTGAGGACCCAATTAGCTAACTTGTAATTAGCAGAGCCAGGGTTTGAACCCTCAGTTTTGCCTGATGCAAGACACTGACGCTTTGGTCCCCTAATCTTAGCAGAGCTCAAAACAGCCAGTCAGATGGTACCTTTTACCTCCTACCCACAACCTATGGTCTTTGGCTTGTACCTACCCCAAGGCTGTGTGGGTCAGATCCCACCAACACCCCTCCTGCCCCAGCACCACTCACCAGAGCTCCTCGGCTTCCCTCTGTGCTTGCAGCCGCGCTCTCTCTGCAATCAGCTCCTCGGAGATCTCTTCATAAGGCTTGTCACCAGGGCCTTCGCCCATGACCCAGACCCAGACCTCGCCATCTTCTCCCAAGAGCCACTGGATGTGTTTGTCACTTGCTACCTCACAACAGGAGGAGGAATAAAGAAGGAAAAAGAAACATATCTGATTTCCATTCGTTAGGAAATGGCACACAACCATTACACCCCTCATAGCAGAGCAGTGTCATCTACAAATACGATTCCAGAGAGATACTGCCTAAAGGCAGGTCCAAGACCCTCTCTTCCTTCCCTCCCTCTCCCCCTGGGGAGCATCACAATAGCTAAGCCAGCCAGCAGGAGCAGGTCCCCAAGGTGTCTGTGACTGAGCTCTCCTAAAATCCTCATCAAAGAGAATGTAGATAACAGTGAGGCACTTTCTGTAGGAACTGACTTATGTCACTCCTGGGCTGTGGCAGTAGTTGGTGGTAAACATTCTCTGCATCTCTTCTTCCTGTCCACTAGCTAGAAAAAAAAGAGAATCAAGTATGGTAGATAGCCAGATGAAGCAGCCTGATGCTGAGTCTCTGTGAACTATATCAGACAGTAACCTGAGCAAGAAATAAACCTGTGCTAGATTCAGCCACGAAGATTTCTCAGTTTTCCTACTGCAACAGATGGCATTGATTACTATGACTAATATGGAGATCTATCTCAAAAAACAGCTGCTGCTGAAACACATATAAACTACGCATCATTGACTTTCAGTTGAGTGGTGAGTGATGTCCATTAGGCTGGATGGCTCGAGATCCATGTCAAGCAAGAGCAAAATATTTGGTAAAAATGTCAGACACTGTAACTTAAAAATCAGGCCCAGGGCTTCCTGAACTTTCATTATAAGGGAAGAGGGTGGGAAATAAAAAGTTTGTAATGTGTGTTGGTTACTAGTGGCTGTGTTTGGCAAAGTGTCAAGAGAAGGAAATGAGTCTAAAGAAGAATTGAGGGCTTTGCAAGTAAAATGAGAGAGAATAGAGACCATTTAGAAATCTGGGACTTCATAGGATTGAGAAAAACATCTCCTTTTCTCTGAGGGCTCCAACTATAAGAGATGGAACCTTTAAAGTATTTTCATGTAGAGCTGAGTCAACTTTCTAAGGTGAATACATGATTGAGGACACAAAGCTCCATGGTGGTCACAAGATTGTGCTTCACCAGCCTCCTACTACTGAGGGCATTTTATCCTCATGCTTATAAATCTTCAAGCAACCTCAAGCATCATTTCCTCAATCTCTCAGGAAGATGCAAAGAGGGAAAGGCTTCTCCTAAGAAGTTTCATCTGTGGAGGAGAAAGCCCTTCACTGGGGCTCTTGGGTTTGTCCAAGGCCATGTTTCAGAGTCTGCTTCAGTCTCTGACTGAGCACACCAGGCTCATTCCTGAGACACACCAGACTCCTTGCCAAACTTTCTGGGACACCTCCAACCAACCTCCCTCCCTCTCTGCTTCAGTCAAGGTGAGGACTGCACTGCAGGGCAATGTCTCTCCAAGCCCCCAGCCAGCTCCTTGCCCTCTTTCTCTGACAAGCATTTTCCTTGAGGGAAAAAAAAAAAAAAAAAAAAAACCTTGCATGGTGAATCCCTCCCCATTCCTGTTCCTCAGAGAAGCCAGACTAACCCAAGAACATTGAGTGCCAACTCTCACAACTGTTTTACAAAGAACTTCAATGTAGATGCCTGCAGATGACAGTGAGACACATAGGGGTCCAGGAGCAAAGAAATAAAGTCAACTGTTAGAAAATGTCTAGTAAAGAATTTTAGGTATTGTTCCTGGGACATGGAAGCCAACAGAGGAGAAGCCTTTTGAGTTTTGGAGTATAAACTAGAAAGCCTTTGATTGTTCAAGACTCAGACAACTCTTGGGTGCCAACTTTAGTGAGCTGGAGGCGGGTTTCAAGATCATGCTGACCAGGGAGGGTGTGGTCCTCAACACTCACTCCAGAAGAGGCCGAGGTCAAAAATCAAGGAGAAAAAGCGTCCTCAAGGGGGTCAAGTCCATTCAAGGAATTCCTTCATGGCTAAGGTAGGGGAACTCTCAGAGCCCGGCCTGCAGGACTCAAGGATGCTATAGACTAGGGAAAACAGGTCTCACGCTCTCTCCTTTCCCAAATGGCAGTATGCCTAGAGATATTCTGGCCTTGGCTAGTGCTGTATATTGGTCTTAAGGGTGAGAGGTATTCAGACGACATGTCTATTTAGCACATTTGGACTTTACAGAGATAAATGTGGGGCCTCGGACCCTGTGGACTTCCAGGTGGATGCAGTGACTGGAATCCCTTTAAAAAAGTGGTGAATGCATTTCATAAGAAGGAGAAAATGAAATGTATAAATGTTCAGAATGGCAATCAATGACAGTGACCATGCTAGGTCCACCCTGCATTCCTTTTTTCTAGTCCACCAAGGACCACACTCCTCAGGTTCCCTTCAGTTCTGTGGGACCCTACAACTGACTTCTAGTCTGTGGAGTGTCAGGGGAAGTGATTGGTCTCACTTCCAGGCTGAGGCGATGAGCAGCTGCTATATCTTTTCTGCATTTTCTCCCTTGTCCACCCAGCAGGAAATAAATGACTCCAAGATGATGGAATTTTGAGAAAAAAAAATCATCCTGATCCATGAGTCAATGTCTAAAACAAGATCACACAGAGGAGCTGCTGAAACCATACCCAACCATTGCAGTCAAGAAATAAGCCTTCGTCATGTAAATGTACTGAAATGTCAGGGTTTATCAATTGCACAAGGCACATTAATCCCCCTAATATAGAAGGACACTGTTATATTTTTAGTACATTAAGGGCAATATAGTAATCAAGAACTAGGTATAATTCAGAGAGGCCATTACTACTAGAATTATAAAACTTTCAACAAAATAATGAAGAAAAGCAAATGACTAGTGACATCCCCATCCTGTCACAGTAAGTAAAGGGAACAGAGAAAGAACAAAATACGTGTAACTATCACAGCAGACGCTATCAATTGCCTCCACACCATCCACCCCAGCCCACCATCCTCCTTCACCACAGAACCCCAAGTTGTTCAGGGAGAAGCAGAGACGCTCCCCTGTAGGAAAGGTGAGTTTCCAGCCCAGCCTCAAAGGACAAAATAACAATGGATCTAAACCCGTCCCATAATGTTATTCTCATTGGCAAGTGATGGATCTAAGAGTGACAAGACTCACATTTCTAACAGAGTAGATACTGGCAGAAGCCCCAGTGAAGGGCTTTCTCCTCCACAGGATGAAACTTCTTAGGAGAAGCCTTTCTCTCTCTGCATCTTCCTGAGAGGTTGAGGAAATGATGCTCGAGGTTGCTAGAAGATTTATAAGCATGAGGATAAAATCACAGGCTGAGCACGGGGGAGCAGAAAGATAGACCAGGATGTGCCCCTGGAAATTTTGAACAGCTAAATAAATCACCCATTTCAGGACATCTTCAGACTTCTTGTCCTTTGAGAAAAACAAGAAACCTCAAGAAATAAAATTCTGCAGTTATTAAACAAAATAAGGCAACCCAGACATGGAAGTTTAATTTAATAGACATTTGTTTAATTAAGCAACTATTAGTTGTGTGTTCTGTTAGTTCTAGTCAAAGATATCTGCAGCCAATACAGAAAACAAACAGAAAATTATGCAAAGACAAGGAACCCTAAATATGTCCATTAACACAATAAATGTAGGCAGAAAGAATTCTCCTATTAAAAATCCGAGACGATTGAATGTGATTAAAAAATAAATCCATCTATGTGCTACTTAAAGAAAACCCACTTTAAAAAAAAGAAAGGTTAAAAATAGAGGCAACAACAGACTGTGCAAAGGCAAGCATAAAGAAAGCAGAAGCGTCAATGTCAGACAAAGCAAAATTCAAGGACAAACGTGTAAACAAGACATAGAAGAATATTGTGTGATAATAAAAGTTGCAACCCACCAAGAAGATATAACAGTCGTAAAACTTTATACAACAAGCAACATAACAGCCAACTGCATAAAAGAAAAACACCAAAAATACAAGAAGAATTTGAAAATGTGTATAAACTCATGGTGGGCACTTATTACGTCTGTTTCAGAAGTCAGTGGGTCAAACAGATTTTTTAAAGTAATGATATATAGGAGTCGAACGATTCAATTTTATTTCATAATTACAGAACTTTTTTTTTCTTCTTTTGGTACCAGAGACTGAACCCATTGGTGCTTTACCACTAAACTATATCCTTTTTATTTTGACACAGGGTCTCACTAAGTTTCTTAGGGCCTCGCTAAATTGGGAGGCTGGCTTCAAACTTGCAATCTTCCTGCCTCAGCCTCCAGAGCTGCTGGAATTACAGGCATGTGCCACAATGCCCAACAGAACTTTTATTTCTTAAACACTGAGCATATACTTTTCTTTTGCTCTTATAGTTATGAGAAAATTTTTATAGGCCATATTCCCTAATAATAATACCCCAAATTAGAAGACAGTGGGGGGAAATTAGTCATAAAAAAATTTTAACTGTTCTATAATCTAGAAAATATCTCCCAGATAACCCTTGAATCTTTAAGGAAGTCAATGTTGAAAAGACACATTATTTGGGGTAGGGGGAATGCAGCAAGAAATATGCAAGAAATGTGCATATGCACACATCTCATAGTAAGCTCAGAAGAAAACTTGCAGGTTTAAAGGCTTTTCTTTTTGATGTTCCTATAAAGATATTCCTCTCTCTTTCAGGGCTGGGGATGTGGCTCAAGCGGTAGCGCGCTCGCCTGGCATGCGTGCAGCCCGGGTTCGATCCTCAGCACCACATACAAACAAAGATGTTGTGTCCGCCGAGAACTAAAAAATAAATATTAAAATTCTCTCTCTCTCTCTCTCTCGCTCTCTCTCTCTCGAAAAAAAAAAAGATATTCCTCTCTTCTCCAAACACATCGTAATGCATACAAAACAACAAGGGATACAAGAAATACCTCTACGGCATCTCTACCGAACAGAAGCGTGAAACTGTGGGAGAGATAGGAGCCTCCAACCTGCTGGACTCCATCTGGGTCCCAAAGAATAACATGACTCCTGCAGGGTAAAGTGGCATAAATATTCTCCAGGCAATACAGGAACCTAATTAAAGAGGAGTGTAATGAAGCCAGATGCTGGTAATGGGAGCAGCAGGTAGAGTGGACAGAGGTATGTGGTAGATGTACATGGTAGAATACTATTCGGTCTTGAAGAAGAAGGAAATATTATCATCTGCAACAATGTGGATAACTGGGAGAACATAGACAAGTTCCACATGAAACCCCTGATATGTGGAGTGTGAAAGTGGTTACCAAGGACTGGAGGCAAGGAGATTGGGGAGATGTTGGAATATTGTGTGTGCGTGTGTATGTGTGTAAATGTAATACATATATGCAGAGTTGAAAGAGTAGTCTCATTTTACATTTTTGCAAATCTGCCTTATGTCCAACTTAATTGAAAGCAGATGGATTTTTCATATCTGTTCCTACATTCACTCTGTTATGATATGTAATTTTGGTTGAAATACATTTTTTAAAATGTATTCCCCTACATATGCAGTTGGAAAAAAAAGAAGAAAAGAGAACAATTAGCACCTTTTTCAGATAATTTTTGATGCTATACCAAAAATCAAACAAGAGGTGGTTTCTTAAATGTTAGCTGTGGCTTGGAATCTGAAACCATATTGATTAGTTTTATTATAGTTTATTAAATTGAAATTCATTTGTTATGTTATTTTCTTAGTTTTAGCCATGTACCACGGTGACATAAGATGTTAACCATAGGGAAAGCTGGGTGAGAGGCAGATGGAAAGTTTCTAAACTACTCTGAAACTCTTCTAAGACTAAAGTTAGTTCAAAATAAAAAGTTCGAGCATTTAAAAAGCAAAATAAAAATAAACACTCATTTGTCACTGGGTGTGGTAGTGCACGCCTGTATTCCCAGCAGCTCAGAAGACTGAGACAGGGGGATCACAAGTTCAAAGCCAGTCTCAGCAAAAGCGAGGTGCTAAGCAACTCAATGAGACCCGTCTCTCATAAAATACAAAATTGGGCTGGGGGTGTGGCTCAGTGGTTGAGTGCTCCTGAGTTCAATCCCTGGTACTCCACCCCACCCCCCAAAAAAACTATTTAGTTTGTTATTCACTTTGAACGGTTCTTTTTCTCATGCATGATTTTGCAACATTACTCATTTGTCCTTTGGAAAATAGTGATTCAGTGAGTCAAGCAGACCTTCCATACATGGACTCACTTTATTTTACATATCAGAAAAGTCACATTTGTAAATACATGTATGAATCTCTTGAGAAAAGTCATTATGTATTGGGTGACAAATAAACGCACTGTGGCAGATGTTAAGTTTTTCAAAATTTTTAGCTTTTGCCTGAAAGTTAGAATTTATCACTGGCATAAATTTTATCAGTTGCTTTCCTTGAAGTAACAGATCTACTTTATTTATTTTCAAATACCCATATTTGAAATATATATATATATATATATATATATATATATATATATATATACACATATAAATTGTTGGCCTTTTTTTAAGTAAAAATGATGTAACCTGAAAGAGGCTACTTCATCATGTAATGAAACAAGCATACCTGCTTTTTCTCAGGACACCCATCATACTTCTGTAGGCAGCAAAAATACTTCATGCATACATTCCATTTTGTCACACAATGAAATAAGGTTTACTATTCATCAAGAGATGAAAATATCATCCATTTTATTGTGAACACATCATCATTTTTTTTGTGATTGTGTCATGGTAAAAAATACGATACTGCTACCATTATGGGGCCAGCAGATTTACCACTAGGTTAGTCAACTTATAAAGAGAAAAGGTTTGTTTTGGCTCATAGTTGTGGAAGTTTCAGTCTATGATTGGGCAGACCTATTTCTTTTAGGCCTCTGGTAT
The DNA here is from genome assembly GCF_045843805.1 of Urocitellus parryii. Taxonomy (NCBI): domain Eukaryota; kingdom Metazoa; phylum Chordata; class Mammalia; order Rodentia; family Sciuridae; genus Urocitellus; species Urocitellus parryii. The sequence goes on along the minus strand of NC_135535.1, from coordinate 167,989,883 downwards.
AGGGATGGGGCAGCCAGTCATGGTGGGAGCATATGTCAGAGAAAACCATACATCTAATGTACCAGGAGAGAAAGGGATTGAGGTCCCACAGTTGTCTCTTAGGACATACCCCCAATGACTTCCTGACCTCCCAGTAGGTTCCATCTCTGAAAAGTTCCAGCACCTCCCAATAGTACCAAGCTGGGGACTAAGCCTTTAGCACATGGACCTTTTGGAGACATTCCAGATTCAAACTATAGCATCCACTATTGGTTTTGTATCCTTAATACAAGTGTAAGCATTGTTTAAAATAAAAAGTCACATCTTAATGTTGTTGTGAAAATCATTTTGACCTTGTAGACACCCCCCACCCCCGTACCCTTAAACACCCCTAAAAATCCATTGACCACACTTTGAGAAACACTGCCAGGATACTGGAGATTAATTTTTTTAATATAATTCTAATTTTAAAAGGAGTAATCTAAAATATACAAAGAATACTTATAAATGAATAAGAAAATAATCCTATGAGAAAAAAGTGGAATAGATACTATGGTAAATGCTGTTAGTGACCTACTGGTTACCCCTCCAGATTCTGTCCACTGCTTTTTTGCTATTAGTACTCTGAGTTTAAGGCAGTCATTCACCTGCTTAAAAGTCTCAGCATTTTCTCAGTCTTCCTTCCAATTAAGGGTAACCCTGTGATAAGGTTCTGACCAATAAATGTTAAGTAGATTACCAGGGAGTTGTGGGGAATATTTTTTTATTGTTCTAAGAAAGATAACATTCAGTCTTCCTTTCCACTTCTGAACACCAAAATATAGATGTGATACCAAGAAGCACAATAGCCACTGGAGACCCAAAATGCTAAGCCATCTTCTGAGGATCTTGAAAGAAGAGACAGAGAAAGTAATGGTATCACAGAGCCACTCACACAACCCAGGACTATCCTTTTCCAGATTTTTGTTAGGTGGGATTAAATAATGTATTGCTTATAAATACAAAGTGCTTATGGTTTGAATGTGTTTATCCAAAATCTCATGCACTGAAAATTTAATTCAAAATTTATAAATTAACAGTATTTCAAGGTGGAGTCTTTGAGAGGTAATTTAGATTAGATGAGGTTAAGAAGGTCAGGTCTGCATGATGGCATTAGTGCCTTTTAAAAGGATGAGGGACTTGAGCTAGCAAGCTTAATATTTTTATAGAATTTTGATTGTAAAAGAACTCAAATGGTATTTACAAGGAATGCTTATAAATGACCCAGTAATTCCACCCAAGAGAAAAGAAAACTTATGTGTACACAAAAACCTTATGCATAAATGTTCACAGAAGCATTATTCATATAACCCCCAAAGTGGAAACAACCCAAATGTCCATGTTTGAAATCATGCATATACTGTTCTCTCACCACAATGGAATTGATATAGAAATACATAACAGAAGAATATCTAGAAAAAATTCCTTCAAACATTCAGAAATTAAGCAGCACAATTCTAAATAACCCATGAATAAAAAAAGGAATCACAAAGTGAATTAGAAAATATTTTAAATTAAAATATAACACATAATAATCTATGAGATTTGGTTGACACAGTGCATTGGGAGAAAATTCTAGCATCAAGTGCTTTTATTCAGAATGAAGAGCCAGATGCAGTTGTAAATGCTTATAAATACAGCAACTTAGGAGACTGAGGCAGGAGGATCCAAGTTCAAGGAAGCCCTCAGCAAATTAGTGAGGCCCTAAGCAACTAACTGAGACCCTTTATCAAAATAAAAATAAAAAGGGTTAGGGATGTAACTCAGTGGTAAAGCACCTCTGAGTTCAGTCAGAAGAAGGAGGAGGAAGAGGAGAGAATAAAGGAGCTCAAACCAATGGTCTAAGTTTCTATACTTTCTAAAATACAGAAAATAAGAAAAACTTAAACTTAAAAACTTCATGATAGTAAGTTGATAACTTAGATGAAATAAATTCTTTAAAAGATGCAAGATGTACCAAAGCTCACCAAAGAAGAAATGCATCCTCTGAATAGCTCGGTCTACAAAATAACTTCAACTTGTACTTTCAAATCTACCCATAATGAAAGCCTGGACACATAGATTAATAAAAAACTTAATAAAGTATTAGCAAATTGAATTTAGACTTATATAGAAATAATAATTTATCATAACCATATAGTTTACCACAGGGATTCAAGGTTAGTTCAACATTTAATAATCAAAGAAAGTAATTAATAATATCTGCAAGGGCAAAAAAGAGAAGAAAAAGAAAAAGAACTACAATCATTTCAGTACTTGAAAAGAACATCTGACAAAACTAAAATCCATTCCTAATAAACATTCTTAGCAAACTAGAAATAGAGAAGGAGCTCCTCGTCCTGATAAAATGCATCTATAAAAATCCTGGATCTAACATTATATTCAAGGATCAAAAATTAACTATTTACCCTTAATGACTGGGAACAAAGCAATGTTGTTAGCTCTCACCACATCTAATACTGGACTGAAGATCTTAACTGGTGCAGTGAGGCAAGAAAAAGATCATAAAAGATGTATGTATTGGAAAGAAAGAAATATATCTGTCTTTGTTTTATGACAAATTACATATAAAAATCTCAAAAAAACTACAAAAAAAAGCTATTCAAACTAATGAGTGATATTAACATGGTCACAGCATATTACATCAGTACACAAAAATCAATTGCCCTGCAGAATGAAATCGACCAAACTATGCTATGTATATGTATGAATATATTACAATGAATTCAACTTTTATGTATAACTATAATGCACCAATATAAATAAATAAATAGTAGAGTCAAGGAAGGGGATCAGCGGGAAAAGGGGGGGAAGCAGAAATACTTGGGATGGAAATGAAGCAAGTTTTGTGATATGCACTTATATGTATGTCAAAATGACCCACCATTATGTTTAACTATAATGCACTAATGAAAAACATACATTGTGTTTCTATATTTTAGCAATAGACAATTAAAATTAATTTTTAAAATGTCATTTACAGAAGTATCAAAAAATAAGAACTACTATGAGGTATTAACAAAATTTGTTCCCTAATCTATAAAACATTGCTGAGAGAAACTAAAAACTTTAAGAAGCAGAACAAAATACCTTTTTATGGATTGGAAAAGCTATTTACACAAATTTGGCAATCTGATTCTAAAACTTAGGTGGACCTAGAGTAGACAAAACAATATTGAAAAAGAACAAACTTGAATGACTTGCACAATTTGTTGACAAGATTTACAACAAAGCCACAGTTTCAGGACTTGCTAGAAAGCTATAGCTAATGTGATATTTGTGTAAGTAGAGAAATAAATATAATGAAACAGACCCATATATACATATATGATCAACATATGAACCATGCCAAGGCAATTTAATTAAGAATAATTTTTTCTCAACAAATAATACTGGGAAATAATATATTTTGCATTCACATGCAAAAAAAATGAATTTGACTCTTACTTTGCATCATAAATATATCCATATTCAAGCTGTCGAGGAATGAGAAAGATAATGTATGCATATATATTCAGCTTTCCCTCCAATTAAAAAGTCACTTTCCACTTGAAAATGCTGGGAAGCCCAAGTTGTACCATGCTGGTTTACCAGATTTTCCTTTAAAACCCAGATGCAGGGGCAGTGAGTCCAGGAATAACCCAAGAATATTTCCTTCTATTTGATTCCTTCTCCGCATTTATATGGCATCAAGTCTCCTGCTCCTGAAACCCACTTTGTCTTCTGAAGTTTCTATTCAGATGTGTTTAATGGATGGGATGACCAACAGTCCAAGTTTGCCTGGAGACAAGTTGGTTTCCAAGATGTAAGCCTTTTTATTTTATAAAAAGGAAGGTCCTAGGCTAAGAAGGACAAGATGGTTCACCCTCAGCAGAGATATTAACAGTTTACCCAGTATATCCAACTTCCCTTCTAGCTCTACCTTTCACAGCTCATAACTCTGAAAAGCAGCAGCCCAACTATCTCCATGAGCCTCTTTGCTTACAGATGTGGACCACAGCTGAGACAACCAGACTCCCATGAAATGGAATACACTGAGATGCAAAGGCATGAGTGTCATATTTGGTACTGGATCTTGGAGATGGAAGGCCATGTGATTAAGACCTGGAATACATTAAGAGGGGGCCATGTTTGCGGATGAATAGCATCAGGAGCTAGTCCTTAGGAGCAAGTGTGCAGAGAGAAGCACAAATGAGTGGCAGGGGAGAAAAACGACTCTGACTGCAGACAGCTTTCTAATTCCATGCTGTGCTTGTTTTCACATTCTCAAAGATTGCTTGGAAGTACCTCCTTTCTCTGGCATGTCCTTATTGAAATACCAGCAACCTAGCTGAACCATGGAAGTCTAATGAACAGACCGCTGGTACCTATTACAATAGATGCACACTGCACACAGTAGGTGTTTCCTACATGTGGGTGAAATTAATTACATGCTGTGTTGGTGAATAGTATATGTCAGCCTTGCTAGGCTATGGTGCCCAGATGTTTGGTACACTAGTCTTAGCATTGCTGTGAAGGTATCTTTTGGATGTAATGAACATTTATAGTCAGTTAACTTTAAAGCAGATGAGTCTCCTTAATGTGGGGGTGGGTGTCATTCCCTCCAAAGCCTTAATAGTGAAAAATTAAGGCTTCTACAAGAAGAAGAGACTGTAAAATAGAAATCCTGCTTCAATTTTCAGCCTCCTGGCCCACCCTATGGATTTAGGATTTGCCAGTCCCACAAACATGAGCCAATTCCTAAAAATAAATTATATGAACACATATCCTTTTGGTTCTGTTTCTCTAGAGAACCTAGACTGATGCATGTGTTAATACTAGCTGGTGATGAAGTGACAGAATTTCAGAACAGTCAGGAATCAGGAGATACTGTGGACCAGCACCTGCTCCTAAGGGTAGGACCATATCTAATTGTAAGGAACCTTCAGAGAATCCTTCAAGGGAGGTGGCTGACCCAACAGCTGGTGGGTTCTCTTAACCTAAGTGCCTTTTGTTCTATTTGTGAATTTAAATCTGGAGAAACAGAAAAGAACTCAGCCAGGCACATAAGAAATGTGCTAACGCTAATGTTTGTCAAGTATTTACAACATGTCAGACTTCACTGGGACCATCTCATTTCATCTTCCCCACAAATCTGGGATATAGGTACTATCATCATCTCAGTTTACACAGAGGCTAGAATATCTTGCCAAAGTGGAAAACAGCCACAGTTAGGGAGTAGGCAGAGCCAAAATTTAACCCAGGCAGTGTGACATACAACTCCTCTGGCAAATGCAAAAGCCCAGCAGGGTTTCGACATAAGGTACACTCTCAATAGTGTCAGGCTATTTTTTGTTGCATTCCACACTGTCCTTACTGTATGACACAGACACGGGACTCAGCCACACTTAACCATCATCCCACCATTCTCTCCAACATTGTGACTGTAAAATGACTCCCCAGCTCAAGGCCACATCTCCTTTTGAAGGAGTGTATCTTAGTACCTGATGTAATTATTGTTGAGAATCTGCAACACTCTAACTCCAACCCAGCTCCCCATCTGGGACCCAGCAGAATCAATGTGACAGAGAGGGGGTCAGGACCTGAGTCTTCATTTTGTTACTTATCAGACCAATTTTCTCATCTGGGACAACATCTAATGCATAAACTGCTTGTCAAAGGAGGGGATTGCTCAAATTCTTCAGGCACAGACTAGACATCCTGAATCTTTAGCATCTCACCAAGTCTGAATGTGAGAACCCAACTAAGGTGGCCAGAAAATGAAATACATCAGTGAAATGACAGGATGGAAAATAAATGAGGCCTAAGGTTATGTAACTTTGAAAGGATGTGAAGGAAATTGGTGTGAAAATGAACCCAAAGAATTTCAACCTTGGGCTATGAATGTAGGTCAGTTCTAGGCAAGGCCCCACATTCAACCCCCAGTACTAAAAAGAGAGAGAGAAAGAAAAAGAGGAGGGGGAGGGAATTTAGACTAAAAGTCTAATGCAAAAAAAAAAAAAATCTATTTCCAAAAGGGAAAACCATAGGAATCTTTGCTAATTCTTACATGAGAAAAACCTAGAGAGCAGAAATGCTAGCCATTCTGAGAGAGAGCAGAGGAACAGGCAGCCGAGCCGTCTGCAAGCTGTTACTTCAGCTTCAATCCAGTGGCTCCAAGCTGGAGTTGAGACCTGAGGTCAGGTTACTGAGAGATAAATAGATGGTGGCCTTTCTCAGAACTGCCCCTGCTGACCTCCAGGCCAGAAAGGGAAGCAGGGAGGATGCATGAGCATCCCTGAGACAAGAGGAGAGAAATAAAACTCGGGCAGCTCAGTCCAACACCCTCGAGCTGAGTCCCTGCACAGGTTTAGGACAGGTGCCTCCCTCTGTGCAGAACTGAACAAAATGCAGTCCTGTTCAAACAGTTCTTGGGCTTTGGGCAGCAGCTGGGAGAAAGACGGAGAATAAGAAAGAACAGGGTAAGTGCCCAGCAACTCAAGTTCCCTGCTGATCCATTGATCACTGACAGCTGTGTGATCCAGGACATGGGCCTTTGTTCCTTCCCTAAGACTCCTCAGCAATGAAATCCCAGAATCCATATGTTGACACTAAACCCAAGTATTAGGAGGTGTGGACTTTGGGTGATTAGGTCACAAGGGTAGAGCTCTAACAAGTGGGATTAGTACCCTTAAAAGAGGCCAGAGAACTAACTCACTGTCTCTCTGCCATGAGAGGATACAAGGAGATGCCAACCATCTGCAACCAGAAGAGGGCCCTCACCAGAATCCAACTATGTTGGCACTCTGAGCTGGGTCTTCCAGGATCCAGAACTATGAGGAATAAATACTTGTTATTTAAGCTATCTAGACTGCTAAATCGCTATTGCAACCCCAGCTCACTAAGAAACACCTTACCCCTATGTGCTTTGGTTTAGACCTTAAATGTCTCCTAAAGACATGTGTGTCAGAGGCTTAGTCCCCAGCTTGGCACTATTGGGAGGTGATAAAAACTGTAAGCAGCGGGGCCTAGTGCAAGCTCTTGCCATCATTGAAGGAGTGCCCTTGAAGGGGATATTGGGATCCTAACACGCGCCCCCTTCCTCTCCTGTTGCTTCCCAGCCACTGTGAGGGGAGCAGCTTTGTTCCACAACACACCATGAGGCTCCTCCTCACCATACAAAGTAATGGAGCCAACAGACCTTGGCTGAAAACTACAAAAATGGGAGCTAGAATAAACCTTTCCTCTTTTTAAGTTGATTATCACAGGTATTCATCATGATTGTAGAAAGCCCACTAGCGCCCATGTGGCCCAGCTCTTGGGGAACCTACAGAAGAAATGGAAAGGGGCAAATACTCCCTGCCTCTTTATATCTCCCCTGGAAACCGTGTATGAAAAATAGCATTAACAGGGGATAGACAGAAGCAAGCGGTGGGACATGAGATTAAGGGAATAATTCTATAAAGTGGGCTCACTGTGCTGACACCCACGTGCTTTCTTTTCCAAGAAGCACTTTACCTGAAACCCTGCCTGGTTTGAGTGAACAGGATATGTTACATTCCTCAGCAAACTACCTGCTATCTGCGGGAGAAATACAGGCCCAAAATAATTCCAATAAGAACACAAGGTACCCTGAAGTGGAGACTTTTGTGACCCTTTTATACACCAGATCTTGGAACTCAGGGAGATAAGGATAATTCCCTTTATAGATTATAAAATCTATAAGAATAGGTTCCATTTAGAACCTGTCAGCATGGGCCAAAGTGACCTAGAGTGGTCATGACAGTGGGGACTTGAAAGTCTAATGTTATCCTGCTGTCAGTCAAAAGTCAAGAGGTGGACCTAAGGAGAACTTTCTAGAAAATTCCCTAGAACCCCTATAAAACTCCAGGGCAAGATATACATGCAGTGCTATCCTTTCCTCTCTGAGAAGGATCCACTCCCTCCCTTGAGAATGTCCCCTTTTCCCCTTTCCTATCCCACTAATAAACTCATACCTGTTATTCTGAGTGACATGTTTGAAATTTTTCTGACTTGATTTCAAGAATTGGTGTTTCATTGGGGGGCCTTGATGCTGCCTCAATCTCCCAGAAGGCCTCAACCCTGCAACAGTATCTCCCTATACCCTCATGAACAGTGTTGACTATCAAATGTTGACAAGACTTGCTAATCCCATTGTTTTAATTTGCATTTATGTGATTTACTAATGAGGTTGAACCTCTTTTCACATCAGCATTGTGATCTGAAATCTCCCCACCCCCATGAGTTACTTGTTCATGTCTTTTCTCCATTTTACTGGTGTTGGTTGTTATTTCCTAATTGATTTAGAGAACTTGTTCGCGGGGATACTAATACCTTGCCTGTTATGTGTGGTGCAAATATTTTTCCCATTTATCTCCTGTTTTGACCTTTTGGGAAGTTTGGTTTGGCATGTTTTATTCAGATTTTGTGTTTAGTTAGGTTTTTCTGAATTTTCTTTTTTTATTCTTGTATTTTAAGAAAGTCTCAACTATCCCCAATATTCTCTTATATTTTCTTTTATTATTTTTTATAATCCTTTATGCTTTTTGGTTGTTGGGTATTGGTCCTTGGTCACCTTTGATGAGTCTTTTTCATCAGGGGAAAAGCCATGAAGAGGAAAGCTCTGTGTGGCACAGCCAGAGAAATCAGAAACTTGAATCCCGGCATCGCACTCAGATTCTAACTCCATCTCCCACTTGCTTCCTACAGCAGGCTGCTGAACCCTCTGAGGTTCTTTTTGCTCAACTAAAATGTAGATAATTCCTTATCTGGTTGATTCAAAGATACACATTTTACTTAACATCTCTGAAATCAGAATGTGTTTCATAACCAATGGATCAATTTACTTGTTCATGTCTTAGTAGCACATAAAATAATAGCATGTCTTTTAATCAGTCACTGTTTTTATTTTTATGAAATACATCTGGATGCATCTTCCAAGTCACTGAAGGGCTTAGGCAAGTGGAGGTGCTTGAAGGGCAGACAAGTCTCCATTTGGTTAAGCTCGCCTTCCTTCCAAGAAGCAGTTGCTTTGAGGCCTTGTTCTGCTTGCCCTCTCCACCACCCTAGATCTGAGTCTGCTTCCTAGAGACCCCTCCTACCAAAAGCCCTCAGCTGCCTGAGGCTGCTAGTTCTGTGCTTAGAGATACAGAGGACAATCAAGGGCTCCCATAAGGTTGATCCTCCTCTATAGCCACAAAATCTGCACCTTCACCCCTAGGGACATGGCACTGACCAGGCACCAGAGCCATCACCCTGGTCACTGTGGATGACTCCGTAACTCCTCACAGAAGCCTCTGCCCTGGTTCCTCTTGCTGCCCACCTGGCAAGTCTGGGGCTTTGTGGCTTCTGAAAGCTGGTGCTAAAGATGGGGAGCAGTGGCCTTGGTGCCCTTTGTCAGGAGAAGCTGTTCACTAGAAAGCACACCACTGGGCCTAGGGTGGCAAGAAGAAAATGATTGGAAAGGATGAGAAGACCTTCATCAGTATCGTGCACACAGGGCGGGCCTCAGGGACTGCACATTAGCCCATCCAATCCTCACAGCCACCATGAAGGGAGGGGGTCACAGAAACCCTCCCCCAGTACAGATGAAGGCTGTGCTGCAGGAGGACAGTGACACATCCAGGATGCTGAGACATGTCACCATGCTGAGCCAAAAGTGGGTCCCCATCAATGTCTAGGCCACACACCTGAGTGGAGCGCCTACTACATGGTACATCTAGAGTGGACTACACAGACCAGGTGGGTAGAGCAGAAAGGTCTGGCTACCTGTTCTTTTCTCCATGTCACACTGCCAACAGACCACACAGCAAGTCCCATCATGGCTCTCAGGGACTTCCTTTATCCACTCTCTTGACCAGCCGGGCACCCTACACCCAGCTACATAGTCACAACTAGGGTGGTCCCAGGCCATGGGCCATGCCTTCAGTTATCAACAGATTACAGTAATTCCCTGTGACTATGCCACATGCCCACCATAAAGCCCTTTTCTTTACTGATGATAAAGAAAGAAAATAGGTTTGAGAACATTTACCAAAATAAGTCTTAAAATTGCAAATAGTATTTAATACACATTTTCCAATAGAGTCTTCTTTTAAAAAAAATGATATCAAAAGGCTAGGGTGGAGGAGATACACACAAATACACACTAAGTAAATGAGAATTTTAAAAGAAGCTAAAAATCTAAGTCAAAATCCTAAAATAAGAAATGAAAATGAAATTAGTTCTAAGTGAAAAGATAACAAAGAATTGTCACTATGTGTATATTATAGTCTCATATATCAGCTTCTATAACAAATCCCAAAGCACAAGTTTATATGGTCAATCTTTATATATGTTTACTGAAGAATTTCAAGATCAACAAGAGGAATCACATGGTGTAGCACATAGCCCATATTAAAAAAAAAATCTTTTAAGACCTGGTTCTTCAATTACATCCTTTGGACACACCATGCATACAAGGTTCTTGGCCTATGCTCACCCACACAAGCTACAACTGTACCCCAAGGCCTTGTTCTAGATGAGGGGATGGAAACTTAAACAATGCAAGAAACACCCATGGTCTGGGGATGACTTCAAGCAAATGGAGGAGACAGAACATAAACTAGCAAAAAGAAACAGTAAGAAGAGGAGGGAGAGAAAGACACAGAGGAGGGGAAGGCAGGAATCCTCAGAATGGAAAACACAATGTTTGCCAGGCTGAGGGGAGGAGAGGAGAGGGAGGAGCACTCAATAGATGCAAGATTTCCTTTTGTTCTGAACTTGACAGTGGTGATGCTGGACAACATTTGAATACATTTAAAACCACTGAATTGCATATTTTTAAAATGGCTAAGATGGTAAATTTTATCTTATGTTTTCCACAATTAAAATAAAAATAGATAATTTTCAGATGCGGTAAGTGCTAGGACAAACATTAGGGAGGGAGTTGTAATGGAGAGATCAGAGAGACTCCTTGAGAGTGGGTCGTCAGTAAAGAACTCAACATGTAATTGCAAAATGATAGAAAGGAACCATCCTTGGGAGGGTTTGGGAAAAGGGGCTTCCCACACAGTGGGACACAAAGGGGATTGGAGAGATATGTGGATACCATTCTGTAAGTGCAATGGAAGCCACCAGGCAGAGAAGTGAGGTATGCCCAAGACTTATTATATCAAATGGTCTTTGGTGGCTGAGTGTGAGGCAGGGGGACGCCTGAGAATATGGTCACACTATGAATGCTCCAGTCAGGGTTAGCATTCAAGGTTGGGACTTCTGTGCCTGGAAAAGTCACATGCTGAGCACAGGAGGACCTAGATTCAACAGGTGAAGTTGCCATGGTTACTAGATGTCCCTAGAAAACATAAGGGCCAGTGAGAAGTTCTGCATTCATGAAACTCCCATTGAATTGGCAGGAGTGGAACTGCTGAGACATAAAGGAGGCCTAGGAGGGTGACTCCCTCTGGCCCCAGCTGGGGGCTGCCTCTGGGAGCTGCTCAGGTCAAGCAGGCAGAGAGGTGGACCAGGAGGTGGGAGGTCATCTTGAACCCTGCTGTGAGGTATGGAGGTAATGGAAGCTGGAAACCCAGCACATCACAGGCTGGAATAGATGCAGGCCAAAGAGCCACCTGGGAGGGATGCAGGATTCTGCCTCAGGGTTGGCTGTGTGGTGAGAATAAGCCAACCTCCTGAGTGTGCAGGCTTTCACACTGTGGCTGATTTCAGCCACACTGAAGGAGAAAGCAGGAAGGAGGTCAAGGAAAGTTGTCTGGCTCCCAGAGGACATCCAGAAAGATGAGGCAGTGGTCACAGAGGAACCAATTTAACACTAGCAGAATATCAGTCATGGCAGAGCTGACAGGTCCAGCTGGGAAAGCTTCCCATATTATCAGAGCAGTGTGAATATGTGCCCTGACTCCTTATCTCCAAGACCACAACACTCCAGCCCTGAGAAACTGGGATAACTAGATAACTAAGCAAGTGCAGAAGTGACCCACAAGACTGTGAAGTTTCTGATTCCCAAAGCAGTTGGGAGTTCTTGCAGGGACATGGGAACAAAGCTGGAGGAGGCTGCATGGGTAGGGAAGGGGATTGGCTTAAGTCTTAATAGGAACATAATGTCATAATGCATCTCCCAGAGTCTCAGTATAAATGCAACTTCCCACTGGACAACAAACTTTATCCAAAATATGATAAATAATCAACATGATAAATACCCCATCTTCCAAGCTAAGGACCTATGTCTTCTATGACTGGGTAGAACATCTAAAGCTTCATGCCAAAATGGAAAGTGAAAATAGAAAAGAAGTGCCACAAGATTAGAGGAGTGAGGTATGCCCAGCTGTGACCCCATCTCCTCTCCTGCCTTGCTTTAATGGTATAGTTCTAAGCCTTCACCCCAGCTTATATGTGTTGGTTCCAAATATATGTCCCAAGATCAATAAAGCCCCAAGGTGTTGTGAACTAGAATGATCCATGCCACCCTGCTTATTCCCAGTCTCACTGGGCACAATTTGATAGTGGACAAGTTCTTAGGCACACAGCATGCCTTGTCCTGCCCTGTGCTACACTGCCTACAAATGCCATCAGAGCGTTACCTGAGCCCTAAGAACAGTGAGGTCAGGCCTACTGGAAGCTGGGAAATGTTCCCAGAAAAGAGAGGGTGAGAGAGGAGAACAAAGGGGACAGGCAGGACTGGGGACAGTGGCCAGGAGGAGATGCAGCATCATTCCAGCTGGCTAAGACCCATCAAGATCGTGTTTAGGATCCCAAGAGGCCAGCACACAGCTCACCAGAGGCACTACAGATGCCTCTTTCAGGATAAATAGGAGGAAAGGGACCAGGAAGGAAGAGAAAAGATCCAGTGGGTGGAGACTGTCCTCTCCTGCTCCTGCCCGGAGCCACCACACAGCTGCCCTGCACCAGGCCTGGCTCCTGGCTGTGTTCCCTGTGATCTATCCACCTAAGATCAGGAGAAATAAAGCTCCGTCCAGTTCACCAAAGCCAGCTCTTCATAATGCTGGAGAAACAAACAAATAAATGAATGGATGAACAAGTGAATGTGAGCTTAGATTATTCATCTAATTCAAGTCCCCAGTTCAGAAATGAAAGAAAAAGCATGCATCAGTCATTAGACTCTACAACAAAGTCACAAGATGTGTGTTTTGACTCCATTTCTTAGCAGCTGGGTAAACTTGGATACAATGCATCCTTTCTGTGGGCATCAGGTTCTCCTCCTGAAATGGATTCACAGGAATTTGCCCTGCACTCCACATGGGAGGACTAAGGGTAGGGCAGGCACCTGGCAAATAGAAAACTCACAGGCATGGTACAGTATCTTTGCACCATGAGGTTATGAAGAGGGCACCATGCAGCCCAGACTCTTCCAACAAAAAGCTCTTTGTCCTCCAGGGACAGAGCCAGGCTTCTGGTGGCCTACCCAGATAGTTCCTAAGGACAAGACTGAAGCACAAAGCTGGCATCCGAAATGGATCCTGACCCAGGATATGCATATTCCTCAACATGTTCACCCCTCTTTCCGTTCCTTATAAATCTGAAAATTAATAACCTAGAAAAGAATCTTCTGCTCCAGAAACCCATATGAGTTTAATGTATAATTTATACATGAGAATGCAGATGTCAATGTAAGACAAATCTCCATATAAATATTTTTGCAGTTAAAATTTTGGGGCATCTGTCTTCCTCCCAAAGGAGCCACCAGACACATGTGAGGCCTCGAGGCACAGGTCGGATGGGACTGGAAAGGTGACTGGTCATTTTTGCCAGCTAGTGATACAGCCACTAGTGAGCCAAGTCACACTCTGCCACAATCTGCCCCCTCAGGGTCCTGCTGTGTCTTTTTCAAAATAGAGATTTAACACTGTATACCAACCTGCTCAGTGGTAGGCCCAAGGGAGAAGGGCAGAATGGAGTATGGCTTCACGCTCCAGTGCCTTTGAGTCTACTGAGAGCCAGGCAAGCAGATGATGAATGACAATGACAGTGTGGCAAATGCAAGGGCTGGGGTAAGTCTTGCATGCCCATCAACTACATAGGGACAAGTACTTCCTATGCTGGAGGGCATCCCCAAAGACTCCGAGGACAAGACAGGTTCTGACGGAGTCTTTCAAGTGGATGAAGGCAGGAGCTCATTCCCAATAGTAAGAAGCACATGTGCAAAGACCAGAGCAGGAGTGAGCACATCTTAAACTACATCCTGGTGCAAATTGGGGAAGGGCCATCAGTGAGGCTGGAGTGAAAGGCGGAAGCTAGAGCCCCAAGACGCCTGTATGCCCAGGCCTGAAACAGCCCTGAAACAGCTGGAATTGAAGACTTTAAAACAGATCAAAACTTCACTTCACTGGCTGAATAGTACAGAGGCCAAGTGGAGGGTCACAGAAGGGAAAAAGAAAGGCAATGAGCTCTGCAAAGTATAAAATGAGTGCAGTGCACATAAATGACCATTCCCAGCAGATTCTAGCCCAGGGGTCCTGAACAATCTCCTTCATTCAGGTGGACCCATCCATGGGCTTGATTGGCACATGACTTTGCATATAAACTACCTGAAAGGTAGCACCCATCCTTCTTGTCTGTAGTTACTATTTCCATTTGGGGCTGGTGACTCATTGTGTGTGATATTCCCTGACACCCTTTCTCCAGACGCCCAGCAGAGTTCCAGGCATAATCCAAACCATCCCCTTGTATGAGGAAACAGAGAGGCGCAGTACAAGACCAAGCTGGGAACTACTGAGCCATGCTCACAAAGGAAAGAGAAACTGCATGTCTCCATTGCACCCTGGCCTGAACCAGCAATGAGGTCAAGTACATGCCCTCCTTCCATCATGCAATTGCCAACTATGCCTGAGCTTAATCTGACATCCCCAGGGTGACTTCACAGAACCTGGACTTTCTACAAAAAGATAAATCAAGTCCACATTCTCAGGGACTTTGTAGAGCCTCTGCTGTGGTCTAAACTTATAGTCCTGGTCTAAAGATAAAAGCTCAGGCTAAAGGGACCAAACACCACAGCATAAGGGTTCTAAGCCCTCAACCCTCATCATACCAGTGCACATCTTGCAGAAGAGCCCAGGTTAGCCTCACTGACTTTTCCACCCTCCTGGAACTGGTGAATGCCCAGCCACATACCTCGCTTGACCTTCGGGGGCCGGAGGCCGTCCCCCTGGGATAGGGCCTCCCAGGCCTCCCGCTCCCTCCAGCGCCTCAGCTGCTCCTCTCTCATCTTGTAGAAGAGGATGTGCTTCTGCACATCGCTGAGCTCAGCAAGGAGCTCAGGGTCTATGTACATGTCGTGCAGGATCTGCTGCAGCATGGTGCCACCTGCGATGCACACACCAGAAGGGCAGCTGACCAGAGCAGCCAGGCAGAATGTCCCAAGCCACTCTTCAGCCCTGGCCTTACTCAGGCGCCACTCTCAGTGCCCCTTCTCTGTGCAGCAGCATCACTCTGCCTCAGCTCCCAGCCAGTGATGAGCGTATCTCCTCTCCCCAGGACAGCAGGGGACCAAGTAGCAGGAACCAAAGAAGCCTCTGGGACCCTGAAAGGGAAAGCAGCCACCAGGAGAAATTGAGTCCCTCTGTTGGGTCACCAAGCACTGTATCCCAGCAGCACCTGTGTCTTGGACTCACCTCGACTTCTGGAAAAACAGGGACAGTCCAAGGTCTAGCTCAGCTGGGCAAGGCCCAGGCCCAGCCCTGCCTGGGCCAGTAGGTGTCGAGTGATCTGTCAGTGGAAGGTAACGATGACACCAGCTGTATCAATGACACTGCCCTGGCCAGCCGGAGAACTGATCTCTCCTCTGCAGATAAGAGAAAGGAGGAGGCAGCTTTGCCTACTAACTCCCTATATTGGGGGCCAATTTTAAAAAGAGGCCAAAAGAGCCAGCCAGGAACTTCTGGGCTCCTCAGCCCCACCATCTATCTACCTGCTCCACCACTGCCAGCCCTCTCCTTTCCAGGACATTTGGCAGACTGAGGTAATGCTTTTAAAACTTCGCATTGGGCGAGGAAAGATCTTTCCTCTTATCAATATTGTAGCCAAGGAGGGACATGAAATGGTATCAACAGAGAACACCAAAAGGAGTACTGTCATGGAGTTCCAAGAAAGAAGAAAGCCAGATTTTCTTTCCCCTTTCCCCATTAGGAAACTCAAACTGGGTGTGTGCTGAGAGACAACCCCCCCCCAGGGCCCAATGGGATGGTTGATGTTGATCTTCTTGTTGTCTGGAATTCACCAAATAGGAAGAATATGAAGCTGCCTCCTCTTCATGCCCTGATCTGAGGCACCTGGGCAGGGAAGGGCAAGATGATAGCGCCTTCTGCTTGGAGGGAAACCACCTCTGTTTGGCTGTGAGGGTGGGTGAAACTGCTTTTGCTGAGACCAAAGCCCCCCCCCCTCCCCAAAAAAACAATGCTTAGAGGTACTTACAGTTAACTGCCCTTTTATTCGGATAAGGAAATGGGATTCAGAGAAAGTAAGCGACTTGCCTGCGGCAACCCAACCAATAAAGTGCTGTAGTTGGACTCAACCCAATTTTCAAATCTAACTTCTTGTTGATGGTTTAAAAAAATGTAACCCCACCAGGAGAAAATAAGCAAACAAATATGATTTGGCATTGTGGCTTGGTTGGATTGGTGACCTTTGTGTCCCCTTCTCTTCCCTTAGGACTCAAGGTGGATCGCACATCTGAGCGATGGAACACGGTGGCAAGTGAGCTCCCTCGGCAAGGTTAACCCACACAAATGCAAGGACTAAGCAGGTTTCAACCAGCTTGAAGCCCACTAGGTCAAAAGAAATACTGTCTGGAGCCCCTTCCCAGGAACAGACAGCTTGTCCCAATGTGACCCAGACCTTCTGGGAACCTCCACCCAGGTGTTCCAACCACCTGGATGAGCTGTGGCTGTGGATCCTGCCCTGACCTCTTCTTTCCTTTCCCTACCTCAGTTTTGACTCCTCTAGGGGATATGGTTCCCTTTGGTTCTTGACTGAGGATCCCCAGCCCCCTCTTGCTCTGACCTTCCTGCCCTTAATTGTGGTTGGGCTGGGGGCAGCTCAAAGTCCAGAGAGAAGACCAGGGGAGGAAGGCAACCAAGGGAGCTGGCCTCCTACAGGCAGTGTCTTTCTTCCTTGGCTCCCCAGAGGCATGGGACAAGAAAGGGCACAGGGCCAAAGAGAAAGCTGTTCAGAGCAGCAGCACCAGCCGGCTGGGTGTGGGAATGGGCATGAGGTCCTGTCCTCTGGCTGGGTGATGATGGTGTCGTCCTTGTAGTGGTAACAGATGAGGATGACCCTGGCTGGCTCCCCGTCTTGTGCAATAGAACAGACCTCGCTGGTGGGAGGGGTGCTCCCTGGCAATCCCAGGTCAGTGGGGCAGGAGGCCAGGAGACACCGAATCCCAGGGACGTGACCGAAAGGCGGATCGCAGACGCTCTGCGGGATGGATCGGGTTTCGGTAACAAGTGGTGGGGGCCTCTGGGCAGTCCTGGGCGCCACCTCCCACCTGGCTTTCGCCCGCTGCTCAGGCTCGGCCTGGCATGGCGCGCCCTCTGGCGGCCGAATTGGGCACTGTTGGGCTCCTCAGATAACAGGAGACAAGACAAGCAGAGAGGGAACCCCGCGGTTCTCAGACCAGGTTTCCTGCAGCCTTTCAACAGGCTGTATTCTGTTTTCATTTCTCATTAGCCATGTGATGCATTTATTTTTGCAGGCTAACGCAATTCCTTCAGGCGCCAGGAGATACGCGCATGCAATGCTATTGTGCAAGTGACTGGAAACCACCTGAAAGTCCCTGGTGAGTTCAGGGGTCGCCCACTATAAAACTGTATGCTCCAGTCACAGAGTGGGATCGATTTGTCTTAACGAGGGGGAAAGGTCCAAGGCAGATGAAATGGAAAGGCAACGTGTAGGATTCTGTGCATAGGACAATCCATTTTTTAAAGTCCATGTTTGAACATGGAACGGGAGAGAAAATAACAAAATAGAAATTCTGACTACTTTTGTGTAAACAAAGGAAAAATACAAATGATTTTACATCTAATTGTTTAGCATTGTTTCATCTTGGAATGGGGAGGGACCACTTTAACTTTTTCTGGATTTTATAGCATGATTAGCATACACTTATGTAACTCACATGACTGAAATCAAATGTACTTCAAAAGTCCTAAAATGTGATCTATTAACACCAACCTCCCTCCGGGGATCAGCAGGGGACCCAGCCCCAGAGAAGGACCACAGGCATAGTCAGACCTCTCTATGCCAGGAAGTCAGGGTGGACAAACCATCATATCACCTCAGGTTCCTAAGCAGCAGAAGGGCTTTGGGACATTTCTGAAACAGCTTTGTCACTGGTGTGGAAAGGGTGCTAGAAAAACAGGAAGCAGGGAAAACAGCCACCAAATGCTGGCTAGATCCAGGGGAGAGGGAATAAAGGGCTACACAGGCATTGTTAAGGGATCAGATAAGAGTAGAATTGGGGATCCCAGAGTCTTATCCAGAATCTCTGCTTCTACTAAAATCCTCTTAAAATTAAATCAGAGCATGTCATTCCTCTACTCAAAACCCAAGTTCTCACGGGACCACAGGCCCTTCATAATCTGCCCAGCTTCATACCACCCCTCATATGGCACCACCCACCCTTTGCACCTGGTCACTGGATACAGCCTGCTGGCCTCACACTGGACAGCAAATACACTGGACATCTGCCTCCTCAGGGCCTCACAATGGCTCATCCCTCTGTCTAGACCTCATTTGGCTCAGTTACCAAATTCTAAACTTTTAGCTCCCCTATCCTCCTGATGACCCCTCCCTTCCTCTGCTCTGTAAACTACCATTTTACTTATTTATTTGGCAATAATATTTCTGTCTCTCTCTCTCCCTCCTAGATAATAAGCACTCCAAGGGCAAGTGCTTCCTTCCAGTTCGTCACTGATATAGAATGCTCCTTGGCACATAGCAATGCCTGGTAAGTATCTATAGAAAATGAATGAAGAAGGAACCTTCCAGGTGGAACTGGCAGAGCCTATGCAGATGCTGGGGAGCCATCCAGAGCAGGGCTCTGCAGAAAGATGCTGGACACTTAGACCTAGGAGTCATGGGCTACATTAGGTGAATGGATAGCCTTGTCACAAGCCACCTGCTTTGGCTTCCCCAGCATGTCCCACAGTCCCTCACAGGCAGGGTCAGTGATGGCCAGAGGACCCTCTCATTTCAGCTATAGCTGAGCCTGGGCAAAGTTACCATGGAAGAATCAGCTACAGGAAGGCCCTTCTTACAATCTGTCCACCTTCCCTGGAGCATCATCACTTGGGAAGCTGCTCCTAAGAGTACTTACTTATCTTACTCGATATATTTTGCAATCCAAGGGCTCAGTGAAAGTCAACAGTAGTTTCTGCTTGTCACCACCATGATGATACTTATGTCATCATGGACATAAGTATCAATAGTGTTCCTGCATTGGTGCAGCAACTACTTAGAAAAAAATGAGGTATATTTTTGAATAAAATAAAATAATGATTTAATGAGGGAGGGAGAAAAAAATGATGTATTAAATAAGATCCTGCTCACTAGAGGAACCAGACATATGAAATACCGGGAATGAACTTAACAACGTGGGGACCTGTAAGGAAAAGTAGACCTTTTTACTGGGAGAATATGTAGGCTTTAAGTTGGTCTAGGAACACAAGACATTCACAATCAGAAAAGAACCAATATTGAAAAAATGTCCAATTAATCTCCGTATCAGCTAATCGGCGAAAATGGTTCTCAAAGATCCCTACCTCCTGGATTTCACACCCGTGCCAGAAGGGAGTATGCCTTCTATCAGACACTTGACCAGGCTCTCAGCTCTCATCATGCACTCAGGAAACCATGCTGTGAGGCCCATGGGCAGAACTGAGACCTCCTGCCAGTCACTAGTGAGGTTGGAAGAGGATCCTCCAGCTCTGCTCGGGAGAAATCTCCACCTGGTCAACAGTTTCATTACCATCTCATGAGAGATGTGGAGCCAGAACCACTCAACTAAGCTGCTATTATATTCCTAACCCTTAAAATGGTTATGAAAGGCATGTGTGTGGTTTATGAGCTGCTAAATTGGAGGATAATTTGCTATGCAGCAATACATAACTAATACTATCTCAAATTAATTTATGGACTTAATATCACTTCAAACATGAAAGGAAATTAGGAGAGAGGATTGATAAAATGATTCCCAAGTTAAACAGAAGAATGAATAGATGAGGGGCCAGGGGTGTAGATCAGTGGGTAGAGTGCTTGCCTAGCATGTGGGAGGTCCTGGGTTGGATTCTCAGCACCAAGAAAGAAAAAAGAATGAATAGATGAAACCAACTCCCCCAATACTGAGGAATATTGAACTCTATACTGCCAGTATTATACTCCTCAATGCTCACATCCTCACTGTGGGGGCGGGGATCTTATGACATATGTAAGGATCATTACTGTGACATTTGTCATAGTGGAAATTTCAGAATAAGTAATGTGTTCAATAAAATGTTTAGCTGAATAAATCATGGCACATCTATGGGATAAAATGCAGTGCAGCCATTGGAACTGAAGTTGAGGATAACATTAGTATAAAGAGGTTGCTCAAGATGTGTTGGTCAAGGGGAAAGCAGGTAAACTGAGATTGGATGTATGTAATACAGCCTCAGTCTTATATATCAAGACAAAGAACAGTACAAGCCCCATTCCTTTCGAAGGAGTACAATTGTGATCTATTAAAGGTAGGAGGCCAGTTATATTGTGTGCATGTATGAACATGGAACAAAAATCCCATTTTTATGTACAATTATAATGCTCCAATTAAAAATATGAGAAAAAAAGGAAGAAGCCCCTCCCTTCTGGATACCTTGTTAGATTTGGAATTAATGCTAGTGAACTAGGGATTGTGAGCTTGAGAGAAGGCAGGGGAAGAAGAGAGAGAGGGAGTCATCTAACCTGGGTTGCAGTCCAACCTGCCCCAAATCTTCATCAATGTGATTTAATTCACAAAATGCTTGCTGTGACATCTTTATTATTTTAAAAATGAATTTTATCCAATTCTGTAAGACAAAGGTGGGGATAAACAGAGATCACTAAAGAGAAGTGATCTCTGTGTTTTGGGGTACATGGGCTTCTAGGAAAGTGGTCAGCAGAAATCATGGAGAAGTCTTGGAGTTGTGCTCACCATAGAAAACTGGTGACATACAAATATCTCTAAAGGGCAGAACACCCATGGTGACGTTTGTGAACAAACAAACAACAAAAAACTACCACACACACACACACACACACACACACCACACAAACACACACACTGATTCCAACAGCACAGTTCTAGTAGCCAACTAGACCTGTGTCACTCCACACTCAACATTACCAGCCCAGTGAGCTCCCAGACAGGCCTTGTTTTCATGGTTCAGTTTCCTCATCTGTGCCTGGGTAAGCAGTCAGGGCTCCATGTTAAACAGATAGGCCCTGTATGAGCCAGCCAGGCACATACTGGGTAACAACATGAGTTCTGTTTGTATGCTTCTTAATCTGGGGCTTGGTTCCTCATTAATTTGGTGAACCAAAATAATATTAGGTGGGGGAGTGCATTGTGGAAGTTAATTCCTCTGCCTAGAGAGCCTCCCCATATTCCTGGCTTTAAAGGGGACTTACGAGCTGGACAGGTATTGGGTCTGGGATTGATATACAAACATGGGGGATAATGAGCTTATTTTCTACCAAATTACTAACTTGGGGCTGCTGATACTCAAGTCTCCCTGTAAGATTAAGGTCTGTATGTAGCAGAAGGAAGTAGGACCAACCTGTAAAGATAGCAGAGGAGCCAATGGGAAGATCTCCCTAGCAGGTTCAAAGCCCCTGCCTACCCCGCCCTGGTTCTTCTCTGAGTCTATGAATGTGCCCCTGTCTTTCTTGGGAGTGTGGGCCTTTGTAAAACCCCATTTTGCTTAACCTGGAGTTAGAGTTTTAAACTACTACAGCCAGTATCTCCTGACCACCCCAGTGGTTTGCCTCTGTCTCCATTTGTCTTGTCATGGATGCTATAGAGATGGGCAGGACATGAGACCACAAATGGGAAGAACCTGGGCCCTTTTGATGGCCTGATTCCCACAAGAAGTCTTCTCAGGCCCCCAAATCCAGCCATGTCACCAGTTTTCTATAGTGAGCAAAACTCCAAGACTTCTACATGATTGTTCAATGTACGCTCTTAGAGCTATGCAGTGTCCCAGGCCTTCCTTCTTTGCTTCATGGACAGAAGCTATGACACAATGAAGGGACAGTTTCTAGAGAAGCTAAATCTTCTGTTCACAGGCTAATGGAGTAGGAAGCTCTGGGTCCACAGGGTGGAGGGAGCATTGAGATGGCTGCCACCTTTCCACCACCAGCTGACCCAGACAAAGGACCAACACTGACCTGCATCCTTGCCCCATAAATCTCTCCTGGAAACCTCATCCTCCTCATAAGAAAACACTGTTCACCTGATCCCTCTCCAGAGGCCACTCAGCACTGGTTTACCAGACACCAAGTCTTAGTGCATACTTGTGAATTCCAAGGGCAGGCTGGAACTCTGCTGCTCTAGATGGTCAACACTATGAACAGCCTCCCACCAAGGCTGCCCTGGTCCCTTGGGTCCTAGTAAACATGAAGCAGTCTGCTGGCCCTCCCTGCTGCCCCACTCAGCTGCAGGCAAGTCACGTACAAACCTCAAGCCCAGCGTTAGCCATCCTGACCAGAAGTGAGAAGCCATCCTTGTCCTGCAAGTGGCTGAGAACTAGAGTGAGCCCCTGCTGCCAGGTTCCAAGGCACCAGGAGAGCCCAGTGGCCCCCATCCTCCATGTCCTGCTCAGTGGAACAGCCAGGGAAGAACTATCAACAATATGTCTGTGTGGCAGAAGGGTCTGTGTCAAGGGCTTCCTTTTTAAATTCCTCATTTAATTCTCAGAACAAGATTATGAAACTAGCAATTTTATTATCTCAAGTTTATATTTGAGGAAATCAAGACTAGGGTCGAACAGCTGCTAACAAGAAGGACTAAAGGCAGGTCTCACCAAGCCAAGAATGGCTCCTGCCCTCCCATGTTCCACTCTTGTTCAGTGTGCTGTCTGCCCTCCAGTCCGGACACAGCCCACTCTCCTGCCCAGAACTTGAGAAGTCAAACTGCTTTCAGGGCACTCTGTAAAGTAGAGAAGGCTGAGCAGAGGCTATGAGGCAAACCAGCCCCAACCTTAGTCTGGGCCCCATATTCCTACAAAAAGGGATTTAGGAAGTCAGAAAATTCAGTTCATCTTTATTTCCTTAAACTGTGACTTGGGGCACAGAACATTGGTGTCCAATGTCTGACCTCCCTTCTTACTCCTCGATCTCTGCCAGGCTCCTGTAGTTAACTGGCTCAAGTTCTGGCCAATGGAATGTGAACACAATATACTCCCATCTGGGTCTAGCTCCCAAGATCCTCCTCCCTGGTCCTCACCCTTGCCTCAGCCACCATTTGACTAGAGACAACTCCAAGGGGCTCTAGGAGATAGAGCCATAAGACTAAAAGAGACTGGATCCCTGAGAGGCTGTATGGAGCATAGTATTCCCCACCCTAACCCCCAGAAGCCACTAGGGAATGTGACATACACAAGAAACAAGCGTTTCTTTTTCAAAGTCACCAAAATTCAGGGGATGTTGTTACAGTGGTTACTCTATTCTGATTCTTCCCTTATAAAACAGTTCTCAAACTTTAGTATGCATTAAAATCACTTAAGAGCTGATTGAAACAGAACACTGGCCCTCTCCCAGAGTATCTGACTCCATATACTTGGGGAAGGGCGGTGCATAGAAGCTGCATTTTGAGAAGATCTGGTGGTGATGCTGTAATTGCTGACCTGGGGATCATACTTTGAGAACCACTGCCCTAACTCATAAGCTAGTATTGGAATGATTGTACTATTCCCATTTTTCTAAAGAAAAGGATTGTAGTTCCTGGCTTTTGCACTGTACTACATGAGTACACACATCTGCCCATAACTGCATACACACCTGTGTCCTGTGAATTAGTGTCATCAGAGGGAGGGACAACGGTCCTTAAAGTGGGAATCCTAGCTGTAATCTAAGCTATGTTACTTCCCAGCCATCTGGCAAGTTCCTTGGTCTGAGTCTGTTTCCTCTTAACTATAATGGAGAAAATAGTTCTCTCCCAGCCCCCACCTGCAGCCTTGGCCCCACTGCAGATTTTCTGAGGTCATCATCAGACTGTTGCATTTTCATAGCAGAAAAAAGGCTTATGGACCTACATGCCCCAATTTCAACCTTACTCCTGAAGACCACAGTGAACATTCACCCGTATTGCTTCCTCAAGGCCGTGGCTGGCACCTATTCTGGTATGACCTTAAGGTAAGGGGATAGGATGCTTAGTTTGGATGTTGAATGTCCCCAAAAGTCCATGTGTTAAAGGCATGTTCCTGGGGCTGGGAGTGTGGTTCAGTGGTAGAACACTTGGGTAGAGGCCCAGGGTTCCATCCCCAGAACCACAACTCCCACATACACCAAGTCGTTGGTCCCAAAGATGGTGTTATTGGGAGGTGCTGTGGGCCTTCAAAGGAGGGGAGACCCTATGAGAGATCCTCAGGTCATTGGGGATGACCCTCCAAGGGGTACTGTGAGACCCCAGCCTCATCTTCTTTCTTTTCCTTTTTGGCCATAGGGTGAGCAGTTTTGCTCTGCCAAGACTCCTGCTGTGATATTCTACCTCTCTAAAGGCTCAAAGTAATGGACCAATCAATCTTGAACTGGAAGCCTCCAAAATGTAAGCCAAAATAAACATTTTCTCTTTATAAGTCACTTATCTCAAGTATTTCACTTTAGTGATAGAAACTGACAAACACAGGGAGGTTGTAGGAATTTTTTAAAAAGATCAAAATTGTGACATTAAAATGCATGTCTTTGCCAGTTCTAAGAACTGTTTCGCAGGGAGGAAAGAGGGGAGAATTCAGCAGCTAGGGGCTGGGGACCCCCACACTCCTATTATTTAAAATATCCATCACAGGTTTCCTTCTACATGACCAAAGTCCTCTCACCCCTATATCTTTCAGGAATCTCTTCAAGATTCAGAGAGAAAAGTAAACACACCTTACTTTGTTCTGGGCATGGTGGCACACACCTGCAATCTCAGCTTCTTGGGCAGAAGCAGGAGGACCCCAAGTGTGAGGCCAGCCTCAACAATTTCAGCAAAACCCTGTCTCAAAATAAGAAGGGCTGGGGATGTAGCTCAGTGGTACAGCACCCCTGGGTTCCATCCCTAATACTTAAATAAATAAGAAAACAAAAATCAAATGCACCTATATGCATGCATTACAAACAAGGGGAGTCTCAGGAATCATTCAGACAAAAATGGGGTAAATGATACTGAAATCTGTCATGGTGGATACTCCAGGGAGTGAAGCATTCAGCATCACTTGGCTAGATGGTGTTTAACTTTTAGGATAGATGCCTACTGACTACAGAGGAGTCAGTCAGTTTCATTGTCATAGCCCAGATGATACCATATTCCTGCATTTAGTCACTGATAAATGGTGGGGTGCTCGGCTGAGATACAGAGGACAAGGGCTGGTTGCAGTGTGGGTGCAATGTAGGCTTGGGGGAAGAGAAAACATGTTAAGCAATTTGGGATGCAGCAATTGAGGTGTCTGCAGCAGTGGGTCAAGAAGCAAATGTAAATCAGGTTTGCAGCTGGGCACAGTGGCTCAAACTTTGTAGTCCCAACTATTCATGAGCTGATGGAGGAATATCACTTGAGCCCAGGGTTTGAGGCCAGCCTGGGCAACAAAGCAAGACCCCATCTTTTTATTTAAAAAAGAAAATAAAAAGTTGGGTTTTCCCCTCCTTCGTTTAAACAAAAAAATAAGCAGATTTGCAGACTGAGCTTTGCAGGTGGCAGACATGGCCTGAGCCAGCCATTCATGCTGAAAGAACCCCCAGGATGCTTCCCATAGTGGTTGGCTCTTGGCTGGGGCAGCTAGGTGTTCTAATCCTCAAGCACCTCTTATCACTGTGAGCTACTGGTTCCTTTCGATGACCTGCCTGGTTCTATTTTAAAAGTAAGCTCTAGAGGGACAAGAGGTAGAAGGAAATTGGGAATAAGTAAAAAACATTCTGAGTGTCTTCAGTGGAAACCTATGCATTGTTTGGGGCACACTTTCCCATTTATCTGATCTCGATTCTAGATCTTCACTGCCTTTGAGCTATTCTACAACTCTTTATGTTGCAGAGTTATTGTCAATAGATGTACATATCTCCCGAAGAGATTCAACTGCTTCCTTTCCTGAAAAAAAAGGCAATTTCAACACTTTTACTACATATGGATTTATGATTCATTGTGATTCCTCCTTTGAATTGTTAATCTTACCAACTCCCTTATTTAATGAATTAAAACCGTGACAGGTTCACATGTAATATTAGAGTCATGCTTTAAAAAAAAAAACATTTTTTAGTTGTAGATGGAAACAATACTTTTATATTATTTATTTATTTAATGTGCTGAGGATTGGACCCAGTGTCTCACATGTGCTAGACAAGCGTTCTACCACTGATCTACAACCTATCCGCCCCCCTTTTTAATCAATAGATGGAAGGAGTTGCTGTCAGTCCATGAAGCACAAAACTCACATGCTGCCTGCCCTATCCATATTATCCCAGATAAGTATTGCAGTCCTTCAGAGACAGGGTACTCAATACCTCCCAGAGACCACTCCAAGTCTTCCCATATTAAACTACATCTGTACTGATTTCAGGAAAAAAAAAAAAAAGAACAAAACAAAATCAAATCTAAAAGTAAACACAATAGCTGATAGCTGAATGACTGTTTGTGCCCAAAGGATCTGCAAACCTGTCACCCTGACCTCCTTGCAAAGGCACAGTAAGGCTGAAATGGCCACCTTAGGGAGAGAAGAGGAAGACACCAGCCCTGGTGGTGACAACTGCCACACTCTACCTGACTTTTCCTGACATTCCCACAGTTTTCAGACACCAAGTTTTTCTCAGGGCTTCCTGGCAAGCACAGCAGGGCCTGTGCACCTATCTCACATAGGTCCCCTGGCTCTTAAAGAGCCAAGCATGATCCCAGGCTTCCTACACCTGATCAGGTGAGGGCACTTGGCCTCCTCCAGCAGGTCCTAGCACTTCTCCAGGCCTTTGTTCTTACCAGGAGCAGGGGACCAGATGGGGTCCACCAACCACCCAATGAGATGTTCTGAAGTTTTCAGAGCACATCATTACACACCAGGCCCTGCTATTCCAGCTCACCTCTGTCCCATTCCAAGCTCTTTCTCCCTGTGGACCATCCCTCCTGTGCCCCTGAGAGTCAATAGCAGTCCTGGAACCCCTGACAGGTGAGGGCCCCCTGCTGCTTTGTGGGGCCTGAGGGGCAACTTCTTTGGTTGTGTAGGTTTCTAGCAGGATCCATGTTCCAGGTAGGAAGCAGCCCCCTCTCACCTCCATATCCCAAAGGGACATAAAGCAAACAGATCTTGAACTCCAAATGCCTGAGGCTCCCTACAAACCCGGAAGCCTTGTGCCCAAAAGGGCGGAGGAATGAATATTACATCTTTCTCATTTCACTGGGCTCAGAACTTGAGCTGTATGACATGTAACCCAGGCAGCTCAGCAGGTGGGGACAAAAAGCTACAGATCAAATCCCCTTAATCTCCAAACCACATTAGCAACTACATTAGCAATAATTTGGGGGTTACCATACTAACTAATGTTTTACCCACCACATCTCATTTAATCCTTGAAAGGTCCAAGAGAGGGATTATTACCTACCAAAAAGGGAGGAGAGGTTTAGGACACTTTCCCATACACCAGCAATGACCTGGCAGAAGAGGCATATCCCAACCCAATGTAAGCCAACCCTCTGGAGAATTCCCTTAAACATGTTATAAATCCTACTAAGAAGTAATGCCATTAACCAAATACACATGCGTTTTTTTCAACCCCTTGTTAGAACAAAACCCTGCAAGCTACCCTAATGTTCGCTCACAGCAATGCAGGGGTGGGGGGATTGTTAGCATCTCGCATCCATCCCCCATCCTGCAGGACTCTGCTTAAACCACATCCTGCCATGTGGTTTAAGTGAAATGAACAAGCAGGAGGGCCTCCCTTCCCCCAGTGGCTTTACCACATGTTGCATCCATCACAGGAGCTTGTCCCAGGTGGAATGATTCCTCCCTCAGCCCCAGAAGATGGGGATACCATGGAAGGCAGAGCAGAGAGAAAGGAAACCAGATCCTGTTGACATTGCTGAGCCACTGGATCAAACCAGCCCTGAAACTCACCCCACTTCTGGACTTTCCAGTTTCAGGAGCCAAAACCCTCCCCTCATTGTGCAGGCCAGTCTGAACTGGGTTTTCTGTTACCTATGTCTGTAAACATACTCCCCTTTACTGAGGGCAAGGTTCATTTGCTGGTGGCACAGCCCCACAATGGACAGTGTGACCATGCAAATGTACCACAGGTCAGTATATTAAGTAAAACTAATCATGGGATACCATGTAAAATGATTGCCATTTGTGTAAAGATCTGAAGACACTTGCTGGAAGGAGACTTCATTATGGTTGCCTCTGGCAACAGAAGAAAAAAAAATTCACTTTACACTCTATTTAGATTGCTTTTACTTATATTTTAAAAGACACATTTAAAAGTTGCTTGAGGTGACAAAATTACAGTCCAAGGTGGTAATTTATTTTGGTAGTTATTAAGTGATGCTTTTGAAAGCCCTGCTGAAATACAGGACACAGAACACAGAGGGCGGGGGAGGCAAGTGAAGAAATAATCACCTCCAACCTTTGTAAGGAACTTTTACTCTGCCCTCTTCAGAGCTGGGACCCCACAGAACCCCTAGAACAGTTTCCACTTAAATGTATCCTTAGCTTTTTTTTTTCTTTCTCCTAAGGTTCCACAATAGCCCCAGTTCTACATGTGACATTTCTGAGGCTCCTAAATCATTCTGAGAATAAATTTGGTTTTAACATAGCTTTTGAGGAGGAAAGGCCAGTTAATTGTGACTTTGTAAGAAGTTCAAAATGCCCTAAAAGTATGTGGTTCTCTGGGCCTTTGGAGAGCACCCAGGTAAATGAGGACAGCCTGCAGGTGGCCCAGTCTGACCTGGAAGCCCAGAGATCCTTTGGACACGATCAGATAGAAGCACCTCTACCAAGATCCATCATGGGGCTGATGAGCTAAAGCTTTGTAGCCCTGGAGACACAAACACACTGACACTGGAGCAAAGGCCCACATGAAGTACTGTTCCTCCTCCCTTCTCACCTGGTGGACCTGAGGGTTTTCAGCTAGTGGGGGCCAGTGCTGACACAACTGACATCTGGGTAGGGACTTTCCCATGACAGTGGGAACCTCAGGTGCTGGGCCATTGAGATAGCTCTCCCCATTCTCTGCATCTCTGCAGACCATGTTCTGAGGTTGCTGGCCAGGAAGTCATCATGTGGACCCTCCTGCTGGACAGAGGCCCTCCCTCTGTGGCTTCTGCTCAGCACTTCCTTGAGAGAAGGCTGTCCTCTTACCCCACAATGCCCAGCCTCCATAAGCTTGTTGAGTGTGGGGAAGCTTTGTCCCCACCCCATCCCCAGCAACTTGGCTTTAAGATAAGCACCTCACACAGAGCTAGGGAGCAGTCGGTTTGTGGACTGAACATAGCACAGCTTGGGCCTTGCAGCAAACTGAGCCTACTGTGTGACACTAAGGCCTACAGCCCAGCATAGGGTTGTGCTTAGAAGCAATGCCCCACTTTCCCAAAGGCCCCAAAATCAAACTGGGCACTCAAGTCCAGGAAGTCATCATGTGGACCGGGAGGGGAGGTCACCATTTCCCCACTTTTCCCAAATATCTATAGATCCTGAGCCCAGTGACCTGGAGGATCTTCTGGGACTGGTTCTGTTCAGCAGGAGCCAATTAGATTTGAAATTCATAGCTGGCAGGTTACCTCCTGGCCTCCTGCTTTAGCTGCAAGGTGAGGTTCTAGGGATAGGCTTCCAGAGTTAAACCAGACCTTTCCCAATCCTTGGAGGTAACCTACCTTCCTCTGAGGTACATGTTTTATGCATGAAAATGGCTTCCTCAGACCTGTTCTGGTGCTTGAATGAGTTATTAATTCTTAAGTACTCTGAGTATTTCCTGTGTTGCTGAAACATACTGCACTATGTCCATTAATTTTTATTGTTATTTGTGTGGGGACACAGAGTGCCTGGGCTTGTGAAGCAATGCAGATGCTTTTCCTGCCTGACCCAGGGCCCTGACCTGTGAGCAATGGGAAGGTCCTGGAGACCACTGAGGAGGGTGGGGCAGACACAGCTGAGGCCTGAGAGGGACAGATGGAAGAGGGTTAGAAGTAGCACACCTGGACCTCAGAAGCAGAGGCTTTTGAAGAGTTGGTTGTCCTGGTTTGACAACCAGCCAAAAGGAGAGTACTGGTGGGGATGAGAAGGGCAGAGAGTGGCCAGGGAAGAAGCTGCCAGGGAAGGAAAGTGGGAAAGGAAAGCAATGGGGCCTCAGCAACTCTGTAGGAGGAGGAGAAAAGGCAGCAACAGGAAGAGGGGTGGGGAAAAAGCAGGGCGGAGTCCTGAGAGGAGGTAGGAGGAGGGTCACAGGAAGGACAGGAGAAACCTGGAGACTTTGAAGTGAGTCGCAGAACTGGAGGTGTGGCTCAGTGGTGGAGTGCTTGCCAAAAAAAAAAAAAGTAAAAAGTTAAAAAAGTGAGCTCTAAGGAGGACAACGCTTTAAGGAGAGTGCAGAGGTGGCACATTGGCCTCTGTGTAGCCTGAGAGAACAGGGAAGGTGAGGGTACAGGGCAGGCCAAGGTAGGGTGTCTGAGCTTCAAGTCAGGGGCTCCCTAATCAATCCTTGATTTGTTTTCTTTCTTCAACCAACGACTCAAGAGTTAAACGAGATGGCCTGAACATTTTATGAACTAATTGAGAAACAAAATTCTGGAAGTCATGGCTAGAATTCCTCCTGAATTGGAGTGTGGTACCTAGGAGGATTCCAAGGGGTCCAGGCAATAGGACTACATGAATAGATGGGACCGCAGGAGCTGTCTGAAGCCTTTGGAACCAACACTCTGGCAAGCAGGGTCTATGGCCACCAACACACTGGCAGGGAGGTTTGGTGGAAGGCTCCCTGAGGTAGACACAGCCCCTGACACGCTCCCACCTCCCCCAATGACACAGAGGCCAACAAGTCCAGGATACATGGTTCACGTAGCAGCAATGCCCAGATACTAACCCATAGTCCCCAAGCTTTTTTTGCTTGGGTAAACAGTATTGTCAGGGTTTGGAAAGGAATCACCTAAAGTAATGTTTCCTATGGGCCTGAGGGTTAAAGTTCTTCTGCTCCTGCCTACACACAGGCGTGGCTACACCACAAGTCAACCAGTTCTAGTCGTAGCCTTGTTTGAAGGATAACTGAAATCCATGTTGGAACGTGCCAATCTGCACTACTATACCTCTAGTTACACTTGATCCTGCTCGTTCCCCCTGCAGCCAAATTTATACTGTGTATTTAAAACCATTTTGGTAGTGACCCCAAATAAAAACAACCAAAACAGCAGCATTAATATAAAGATATATTCCATAAAAGAGTTTGGCAGTCAAAGAGAAGCAACACACTTTCTAAAAACACAAGCATTCTTCCTCTAGTCTACAGAGAATGGTAAAAAACAAAACAAAACAAAACAAAAATATCATCATCATCATCATCAACAACAAACACCCACCAGCATAACCAGTATACACCACACTAGAATGTACACTTCTGCAAGTGAATGAAGGTAGCTCTCGATCCCTGAACAGTAAGGACAGAACTGGTACAAGCTACAGAGAAGCATTAGAAGTAGCCCAGCTAAAGATGGACAATGCCCCAACTACTCCAAGGGTTTTTCAGCACATACAATAAACTTCACTGCCAAGAGCAAGCTCCAGAAGAGCCCCAACAGGAAGGATGGGCACAGTGACCACACATATCCTGGTGGGGAATGACCACGAAAGTGAGAAATAAAATGTCCCAAGATTCTAAGCAGCTGTGGCCTGGGGTGCACAGCTCAGCAAAGGCCTGGCTGCAGGACAGCAGCTCTCTCCAGGGACAGATGTCAGGCCAGCCAGCCTTTGGCGTATAGCTTCGACCAGAAGTTCTGCCCAAAAGGTTTTTGGCTGCCTATGTGGGGGGCTGGGGTACCCTGGGCAGGCCATGGGGAAGGAGGGGCGGGATTCAAGTTCGGGTGACAGCTTTAGTAGCACCAAGACTGGAAGACAGTGAGGCCAAGCTGGGAGGTGGGGTGTGTCTCGGGGGCAGTGTATGGAGGAAGGGGAATGCAGGAACACAGTAGATGGAAAGGACAGGCTGCTGTGGTTGGTTCTGGAGACACTCAGGGGAACTGAAAGGGACAGCTTTTAGTTCCAGACACTGTGTAAGGCTGCTGAGAGGAGAATGCCGGAGGAAAGGAAAAGGAAATGAAGACATGGTGTGAAAACATTCTTACCCCTATAAATAAACTATTTACACACTTTAAGAAAACGAGAGCCGGCTCTCAGTGGGGAACAGGCCACCCCCGCTTCCCCAGCAACCAGGGCTTAATGCTGTTGAAACCAGAGGCAGTTCCTGTCCTGGAAAATGGCAGTGGGGCTTGGCGGGTAGTCGCCGAGGCATTTCGTGGCACCAGTCATGCCCTGGCTCAGGCTTACTTCACTTGGACATGGCTGAGGGTCCTGCAAATGATCCTAACCCACCACGATTCCACTAGCATACACAGATCCACTTGAGCCCCTCCCCTTCCCCAGCTAGGAGCAGGCCACTGCACTGCTGGACTTGGTGGAAAGAGAAGCTCTGTGCTCACCTGCTGTCCCTTTACCCATGTCCCACCCTAAGATGTGGCTGTCCATCAGGCTAGCGCCCATGACGCAAAGCCTGCAGTGAGGAGCAGGTGTCTGCAGAGGCTCTCGGTCTCCAAGAGGGCCAAGACAGGCACTCCTTACAGCCACAGAAGCCCAGTCTGTCCCTCGGGGCCACTGCCCCATGTAGAGACACTTCTGCCTCTAGGAAGTCCCAGCAGGGATGCAGGCTCAAGTCTTGCAGGTAAAAAGGAGCCCTGGGCCTTCAGCACCAGCAAGGAGAAATAGAGTTCATATCACACTGATGCTGAAGAAAGGGCGCTGGCTCCGGGTGGTTGTGCCAGCTTCTCTCCCACTGGATATAAGGTTGATGACAGTGAAGGGTTCTGGCCTCCACAATGTGGCTCAGCTGCACTTGCTCGCCTCTGCTCCTCAGAAGTAATGGCCGGCCTTCACCGCCTCGATGTCTGAGATCAGGGTCCTTGCCAAGAAGATGCCAAATATCTGAAACCAAAGCCAGCAGTCAATGGCCTTTAGCATTAGCAACCAGAGGAGGAGGGCGGGGAGCAGAGAGCAGACCAGTGGACACCCCACTGCACACTGCTCCCTTGGTCCATTCTGCCAGGGTAGGGACACACTGAGAAAAATGCTCAGGCAAGGGGCAAAGTACAACTGACCCACAGGTAGAAAGTGCAGTCTGCTGTGTCTCTTGAGCCCAGAAGAGGCAAGAACAAGCAGGAACCATGGACTAAAAAAAGACACTTGGTCCTGCCTCTAACACAAGTGAGCACAGCACATCCCATAGGCAGGACACGTGTACCCAGATGGAAACCAAATTAACAAGACCATTCTATCATGTTGATCCCCAAAATAACAAATCTCAAATGTTTCCTATAAACCTGGATTCCATCATAAAACCAAGGTAATTAATGACGCTGGCTGTGCTGATGTCAACACATCCTGTCCTTGGAGAACTGGGCAATCATGAGGCTCGGCTGAAGTTTTCCTACATGAACAGACCAAAGTGAACTTGGTAACCTTCAGGAGTGCTCTTGATTTTTATTTCCCCTTTTAAGTTCTGCCTGTGGTTCGTAATTGACTCCCCTGCCTGCTTTGCAAGGCTATTTCTTTCCTTGTCTACATGCTTCTCTGTCTTCCTCTGCAGTCACTAAGTACACACTGCTGAGTGAAGGAGAAAGGTGCGTGCAAGTAGCTGGACCCACCGCAGTCATCCTCTTCAAGGCAGGGTTGGTTGTGTTCACATGCACACCACCCACTCTCCCAGAAGCTGCTCAGAGACTGCCAGCATCTCCTCACGAGCTCTGTGCAGCACTAGAAATGTTCATTCCTCTGAGACCACTCAATTACTGACTTCCCTTCTAGGAGATACTGGCGGGTCCACTCACCCCAGGCCCTGTTGCCCCCTCACCACCAACATCCTTCCAACTGTTCAGGTGAACAAACATCAGCAAAGGGCAGGAGCCAAGAGGGGCTCATGTTAACAGGAAGAGGCCTGGGTGCCCAGGTGCTAGGGACAGGGAGGAAGAGATCCTTAGGTGACTACATTGACCTGAGCCTCAGTCCTCCTTCAAGCCCCAGGTGATCAACAATATCACCTTCCATTAAGCAGCTCTGACATCTTAAATCCTGCCATGTGCATCCACTAGCAGCAGGGAAGACTCTCAAAGCAGGTGACTCCAGTCCCAACCAGATACCCTTATACAGTCTACTAGGGTCTCACTCCACTGCCATTCTGTACAGTACCTCTTACACTGTCACGACAGAGAGGCTTCCTTTAGGTAGTAGACCACAGGGAGACAGGAATCAGTCTGTCCTGGGTCTAGCCCACACAACACACATATACATTACACACACACACACACACTCTCTCTCTCTCTCACTCTCTCTCTCACTCTCTCTCCCTCTCTCTCTCTCTCACTCTCTCCCTCTCCCTCCCCGCCCCACACACTCAGCTTTAAACATCTAATTTCTTCTGTCAGGTTCCTTCACACCATACACAAGCTGGACAAGCATTCTCTGTTAATGGCTCCCATTAACTTCCTCAAATGAAAAAACCCCCACTCATCTGCAGGACCCTGGAACGTACCTGTAGCAGAGAGATGGCGATAAAAACACCAGCCACGATGTAAATGTTCCTCGGAAGCCAGCCCTCCAGCGCCTGGATGCAGCCTTTGGTGAAGATGAACTCGTCCCACTTGCTCTTCAGCTGCAGGGAAGCACCCCAGAGGCCTGAGCCTGTGGCACAGAGTTCCCATCCTGGTCCCCAAAAGCTCAGCTCCAGCACAGAACAGGATGAAGCACATGGGAAGGACAGGCAGAACTCTCCAGGAAAAACATATCCCTTGGTTTTGATCTCTATCCCTATCACCTGTTTACCAAAGGCCAGCTGGCCTGGTCTGTAATCCCATTTCTGTTTGGGCTACTAGAGATTCAATTCAACTTACTCAGCACACCTCCAATGCCCACATCTGGAGACACAGGAGGGGGCCTGAAGCCCTGGAGGAAGATGTACCTTTAAAGGGAGAAACTAGGAGATGAGGTGTGGGGCATTCTCAAAGGATAGGCAGAAGGAAGGGACAGTGGCTTCTCAATTGTCTCCCACAGGAAAGCCTAGCTCCAGGAGACAGAGCCAGCAGGCAATGGTCCTTAGCCAACCAGTACCCTCCAATGTCAACCCTCAATGGAGCATCAGTAAGAGCTCCAGGACCTGTCCCAGCACACACACACACCCTTATTAACCTCACAAATGGCAATCAGCTTCAGTTCCCTTCCCCAATCAACTTCCTTCTTGGCAATAATAATGGAAGACAATTCATTTTAGAGGCCTTAGGGTCTGAACTGTGCCCCGCATTCATAAATTAGAGCCTTAACCTCCAGCACCTCAGAATGACTGTATTTGAAGAGAGTGCCTTTACGGAGGTAATTTAATTAAAATGAGGTCACTAAAGTGGGCCCTAATCCAGAATAACTGGTGTCCTTACAAGAGAAGATTAGTACAGAGACATGTAGAGGCGTGAAGAGACTCAGGAAGAAGACGACATCTACAAGCTAAGGAGACAGATAGATTCAGTGTGTGCTGAGGGCTCCTTTCTGGTCCATGGATGGTGTCTTCTTGCACAGCAGAAGAGGTGAAAAAGCCCTCTGGGACCACTTCTATAAGGATACTAATCCCACTCCTCAGGTCCCTGACCTCATGGCCTAATGCCCTCCCAAACACCCTGCCCCATCTTCAAAAATCCATGACTCAGGGGATGAGGACTCAGTCTATGAATTCTGGGGAAAAACAAACATTCAGCTCATGCAGCCCATCCCTGAGAAATGGCGATCACTGAAGGATGCCAAGTTTTCCAAGCCACAGAACACATCTCTAATGCCCAGGAGTTGCCCCTGCAGATTCCTGAGACCCCTTCCTTTCAGGACAGTAGTCATTCCTATCACCAAAAGTCACCAAAGCAAGAACTGGAGTCAGGGTGGACGGTTCTGCCTATATCTTCAGGGTGGTCTTGTTCCTCTTCACTTGTAAGAACTTACTCCCTGCGGCTTTAAGAAAATTCTGTAATCATGAGTCCCACCCCTGCCCCAGGCCAGTCTCCTTCCTGCTGCCACTGTCTCCCTGAGGAAGCTGCACCAAGCCACACACTCCTACAGCTTCCTCCAGAACCCCTTTATAATAGACACCTTGTATAGCTCCAAGGAGCCTCTTAAAAATACAGACTTTGTTCCCCAAAATGTCCATCCCACTCTTTAATGCAGCAATGATTCTGTTTTGTGACTGTAGTCACAGGGTTTGAACTCTCCACCTGTCACTGTTCCCAAGGATCCTGCCTCCAGCTCAGGAGGGAGTGTGTGGGGCACCAACCCCTGCTCAGCCTTGTCTCCATTTAGATGTCACCTTTTCAGCTTAATCTCCCCTTGCTTTTCCCACTCCAATTTTCACTTTTGCTAAAGCAGCATGTTAAACTATAGGGAATACAGCCTGAAAAACTGTCACCCTAAGGAGCTCTTGAAGTTCTGCATGTTGGGGTTCTCACCTGAATCCTGACATCGTATCCACACTGTGTGTTCACAACTTTTTGCTGTAAGATAATCAGAAAAATCAGTCACTTTTATCCTCTTGAGAAGTCAGTGGTAAAACGTTCAAGAAAAGCTATAACCCAACACCAGAAAACACCTTTGCAAATTCCACTATAGACCACATCCTCCAACCAGGATAGGACAGGGGTCAGTAAACTGTTTCTGTTAAATATTTCAGATGCAGTCTCCAGAACAGTACAGAATTCTGCTTTAGTAGCAAGAGAGCAGGCACTGACAACATGTAAACAAACAGGCCTGGCTGCATTTCAGGATGGACCCTGGAATTTGAATTTTGTACAATTTCCACATGTCACAAAATGTTACCTTTCTTTTCAACCATGCTATAGCTTGGATATTCAATGCCCCCCCCCCCACAAGTTCCCTATGTTAAAGGTTTGGTCCTCAGGGTGGAGCTAGTGGGAGATGAAAACTTTAAGAGGTGAGGCCTAATGGGAGGCCCTTAGGTCACAGGGTATATGACCTTGAAGGGGATTGTGGGAACTTGGCCCCTTCCTCTTATGCTTCTTGGCCACGAAGTGACCAGTTTGTTTCCACATACATTCCCTGCCATTGCCGGTCAGGCCTGAAAGTAATAGGTCTGTCTGATCATGGGCTGGAATCTCTAAAATCATGAGCCAAAATAAACCTTTTTCTTTTTCTTTCTTCTTTTTTTTTGGCGGGGGATTGGGGCGGTAAGTGGCTTTGCTGGAGACTGAACCCACATACTAAACATGAGCTCTGCCATTGAGCTAAGCCCAGCCCCATAAACCTTCCGTCTTTGGAAGTTATTTTCTCAGGTATTTTGTTATAGTGCTGGGAAGATGAACAACCATTTAATAATAATTAAAAGCATTCTTGGCTCCCAGGTCATATAAAAAAGCAAGCCAGATTTGGGTCCTGGGTCACAATTTGCCAATCTTTGTGCTAGGAAGCAAAAGTTATACTAGATAAATGCAACATTTACTACATTAGTATATTTCATAGTAACCCTCAGAGTCCTCAGATATCAGCTGTGCAACCTCAGCAAATCTGAGCCTCTCCTGGGCTGGAGAACCTGCTCATGTAGTAGAAGTGATGGCCGGCCTGCTGGGAGCCCTATGACCCAGAACAGGCATTACATAACTGCACTAAGAGTTAGCACAGGGTCAGTTCTGCACAGGTTCAGCTCAGACAAAATTCAGTGCTCCTTCACAGGTCATCCCATGAGCCCAGTTTCTGAACCCAATTACCTGGTTTAGACTGAGAATAAAATAAACAGTGGAGAATCCACAGAAAATAATTCTCCACCCAGAGATGCTGTTACCCTGTCAGTGATGTGCTCCCCAAAGCTCCTGTAACCTTCTGAAAACTGTTTTTTTTTTTTTTCTCCTGAGAAAGGGTATAAAGATGCCAGTCAAGGGCTCATGACCATCACAGCATCTTGTCCAGGCACCCCAAGTGAAAGCCCCTCAAGGGACGGTGAATATTGCTTCCTCCTGCTTTACCCAGTACATCAGTGCCAGGGTGGGCCATGAGAGAATAATCCCAGAATGTATGTAAACAGGATTGCAGAGGTGCAAGGCCTTGGGGCAGATGTGAAGGGCATGCACCTAGCTCCTCTAGTGTGCAGCAGAATAACAGCTCAGGGCATGCACAGACTCCCAGAAACTACTGGCTATATGAGGAACATACGCCATGCCCAGGAGCAAGTCAACTCACCGCAGGATCCGGCACACAGCAGGAGAAGGGAACCCCACACTTCTCGCGACTATAGCTGGCACCACTGCAGTTGAAATAGACGTTAAGGTCCCAGTCTTCAGGGCCATAGGCTCCACAGCACTGGTTCTACAATCACAAAAGCCAAGAATCATCAGATGCTCCCAGAGTCAGTCTTAATGTGGCAGGATAAGTATGGTTCCTTCTATCAGACAGAGAAACTGAGGCCCACCCTGCTATCTCCCACACATACAGAGATGCTGAGCAATACCACCCAGGAAATCCTCTAAAAATGAAACAGCAGCTGGGTGCAATGGCACATGCCTGTAATTCCTGTGAGTGGAGGCTGAGGCAGGGGGATTGCAAGATTGAGGCCAGCCTGAGCAATTTAATCTCAAAAATGAAAAAAAAATTAAAAGAGATGGAGACATAATTCAATGGTAAAGCACCCTTGGGTTCAATCCCCAGTGCCACCGCCACCACTACCATCAAGGCAAGAGCAGCCCCAACATCTCTGTCAAACACAGACTGACTCAGGGGCACCACCTGGCCTCAGCATAGGGAATAGTTCTACTCTGGCTTTAGTTGCCTTTTTTGTTTCTTTATCAAAATCAAACAAATAAAATATATATATATATATATAAATAAAATAAAATCACTGAATATCTACTCCCAAAGCAACAGTTACAACTGGAGTGAATGGCAACACAGGAAACTCTGCCCCATCCAGGGCCTCTGCCCTCCCCACTGTCTGGTACAGCTGCAAAGAAGAATCCTCATTAGTCTAACAACTTTAAAACCCAACATGCTGAAAGCACTGCCTCGGTGTGAACGGTGTCCCCACACGAGAGCAGATCGCATTTCCACACCTGCCCTTGAAGCCGACTTGGTTATGGCATAATCATAACAAATGACAATGGGGATTTCCACTTGTTTTCCTGCTTTTAAGGTAAAATACTGTCTTTCCCATCCCCACCTGTCCACTGTGCCAGCTGCTTAATGATTTAATAATTAACTAATATTTCACCCCAAGAAAGCTCCATAACCTACTGAATCCCTCTGGAAAACTTTTGTTTTTTTTTAAAGAGAAGGAGGCAGCAGAGAAAAGATGATGTGTTTTAGGTAATGCTGGAGCCAGCAAACCCAAGACCATGTGAACACAGAATGTGACTGTGGCACCAAACAGAAAAAAGAACAGTGAAGGGCATGGGGTAATGGCAGGGATTTGGTGGCTTTCACAGACCATACAGGTCAATGACAACAATTCAAGTAGACTCTTTGGTCACATAAATGGGTTTGGCTAAATTCCATGATACATGAAATAAGGGTAAACAAGTTTTGGTTAATAAGAGTGGGTCATAGTTATTTTTAGTGCTCTCTAGAGTTTATTTTCTTCTCAGAACTAAAGTGTTCCATATAAAAATTTCCTGAGGAAGGTGGGCTTTCGGACAGAGCACAGATCAAACAGAAGATAACATGGCTAGGGAGGGGGTTTCTCCCAGGGGGCCTGGAGCAGCTGGAGCCCAATCCTCCAGGTGCAGCTGTACACCAGGGGGACAGGGACAGATGGACTTATGGGACTGCTTAGATAAACCCCAGGGGACATACTCCAGAAAGGTCACATTCCCCTCCATCTGAGGAAGCTTCCTCTAGGCAGCTCTGCCCTTCTCAAACAGGAAGGGGAAAAGGTCCCAGAGAGGAAGGGGACAGGAATAGCTTTAAGTGGTGAGTCATGAGCTTAGGGAGTAGGAGCTCTGCCTCCCCTGCCCCCAATACCCACAGGGCTCAAGGTCCCAGGGACAACTGGCTGCCAGAGTGGCTGTTGGGCAAGGCTGGGGAGACCTTAGCCACAAAGGGGGAGGGTAGTGAGGGCTGAGATTCTAGAAGTGGGTGGCCTTGGTACAGTTGGAATTGCCTGCCCAATACAAATAGTGGGTGGGGAGGCACAGGAAGAGAGAGCCTGGCCGGGCCACATGAACAGCAGAGACAAACTGACCAGAGGCAGTACACACTCCACAACCTCCCTACTGCCTGCCACGCTGCAGGGAGAAACATAGCAAGGAGAGAAGGTTTGTGTCCCCTAGCCTTGACTGTCGAGCTGCACAGACTTGACTTAAGGCAGGAAAGTGCAGGTGCTACCACGGAACCCACCAGGAGATAGTGCTTACAGCTTTCTGAAGGGAGTCGATGAGGTTCTGCAGGTCGATGTCGTCCCGGTAGGATCTGATGTTGCTCTCAAAGAACTCCCGGAACCGATCCCTTACCCAGTCCTGGAACAAGAAGGCCAGCACAGCCACAGCCAGCTCCAGGAAGAAGATGAGCACGATGGCACCACAGAACTGCATGGAGACAAGGGCAGTGCAGGAGTTACCACATCTACCAGGCTGGTCCTATACACCCATTTGACCCAAAACCACTACCTGCTGCAGAACATGAGCTGTCACAGACCCCAGGTCAGCCTGGGAATCCTGCGTTAGTAGCAGGGGGCTTCATCTCACCCGTAAAGGGGGATGGTTGATCACTAACCACGTCATCCACTGCAACACTGCTAACAGTGAATGAGTGAAAAAAGATGAGAGGGCTCCAGGCCAACGTGCCAGTCACTGTTATGAAGCAGCCCTCCTCCCTCAAAAGAAGGAAACCGTAATAGGGAGTGAATGGCTGTCCTACCCACAAGGTTGTCAGCTCCTCTGGGACAAAGTCTGGGCCCAGACATTACCTGACCACTCTCCACACATACACAATCATCCAAATTTCTAGAAATCGGATTTATCACCCCAACCTTAAGGATGAAGAAAGTGAGGCTCACTCAGGTACATAGCTTGTCTGCAGTCACGTAACTCACAC
Source organism: Urocitellus parryii (assembly GCF_045843805.1). Lineage (NCBI taxonomy): Eukaryota > Metazoa > Chordata > Mammalia > Rodentia > Sciuridae > Urocitellus > Urocitellus parryii. Next base: position 167,948,355 of record NC_135535.1, on the reverse strand, counting down.
AGGACATCTAGTTCCCTGGCAGTCTTACCACTCTGGAGGCACCAATGTTATCAGTACCCACTCTGTATGTGAGCATGATAGTCACATACAGACCTTTCCTGAGATATGTCTGTGACAGGCCACAAATAGTGGTGGCATTCTACAAGGCCCCTCTGCAGCCATAGGTTCATATCCACCTCTGTCACCAGAGACTTTCAGTGTGTAAAGCCTGTGTTCTCACAGACACAAAGACCACTAAACAGCTTTAACACCACTGACAAATTTGGAGGAGCCTTTCAAAGCAAGATGGAGAAGTACCAGCATGTAGGCATAGGAACATGCATGTACACAGGCCCTCCAAATGTACTCCCTGTTCCCATGGAAGCAAGATACTAAACATAGTATTTTTAAGAGGGAAAAAATAGAAAAAAAATGTGTGCTTTGCTTTTTAAATTAAGCCCAGGAAAGAGAAAGCTTGACCTAATAAACTCAACAAATAATATATTGTAAAAAACCTTAATGTGTTTTCCCCACCAGGTGCTATTTAATTTTAACTGAATGCATTTAAAAATGAATTTGTATCTAAATATAAAACTAAACTCTTAGTAACTCGCAGTTCTACTAGGAAATTAAAGATTCTACATTGCACATCCAACAGATTCACAACCCTGGAGGAGGGAAATGATTTCTTAATGTTACTGACAACATCTTTTGATCTTAGCCAGGAAGGGCAAAGGTGAGAAGCAAACAAACAATTCCTCCAGAACTTCTGAGAGGAGATAAAACAAAGAGGGGGAGTGGAGCTGCTTCTAAGCACTTCCTCCCACCAGGAGCTGAAAACCAGAGGAGCTCCACTTCTCCCGGGGAAAGGAACCAGCTCATCTGGATTTTTTTTTTTCCCTAAAATCTTACCACTCAATGAGGCAGTAGGGTACAAAGTGACTCACACCAGGTAACATATAGGCCGTCCTAGCTGAGCCAGTACCCCTACCCCCCATTACCCGTACCTCTGTTACATCCCACCCCCATCTCTGGGGCCACTCACAAACTTGAGCAGGCAGATGTTCTCCCGTAGGGCCCCCACACAGCCAGCGAACCCCAGTGTGAACATCACCACGCCCACCATCAGGACCAGCACCACGGGGTCTATTCCATGTAGCCGAGTCACTTTGGTGAGGTCAGACAGTACACCCTGAAAAAGGCAGAGAAAGAAGGGTAGCATCAGTCTTGAAGGGGACTCAAGGGGACTCTAGCTGGGCTGTCCAGAGACCTGCCTCTCAGGGCTCAATCCTATCATTAAAAGCCAGGCAGAATATGGCCCTGACTACCCGCTGAGAGGCACATCAGGCGAACAGCTTCTTGACCACCTCAGTCCTGAGACCCTCACAGGAGGGTCACAACCTCCTGGTCTCCACTGAAGCTCAGTTCCTGGGAGGCAGACCCAAGACTTCCTTTATGGTCTATTGGGTATCTCTGATGGGTCCACTGGAAAGCAAAATGCTGTGGTTGACTGTCCAAAGCAGCCTCAGAATGAACATTCTGTGGAAAATACACCTAGCAAGGGAAGAGGTGTGGCAGTGCTGCCTACAGAATTACCTGAGATAGTGAAGGTGCTGTGTACCTGCACTGTCCAAATTGGTAACAACCGTTTCTGGGTGCTTGGAATGTGGCTAGGGACACTTAAGAATTTTCATTTGTGTTTAATTTCAATTAAATAGAAACACATAGTCATATGTGGCTAGTGTGACCCACAATGACACAGTAATTCTGTGAGACTCAAAGGAGAATGAAGAAGAGGACAGCCAGACCAGGTGCTCGGCCTAGTGCAGACAGCTAGCTAAGCAAACTGCTGCAGTCCCAGAGGTGGCCACACAGTGGCACTACAAGTCACAGGTTGCACTGGCTTCCAGGTCAGTGGGGCAAAGGGACACTGCACTGTAGTTCTTGCCCTGTTAGGGTTCACAGGCTACCCTGAAGGTATCCAAACCCAAGGGCAGGACTCATCCAGTTCCTAAGGCTAAGGCAGGAAATCCCATAAACCTAAGTGCTCCTGTCTCCTCCAGGAAACAAAGGCAGTTTCCACTGAAGGAACAGAGGGCTCTTTCACCTAGCTTCTCTCTCTACCTCCCTTGGTGCCCTGGCAGGGATTTCCGCCCTCTTCACCTCCCCAGCACCAAACTGCCATGGACAAAGACAACACCACAGCTCCACCTGCTCTTTATCCTTGCAGACCGTTACATACTGGTCTCTTTTTCTCACCTCTCTCACAGGCTTGGCAAAGAGGTCCAAAGATACCTAAAGGCCTGCTCCCACCACACAGGGTGCCTGAGGGCACGCAACCAAGCCCTGCTCCTGTTCTCAAGACTTCTGTAGGCTAGGACAAGAGCTCCAGGAATAAACACAACTGTGTTTGGGACTTGCTCACTTGCCCTAGAAGCATACAGGGTCAGGCAGGCAAACCCAAGGCCCACTCTGGGCATAGCTGCAGGCAAGCCCAGGGCCACTCCGGGCTGCTGCAAACAGAAATTTCTCCACATTCACAAAGCTCAGAAAAAACCCAAAACCTAACTGTTCCAGCACTGACTACCCCTCCCTGCACTGCCCAAGGCAGAGCCAGCCTCAGGAGGGTTCTGTGGATCTTTACTTTGCACAGGAAATGTTCCTTGTCAAGAAACAGACAGGAGGAGGGGATAATTCAAGCAGAATGAATCTAGTTTTGGTCTCCTGGTACTCAGGGTTCTACCTACCTTTTCACTCCATGCCCAGAGTCCAACTCCAAGGAAGACAACTCCAGCCAACTGAGCAGGAACAGTGGGGAGAGAGAGAGAGAAGAAATGTTAGATCAGAAGCCAGCACCATAAACATGCTTCTCACAGCAAAGACCACATGCTAGTCAGGATGCTCCTGGCTCCCAACCAAGATCCTAGGCCCTTCTGGGCGTGGTGGCACACACCTATAACCCTAACAGCTCTGGAGGCTGAAGCAGAAGAATCGCAAGTTCAAGGCCAGCTTCAGCAATTCAGCAAGGCCCTAACCAGTTTAAAGAGACCCTATCTCAAATTAAAAAATAAACAGTGCTGGGGATATAGCTCAGTGGTAAAATGCCCCTGAGTGGTTCAATCTCCAGTAGAAAAAAAAAAATCCTTAACCCTGCAGATGACAGGGGCCTCTACCCCAGGAAAAGGACAAGGAGGCTCTGCAGATAACTGGCTTGTACTCCTGAATGTATGACAAACTCTTCCAACACCAGATGGCCCCACAACCCAGAGAAGAGATAAAGGCCTCAGGGCAGACTAGGTCGTACAGAGACTGTGCAGTCAAGCTCTACCCTGTTCCTTCTATATTCTGCCACACCTACCCCCACCCAAGTTCATTTCAGGGCACTCTCAGTGTGTAAGAGGACTTTGTGCCCCAGGAGCATTAGAGGTTTCCAGTGTAGATGGGGGCATGGAGAGCAAAGCCCAGCACCAAGTACGCTCCCCACCTCAGGCCTCCAGCACTGTATTCAAACTCAGCCATAAGCTACCCAGGCCAGCTGCTGGCCAGAGTTGAGCCCCCTCCCCAGGGTACTTACATGTAGCACAAAGTACACATGTGCTCAGGAGGTGCTGGGTTACTAGCTAATGAATTAAAATAAGCCTGCATTAAGCAATGACCTCACTCAGAAGAAAAGCACCCCAGTCTCCCACCTGCAGGAACCCACTAGGGCTAAGCTGCTCTCTGGGCCAAGAGAATGGAGCCCACCCAAATGCACCACACAGGTTTCTGAACCAGGGAGAATCTGCCATATAAAAGGAAAATACATCATGATCTGTGCAAATGAAGCTGCCTCCTGTTTTTTCTATTAACTACTTTATACCACACCGGCATTGCACTGCCATTTATTAGTATCTCACAATAAATAACAGGGCTAGATTTCTCTATGACTCTCATCTTTCCAAAGTTTATTCTCAAGCTTCAAGCTATTTCTGCCGTTTTATTCAATACTAGACCCAGGTGGCTGGAAAGGGAAGGCAGGCCCTTTAATGAAAGCCCCAGGAGGTCTCAGCCTCTTCCAGATCATAGATCATTTTTTAGAAAATGCACACACTCCCAATATTCTGCAAAGAATATTAGAGGGTGGTTCACAGCTTCTAGTGGTTGGTTCCCACAGTGTTCTGTAAACCCCAACCCCTGCATTTTATAAAGCAGAATACTGGGGTCCAGAGAGTTCAAAACCAAAATGGCAGGTAGTGAGGAGAAGGACCCCATCCCAAGCTCAGTTCATTCATTCATTTGTTCCTCACTCACTGGTTCAAATATTCATCGAGTACATCCTAGGTGCTGCACTCCACCAGCAGGCCAGCGGGCTGCTGGTGCTTATGCTCCTGTGGGCTCATCCTTGCTCCTTTCTACCACACCACCCCACTCCACCTCACACCAATTTCCTAATTGATATCTTTGTTTTTCTTGATGAGTGCATGATCATTTCCTCCACTTCCCAGGAGTTTCAAAATGCTATGAGAAGTAAACCCCCAAGTGACTGGTAATCCTACAACTCCTCAAGGTTCTCAATACATACTTACCTCTTGCCAAAGCTGGAGCTAGTCTTTAATCCCACCTTATCTGACCTTATGGAAGGTGAGATCAAGTCAGTCATTTCTCCTGCAACTATTTCCCTGCATACGTAGCTTCAGGAATACCAAGGCAAAGGGTTGTCTCCCTCACTGACTCCACACCAAGCAGTAGAGAAGCTCACAGCTCAGTTCTAGGTCCTTTGCCCTGCCTTGAGTTTGCTAGGTGATCTCATGATTGCCACAACACTAAATGCTGTCCAACACACTGCCAACTCACCAATACAGACCAGAATAGCCACTTCTCTAAGTCACGCAGCTCAGGGTCTCCTTGACTTGTCCACCTGAAAGATCTGATAAGATTCCAATCGAAAAAACGTCCTCAATGTCTCCTGGATCTCCCCAGCCCTGCTCTGCTCCTCCCCAACTCCTCACCTTCTCCTTAAAGGGTACCACTGTCTGTTCCTCTGTTTAAGAGAAAACCTTGACTTCGTGCTTAATGCTTCTTTCTCCCTTGCCCAGTATTCAACTCACTATTGACCCTCTGCTGGTTTTACCTTCAAAACACATAATACATCCGACCAGTTTTCCTCTGTGCTCCCACCTGTCTGTTGTCTGGATCCTGCAGGGGTTTCCTCCCAGGCCTCCAAGCAACTAGAATGACCCTTTGAAAAATACAACTGCCCCTCAGAAATTGAGAGAAACTGGTTCCAGGAACCTCTGTGGATACCAAAATGATCATGCCCAGGCCTCCCATATAAAATGGTGCAGTATTTGCAAATAACCTGTGCACATCCTCCCATATACTTCAAATCATCTCAGATTACTTATAATGCCTAATACAACATAAATTCTGTATAAATAGCTGTTATAATGTTTAGGAAATACTACAAAAAAAAATGTTTACATGTTCAGTATCGACACAGATTTAAAAAAAAAAAAAAAAAAAAGCTTTTATCCAAGATTGGCTTTCACAGATGTAGAGCTGGCAGATACCAAAGGACAACTTTAAGATTACATGGCTCCCCACCTTGAAACTCTCCAATGACTTCCCTTCAGACCTGGAATAAAATTCAAACTCTGCCACGACCTACACAGGGCTGTGCCCCAGGCTTCAGCCCACATCCCAGCAACACATTCCTCCTGCCCATCACCCCCACTGCAGCCCTGCTCCCCACCACCCTGGCATCCTGGCTGTTTCCTGAACTCACTCCCTGCTCAGAGCCTTGAAACTGTTCCCTCTGCCTAGAATGTTCTTTGTCCATATCCATTCCTGGCTTCTTCCTCATTTCTTTCAGGCAGGTCTCCTCAAATTTCACCTCTTCAGAGATGCTACCTTTACCATCATATGTAGAACAGCTCCCTGTCCATCACTTGGAAATCTCCTTTTGCCTGATTTACTTTATTGCACTGAACCTAGATCAGATAGGCTGTCTGTGCTGTTCAGGGGTGTATCCCAGCAACATGGAGAAGGACCTGGCATGCAGGTGCAGAACAGGCCCTTGTAAGAACCTTACCAGGCTGCAAGGATAGGCAGTCCCAGCCGGTGGTGCTTCTGGCTCTCCTCCCAGGCACACTTGTGGAAATCATCTACTTCAAAGAGCCAAGAAAGAACCCAGCCTGGCCCAGGTTTATGGTGTAGCCCTAAACAGGGGCATCAGCTGAGAATCAGAGCAGAACAGAGCCTGTTGGCCGACTAGCACTATCCCCCATCCAGTGTTCCCAACAGACTTTCCCAGCCCTGCTTTCTGCAAAGTCCACCCAGCTTCCAGTGACATGTGGACCAGTGAATGAAGTCAGCCTTGAAATACTCAACTGACAGCCATGCAGACCTCCCCTTTCCTGATCTCTGCATTCACTGATCTCACAGTTCACTCCTCACCCCATGTTCTGCATCTATTTTTCCCCATAGTAAGACCAGCCTCAGCTCCACCTATATGTCTATGTCTTGCTGAAGTCATACTGAGGTGCTGTTTGAATTCTTCCTCCAGGTGACTAAACTGATGCAAGGAAGCTTGCACAGCTAACACACACAAAGGACAAGTCCTCCAGAAAGATCCTCAACTCTCCGTAACAGATGCCAGCATTTACTGCTGATCTACCTGCTCAGGTCTGGATCCTGCAGGGGTTTCCTCATAGGCCTCCAAGAAACTAGAATCATCCTTTGAAAATACAACTGCCCCTCAGAAATTGAGAGAAACTGGTTCCAGGAACCTCTGTGGATACCAAAATCCTCATGCCCAAGCTGTGCTGGGGCAGGCAGCTCCTGTTCATGGCTGCTCCAGTCATCACTGTTTTCCAAGGCTCCCTAGGAAAGCCAAAGAGGAGCCCGGTCCCCATCACTGCAGCACAGTTCTCCTTCCCCGCACAATGACCAGGCTCTAAGAGTAAGAGCTTGTTTTTTTTGTTTGTTTGTTTGTTTCGTTTTCCCCATTTTGTTTTAGAGGAAGAACTAAAGTTAACTCACATAAGAAAGATGGGAACTTAGGGGTCACATGTCAGATCATGGGTTCAATGAATACTGGCCCAAAGCTGAAACTTTGTGGACCAACAATCATGATCCTTGAACTCTGGAGCAGATTATGTGGGTCTGGGCTCGGTCTTGTTCCCTAGCTGCTAACCTTCTGGGAGCAATGGCTCTGCTGGGTGACCCCCAGTCTCAGAGCAGCCTTCTTTGTTCTTCTTACATGATCCAATTGAATCTCCTCAAGTAGGGATCCAACTCCAATCAAGCCCAAAGTGAGTCCAACCTTCAGTCTGCTTGGATCACTGGACACATATACTGCTATGGTCACCAGGCCTATAGCCCCACCCTTTCCTTCACACCATGTTAAACACTTAAACACCAAAGGAGACCTTCTACATACTCCAACACTGCTCTTATCACCTTCATTTATCAGATGGAAAGCTCAGACACAGAGCAACTTGGTCAATTGTTCAAGGTCACAGAACTAGTTGGTGCTACTTAAGAACCAAATCTAAGTGTCTCTGACCCTGATAATATGTGATTTCAGAACTGACAGTCACATGGGAGACCAGTGGTATGATGCCACAGAGAGGCATTTGGGCTTTGCAACTTCAAAGAAACAAAACATAGCTATGTGATGAGGAGGCCCCTATTAAAGAAGTCTTTGTTCCAACCAGGGCAGATGGTAAGGGAGCAGGGCTTCTTTAGGGATCATCAAAACATTCAGAATTGACCTTTCCTCCTTAGCCAAAGGCCCATATCATAGAAGTAAGAGGTCTGCTTGTGGGTGCTCTGGGCTGGTACACTCCTTCCTTGTCCTATAAACTACAATTCCTTCACCACCTAAGGAAGCCTGTGGCAGTTTACTCAAGAGGGATCCAGTCCCAGCAGAAGTATAAACAGCTGGCCAGGCCCTGCTGGCCTGGAAGAGACAATTCCAACTCCAAGTAGTCAAAAGCAGCCTCTTACCCAGGATTTAATGAACTTAGTCCTTGCAAGATTTCCTTTAAGCACGTGTGAAAGCACTTAGACAACTCCTGCAGGCCCCAGAGGCCTTTCCTCATCAGGCTTAAAGAGAACCACCAACAACAGGGCAACAGGACTCTGTCCTCTGGCCCCTGGTTCTTGCACAACCCTGTTGCTGACTCAGTCTAACATTCACAGAGTCCCTTCCTTCCCCTGGGCCTCCTATGGGTGTCTCAGAGATAACGGAAGGAAACACAAGGCTGAGATACCAAAAGATGGGGTGGTTCAGAGCAGTGCTGAACTAATGGCATAGGCCAGTGTGCTCTGAGTCTCGTCTCTGCTCTGGAATATCCTAGCAACAGGACCACATGCACTTCTAGGAATTTCTCTGAGCCTCATTTCCTCTACACAACAAGGATGACCCTTTCCTTGATCATAGGAAGGTTGTAGGTTTTAGCCTCCTGTGGCATGCTTACCCTGGGGCAGAGCTCAGCTGAAGAAGCCTGGTCTCCAAGGTGCAGGCAGAGCAGAGGAATCGAAGATCCTTCAGAGCAACATCACAAGCACCTAATGCACTAAAGACACTGAGTCCCACCCCAGCAGCTTCCGCCCTAGTCTCTGTCCCAAGTTGAGGTCTTTCTTTCCAGATACACCTGCTTCATTGGGCTTCTGGAGATAACAGAAATGCATAGCTCAGGGATGGGGCTTTCTGGAGGCTTTCACATGAGACAGGGAAAGATGATGGAAGAAAACAGGGCGGAGAGTGAGTGGAAGAAGCTAGAACTGAGCCTCTGTTCTGTCCTAACATACTCTTTAGCTTTGAGCAAGCCATCCCTCTCTCCTGGGGCTCAGTTTGCCTATCTGAAAAATGAGCAAAGAACCTAAGCACCTCCACTAAGCCTTGCACCCCTTAATCTTTCCAGGTGCAAAGCCCCTGGTCTTGGTACTCTCCAAAATAGGGAATCACGAGTTCAGGCCTGGTAAACACCAGAAATCCTTGTTGCTTCTTGAAATGCCAATGAATCAATTGAATTAGAGGCCAGAAAGGTTGCCAGAGGACACGGACCCCAAATCCAAACTCAACTCTGAAAGCCTAGTGGGCTGAGGGAGGATTCATGAGATATTCATCAAGGTTAGAAGGCCTTGCCCCTCAAGACTGGGGCCACTCTGAGCTCTAAACAGAGCAGGGAATCTCCCTTTCAAAGTAGTCTCGTATTAGATGAATTCTGAACTAAGCCACTTCTCAGAGGGAGTTTGGAAGTTTTGAAAACCAGAATGAAGACTGGAGCTCAGCTTCCTCATTATAGGGGGAAACATGCCCAGGAAGGAGATGCCTTGCCTGGGCCACAAAGCTTATCACACACCAGCATTTCCTCTTGCCGGAAGGGTGGGTCTGACAACAAGAAACACATGCCCTTTCAGTGAACCCATGTGAGGGTCCCAAAGAGAAAGGGCAAGGACTGGGCAGAGGGATCCAGAGGCAGTTTCCACAGCTGACTCTGTGACCTCTGATAACACAGAGCTGGTTCCACCAAGCCCCACCCAGGAATCTGTCAAGGAAGGAAGGCAAGGGGATAGTCATCCAAGGGAGGCTACAGGCAGCGCCACAGGAAAGCGGGTGGAGGGAACCTCCACCCCAGTTGCTGCCATCACTGTCATAGATCATAGTGATTAACAGTGGGTGGAAACCCAAGACTCCAAACCAGGGCCAAAAAGTAAATGCTCACTGCTTTGTGTGCTGGATGATCTCTGTTGCAAGCACTCAACTCTGCTGTTACAGTGGGAAAACAGTCAAAGACAAATAAATGAACTGACATGGCTGTGTTCCAATAAAATGATATGTGCAAAATAGGCGGAAGACCAGGTTTGACCTGCAAGCCATGGTGTGCCAAGCCCAGCACTAATCTATCACATTAAAGCCATCTGGACCTAGAGATGAAAGACAGGATTTCCTTTAACTCAGCCATATGAAGCCTGGGATACCCCCATATACTGGTGTCCAGATTTTATATTACATTAACAGATAACTTAAAACTATAAATAACCCAAAATGACATGTTTCTACAATTAAATGTTACACAATAAGAACAAACTGTCTACAACTACATATTAACAGCAGAAATGAAACTCACATATTTAACAAAAGATTTCAGACACAAAAGTCTTCAAATGATTAATGGAAGAATATTTGGGTGGATAAACTCAGCATCTAATCAAAAGGTACTAGATAGAATAAAAATGTGATCTACATACAACAAGGAAAAAATCAGTAAATATGAGACAGGAATGACAGAGAAGATGGAATTAGCAAGACAAAGACTTTAAAATATATATTTTACATATGTTTATAGATCTAAAGAAAAATATAAAAATGATAAGGAGAGAAACAGATATTTAAAAAGACACAAATGGAACTAGTACAAGAAATAGAAAATATAACATGAGAAGTATTCACTGGATGCATTTAACAACCAATTAAACCCTGAAAAAGAAGAGATACGTGGATTTGAAGACAAAGCAAATGTATGGACTAAAGGAAAGAAGGAAAAACAAGAAAAACTAAACACAATCTCCACTGTCTACAGGACAACACCCAGAAAAGAAGGGAGGGAGGGAGCACATTTGAAAAAATAATGATCAGAATATTCCCAGATTTGATAAAATGACATCCTCTAAAATCCCAAAGGTCTAATGAACCTCAAACAGATTAAACACAAAGAAAACTACACTGTACAATACAATACAATATAGTAGAAAAGAGAAACTTTTTTTTAAATACTGGGGATTGAACACTGGGCACTCTATCACTGAACTATATCCCCAGAACTTTTGTTTTGTTTGTTTGTTTGTTTGTTTTTTTGAGAGCAGGAGTCACTAAGTTACCCAGGCTATCCTTGAATTTTCAATACTACTGCCTCAACCTCCCGTCCCAAGTAGCTGGGGTTAAAAGAGTGCACCACTATGTCTGGCTAAGAGAAACTTCTGAAACAAACCTGAGGGTGGGGAAAGATAAACTACATGTACAATATGCATCTACAAAATATTTTAACCAAATGAAGTGAAAACATATCAAAATGTGTGGGATGCACAAAATATACAGCTTCAAACTCTTATACTAGAAAACAAGAGAAATTCAAACCAGTGATTTAATCTTCTACCTTCAAAGGCTAAGAAAAAAGCAAAATAGTTCCAAATAGAGGTGAGAAATAATAAATAAATGAACAGCAGTCAATGAACTGGAAATAGATGGTGGTCATGGTTGGATAAGAATATGAATGTGCTTAGTGCCAATGAACTTAAAAATGGTTACAAGGATAAACTTTTTGTTATGTATATTTTAGTTTTTGAAAAATAAAAGTAAAAAATAATTACAAAAGATTTTTTTAAATCAATGGAATTAAAAACATTTAAAAATCACCTAACATTTTTTGTATTTGTTCTAATTAGTTATACATTGACAGTAGAATGCATTTTGACATATCATACATAAATAGAGTATAGCTTCTCATTATTCTGGTTGTACACGATGTAGAGTTACACTGGTCATGTAATCATATAAGCTGATAATGTCTGATTCATTCTACTATCTTTTAAGAAATCAAAGATAAAAGAGTTGAGTCTAATTTATGGCAAGGGGATGCAGACTGATGGTCACCTGGGGAAGGGGTGTAGAGGAAGGGACTGCAGAAGACACAAAGGAAGCTTCTGGAGTGACAGAAATATTTCACATCTTCATTTTGATGATGGTGGTTGTATGGCCCACTGAATTGTCATCAAACTGTACACACACGTACCAGGTTACTTCACCTTGAAAATACCCTGTGAGTGTTCAATAACCATATGACCCGGCAAGAATCTTGGTGCATCCTGGATATCCCTTGCTCCGTGATCCCTACTCTGCTTCATTCAGGCCTGTGTGAGGAGGGCAGGGGCTACAGCCCTGCAGAGATCCAGCACCCTTGGCTATGCCTCAAGTTCCCCTGGTGACTCTGAGTAGTCCTTGCCCTTTGCCTTGGCAAGGCTCAGTATAAAAACACACACATCTACCTACACCCAAAGATAAGGCAGTCTATTTTCCTGTGAATTGGAGCAGGCTTTCTGAAAAAGTAATTTTGACTCTATAAGTATGTCAGGCAGGTCAAATCACTGTATACACCTTCTGACCCACTTAATGTCACTCCTGGGAATCTATCCTGGCAAACGACTTCCCTCCTTTCCCCAAAAGGAAGAATTCTGTATTGTAAAAAAATAATCACTACATCCTTATCTAGGATTGGGAAAAAAAACTGAAAACAACCTAAAAGTCCAATATGGGATTCTCTAAAACAAATTTAATCACAAAGACTATGTCACAACCAAGAATGTTCTACACCAGGTGATGCTGCTGTGAAAATGCAGACCTCAAGAAAGGGAGGATTCTGCTCAATAGGACATGAAACCACGAGAGCCTCAGACAGGAGCGGGTGGAGCAGGGGGAATGCAGTAATCCTTGGCTGCCTTGTTGAGCCTTCTTGAACCTCATGCAATAATAAAAGTTTATTATATAATACTTGGAGAGAAATAGGTACCACATCTTCTCAGTAGTGAAGACAAGAATATTCTTAAAATACTACACTTGGGGGACCAGGGGAGGAAGGAGAGAAAGGAGAGGGAAAGTACTGGAAATGAAACTGACCAAATCACGTTGTGTGCATGTATGAATATGTAACAACACATCCTACTAATACATATATTATCCTACTAATACATATATTAATGTACCAATAATATACTAATAAATTTAAAAAAACACTATACAGAGGGCCATACATGGTCCCTCCAGCACATACTTCTCCCAGCTTCCCTCCCTCTGCAAGCCAAAGTGAGGTTTTTAAAAAAATTTTAAAAATTTTTAAATTGTGCTAAAATATACGATATGAGTGTGGATTTCAGTGGTATTAAATAGATGACAGTCTGGTGCAACCATCACCACCATCCATCCACAGAATTCATTTCACATAACTGAAAGTCTGTACCATCAAATAGTAACTCTTTGCTATGCTTGAATGTGTTCCCTGAAATTGATGTGCTGGAAGCTCACTACCCAAGGCAGCAGTGTTGAGAGTCAGGACCTTTAGGAATGGTTAGGTTAATTCATTATCACCAGAATGGGTTTGTTACAAAAACAAGTTCTGCTAGTCTTGCCCTCTTTCTTGCCTATGTGATGCCTCTGCCCTGTTGTGAGGCAGCAAGATGGCCCTCAACAGATGCGTGGGTTTCTTGACTTCTAGAACCATGAGGCAAATAAACGTCTCTTTTCAATAAGTACCCAGCTTGTGGTAATTTGTTAGAGCAGCACAAATGGACTCAGACACTCCCCCATTCTCTCTCCCACACTCCTTGGCAACCAACATTCCACTTTCTCTATGATTTTTGACTACTCCAGGTAACATAAGTAGAATCATACGTTTGTCTTTTAAGTGGAATCAATTTGTCTTTTTGCATCTGGCTTATTTCACTTAACATAATGTACCCAAAGTTCACCTATATTAAGAATGAATAAGACACTATGGCATGTATGTGCCACATTTTATTTACCTAATCACCAAAGGATACTTGGGCTGTTTCCACCTTTGGCTATGGTGAATAATGCTGCTATGAATGTGGGTATACACATCTCTCTTCAACATCCTGCTTTCAATTCTTTTGAGTCTATACCCAGAACTGAAATTTTAGATCACATGGTGATTCCATTTTTAATTTCATGAGGAGCTACTATATTGCTTTCCATCACAGCTGCACCATTTTACATCCTTGCCAACAGTGGACAAGGGCACCAAATTTTCTGCATCCTTCCCAGCATTTATTTTGGGTTGTTTTGGGTTGTTTGGGGGTTTTTTGTTCTTTTTTTTTTTTTTCTTAAAGAACAGACATAGATGCGAAGTGGTATCTCACTGTGATTTTGATTTTTCATTTCCCTGAGCTGAAGATTTTGCACTGCAAACAAGTCTAGCCTAACTAAACTACAATTTAAAAAGTAAAAAATGCTCATACTCTCAAAATGCTATTGTTGGGCCAGGTGTTGCGGTGCATGCCCATAAATCCAATGATTCAGGAAGGTGAGACAGGCACATCACAAGTTTGAGGCCAACCTGGGCAACTTAGCAAGACGCTGTCTCAAAATAAAATCCAGAAAGAGCTAGGAATGCAGCTCTAGAGAATTCCTCTAGAGAATTCCTCAGCAAAACCAGGAAAGCTCAAATTCTTTGTGGAAGAGTACCCCTAGGTGCATTATCTAGTGCAGTTAAAACAAGCAAACAAACAAACAAACAAAAAAAACTATTTTGGCTAGAAGCAATTTTTCCTATCCCTATGATAAGACCCCTCAGGAAGCCCAGCTCATTCTCACTATGTGAAACATGAAATTCAGAACAGAAGAGAGACATCAGTGGCATCCGTGTTTCTTACCCCAATCATGTATTAATGTTTCCTGGGAAATCTCAGCTCCAAAGTCAAAAAAGAGCTAACAAAAATTGTTGGAGTGCTATAGGCGTTTATCTTTAAAGAAAATTATTGTGAAAATAATGCTCAATGGGGGCAAACTGCTAAATTAAAGCTTGCATTTGTCATATCACCTAGAACTGGCTGCAGAAACAACAGGCTGCCTTCTGCATATTCATCCCCACCTGCTGAGCAATCCTCCTCCTCCACTGCTCACCTCAATCATCAAAACAAAACAAGTACCAACACTGTGCAAAATCATCTATCCAGACTTTGCTTCAAAATAATCCAAAGAGTGGGTGGGGGAAACAAATGAAATTAAGATCAGCTATGAGTGGATAATTTTGAAGCCCGATGATGGGAATGTAAGGCTCATTACATTTTTCTATTTTTGTATTTCTCACCATTTCAAAAAAGAAAATTTCTCTAAAGAGATATACCATTTGAAACATTTCTGCAACCATATGAGACAGACAGCAAGCAGCCGAGAACAATGTTTCACAACAAGAACACCAGGCTTATCAAAGACAACTAGTTTCAGTGAAGAGTCCAGACTGGCACCCTGGTGCCCAGAGTAGCCTGACATCCTCCTTTCTGCTCCATGAGCTTAACTCATGTGCATCTCAATTCTCAGGCCTTACTCCACACTGCACAGAGGAAGATGGCAAATCCCAGCCAGGACCTAGCAAGGAGGGTCAGGGCAGCTTGGGCCTGACCAACGTGACCAGTCTCCCACCTGTATTTCCCAACCAGGCTCTCATTTCCTGCTTCTGGTTTTTCCCTGCTGTTCAGCCCCAGTGCACACTAACTGAAAAATGATTAACTCTCAACAGCACACATTGCCAGTTCTGCAAAACCCTGATAACACTACAATGCCCTTCAACCACTACTCGGACTTGCTGCAATCCTGAATTCATGAACTCTGCTATTTGAATTTACTGCTATAATGTGAGAGTAGGCAAGTGAGTACAGCTCCCCAGGAGCCAAGAATCTGTTCTAAAAAAGTTCCTGAAGAAACAGAGATGACCAGGGCCCTCAGCCACAGCAGCTTGAGGACAGCTCTGCTCTAGCTACAAAAATCTGGATGACAGTCTGAGGTGAAGGAAGAACAGCCAGCAGGGGTGAAGCCAGTGCTCCAGTGTATCAAGTGTTAAGCTGTCTATAGCCCAGGTGGCCTTCTATCATTCACCTGACCTGGAGAAGTGGGGGAACAGGCCAGGTGGGTCCAGAGGTTTCCCTCCAGACAGGGAGCAATGCAGGTCTGGGAAGCCACACATGATGTGGACAAGGCACAGTTCTCCCATTACGAGGGACCCACAGGAACAACAGTTGCAAGGTCCAGCAATGTCCTATTTCAGGAGCAGTGATGGCACTGTTTGTGAAAGGCTATTCTAAGCACAGCAAATGACCTGGGGTCAAAGGCCAAGCCATTGGATCCCCCCTGTCAATGGCCAAGCCATTGGATCCCCCCGTCAATGGCCAAGCCATTGGATCTCCAGAATAGAACACACTGAGATGAATTCCCAGGAGATGATGATATAAAATAATATTGAAAAGCTGGGAAGTCTTAGTGAGTCTGCCTAGTTTTCAAAAGTTCCAGTCCAAATAGGAACCACCAAATCCACAGATACTGTGCTAGTTAGCTTTCCATTGATGCAACAAATACCTGAGATAATCAGTTCATAAAGAGAAAAGGTTTATTTTGACTCACAAATTTGAAGATTTTAGTCCATGATTTTTGGCCCATTGTTCTGGAGCCTGTGGTCAGAAGCGGCACATCATGGAGGCAGTATATGGCAAAATCATTCACCTACCAGCCAGAATGCAAAAGAAAGAAACAAGAAGAGACCAGGTCCCACTAACTCCTTCAGGGGCACCCCTCAATAACCTAATACCTCCACTAGGCCCTACCTGTGGAACAGCACCTAGGCTAGGGATCAAGCTTATAACACATGGGACTTTGCAATCTAAACTTTCAAGAGCTCAACTACAACAAATACTAATGGTTGCAACCATTAAAAGGCTTATGGTTTAAAAGCATTTTTAATTATCATGTCCCTTATTGTTCTCCTGTTCCTCTTTGGACCAATTCTACTGCAAGACACACATGATGTATCTCAACTCTTTCACCATCTCCAGCCAGTGACCAATTTTTCTTCTTCTCTTTAAGGCAAGAGTCCTTTAAAGAACTACCAAGAGTCTCAGTTTCACTCCTTCACTTTCTGCTGGCTCCTTTGGCCAACTCCAGCTGAGTTTCTATCACCGCCCCCACTCTCACCCAGAGTACAGTGTCTCCAATCAAGGTCACCAACCACCTCTACGGTGTCCAAGCCACTGCCAGTTTTCAGTCCTCATCCTGCACCACCTCGATGAGACATAGCTGACTGTTCCTTTCTACTTCAGAGACTTCTATAACATGAGCTCTCCTGGTCTCCCTTTCACTTTAGTCCATCCATTCAGCCAATTCTGCATGGATTTTCTCCTCCACCCAGCCTCTGGCACCCCAGGATTCAATATTCCAAATATCCCTCTCCTCGGTCAACATGCTCACTTGTTTTGATGTTCTTCTTAGCCTACTCCTTCCTCTGATAATGACCTCCACCACGATTACTGACAAAGAAAACTGACATACACTGTGCTCCCTCTCACCCATGCTTGACTCCAGTCACATGGCCTTCTTTTGATCTTTGCAACTGCTATTATCTCTGCCTGGAGCTTTTTTCCCCCAGACTCCCATTTGGCTGTTCCTTCACTAATATTCATTGCAGGGGCTGTGGTCCACTCCTGAAGTCCCAACTATCTGGAAGGCTGAGGCAAGAGAATATTGAGTTTGAGGCTAGATCTCAGCCCCCAAGTCACCTCCTCAGAATGCTCTTCCCTAGCCACCCCAGCCAAGGAGCTTCTCCCTGCCTGCTTTCTAATGCCAAGCAGGCTAATCCTGCTCTTGGTAAACCATAAGCATCACACAGTCAAATGCACATTGAATTTGAATTGAATTGACAAGTACCATACTGTCTTCATTTCACTGGGAGCCTTCTGAGGGCAGGAAAGATAGCACCTGGGCCAGAGCTCCAAGCCTTCCTGAAACCCAAGGCTGAGTTAGGGGCCCTTAATCCAGCTTTCAATCACCTTGACTCACCCATCACATTTGCTGGTTCCAGAGCCTCACCTAGGCAGGGCTTGGCAATCAAACATATGCACAGAATCATGATTTATTCATGAAGGACTGCACAAGAAAATATGATTGTTCTCCTATACTTACCCAGAAGACGATGTTGTAGCTGAAGAGGAGGTACTTGTACCAGCAGCTGACCTCGGCATTCGAGTATCTGTAATAGTGCATCTTCTGAGAAGCAGGACCTGCAAAGAGACAGCAACTGATGAGAGCGCAGGTTTAGTGTTAAGGCATCTGCCCAAAACCTGCTCCCCAAGAAAAGAAAAAAGTTGAGGCTCATACAGATTCCAGAAATCTCGGAATTGTTTCTCTTTTGTCCTTTTGCTAGTCCAAGCACAGTCTACTACTAATATCAGCTATGTATGAGGTAAAAATCAGATTAGGTTGGCTTTTGAAAACAAACAAAATTAGGAGGAAATGTTTAAAGAATGGAAAAATAACAATTTTTAAAACGTCTTTTAAGTCCCTGGAGTTCTGCTTGGAATCATCCCAAACATTCAGCTCATCACCTCACGATTGGCTATTGATTTTTCCACTTCATGCTAAGGAAACAGGAGTTCAGAAAGGTCATGTGACTTGCCCAAGGACAAGAGAGCAATAATAGATCTAACATCTGCACCAAGAGCAGCTGACTCCACACTCCATATCCTTCCACACTCCAGAGCCAACCAAAGAAATGAGGAATCAGAGCCTGACCACGAAGAGTCACATTTGGGAAGAGGAAATGAAAGGTTAGGCAGGTTTGCATGATCCAACTACAACCAATACATAAAGCCAGAACTAAGGTTCCATATTCATTTACCTATTATCTTCCCAAGCTCAGCCTGCACAGAGGTGAAGGCCCAGCACCCTGACCTGGGTAGAAAGACCCCGACAACCCATAGCTGCCAGCATTTGCCTCCACCCCTTCTTCTCTGCCTTCTCCCTATGACCAACCACAGCTTTGGCTTCTTGGGGCTTATAATAAAGCTTAGACTATACAACCCCTGTGGGAACATCTTGTGACCTACATTTTGAAGGGTGGTGACTGCTGATTTTATCTGAGTCCATTCCCCAAAGTCTGTCACAATCATACAAAAGGGGGGATGGTCCCAAGGGAAAACTCTGAAAAAACACCTATACTTTTTTCCTTTTTGAACCCCAGTGATAATCCAGGTGATCCCTAAATTCCTCTACCATCCTCTGGTGGGGAGTGGTGGGAAAGGTGAAAATCTCTGCTGCCAAAGCAAGGCTTATGCTGGGGAAGGAGAGGATGTCTAAGCTAACATTCAGGGTCAGGATCTGAAGCTCACAGAGCAAAGCTCCCTCCCCAGCCCCCTGTTCACCTCCCACCTTCCCAGAGTAAGGGGAAGCCAGCTAGAACAGGGATCAGGGCCAGAACAACAAGGCCAGTGAGGACACAACCCATCCCCAATAGATAGTAAGAAATCAGCACCTGCCACCTTTGTATATTGTGTGAAGAATGACAACTTTCAAATTCTTACATGGCAGAAGCCATGGAAGCCCTGCCACTTTGCTGAGACAATGGTGCAGAGAAGGGACAAGGAAGCACGTTCCTCTGGAAGCGGATCGACCTCTCAGTCAACCCTCCTAAGGTATGGAACCGAGAGGCTGTCTAGAGCCCACCATTCATTCACCCTGCTCTCGCCTTCCCAGGAGAGATGGAAGAGAGGTAAACGCCCTGTTGGAAGAATCCAGTCTGTCTGACCTCAAAACCTAGCCAGGAAGGTGCCAACCACCCAGCAGCCCTGTTTCCTACCCTCCTACCACCAAAAAAGAATGCTTCCACAAAACTGCCCTGTAAGAATGAGGCACAGCCATCCCAGTGCCCAAGGACTCTGTGATAAGGACACACCCTTGAGAGGCTAGAACATAGCTAGACACATGTGAGGTGCTGCAGGAAGAAACACAAGGATCTCAGGTAGAGACAGAGGCATCTGTAGCAGGATGGCCTGACCCTAACAAGGCTTTCCCTCCTGGGGCCTTGGTATCTCCAACTAAAACAGGGTTTTTATTGACTAGTCCCTGATACCACTAGAGTGATGACCCCAGCTGGAACCAAGATCATTTATTCCAAATACAGATTACAGCACTTCTCACCCCACAGCCCAATTCAGTTAAGTAGGTCTTGGTTGGGCCTTGAGTCTGCATTATTGACAAGTTCCTCAGAAAACAGGGACATACTTCCAGACATGTGGCCAGAGGACCAGGTATCAGCTTGGGTAGGGGCTGCAGTTGCTTTGGGGATCCTCTGAAAGTAAAAGAGCCTTGTTGGTTGGGGTACAGCACACAGACTGAGGATCAGGAGAGGAAAACTCCTTGCAGACAATTAACTACCCAAAGAAACTAATATCCATCTGTTTTTGTATCACCGATTATAGAGCCCCAAAGCACTGGGGATTTTTGTTTTTGTATGGGAATATTTGGTGGTAGACTATAGATGGATTCAGACATGTAGGGAAAAAATTAAACCTAAAACTTGATTAAGTTTATCACAAAAAAAACAGCAAACTCAGCTGAAAATGTACCACAAGGCAGGAAAATAGTGGTAGAAACTGTATCTTTTTTTTTTTTTTTAAACCTACAAGACAATCCTGTTCCTTGGAATGCAAAATGTACCCTCTTCTTTGAGGTTCCTGGAGAAGGCTGAAAGGCAGATGGCCCTTCCCTTCCCAGAGCTGGCCTTAAAGACATGGAAGGCGAAAGAGCTGTTCAAACATAGTACCCAAATGTTTAGGAATCCTAGAAAGTGCCCTTTTGCCACCAGAAAGTGCCCTTTAGCCAACCAAACCAGAATCCCCCCTCTCTCCCTGACTGTAGTTCCATAAAGAAACTACTAATATATTAACAAATAAACCAATTCAGTTTGGGTGACTCATCCCTGTTCCGCTTGCCCAGGGTCTTTGAGACATGATTATTCTATGGTGACACAGGGAATCTCACCCTTAAGGACCCTTATCTCCTACAAGTTCATCCAGTTCAGTATGGAGAACAGATGCCCCACAGGGAACCTCACAGAGTTGCAAACAGCAGGGAGACTCATGCTGTGGAGCATGGAGATTCTCCTTCCACAGGGCACCTGGCTTCTCTCCCCACCTGCTTTACTCTCTTCATCCCACAAACCACACAACCAAACAAGAAATAACTGCTCGCACAGATGCTGGGGCCCAAAGCCAAGTCAGAGAATCCCAACAGCCAGACTTAACCCAAAATGACTTCAAGTGAACATGGTCATTGGCATCTCACCTTATCTGCTAACCAAGTCATACTGAAGGAAAGCAGAACTTGGCCCTCTATTAGTGATGTGTCCATTAACACCTATATCATTTACCTTAAAGTACACACACACACACACACACACACACAAGACTAAGCATATTGGCTTCCTACAAGTAGATGGACAAACTTTTCCAAAACTAATTACCACCCCAGCAGAGAAGAATCCAAAATCTACTTTGTGTGCATATAAAACAATTATTAATACCTCAAACTGTCTCAATTCCAAGAACTTATTAATAAAAAAATATTTATATAGCAAATACAAGGCACATGTTTGTCATTTCATCAACTTCTCAAAACAGGGTCAAAGGTAGAATTATTTAATAATGTTGAGACAACATATCAGCAATCTGAGGAGAGTTAAATAAGCATGTCTTGGAAAACAGAGTATCTCAGTAGGTCCATGTTAATCATCTTTTTTAAATAAACGTGGGTTCCTCTTCTTTTTGTAGTTAGAGATGAACAGAATGCCTTTATTTTATTTGTTTATTTTTATGTAGTGCTGAGGATGGAACCCAGTACCTCACACATGCTAGGCAAGCGCTCTGCCACTGAGCCACAACCCCAGCTTAATCATCCTTTTTTTAAAACAGTATTTGGAATTTAATCCAGGGTTTCATACGTGTAAGGCAAGCTCTCTCCCACTGAATTACACTCAGCCCTTTCTATTTTACCTTGAGACAAGGTCTCTCTAAGTTTCCCAGGCTGGCCTTGAATTTGCCATCCTCCTGCCTCAGACTGAGAAGCTGAAATTATAGGCATGTGTCATTATCCCTGGCCTCATTTTCTGAGGCAACAGGGAAAAAGTACAAGACTACTCAAAATTCCCATATGATTAAAAGAAACTTTAAAATAATAAAGGATACAAATAATAAGTGATATGCAGCTGTAGCACTTATGACATAGGATAAATACAACACATAAACATTGATACTAAATAAAACAAGACTCCAGTTTTAAGTAAACAATGGATACAAACATTATGAAATGGAAAATCAATATAATTAACAGATAAAAATAATGTCACTGGAAATTTTAATTTTTAATTTTTTTTGCAGGCTAGGGATTGAAACAATGGCCTTGAACATGTGAAACAAGTGCTCTACCGCTGAGCTATATTCCCCCAGCTGGAAATAAAATTTAAACAATATCCAGAGATACTATTTCACACTTCTTAATTTAACAAGATAACCACCACTATTGCTGGCAAGCATGTTTGTATCTTGTTGGCAGCAGAGAGATCTGTTACTACCCTTCCATTTAACACCCCCAAAATCTGGTCATACCCTTAAACCAATAAATTCATGACCAAGAATATACCTCATGAAAATAAACCATGAGAAAGAATACACACTATGAAATGTGAACATCACAGTTTGCATGATGGAGCAAATTTGTAAGCACATGGGTAAAAAAGGCCAAAGTGGAATACAGGAGCTTGAAAATGGGTGCATGGTGTGTGGCCTTTAGGTGATTTTCCAAAAAGGTTTCCACTATCACCCTTACCATTTCCTCCCTGGTGTTATAAATGTAAATAGAAGCGACTGCTAGGGTAGGCAGGGTGGGTGGTGACAAGCCCTGCAGTCATCATAAACAGGGCTCCTGTCTACTTCTGTTATATTAAGCTGTATCATTCCTCCCCACTGTCCATTTGTAATTTGAAAAGTAGCACATGCTCAACTGTAAAATATTTGATCAATTCAGAAGTGTGAAAAGTGAACTGGCAATGAGAACCCATTCCAACATGGCTTTCTAACTGTTTGACCACAGCTCACAATATGAAATACATTTCATGGGTTGAGGATGACTAATTTCAGTGTAGAACATTTGGGATTGGAGCTTTCATATCACCAAAAAAAAAAAAAAAAAAAAAAAAAAAAAAAAAAAAAAAAAAACCAGAAAGCAAAGCAAAGCAAAATGAAATACGTAATACATTTGACAAAAAGTAATCCAGTGTGCACAAATTTGCATGCACAAATTTAAAATGATTTTCCTGAAATAATACTTCCTCTTTTCACATGCTGTGCATTTTAGATTTGCTCTTATTTAAATTTTTATCAAAATTATATCTACATATAATCTAAGAACTAACTATTGTAAAAACTGTGCTGAGAAAAACAGTAGACCCTAGCCCCACCCCTAAGTTAGGCCTCCTCTCCTAAGGACATTCAACTTCTAAATGACTCTTGTTTATACCTACTATCTCTTAGAAATGTCTGTATATAATGTTTGAATTACTAGTCCCTGCTTTTCAAATTGGGACATTACCTGTCTACTTCCTACCCTGAAGATGAGGATTTAACTAGACTGCCCTTGAACCGACCTTGCCCCTGAGCTTTCCTTCCCATATCTGACCTTTTCCATCTCTCCTCTCTCTAATGATAAGATGTAGAAGTGGCTAGAGTTAATTTTCAGAGCTGATACTACAAAGTTACCATACGGGTCATCAAAAAGAGCCAAGTAAACCACAATTGTCTGCTTTTCCCGTGCAATTTTTGTTTTCTCTGGAGTTATTCTCATTTTTGTTTGCTTCAATTTCTATAATTTACCAATAGTCAATCTCAAATTCATTTTTCCCATATTTTTATTGATGCATTATAGTTGTACATTACGATAGGATTTGTTGTTACATATTCAAACATGCACATAATATAACAATATAATTTGGCCAAAGTCAACTTCAAATTCCATGCCAGGTGTCTAAATCTACTCTGAATAAGTTCTTACACACCAGCTGTTCTATCTCTAATCCCTTCCAGAGGCTTCTGAGCTGCTTCCATCTCACCTGATGCCTAGGGCTCCCTTTCCCTTTTGGGATACAGTCTTCAGAAGGTCTGGTCTTTGGCTCACCTTTGTGAAGAAAGGTTTCAGTGCAAAAGGCGAGTTTTTCTGACCAGGTATATCTGAAAACATCTTTGTGCTCCTTTTACCTATGCTACATAGGTGCTCTATCCAGCTAATATCTTCATTCTTTTTTTCTCCCAATTTATTAGTGCACTATAGTTGTACACATTTATGGGATTTGTTGTTACATATTCCTACATGTACACGAAATAATAATATTCTACCTTCACTCTTTAATGAGTTTGTGTATACAATTCTATACTGAGAAGCAATTTCATGGAGAACAATGAGGCATAGCTCCACCATCTTCAATAGTCTTCTAGAGCACTGAGAAGCCCCAAAGTACTGATTCCTTATCTTTGTATTTTTTTAAATATTTTTTCGTTATTGATGGATCTTTATTTAATTTATTTATTTGTATGTGATGCTGAGAATTGAACTCAGGGCCTCACACGTGCCAGCCAAGCACTCTACCTCTGAGCCACCACCCTAGCCCCCCTTATCTTTGTATTTGACCTGGTTTTTTTTCCTCTCTGTGAACTTACAGGATTACCTAGCTCCCTAGCTTACTGAGATTTCAGAGTACCGGTCTATGTCTACCTTCCACCATGTGGCTCAACATTCAGAGGACCATTCCTATGTAGAAAAAACAAAACAAAAAAACCCCAGCTTTCTAGTCTAGGAATGTCTTCCTTGAGATTTTATCACTTGCATTCTTTGTTCTCCCTTTCTGCTACAGCTTTTAATGGATATGGGAAGCCTGGCTCATTCTTTCTTTTTCTTTTTTTTTTTTTTTACCTAATTATCTGTCTTTTCATCTTTTTGCTCTATTTCCTGGAAGACTTCCTCAACTTTACCTTCTAATAATTCTCTGATGGTTTTGCTGTGCCCACATTTCTTAATTTTTAAATAACTTTTGGTTTTCCACATGTGATTTTTTTCATAGTATCTATTCTTATTTCATGTATGGAGTATTTCTTTAACTATGAGTATATTTCTGAGTTTTTTTCAAAAATTGTTTTCTCTAAATAGACTGTTTCTTTCAAGTTTTTTTTCCCCTTATTTGCTTTGCCTTCTTTCATGTTAGTTACTTTCTTAACATTCCTTCTAGTCTTTGGTAATCCTCATGACTAAGGTGGATGGCTAAGAAGTTAACTTGGAAACGCTAAGTCCCTGGGCAGCTAAGTTTCTGTCTAGAGTGATCTAGCTGGCCTTTTGCTGGGAAGTCTCTCTTATCAGCATCATTTGTTTTTTCTCTTTTCTTTCTAGGCTGGTTAGGTTTCCCCAGTGAGATTGGCTGGTTATTTATTTATCCATTTATTCATTCATTCATTTGTTTATTTATTGGTACTGGAGATTTAACCAGGGGCACTTTACTGCTAAACTACATTCCCAGCCCTTTTTTATTTTTTATTTTGTTACAGGGTCTCACTAAGTTGCTTAGGGCCTTGCTAAACTGCTGAGGCTAGCCTTGAACTTGCAATCCTCCTGCCTTAGCCTCTCAAGCCTCTGGTATTATAGGTGTATGCCACCCCTATGGGGAGACTGCTTTTTAATCACCAAGGGATTGGATATCAGTATTCTAGAAGCCAAATAGGGTTAGAAGATTGGGGAATAGAGGTGATCTTCATATGAACCCTCTAAAATACTTGGAGTCTCCAAGACCCTTGTTTTTTTTTTTCCCTTCTGCAGAATTAATCTCCAATATCCAGCTGAAAAGTGGGAGAGGCAACCACCCAGCATCATGGAGGAAGGAAAGGAGACTAAGTATGTAACCACATCAATTGCTTTCAAACCATCATATTACCCATCTTGGATGCCCTTCATCCCCTCTCACCCCTCAAAATAATCTGGTGCCATCAATTCTTACATTTAAACTGGAATACTTGTCCATCAATTCCTAGTTTGCAAAAGTTTTCTTGCTGTTGTTTTCTTTCTCATTCTACCCATGCTAATGGATTCATTTTTTAAAAATCCTCCTTAACTTATGTGAGGTTTTCAGAAAAAGTAAAATTAGGTCTGTTCAATTCATCACTTCTATCCCAGAAAGATTTCAAAGTATTTTTAGTTGCTACTTTTTATTTAGCAAAGTATAAAAGTCAAGAAGAAGAATCTATCACCACATGAAAAAAAAAAAAAAGGGCAGAAGAGACTTTGTTCATGCAATTAAGGTGAATAATCAACTGGTCTTAAAATAGGGAGATTATTGAGTGGGTCCAAAGTACAGTCATCCCTCTGTACTGCAAGGGATTGATTCTAGGACCCCCTTGGAAAACAAACCAGAGATGTTCAAGTTCCTTATATAAAACAGTGTATTATAATCTTCACACATCCTCTAAAACTTTAAATCATATCTATATTATTTATAATATCTAATACCATGTAAATGCTTTGCAAATGTTGTTTACTGTATTGTTTAGAGAATATTGCCAAGAAAAAAAGTCTATACATGTTCGGCACAGATGCCATTTTCCTTTCCAAGTATTTCTGATCTGTGGTCATTTGAATTCTGATACAGAACCCACAGATACATAGGACCAACTGTAATTACATGAGCCTTTATAAACAGAGCCTTCTCCCAATCAAGTGCAGAAGCATCAGTGAGAGAGATTCCAAGCATGAGAAGATCTGATGTACATTTGGCTGGGTCTGAGACATGGGGGCCACCTGCAAGGATCAGAGAGACTCCAGGAGTTAACCTCTAGCCCTGGCTAGCATCCAGCAAGGAAGAGGGGACCTCTGTCCTACAACAGCAAGGAACTGAATCCTGCCAACAACAGGAAGAATGAGCTTAGAAGTGGATCCTCCCAAGTCTCCAGAAAGAAACACAGTCCTGCTGACACTGTGATTTGGGCCTTGGGAGGCCCTAAGCAGAATCAGAGTTGAGTTTTGTTGTACTTGGACTTCTGACCTACAAAAACTGTGAAATAATAAACATGCATTGGCTTAAAGAAAAAGGATGGATTGGAAAGGCAGAAAAGGAAAGACATCCAATTCAGAAGAAAAAAAAAAAGATTGGGCCTTTAAATTAAAACCTAAGTTTACAAATTTGGTGCAGTGGTACATAACTATAATCCCAGCTACTCAGGAGACTGAGGCACGAGGATTGCACATTCAAGGCCAGCCTAGGAAACTGAGCAAGATCCCCATCTCAAAATAAAAATTTAATAAGGGCTGGGGATGTACACAGCAGCAGAGTGCTTGCCTACATGCACAAGGCCTTGGGTTCAATCCCCAAAACTGCAAAAACAAAACAAAACAATCATCACCACCAAAAAAAAAAAAATCCTTGAGTTTACAGAAAAGTTCATTACCTTTTTACAGATCAGCTCCATACAAACATCACCCTAACCAACTGACATTCAAGAAGCAACTGTTTGTTGAGCTTCTCAGCCATGTTAAAATCTGGCTAGTGCCTAGCTATCCCACACCCGAGGGAGTTGGGCCCTTGCTCCTCAAGCTGGGACCTTCGGAGGGAATGGCAGCCACTTGCACACTCTCCTTCAGGGTCTCCTTTCCCCATTAGCATCTCCCCATTCTGACCTGTCCTCTTTGGACAATATCTGTTTTAAAATTGGTACTGACTCTCTGGTCAGATATCACCACCAATAACATGAATTTGCAGGAAATGCAAAGTCTCAGTCTCCCTCAATGTGTACTTTAACTAGATCAAAATTTGAGAAACTGAGATACCAGACTCATTCCTGACACAGATACACAAACAAAAGCGAAGAAGACAGAGACAGCCTGCCAGACAGACTGAGGCACAAAGGGAAGGAAGTGGAGAAAAGGGAACTCAGTGCCACACTGCCTGACCTTGCTGTAGGCAGTAAAGGTCTCAGTGAGCTCTGTCCTGAACGAAAGCTTACCACCCTCCTAAGAGGTGGTTACACACCTAGCATCCCCTCCACTACTGCTCTCTGCTGGTGGCTCCATTGCCTATTATCTTGCCACTGAAACCTATCCCAAGCTCCAGGCATAAAAGTTAACTGTGGACCAAGGAATGCCATTTGGATCCCTCAGGTATCTCAATCAAAGTGGCTACCAACTGGGTTCCCCAAGTGCACCTTCAATCACCTCCAATCACAAAACCATCTGCTCAGAAGCTATTCTTAACTGCTCTCCTCCTCCTCCCAGGGACCCATAGGTCAGTACTTCATTTCCTTACAAGAAGGTCTGAAGGTCTCCTACCTGGCTCTCCACCTCTTCTTCCACTCCTCCTCATGCCCCTCTTTTTTACCTGAGGATCAAGTGACCTTAATCACAAAACCATGCACCCACATTCTTAGTTAAAATGGGCACCACCCCTCCAATTTAATCATCCTTGCAATCTCCCCTTCTCTCTATTGTCCAGAGACAGCCATTCACCAAGAATTAACTTTTCACCTTGCCTTCAAGGCTCCCAGTACTGGCAACTGACCCAATCTCAGGCCCAACCAAATAGGAAAGGGCAGCCGCATTCCCAACAGAATTAGGGCCTCTTCTGCATCTCTAAGCAGTACAACTTAGGCCCTGGATATTCCAACCATCTAAGAAGGGGGTGCCTCAGGGCCCACTGGGCACCAGAGAACCTTCACAGGCCAAAGGAACAGATAGCCTCAAGGGAGATGCCTAGGCAGGGGGTAGATGGGCATGGAAGGGAAAGGGGCTCCAGCAGGTAGTAGGAGAAAAAGTATGATGCAGGCCAGAGCAGGCAGCCCACAGGAATCTCACTGAGCTGCCCCAAGGCACCATCACACTCTGAGAGGCAAAGAAGGGGCTCAGCTCTCTCTGACTCACTCTCAGAGTCGAAAGTATCTATGTCCTCTGCTGACCCAGTCCCCAGTTACCCAATACCCTAGACTTAGGGTCTACCAGACAACAAGGCAGCAGACACTCACTGGCATCAGGAAATGTGACTACACTGTGGGAAGGAACCACAAAGTTATACAGAATTTGGGGTGAGCCAGCTTCCTTCATCACAGGGTGACAAGCAGTGCTCCAGAGTACAGCTATAGGAGAAGGTAGGCTCCCAGGATCATCAGGCTCTTAACCACCAGCCCTAGGATATCTTCCATGTGGAGGTTCAAGAGAAGCTGGGCCACCAACTCTGAGCCACAGATCTAGCTTGAGGTTCTAAGTGAGTGGCTTCCTGTAAAAACACTGAGCTTGGCAAATTAAGCATTGTAAATTTCCACACCAAAAACCCACAACCCTAAACCTGCTGAGTTTCACAAGCATCAGGGGCCTCTTCACTAATTGATGAAAGAAGCTTTTGCCTCCTTCAATGCAGGAGAGAAGCCCAGGGAGGGGTGGACAGGGGTCAGTGGAGGGAAGCAGGAAGGGGACTCTGCAGGAGAGGTTGGGCTTGAAAAATCACTAATCCAGTGATTTTAAAACTTACTATTTTTATTATTTTTTAAGCTACAGAAGTCTTTGTTCAAAGAAACTCTGACCCAGAAACCCAGCTTGGAAGTAGGCAGAGTTCAGGTCACTTTTCTCTGCAGGTGACTGGGGAGAAAATGGAACTCTGTGGGGTGACCACAAAAAAAACCCAGCTAGATCCACATGATACCAAATTCCACAGAACATCCAAACTGCTGAAGGACATGTTCCCAGAATCCCATTGAGTTCAACAGGGCTGGTATAGACCTGGAAAAGCACATTTTTAAAGAGCTGTCCTTCCCAGCAGTCAGTCTAAAGAAGCCTCCACTAGCCATATCTGGAACAATCTGAGAATCAAAACAGACAAGAATTCTGAGTGGATTCTAATACACACATGGATAAACAAACAAATGGGAGAAAAGAAAGATAAATGCCAAAGAATAAATACAGAAGGAATTATGGAATTACATCTTCACCATTCAGCAACCATGACAGATATAACCCATTCTGTCAAGGATGGTCAACAGATCCTAAAACTTGCTGATCAAAGTTTGATGGGAAACAGCACATTTTCATAGTCTCAAATTACTCCCCATAGGGCACTTGTTAATTACAAAGAGCATCAAAGTAACTTAGCAGTGGAGAAACACAGCCAACAACACAATAAGCAAATGATCACTGCTAATATCACTAGTAATGAGTCAAATTGAATAAAGACATCATGTGCCTCCCCAGGGGAAGCACCTATGACATAAACTCTCTTGTTGAAAATGCTTAACCTGAATCTAATCATGAGGAAACATCAAACAAAGCCAAATTAAAGGCGATTCTACAAAATAAGTGGCCTCAAGTCAAAACATAAAGTTTGCAGTTCTTTTCATTGGGGTGGGGGTGGGGGTGGGGAGGAAGCAGACAAAACATAAGGCAACAAACAAGCCTCTGCAGAGGACCCCAGAGGAAATTCTCAGAATGATTCATCAGGCAACTCACTCAACTGCACCAGCAGCTTCAGGGTATTACCTGCTGGCCCAGGTGAGGCAGGGCCTGCTCATCCACAGCTGCTGTCCCACCCCATCCTCTCAACGGGGTGAAAGAAGGATGGCACTTTCCTGGCTTGCAAGTTTATTTCCCACACCACTTGCCTTCTGCCATCCCAGATGAGGCTGCCCACTCATGGGAAGATTTGGAGTTGACACTGTCATGGTGCCCTGTGCTCTGATAATCATGGCCCATTCTGAAAACTTAAGTCCAGGTCAAACCCCTATGGACACAATCCTTTCACATGCCCCAGGCAAAAGCACATGAGAGGGCTGGGGATGTGGCTCAAGCGGTAGCGCGCTCGCCTGGCATGCGTGCGGCCCGGGTTCGATCCTCAGCACCACATACCAACAAAGATGTTGTGTCCGCTGAGAACTAAAAAAAAAAATAAATATTAAAAATTCTCTCTCTCTCTCTCTCTCTCTCTCTCTCTCTCTCTCTCTCTCTCTCTCCCCCCCCTCTTACTCTCTCTTAAAAAAAAAAAAAAAAAAGCACATGAGAGTCTCTTTCTCAGCCAGCTGCACACAAATGTGCCACATGTGGGCCTGTTTACAGCAGCATCTCCAAGGTGAACAAGAACACATAAGGCCAACTTGCTGTGCCTCAGGACAACTGTGGGACAGAGTCCACTCAGAAACTCTCAAGGGAGGACCAGAGGGCCAAGGGCAGCCCAATTTAGCAAGGCTGCAGACAGCCTGCCCAGCAACCCCTGAGTACACAGCCTGGCTTAGCAAGCCCATCAAGGAGGAAAGGCTTTGTTGTGGGAGACAGCACCTCAGGACTTGTTTCTACATGTTTGGGGTGCAGCTGCATGCCATGAACCCAGAATGACTCTGTGCAGAAAACTCTGACTCAAGAGTAGGACCTGGCTGTGGGACGTGGGAGAGGATTCCCACTCCTAAATGCAGGGCCAAGTAGGTGCTGAGCACAGGAATGGGTGCAGCAGAAGCTCATCAGGAAATGCTCCACAGTACAGCTGGTTTAAATGTGAACCAGCTGAGAGCATTGCCTCTAGAGGAACATCATTCTGGAAGCAACAGTGGTGTCTGGCAGACGGGGACATTCGGCCATCCAACCTGGTGGCTGCCAACTGTCTCAGGACACACTCTGCAATGCAAATCATCAACAGAGTCCCCAGTATGCCCCCAGTTCTAGGCCAGAGGCCTAGAACAAAACCAGTTAGGAGGGAACCACTCCCGAATACTACGGGTTCCAAGAATGGATCCCTTGGGCCCAGCACCTGTAATCCCAGACAGGAGGCTGAGGCAGGAGGATTTCAAATTCAAGGTCAGCCTGGGGAGCTTAGTGAAACTCTGCCTCAAAGTAAATGCTAGAAAAAGGGCTGGGGATGTAGCTCAGTGATAAAGGGCCCCTGGGTACCCCAGTGGGAATGAGGGGAGTAGCCTATGGATCTGTTCTGGTGAACAGAACAGCCTATGGATCTGTTCTGCTTAAATGACTGGATTTTGCTGGTTATTGAGGAGCTGCTCCAGTGACTCTGCTAGGATTTGACCTGCATGCCTAATGGAGACTTGAAATGTTTTCTTTGTGTGTGTTGCTCCACCTCTCTTCTCCTACAAAGGAAAGCACTTAAGAGAATTTCAAGTAATACATATTTAGTCCTTTCCTCCATTTATTTCATGGCTGAAAGGCATAAAGGGTACTTACGGATGTTTAAAAATCTTTGTATCCAAACTACATAGTCTGCTACAATATACTGTGTTAAGACAAACACCCCAGTTCACCCTGAGGAAGGCCTTCTGGAGAACACCCAAACTCTACCAAGCAGTTCAAGGTGGGACACTTTTCAGCCCAAGGCAGAGCCTGACTCCCAGACTCCTACAAGCAAAGAAAAGCCTGGGGTGGGGCGGGGCGGGGGCGGGGAGGAGATTTACAAAGCTAAAAACAAGCAAGCAAAAAACCTTCCCAATGAAGTTATGAAAAGTGAAAAGGGGCAGAGCTAAGCAAAGCTATGTGATGTGTTGGAAAAATGTCAAAAGAGAAACCAAATAGGAGGGGGTTTAAAACTGTAAATCAATAGTGGGAGACTACTGATAAGGACTGAGAGGAAGCCAGTAAGAGATCAGCAGAACAGCTCCAAAAGCAGAGCCCAGAAGGGCAGGGATTCTCAGCAAATGAGCAGGGGAGCTGGAGTCTCATCCCCAGGGACCTAACTGTACCGCCAACCCTTCACCAGAATATAGGAGATGCTAGTGTGATCAAGACAGTCACATGTCTTTTCCACAGCAAAACTACAACAAAATGTAATTTTATAGTCCCTCTTCTGAATTATTTATTTGAACTTCAACATACACCAAAATATTTTTATGCAGAGTGCTTTGAGTTTCAATAAAGTGAAAAGAACTCCTACAACCTGATTCTGATTCTGTCCTCCAGCTGGACTAGACAGGGACAAACGGGATAGGACAAGTGACACCAAATGGCCTGGAGAAGCTCCAATTACCCACCTCAACTCTACGTACGCCCCAAAAATGAACTCACCAGCAGGCTTGGAGCCATGGGAGCTTTGGGGTACTAGCCCCACCTCCAAGACACTCCTAGTGCCCAGGAATACCTGTGTGTGCTGCATGCCCTAGGAGAGGGGCCACAGATATAGGAGTCGCCAAACCCATCTTAAGTGGACAGTTTTAAGGAAGGCCAGAGGGTAAAGACCACAAAACCACAAAACAGACTGGTGGAGAAATAACAGGGTAGGTGTATGAGCCAGTGCTTTTCAAATGTGAAAGTGCATGCATATCATATGGGAATCCTGTTAAAGATTCTGATTCAGCTAGTCTGGGTGAGGCCCCCAGGACTGCGTCTCAACAAGCTCCCAGGTGATGCTGATGCTGCCTATCAACAAGCCTGTGGGAGGCATTCTGAATAGAGAGGATGGGAGATGCCAGAGAACAAGCCACAACACCAATGCACAGGAGGAAACCAACCATTAAGTGAAGCATGTCCTTACTGTGCACTGATTTACAAGAATGCAATCAGCTTTCCTTGAGAAACACTTTAATTTTGGAATTTGTTGGTTATCTTAGGGTATCCCACTGGATTGTCACAGGTGTCTTGCTGTTTTTGCCATGCTGGGGAATCAAATCTGGAGACCAGCGAATGCTCTGCAGTGACCAAACACTGAGCCACAGCCCTAGCCATCACAGGTTATTTTTATTCCCATTCCACCACTGCAAACGCTACTCTAACCAAAAGATGAGCAAACCCTGCCTCCCTGTTCCTTGGACTTCTTCCAAGACCATAGGCTTCCAGTGGCATGCTGGCAGAAACAGAGCCCAGTAGTGACATGGGCTGGTCCCAAAGACAATGAAAGGAAAGCAGGAGGGCAGCAGACACAGGAGGTCTGGCAGATAGTAGTGGTTAGGGCTGGGAAGACCAGGGGATGGAGGCTGGGTGGGGAAAGGCAGATAAAGGGCCAGAATCCCATGCTGAAGGAGCAAAGGAACAGCAGCAAAAAAAAAAAAAAAAAAAAAAAAAACACATTTTATCTCCTGGAACCTGTGAACAAAACAATGAAAAAACTGAAACTGAACCCCCATCCCCCGCACACTAAGGTAAAAAACAGAAACTAAGTACAGAGGGTATCTTTACCTTTTCATTTCTACTTTGAACCATCTGTCTTCACTTTGGCAGGAGATAATAAAATGTTTTCCTTTCCTTTCCCCAGGTCCCCCTTCACAAGAGAGGGGTGGCTATAATAATGAATAAGAGTAATATGTCATTTCCAAGAAAAAAGCCAAGTTGAGGTCTAAGGCAAGACTTTACCCCGGTCACATACAGCCCTTGAGAACTGGCAATGTGTTTGGGTTCAAGGTGGCAGGTTTCCAGATCTCAGTTAAGAAGATCATTGCAGTCCCTCAAGAATCTGACAAAGAAATGCCCAGGAAAAGAGGACCTTTGTTCATCCCATCTGAGGGCATTTTCTTCCAAGATTCTGAGCTGGCAAGAGAGGTTCCTGGCAGTGACTGCCCACAGGACTAAAAAGGTCACAGTTAAAACCTTTTGAAAGTTCATCTGAGCAACCTGTCCTCTGTCTTCTAGCCAGAGGCCCATGCCAAGTGGTCTGGACTGGCCAAAGTCACCCAGGGAGCCAGTGCAAACCCCAGGCTCTGCCTCCATGTGCTCTTTCCTGAGCAATGTGTGTGACCTTTTCCATGCATGCAACTACCCTCTCCTCGAAAGTGGCATCTGTATTCCAGCTCTTTTTGCTTTGAGTCTCCTGGATGCTACAACATTTGCTGAAATGAGGACACCCCAAGGTGCAATCCTCTTTGTGGCTGAGACTTGCTTCCTAATTTGTAAGACTAGGCTGATTAAAAAAGTCAGATAAGACAGCCAGTCAGGCTGATCTACACATGGGTGGGTTTTGAAAGGTTAAAGTAAAAATGTTCTGTACAAAAAAACTCTATATTTCAAAGGCTGGTGACTATTACAGATTCTAGGACAGTTCAGAAAGCAGGAGAAAGAGAAAGCAGGGGCAGGTACTCCAGAAAGAGATATCATATGGTGGGTGACAGAAGTGGCCCTTGGCCCAACCTGTGACCACACATGGCTGGAGATAGATAGACCCCCCAGAGAAAATGTTCTTTCTGCTCACCAAAAACTGGGAGGAGTAACAAGAGAAATTCAGTGTGAAGGGGGAGGGGCAGTTCCCTCCAGATGAAAAATCCTCACAACCATAGAGATGAAAATAAAAAGAAACTTTTCTCAACCAACCCCGCCACTGGTGGCTAAGAGCTCTTTCTACATTGACTTCAATGATGATCACACTGTGCCCAGGAGTGGCTTTTTCTGCCAAGGACCAGAAGGCTAGTTCTAGGGTGTGTGGGGGGTGGGGGGGGGGAGAAAGAGAGAGTCTCTTTCTGTCATGTACACACACAGTGGCCACAAACAGATGAGACCTCTTTCTTCACCTCTGATTCATAAGAGGGGCAACTCTGTAAATAAAGGAAACCTCGGCATTGCAGGGAAATGGGGTACAGCCAGGGGCTGCCATGCCTTTGCCTCAGCAGGCAGACTTCTGTCGTAAGGGCTTCCACTGGTGCAGCGTGCCCGCCGCCTGCTGCCCGCCTGAGATTCAAGAGCCCGGAGATGGCAGAACAAAGGAAAATGGCTGTGGCTCAGTCAGCGGTGGTTGCTGGCTGGGCTGCCAGCAAGCAGGCTTTTCTGCAGTTGAGTGCTGGAGCAGGGATGAGGGACACCGGGAGAGTACAAAGAAAGGTGGAGGCCCTGTGAAACTCACAGCAACCCAGGCACGTGCCTGGCCCCCACCCAAGGGTGCAGCTGGGCCAGGGGGGATGAAGCAGAAACATGCTCCCCAAGGCAGCAGAGTAGGGGCAGCTGGGCCCCTGGTACTGGGGCTCCTTCCAGTAAAAAAAAAAAAAAGGGGGGGGGGAGGGATCTTGACAGAGGTACCCACAAAGGGCAGGCATGAGGGCATAGCAAGGCCCAGAGTTTGAGAACAAGTGAGAGGTCCAGGAGTGGCTCAACACAGTCTGGAATGGACCTCTAAGGAGCACAATGGGTTCCTGCAGCCAGCAACAACAGCAGCCCTGGCCACTCCCTCCCCTCCTTCTCTAGTCCCCACCCCCCAAAATCCACAATGGAAGCAACAGGAAACCAGGACAGAGCCCATGAATAGCTCCACTGTCAGTCCCAGGCCCCACCTCCTCAGTTCCACAGGTCAGGCTTTGCAGCCACCAGAACACAATAGAAACCTCTGTGCTACTGGGGCCCTTAACAACAGAGCTGCTGGCATGGGGAACTCTGGACTTCTCAGGGGGACTGCGTGTAACTGCAATGGTGAGAAGTTCTCTGCATGCCAGGACAGAAGGGCCAGGGCAGGAAAAACCAGGGCAGGGATAAAGGCCAGGGTCTAGTGAGGGGGCTATCTGACAGCCAGCCTTAAAATCTCCCTGTTTCCTGCCCTGCCCTTGTTGTGGTCATCTCAGAGGCACACAGTGGCAACAGCCAGAGTTCTTCCAGGGCAGTGGAGACAATCCTCCCTCCCTCCCCTAATCCATCCCAGGAAGGAAAAACTCTTGTGCCTTACCCCCTGTTTCTGCTCTGAAAAGAAGTCCCTGCTCAAAACAGAAAGCCCATCTACTATTTACCCAGGCACCTTTTACATAGGCTTTTAAAATCACAGCATGTTAGGCAAGTGCCAGTCAGTCCCAGCAACACAGCAGACAGGATACCAGGGACCCCAGAGCAGCAGACCTGATCCTCACACTAACCCCTAGACCTGCTCTTCTGAAAGCAGGCCAGCTCCAGCCTGGTTCTCAACCAAGGCGCCCTCTTCACACCCACCCAGGTCCAGCAAACCCCTGAGGCAGCTCAAACCCACAAGTGAGAAGCTGCCTTTCTCTCCTCAGATCCCTCTCTCGCTCTGGCTGCCTCCTCACACTCCTATGTCACACTTTTGGGTGCACAGGCCTCATGACCCACAGGGCTCAACCAAGGGACTCAAACATGATGCTCATGGAGACAGGCAAGCCTGAGGTGAACCAAAGACAGGCTGGGATGTGAACCAGACTGCAAAAATATAAGATCCTTTCAGAAGAAATCCTCAGAAACTTCCATTCTCCCTCTTGGAAGAAGGAGTGTTTCCTTCCAGTTAAGCACCCAATGCCTTAATCTCATAGCCAGCCAACATGTATGTGATAGCCTGCAGAAACAAAACACTGAAAGCAACTTCAATGTCTGTCAACAGGGGACTGGTGAAGTGAGTCAAAAGTCACTATTCAGCAGAATGACCTACTGTTTTAAAAATAATGGACTAAACTCTACTAAAATGGAATAATCCCAGGATAAATTTTAGAGTGAAAAAAAACAGTAAGTGCAGAACAGTGTAATTAGTATACCACCAAGGGAATAAGCTAGAGAGGAGTACAGACATGCCTGACTAGGCACAGAACATCTGGTGACCAAGGGCCCCCTGGGGCAGGAGGGGTATGTGTATGCACAATTGGGGACAAAGAAAATATGAATTTTCATTATATCTTTGCTCTGTTTTTCATCACATATATATTTTTTAAAAATAAAAAGTTAAACCTAAAGTAACATTTAAAATACCTAAATTCTGTGGCTGGAGGCACAAAAAAACTTTACCTACAGCTTTGCAGACAGATTGTGATATCTCTTGAGAACAAGGAGTAGAGAGGGGATGGGGGAGGGGAGGCAAGAAGAAAGGGAGAAAGAAGAGATAGAGCAAGGAGGGAGGAGAGTGCCAACCCCCAAGCAACTTGGAGTCCCTGCTTACAACTCCATCCCAAGTCCCAAAATAGTAAATTTGCCTAAGAAGAGCACAAACAGGCTCTGATAAAAGCAGAAAAGAAATTATGCCAAACCAAGGACCATCTGTGGGACTCAAGGTCCAGGCACTAGGTGTGCGTGTCTATCTGTCTGTCTGTCTGTAACCCAAGCATTCAAGCAGGGATCCTATAGGGCCCCAGTCATTAGTCAGGCTCAAGGTCCTAATGTTATAATCCCATCTCCATTTTAGCAGCTAAAGAAACCTATTTCAACAGATTTCTAGGCCTGGCCCAATTCCAAGGACAAGCTAAAAACAATTTCTCCAAAATCCTAATCCCTTAACCACTAAACTCCATGTACCTTCAGGAAATGGAAGCTACAAAATGGAGTTGTACGATGCATTTGTATATCTATCTCTTGCTAAAGAGATACATATATGTTGTTTAAAAGCCCTCTTTAGCTGGCCTATCAATACTCTGCACTCAGAAGCACTGATGTATTTCCTCCAAGTGATATGGCCCCAAAGGAATAATACAAAAACAGTCCCAGACTCTCCTGCTGCTAAGGGATATGACACAATGGCCATTAAGTGCCAGGAATGGCCAGACCATCTGGGGAGAGAACTGGAGGGCAGGGAATGGCCATAAGCAAAACCTTTCCATGTAAAGAATGCTCCACCCTATCCCTGGGGATACCAGCACAGGCACAATTTCCTAATGGTCTCAAGTTCACAGGCTGCTCAGGCCAGAGAAAGGAGGCCAGAGAGAGGGCAGGTGCATGTTTGGCTCCCCCTTCTCTAAGATGCTCTCTGATGATTGTTATGTGTTCAACAAGTAACCTCCAAATTAACAAGCACAAATGAGAGCTCACAAGCAGAACCACACTGGCATTTGGAGTCCTCAGACTTCAGTTTGGGGGAACAAGTTCCTGATCCCCTGGATGGGCTCAGTGCAAGTCCTGGGCAGGTCTTAACCTGAAATCTCACAACCCTGCATGAGACCAAGTCCAGCACTTCTCCAGTCCCATCCCCACCCCTGAGAGGCACTGTTTCTCCATAGTATACCTTGTGACACTGAGGCTTGCACCTGCCCCCACCACCTGACCTGCCTCCCAGAGGGAAGCTCCAGGACTACCCTCAGGCAGCTCAGGCTCTGAATTAAACTGCCCATCCACCCCTGTGCCCGGGCACACGCCACTCCCTCTTCCTATTTTTCTCAGCATCCCAGGGCCATAGGGAATGAATGCCCCAACACCACACTGACTCTTTTCTTGGCATCCCCCCTCAAAACTTATCCTGTTTACACACTGCTTGTATTTCACAGGAAGCAACTATGACAAGGAGACAAAGCGTGTGGGAGGCAGGATGGCTGTGGAGAGCAGGGCTGTGTCACCATTCTTCCCCTGCAAGGGTGGAAGCCAAACACTGGCCTTTGGGAGATAGGTAGGTCCTTACAGGCAGCCAACAGGTTTTCCCTACAAACAGGCAGCCTGGTTCCTATAACGCTGACTTCTGAGATGAGAGTGGCCAAGACCAAACATACCATCTTCTCAAGGAGGCAGGTGGGAGCCTGCCCTGATTGGTAAGGGGCAGAGTCTGACCAAGTAAGTGGAAAGGCAAACAGAAAACCAGGGGGAGCATGGCTCATGGAGCAGAAGGAGCCAGGCTGACTGGATGCAAGGATCCAAAGGCCTCATACAGGGAAAAGAACTGTGGGGTTATCACAGGCAGAACACGCAGTAGCTCACACCAGGAGGGCGCAGAACAGAAAGTACCTTCAGTCCAGTCAGACAGAAGATCTGCACAGCACCTCCCTGGGCCCAGCTCAGAAAAAAGAGACAGCACTAGGCTGAGAGAGGGGTGGGGCACAAAGTTGTCAGACCAGTTTGCTAGACCAGACCTGGGCAGCAGGAAATGCAAGCAACTCAGTTTTGGAAGCCTGGCAGATGGAGCTATCCAGAGAAAAGTGGCAAGGGTTGGTTGGCCAGCAGATCCTGCTGTGGGAGATTAGTGGGCTCCAAGGGTCTGGGTCTTCATTTCCTTGGAGCCCACTAATGTTCATTTCCTTGGAGCCCATTAATTCCTTGAAGCTCCCTACTAGCCTGCTTCCTAGTAGGCAGATTTGATTCTGCTTCACTATCCAGAGGAGAAAATGTAAAACTGTGATCTAGGACACTTGGTCAGAAATTAGACACAAGTTGGTCAGAAATTAGACACAACTGCAGCAGGCTAGTAGGGAGGAAGCCAAGAGATAAGGAACCAGTAGATGGTGAAAATAAAAAGACCAAGGTTCTGGAAACAATGAGGGACCCTTATGAGAAGGGACACCCACAAAGAAAGACCACTCCTGTGGGACAGGGGTAAGTAGTCATGAACTTAGACTAGAGCAAGAACCATGGACAAGCTAAATACAGGTCACTGCTGGCCATGGGACACTGAAAACAATTCTGTCCTTCATCAAACTTTTTAGTCAGGTCCTCTGAGCCCTCTGCTGAACTAGTTCTGACCTCGGGCTTCTGTCTCTATCTTAAAAGAGCCCAGTATTACCAAAAATCCTGCTGAGTTGGTTTATTCCCAATGTCCAATCAAGTGCCTCATCTGCCACCATTCACTAGTTAATATCTAATCACTTGGGCCTACCTTCAGCAAGAATCCTATTACATCATTTACAAAAAAAAAAAAAAAAAAAAATCCTATCTTCTTAGAAATTTTCCAGGTCCCCCACACACTGCTCCTAGCTGTGAAGTCCCAGTCTTCCTTTGTTGAATTTGGAGTTGAGCCCAATCTCTCTCCCTTACTAAAAATCCCATTGCCATTGTCCTGAATAGTTTGCCTAAATGTTTATAAACAAGTGCCAGAATAATTTTTTTCTTGAACCATTCAGAGCTCCCCAAAGCTTCCCAGACCTATCAACTCCCACCCTTTACCCCGTGTCCCCTACACTTCATCTGGGGTTAGAGCTGGCATCCCCTTCCAAGCCCCAGGAATACACCCCTTTCTGACTGGAGCGAAGGACTGAAACAAGACTACTACCCTGCAGGCTGGTTAGGCACCAGTGAGATCATGGAGATGGGTAATGGTTACTCAGTGGGCATTTACAGCCTCTCTGTGGAGCAGGGAACTGAGCACAGCTAAGTGCCCCTCAGACTGGGCACATACTCTTGCTGTCCTGAGCCCCACCACAGCCTGAATTGCTGCAGTGAATTTATGGCACCCAGTTGTACCTTCCTGGGAGGCCCCAAACTGAAAGTTAGGTGACATCTTCTTCTGATGCCTTAAACTCAAGACCCTGCCTAAGGACTTTGTGTCCTTGGATATGCTACCGCCCTAGGCCCTCGCAGGATCAGGACTCTGACACCTCAGAATACAGACAAAAAAGTCAGGGGCACTCACTCCCTTCAAGATGCTGTGTGGGTCCCTCTCCTGAATGTCAGAGTTGTGAATTCCTCAAAGCCTCTTTTATGAGTGCTCCTTGAGCTCTGTGGCATACATGAGCATAGGCCCAAGAATTGGCACACATATTCAGGGAAAACCCAGAAAGGGTTCACCAGCCCCTTGCCCTGGCCCCTCCCCAAATCTTACCCATGCCAACAGCGGAAACTCAGGTCTGCCTAATGCCAGGGAACACAGAGTCTGAGGCAACACTAGGGGCCAACCTCCTACTAGGATCCCAGCAGCTAATTGAGACAACTGTCATGGCTCTCAGTCATCCAGAGCAGGCTGACAGAGCTCAAGAAGAGAGGAGCCTGACTCTCCAGCTATTTAGCCAAGGTCTTTACCCTGTTGCTCAAAGAGGGAAGCAGACAGACCTCAGGAGGTAAAGGTTTCAACTCTGATCTGCCGAGGCCCACTTACAGACCTGCTGCCTCCTAAGAGAAAACCACAGCCCAGCCCAGCTCCACCCAACCCTACCAGGCCCAAGAGTGGAGGAAGTGGGGTTCCCAGAATCAGCTGCTGGTAAGTACTTTGCTGAGAGCCTCCAGACAGATGGCACTGTCCCAAACAGAATATCAGGCCTGACTCGGGCTCTGGACCCAGTTTCTCAAATCTGAAGTGTTACTCACACTCAAAGCAACCCAGTGAGACAAGAAGGCAGATTTGATTCTGCTTCACTATCCAGAGGAGAAAATGTAAAACTGTGATCTAGGACACTTGGTCAGAAATTAGACACAAGTTGAAAGCTGGCCTCCCCACTGTCCACTCTGTGAGCTGGTTGGTGCCAGTCATCTTCATGTTGAATCATCAGAGATCCTGAACAATGCCCACTAGCCAGGTACTGTGCTAACCAACACAATTACTTGCTCTGTCCAAATGAAAAACATATGCGGTTAAGGGAGAAATGAGTGGGAGACTACAAAACCCTATGCTCTTCACAGTCAGAGAAGACACTGCTTTTTGGGTTTGGGAAAAGCAAACCCAAAATACTGGCTTCTCTAAGCCCAAGAGTTTCAAATCACCAGTCTACACAGCTCCCTGGGGACTCTGATGGCCAGCCAAGAGTGGGAACTGCTGGAGATCACAATCACTTGTTCCTCCATTCCACAGATGGGAAAAGAGGATCTGCAAAAGGAGAAAATATGCCTAAGGATAGTGAGTTAGCCATAATGCAGAAGAACCTGAGGTCTCTCCACCATTCCCAGTGTCTGTGGGGTATATTGGATGTCACCAGAAACCAAGCAGGTAATGAAGCACAAAAGCAAGAACTTCAGTGTAGCTCATTTTTTAACATCATCTGTTTTTTAATCCCTTCTAGTAGATGGTTCCAGAGAACCATCCCAGCCCCATACTCAATCCTGTTTGCCAATGAGTCCACCCTCCACTTACCTCTCCACACAAATACTCCTGTCCACACTTCTAGGCCTGCAAGCTCAGCCTCAGAATACAAAAAGGGAAGGGGGAGGGCACAGTTGCCAGAGGTAACTCTATCTGTTCCTGCTTCAAGGAAAGGTGGCTAGCCACATCTAGGCGGGATAGGAAGTGCAAGATATCCTAGAACTCACAAGCCAGGGCAGTGAAGTTGAACAGGAGTCTGGCTTAACCTCTCAGGAATAATAATATTTCACTTAAAAGGCTACTGGGACTCAGCAGCAAAAAACAGGTATCATCATACCTAGCAGTGGACTGGGACCTGAGCATGTGCTTCGTAAGAATCTCTGACCTG
Source organism: Urocitellus parryii (assembly GCF_045843805.1). NCBI lineage: Eukaryota > Metazoa > Chordata > Mammalia > Rodentia > Sciuridae > Urocitellus > Urocitellus parryii. The sequence goes on along the minus strand of NC_135535.1, from coordinate 167,905,779 downwards.
AAACTTGCCACTGGTTCTTGAGCTTCTGAATGAATGGATGAATTAATGAATGAGCAAAATAATATTCAGGAATTCAAGTAACTTACCCAGGACCAGAGGATCGAAGTGCCTTTGCAGACCACCTCTTACTATCCTGAAATGCATTTTTGTTTACCATACCTCTGCCTTTCAAATGTAGCACCTCATTTCATCTTTAACTTAAATGGTGCTTCTCTAATTCAGGATTACTGCTCCTGGTGACATAGATACATACAATGATAATAGGATCCCCTCTGTGGGAAGAAACCACAGAGGAAGGAACAGTGGCAGGCAAGTGTTGGGCATAAGTGCTATTCACCAAATGTTTCTGATTCTATCTCCTCCCCACTTCGCAGGTAAATATGGCCATGTGACTTGCTTCAGCCAATGAAATACCAGTTCTAGGTAGATGGGCTAAGAATCAGGGGAGGATTCATCATGCTCTCTATCCCTCTGTCCAAGTGGCCAGGAATGTTCCAATGAATCCGCATAGTACCATATGTGGTCCTATAATGAGGACAACATAAAGACAGGCAATGGATATGTAGAATGAATGAGAAATAAACCTTTGTTGCTTTAAGCCTCTGAGATTGTTGTTACCACATCAAACCCTGATCTCTCTAGACAGATATAAGCAGTGACTTTTCAGTCACTTTTCCCATTATCTGTCCTTACCACATAAGCTACATCAGCAGTCAATCAGCAGGGATCTGGAGGTACCTGCTGTGTGCCCAGGCTGTGTTAGACTCGCAAGATGCTTTCTGATGCAGGGATATAAAGGCAACTGCCCCAGTAAGAACTTAGTCTTTCTGCTGCGGGCCAGGTTTGTTCAGTATATTAATCAATTTTAATCACTTCTTGGAGGACGGCATTAAGTAATGCCTGTTTCCAATTAGCAATCAGGAAATCCAGCTCAAATTGAAAACTCAAGCTAAGTTACTCTGTGACCTATCTTGACCACTGTTTCCTATCTGTAAAATGAGGTGGTTAATATCATCTCACACTGGGTTGTTTCAAGGATTAAATGAGTAAATATAAGTAAAACTAGCATAGTTTACTGGTTTAAGTCTCAGTAAATACTAAGCCTCAACAAAGTCACTATTACTATCAATATTAAACCTGCCACATATTTGCGGTACGCTTCTCCAAAACCTTCCTAGATTGTACACCAGCAAAGGTTTCCCAGGACTGGCACAATGGCAAATGGTGCTGCCAAAGTGAATTCTACTCAGCTGAAGTTAAACAAGGTCAAATCCCTGAGCGCACTGTGACCTAGAATGAGGCCTCAGGAAATGGTTCCATACACCCTGGCCTCCCTGGGAACTTCACTCCCAAAACCTGCAAAGCAGGCCCCTCCCCTCCCACGCAAGGCATGAGCTTCATCCTCCCACTCCCAAACATGGAAAGGGAGGAGCGAGTCCTCACCTGTCCTAAGAGATTAGCACAGTTGCTAAAAAAGGGGTGGATCTTCCCTGGGCAGATAACACTTCTGCAGCCCCCTCTCCTCCATGCCCTTTCTTCCTGGGAGCAGCCACAAACCTGCAAAGGCATCCATGACTCAAATTCCTGTTTGATGCTGCTAAACTCAAATCAATAAACACTATTGGGCACCTACTTAAGTCCAGCCTGGAATTTAAGACCACACAGGTTTTACAGATGGTCAGGGAATCACTAGTCCTAGAACACTGCCTGCAACAGTGCCAGATAATATTAAGTGGTCCAAGTAGTGGAGTTAAGAAATGAAAGGAAGAGACTGACACATCAAAGAAGTCTTCACCTGAAGGTGGAGTGCAACAAAGGATAACACAATGAGAAGGAGAGGGAAAATTTATCTGGTAGCCTGGTTTCTAAGGTCTGACCTCGAAACAATAGAAATCTTCAGAATGGGGCCTGGGGGTATAGCTCAGAGGTAGAGCATTTGCCTAGCATGGTGTGAGGCCGTGGGTTCAACCCCCTAGTGTGGCAAAGTGCAATGGCACTTCGATCGCACCGCAAGCACACGCGTGCACACACACAAACACACACACACACACTGAATGGGACACAAAACTTGGGGACCGTTGAGGAAGGGGGCTAGAAGGCAATATGGAGCCATGATGGAATCTGGCCTTCATTCTGAGGGTGCCAGCACCCAGGAGCATCCCTGAAAGGAAAATTGCCTCCACCAACCACTGTACTGGCTGAATGTGGATCTCCAGGTTTCCTTTCACAAAAGGGAAGGGGTGGCCCAAGCACTCAGATGGCACCAACTTCTACTTCCAGGTCAAGGGGCAGGGTGAAGGCTTCTTTGAGGATTTGGCATACAGCTGACACACCAGCCCAAGAGTGACCTCCTGTAGAGCAGATTCCAGCTCTCAGCACACCTGCAGAGGCTCCAACTCAAAGCCCTACACTCTCTGGCATGAAGTCCTCAGACCAGCGTCCAGGGACAGTTATTTAGTACTCACCACTGCTTGGTGGCCAGCGCCAGAATACTAACGGGCTCATGACTTCCCCAAACTCCGACTTTCTACGGAGGCCAATTTTAAGTTCCCAAGACACACGTTCAAGTGGTCCCAAGGCCAACGTCCCTACACACACACACACACACACACACACACACAAACTTCCTAACCTCCGCAACGGGGACGGAGCAGCAAGCTGGGACGAACCACAAAAGCAACCCGGCCAAAGCTTAGGCCAGGTCAGGGGTCGGGGGGAGGGGGGGTCGGGCTCTGCTTCCAAGCACGGAGAAGCTGGGTCTCCACGTATTCAAACTCCGGCAGCCCCAAGCCGGAGCCAAGCAGAGTCGGACGCACAGTCGCGTGCGCGACTTGGAGAACACCCATTGCTGAGTAGGGGGAGGGGGCAGCCCTCACTGGCCTGTACCCACCCCTCCACCTTCAACCCCGACCCTCGCTCCCGGGTGCCGAGGTTTGGCTACGGAGCCGAAGAGAGCGCCCACCCCGGGACTCGCGGCTGGGGACGAAAGCCGAGCCCGGAGCGACGGCGGGAATCCAGCCCCTCCCTCGCAGGGTACTCCCACCCCCGCCCGTCCCCGGGGGAAACCAGGGCGACTGAGTCAGGAGCGCCAGCCGGATCACCCGCCGCGCCTCTCACTCCGCCCGGAGCCTGAGTTCGGCTCCGCAGGGTCCGGGCCGCGGCCTCCAACCTCTCGCGGGCGATCCGGGCAGACAAAGCCAGCGCCGCCCGCGGGGCCGCCCCCGGGCAGGCGAGGAGGCAGTCTGAGGGACAGAGCGGGAATCTGGGGAGCAGTCCTTGTCTCCGGTGGACGTTCACTGAGGGGTTCGGCCTCAGACAATGAGGCGGGCAGGGCCCGACGCTTAGGCTGGGGCTCCGCGCGATACTCACCCGGGCGCGGCAGCGGCGGCGCGGCCCGGTCGGCCGAGGAAGTTAGAGCAAGTTCGGCAGCGCCAGGCGGGAGGGCGCGACTCGGGCCGTCCGAGCGGCGGGGGCGGGGCGCAGAGGGGCGTGGCCGGGGGCGCGGCGCCTGGCGCCGGCGAAGGAAGGGGCGCCGCTTCCCTTTGCCTCCCGGAGCGGCCCCGCGCCTGGCCCCGCCCCGCCCCGCCCCGCCCGCCGCGGATCGACCCTCCCCCGCCGCGCCCCGCCCCGCCCCGCCTTCCAGCTCTCGGAGCACCCCAAGCTGTGAGGCCAGATCGCCGACCCGCCCCTTTGTCCGACTCTGGGCGGTGCCCTAGGCTGGGGGCAGCCCTGGTCCTTGCCCTAGCGGTGGGTGAGCGGCGCAGGCGGAGCCTGGACCCTGGGCGGGCATTTGTGGCCACTGCGAGCAGTCGCGAACGCCCCTCCGGTCTTGCCCCAGGTTTGGCCCCAGCGGAGAACAGAGAGCTGTGGGAGGCCACATCTCAAGGGATGCTCAGGGCGACTGGGTAGTGGTGGGAGAAGGATTAGGAAAATGGCTGTTTTGAAGATGGAAGGCGTTCTTGCCCGGCCTTGGAAATCCAAGGTGGGGGTAGTCTGTAAAAGAAGAGATGGTAAATTAAGATTTTTATTTCTTTGCATACGGAACACTAAGGACTCGCTCCTTCCAGCCTTGATGCTAAAAATACCACGCTTTCTTTGTATCTCCTGCTGAGATTTGTTCCTCACCTTTATGATGAGGAGGTGGCTGAGGTGATTCTTGGCGGCATGGGAGACCTGAGGTACGGACAAGTATGCAGGGGGATCCACCCTGCTGGCATGCATCTCGTGATGAAAAGGCTGACCTTCCTAGCATCGACCTCCCTACTTGTAAAGTGAAGCACAGGCACACTGCTGTTGCTTAAACTCATAGAGGGGACTGAGGATCAGGTAGTCTGCTCTGTCTGGCAATGCATCACAGGAATCTTACTAGGCTGGGGGCACAGTCACCGCACATCTGTAAGCCCAACTATTTGGGAGGTTGAGGCAGGAAGATCAAAAGTTAAAGGCCAGCCAGCCTGGGCGATTAAGTGAGATCCTGTCTCAAGGTAAAAAGGGCTGGGCATATAGCTTAATTGTAGAGCGCTTGCCTAGCAAGTGGGAGAAGGACCTGGGTTCAATTCCCAGCCCTACAAAAACAAAGAGAGAGAGAGATAGATAGAGAGAGAGAGACTTGAAATGGTATCTGTTCAGTTTATTCCAGTTATTGCTGTTTCTTTAAGGGATTGCAACTGTCTCTGTGACACCCCAGGTAGTTTAGGGACCTCTATGGGAACTTGACCGTCCAATTATTTTCAGCAGACAGTAAGTGCTTGATTGGGGGCCTGATGTGTGCTGGGCTCTCTTTTCATGCTGGGTATGCAGTGTTCTTGAAGTAGAGGGGTGAAAGCTAGAACGTAGTATAGCTATCATATATGGACAACCTAACAGGAAACAGAGAACTTGGAAGGAATCTCAAAAGGGATGTGGGCATATAGGAGGCTTTGGTAGAGATTGCTAGATTACTCTAAAAACCATTCTCACCCTTTCTTTTCATAATAGAATTTCTCAGCCTATCCTGCAATTATGAATAATCATGTGACTCAGTTCTAGCCAACAGGATGTAGGGGTGATCATGTGCAAATTTTAAATTGGCTTTAAAGGAAATAATGTGCTTTCCTCAGCCATTGTTCTTTCTTCCTCACTGGAATATATGGATATACTGTTGGAGCTCCAGTAACCATATGGAATCTGTAGTAGAAGCCATGTATTGAGGAGGTTATGGAAGAGTGAGAATAAATGTGGGTTCCTGATATTTAGGGAGTCACCACACCTACTCAGCTACCTACCTATTGACTTTTTATATATGTTTAATCTTCTATTTTCTGGTGCTTGTGACCACATTTAATTTTGACTTTTATTAGACTACAGAGGAGTTTGTTAAAATATAAATTATCCCAGAGCAGGTTTGTACAGTGATAGGAAAGATCTAGGAGAGATAGAAGGAGCAGTGACTCTGAAGAGCAGACTAAAGAAGATGGGATATGGGCACTGATGAAAAGGTCACCTCTGATGGAAGGAGACTGCCACAGTTATTAAGAAAAGGACACAGAGGCTGACATATTTCCAGTGAAGAAAAGATGACCATTCACATCTGATGATATCTGTGTAATCCTGGATGTGAAGGTCATGAGCATAGAACAAGAGGAAGGAGAGTGAAGACAACTTTGTGAACCATAGACTGAGTGATGTTGGAGGTTCTGCCAATCTGAGCAGCCTCTGGGACACATTTTTCTTTTTAGACAGGTTGAACACACTGCTGCAGGTTCTTAAGAGGGTGGGGATATGAGGCTGGGGTTGTGACTCAGTAGTAGAGCTCTTGCCTAGCATGTGTGAGGCACTGGGTTTGAGTCTCAACACCACATAAAAATAAATAAATTAAATAAAATAAAATTTTAAAGAGGGTGGGGAAGATCCCTCACAGAGTCAGCATTTCCTACCCCACCTCACCCCACCCCATCCCCCAGCAGTTCTCACTGGACACTCACATCTGATACTCCTCTGCCATTCCCAGCTACCCAGCTTTCCCATTTTGACAGCAACACGGGGTTGCTTCTGAGAGCAGCAGAGAACATCCATTCAGAATATGTTTTATTTCCTTTATTAAAAAATGAAAGAATTAGGATAGAGACAGCCCCAACTTATAAAAGAATTGTATTGTAACTAGTAATTTCCTTTGCAGACTAGTCCCTAGGACTGTAATTGCCAATAAAATAGCTGAATTAAAGTACTGACTACAAGCCTGGAGTATGGATTGTGGGAACAAGGAACAGTAAAGAAAGAAAGAAAGCAAAGAAGTCAATAGTTTCTTTTCCTGAAGCAAATATCAATTAAAGTTTAAGTGGAAGAACTTGGTTTTTGTCTTCCTCTGAATTCCTCCATAGTCCTTTGTCCTGAAGCTGCTCTTGCCCATCCTGGGCTGTACAACCATGTATGCACTGGCAAGGGGCAGGCACAGGGGACCTTAAAGAGAAGTGAGATTTGGTGACAAACTTTCCTAATTCATAGCTTTTTCATCTTGTGCAAACCATATGACATCTATGAGTCTTAATGTTCTTACCTAAATTGTCAAGGTCTTAGTAATACCCATCTTACAAGCTCCTCGCACAAATTGGCTACAGGTGTAGGTCAGTGGCAGAGCACTTGCCTACCATGCTACCATGCACAGGGCCCTGAATTTGATTCCCCAGCACCTCCACCAAAAAAAAAAATGAGAGAGAGAGAGGGAGAGAGGGAGAGAGAGAGAGAGAGAGAGAGAGAGAGAGAGAGAGAGAGAGAGAGAGAGAGAAGAAAAGTGTCAAATGAAATAGTTTGTAAAACTGAAAAACAGTAGGTAAGCTGTGAAGAACTCTGTTACCCAGGAACGATTTCTTATTAAGGCCACACTGCCAAAGCTCTTCACAATAGTCAGGAAATAATTAGTTGGAAGCAAGAGGCCTCTACTTAAACCAATGTAGGAAAATGGGGAGGGAAGAGATTACCGGAAGGATATTCAGGTCACTCAGAATCGAAAGAAGAACCTGAAACCAAAGTTATTCTGGAAATTCATGGCTGATACTAGGGGCTTCCCAGACCAGGACCCCCTGCCTTTCTCTCCTACTTCTTGGAGTTTGCCATTTCAAAAGTATATGACTGTGAATAATTCTATACTCTAGCTTGATTTGGACAAGTTCCAAGAAAGATTTCTAATTTGTCCAACTCTTGTCATGTGCCCATTCCTGGACCAATCACTGTGGTGAGGGAGATGGGATACCATAATTGGGCCAGCCTGAGTCACATGCCCATAGCTCAAGACCTATGTTACAAGAAGGGATGGTGAGTGCAGGACCAACATCATAATTCCTGGCAGAGTCTTGTATAGCCGGTCCTAGGCAACCACTGAAAGGTTTTAGGCAGAATAATGACATTGACAAGTTTGTGCTTTAGAAGATCCCTAAGACTGCAGCCAGAAGAGTGGGTTGAAAGGAGCAAGATTAAAGGGGGAGGGGAGGATTATAAAGGAAACTGTAGTAATAATTCAGTACAGATAAGGCAGAATGGAGAGAGGTGGACAGAGTCAGGATGCTTCCTGGATATAGAACTGAGGGTGAGGAGTTGAATGGGAAAATAAGGAAACAGGAGACATCATATTCTGGCTGAATGAACAGTGGTGCTATTCGCTGAGACAAGGAACTCAGGGGTCCTTTGTATATGTATATCCAATGAGAGTTGATGACTTAGACCTCCTCCATTCGAAGTGCCTCTGGACAGAAGGAATAGGTCCAATTTGAGATTGTATTCAGGAGATACATCTAAGCAAAAGCCAAAAAATTGCAGGTTTTGTATCAACTAGGAATTGTGTTTAGTCCTTATAACAGTGACCCAACAACATGCTTTACCCAAATGGGTTTTGTTGCTGATGGTAGCTATAGTTATTGAAAAAACTTCCATGACATACTGGGAAAAAGAGCAGGCTGATTGGTACCTCCACAATGTCATTCAGGTCCCAGGTCCACTCAGCTGGTCTGTTCTGGCTCTCCTCAATGGCCATGTTTCAGCCTCAGTCGACTTATAATCATAAAAGAAAAAAGTTATAAAGAGAGCTGTGCAATGGTTCAGGTGAAAATGAGGCAGAATGGAGAAAGGTGGATAGTCACCATAGTTTTCTAGGATGTAGAACTGAGCACTGTTTGGGAATTTGCCAGAAGGCATGAGAGAAAAACAATAGTGCAAAGGATTCAAGGATACTGGAAAGAAAGTAGAGGTGTTGTATCACAGGCCTTGGCTGGAAGGAAGGAGAAGATGGCAGTGGAGCTGGAGGGCCCTCAGTAAATGAGAAGATGATATGGTAACACAAGGCTATGGGTGTAGGAGCAAAGAAGTAAGTCAGTGGCCCTTACTTAGAGTGAGAAAGTTAGGGCCAAGAGGACAATTTGAGGATGGGTCATCTCATCAGTGTATGGCAGGACTTGAGGTATCAGCAATAACAATGAACCAGGTCATAACATCTTTGGGAGACCGTTCACTCCAAGATTAGTTTTAATTGGATGTTTCCTTTCTTTAAAAAGAGGCCAGAATTAGGGGAGAAAGAACAAAAAATAAGTAGATTTCTTGGCCTGTCTTCCAATGCTTACTGTTTCGTTATGATTTTTTTTTTTATTTCACTATGGGGGATTGAGACCAGTGGTACTCTACCACTGAGCTACATCTCTAGACCTTTTTTAAAATGTTTTTTTATTTTAAGACATGGTCTCACTAACTTGCACAAGTTGGCTTTGAACTTGGATTCTCCTGTCTCAGCCTCCTGTGAAACTGGGATTACAGGTGTGAACCACCACACCTGGCTAGAATGAACTATTTTAAGGAATCTGTAAATTTCCAAGTACTTCTTATTCCCATTAGAATCTGCATCCTCAGCCATGTGAACTATGCCCTCAGGTGGTATTCCCTGCAAGACAGAACTAAGATTTGTGATAGTGAACACCAGACACAGAGACAGAGGTGTACTCTTCAGTGATGGGGGCTGAACTTTCAGCAGATGGTGGTAATAAGTAGACCCATCATATCTCTGGGCAAGGTTGTGCCACCCATGAACTGGGGTTAGGGCAAGAAGAAGGTGATTTGACAGGTGACCTCCCAACGTCCTATCATCCTTGACTCAACCATGGTATAATTACTCCACATGAGAGATGGTTTTGCCAAAGAAGGAAACCCTACCTGTGGCTAGATAGGACATCAGAGGGAGACAGCAGATCATAGAAGTCAAGAGTAAGGACCTGAAAAATGAGACCGCTTGGGCCAAACCCCAACTCTCCCTTTGAAAGCTATGTTCTCTCAGGGTTGAGAGTTGCTCATGTCCGTTCAGGGAATTATGGGGTATATGTGGATATAAAAGCCACTTAGAGTTAAGAATGTTATATCTGGAATAATCTCATGTGAACTGACCTTCATAAAGCTCTGGGTTAGTAAACTAAATGTGGAAACGAGGCTCAGAAGGAGTCACCCAGTCCACAAGCAGTAGAACTAGAACTATCATCTTCAAATCCAGACTTGAAACCCCTGTTTGTCTCAATCTCAGGGTTTTGAGGGTCTGCTAAGGCCCTGGGACCTCCAGGTTCAGACCCTGCCAGGAGAGTCCCAGAAAGATCCTCATGTTTCATCCCCAGAAGCACGGGACAGGAGTGCACTGGGACTTACCTGAAGCAGAGAACAGGTGAGTACTTTAGGCATCACAAGCGCCCTTCTCTGTTTCTCTCACAACTTTGGGGCCTTTTAGCTGATCCCACGGGAAAATCTGGTTGTCTTTGGGGACCCATGCCCAACAGCTGCTGCATGTGCACACACTGCCACCTAGGGGCAGTCTAAGGAATCTGAGTTTTTCAAGCTGCTGCTCTGTGGGCGTGTGTTGCAGGCAGAAGGGCGCATATATGCTAGAAAAGGGGGCACAATTTTGCCGACCTTGTGTGACACTGCTTCTATCTGCTTCCTCTGGGAGCACTCGTTCTTCTGATTACCCACTCAGGACCATGTAGTGCACACCCAGCTGCTCCTCAGCCTTCTTTGAGGCACCCTGTTTCCCACTTCCTGTACATGTTTCTGCTCTTTCCAGACTCTGATCTAAGCACCCCCACCCCATCTTCACAGGCTCTCTGCAGTCCCAGTCACTCTGTGTCTTTAGATATTCTCTGTGCACTTGGCCACACCATGTCTTTATCATGAGACTTAATCTCTATCCTTCGGTCCCAGTTACCCCCTGCCTGACCCTAGAACAAAAATCTGATCCTATCAGTCTCCCTCCCCCAAACTCTTAAAAGTTCATCTTGAATACCAACCCCTTCCTGTGTTATTCAGAGGCTGGGCCTAGTCAGCCTCTAAATGGACTGCTGTAACCACATTCTGACCACAGGCTTCCCTTGCACTCAGTGACCCAGCCTGTCCCCTCCATGTAGTGGCCACACAGGCAGGACGTAGGGTTTGAATTTGATCACTCACTTGGAATTTTCCCTTGTGGAAGGAAGGTGCCAAGGCTGTGCCCCACCCCACGGCTCTGCCCTGTCCCCAGTGTGTGTGTGAGAGGGGAGAGAAGACAGGCAGCTACATCCACTAAGTAGTTGACGGGAGGGATTCAGAACTTCCTTGCCTCTCTTCCTGGGAACTAATGGAACATCCCAGCTCAGAGCTCCCATGGGATCAGTTGAGGCCTCATTGTTCAGTTCCTGTCTCTACTCAGTCCTGCTTCCCTCCCTTCCTGCACACACATTTCTGGGTCAGCTTCTGTTTCCTGTGCACTTGATCCCTTGCCCATGCTGTTGCCATGCCTCAGAACACCTTTTGCCCATTCCCTTTGCCTGTGTGAAGCCGGGGAAAGAGAAAGTCATCCAGCACAGCCTCTCCTCAATGCCTTTTGTAGAGCAAGCCTGCAAGGGTCAGGATCTGGTACTATCCCCATGTCATGTACTCCCCATTTGTGCACTGATACTGGTGTCTCTTTTTCCACTGCACCAGCAATTTTAGACTGGCACCCCTCAGGGCTCATGCCAGATTTCTGCTCACTGGCTCCTTTGTAAATGTTTGGTTTATGTCCCAGCCTTTCTCTGAGATGCACACTGAGACACCCCAAGAACCCGTAGCTGATTGCTCTGTTCAGCTGACAACATTAGCATCCCTTCTTGGACAAAGATTTTATTCAAGTCTTGAAAGTTCATGGCCAGCCCATGAGGGTCTGATGTACAGTTGGGCCTGACTGTCATCTAGTCACTATACCCTGGGTGGGAATTTAAATCACAGAACCTGATGAGTCTGGATTAAGTGTGGCCTGGCCAACTCCCTCAGGTTCCCAGGAGAGGGCAGTGATGAGCAACATACAAGCTTATTATCTATCCTGCTGGCTGCTTCTGCCACTGATTGCAAATAATAAAGAAGCAATTTTAGATACACTCACTAGCATTGAAAGCAGAGTTAGTATGTGTTTACAGGTCCAGTTCTGTAATGGTTATGTTATTATTTATCGATATTTAATGGTGTTAAAAACATTTATAAGACTGAGTCATTAGATTCAGGAAGGGTGTAATTGATGTTTAAATGTTCAGGGAAAATCTATTCTGTTAAAATTACAACAATTTGATTTATTAATTGTGGAAATATTATGTAAATATTTAGAGGAATGTTAACAGTTTCACTTTTCTTTCATTGGACATTAGACACGATGTGGAGTTGGAAATGTTTCTCTGTGTGCACAGAGCCCCTTGGGTATTAAATAACAGCTGCAGAGCACCCTGGTGGGTACTGGGAGCCAGTTTAGGTAACAGAGCCTGAGTGGTCTATACTCCAGGAGGTATGAGAGTGCCTTTTCTGTGATCTGTCTCACAGCCCAGCAAGAACCAGTAGAAGGGTATGCCCTCCTGCACTAGGATGACGGGCTCGCTGCTGGTAGCCTCCCAGCTCCCATCCACACAGGCCTGAGGTTTGCCCCAAGGTTTCATGAGTCATGAAGGATGGGAAAGAGATGAGAGTCAGATAAGGGCAGCTTGGCCTCTGCCTGGCAGAGTCTTCAAAGGCTTCTTGCTTCAAAGGGCAAGCAGCAGCATCTGCCTAGGAACTGCCTGCACCTACATCTCCAGGGCCCATCCCAGTCTCTCCTGGCCTCCTCTTCTCTCTCCTCATGAGCCATGCTGGGACAAAAGCCTGGCAGAAGAATGGGCTTCCTCTTCTCTAATCAAACCTGGCCCAGTCAGGAGGGAATTAGGGAGGCCAGGAGGATTAGCATTCCCAGGGCACTTACCTGGATTTGAGCTCTTTTCCAGGCTCCTGTACAAAGAAGCCCATGTAGGCCTATGGGGCTTCCCCAGCTCCTCACTCCATGTGGATTTTTTGCAATTCAGTGTGGCCTGAGTTTCACACCACATTTATCTGTAACCTTCTCTGAGGGGTGAGGGGCAGATACACAAACTTCTGTCAGTGAACTAGCTAGGAAGGTATACTAAGAACATAGTAGGTGCCATTTATATAACCTTGTTTAAAATATTGGATTAACTAATACATTCACATGGAACAAATTATAAAGATCCAAAAGGGTACTAAATAGAACATTGTCCTCCCTATCTATGTCCTCAATCACTATTACTCTGTTTCTAGAGGCAAATATTATTACCAGAGTTTCATGTATTTTCCATATATATGTTAAGGCAGACATTTGGTTTTCCCCCCAAATCCATTCTTTTTCAGGGGTGGGGATAGAACCACCAAATTTTGTCTGGGTACAAAGCCATCTATGAGAGAGACTACATTTCCAGGGCTGGAACTGTAGCTCAGAGTGTGTGTGGGGGGGAGGTTCAATCTCCAGCATCACCAAAAAACAAAAAGGAAGAAAGAAAAAAAATGAAAAAAAGGAAAGAAAGACTACATTTCCCAGTCTCTGTAATAGATAAGAGCATCCTGATGTCTTGTCCAATAGGATGTGAGCAAACGTGAGGTGTGCTATTTCCAAGTTGTGACTTAAGGGAAAGAAGTGCGACCTCTACATCTCCTCCCCACCAGCTCTGGTGAACTAGTGGGTAACTTCGTGGAATATGAAGGCATTGAGGTAAGATGACAGAGTAACAATTCAGAAGAAAGCTGACCCCTGACCCAGTGGGGCCACCTGCCCAGACTTGGATAGCTTAGGTATAGACTATTCCATTAAGAGAGAAATAAACATCTATCTTGTTAGAGCCAAACAAATATACATATAGACGGATAGGGACAGAATAAATGGGATTCTGTATGCCTTGGTTTTTGATTTGCCAATGTATTTACACTTGCCAGTGTATTTTGGTTTGTGTTACAAATGTATTGGTAAACTGGGTTTGGCGGTGTGCACCTGTAGCCCTAGCTACGCAGGAGGCTGAAGCAGGAGGATAGCTTGAACCCAGGAGTTCATGACTGGACAACATAATAAGACCCTCATCTCAAAAACAAAACAAAAGCCCCCAATGTATTCCTATTTAATATATTGTATTTTTCATGCCCAGCTAGATTATTTTTTTTAAAACAATTTTATGTTCATGGTAATATTGAATGTAAGGTAAAAAGATTTCCCATATAATCTCTACCCTGTACCTGCATAGCCTCCCCATTATCAACATCCCCTACCTACCTGGTATACTTGTTATAATTGAACCTACATTGACACATAAGAATCCCCCAATGTCCATATTTATATTGGGGTTTAATCTTAGTGTTTATATTAGTCAACTTCCTCTTGCTATGACAAAATGCCGGAGAAAAACAACCTTAAAGGAGAAAAGATTCATTTTGGCTCATAGTTTCTGAGGTTTCAGTCCATGATTGCTTGGTACCATTGCTTTGGGCCGGTGAGGAGGCATCACATCATGGCAGGCAACCATAGTGGGCCAAAGCCCCTAACTTCCCAGTGGCCAGAATGTAGAAAGAAGGGACTAGGGTCCTAATTTTCCATTCAAGGACATGCCCCCAGTGACCTACCTTCCTCAAGCTAGGTTTCACCTCCTAAACTTTCTGTCACCTCCCGATAGTTCTATTAACTGAGGACATGAGATTTTGGGGAACATTTACATTCCAAATCCTATCAGTGGTTTGAACCTTCTGTAGGATGGAAATATACAATGATTGTATCTATCATTAAAGTATAACACAGATTAGTTTCACTGTCCTAAAAATCTTCTGTGTCCTATCTATTCCTAACCTATCTTCCCCCTAACCCTTGGCAGTCAACAATTTTTTTACTGTCTCCATACTTTTGCATTTTCCAGAATATAATTGAATCATAGTATGCAGTCTTTTCACATAGCCTTCTTTCACTTAGTGATATGCATTTAACTTTCCTCTGTCTTCATGGCTTGATAGCTCATTTCTTTTTAATGCTGACTAATATTCCATTTTCTGGATATACCATAGTTTATTTATTCATTTATCCACTGAAGAACATTTTGGTTGTTGCTAAGTTTTAGCAATTGATAAAAGCTGCTATAAACATATATGTGCAGATTTTGGTATGGATAGTTTTCACCTCTTTGAGATAAATACCAAGGAATGCAATTGCTGAAGCATTTGGAAAGGGTTATATTTAGTTTTGTAAGAAAGTTTTAAACTGCCTGGCATGGTAGCAAACATCTGGAATCTCAGCTGCTGGGGCAGCTGAGGCAGGAGGATCACAAGTTCAAAGCCAACTTTAGCAAATTAGCAAGACTCTATCTCAAAACAAAATAAATTTTGAAAAGGAGGTAGTGTTGGTAAAATACCCTGGAGTTCAATCCCCAGTACCAAATAAAAAAGTGTTGTTATCTTCCAGAGTGGATGTACCATTTGGCATTCCCACCCCAGTGAATATGAGTTGTTGCTGATTCATATTCTTGGCAGCATTTTTTTAGCATTTTTTTTTTTTGGTACCAGGGACTGAACCCAGGGGTGCTTAACCACTGAGTGGTATCTCCAGCCCTTTTTTATATTTTATTTAGACACAGGGTCTCAATTGCCGCAGGCTGCCCGGGCCCGGGTCGAGCGAGCTGGCTGAGCCCCGTTCCTGCCGCTCGCCAATCACTGCCTGCGGCACCCCTGCTGAGCGATCCCCTGCTGAGCTATCAGTGCACGCCGGCTTGCAATCTTACAGCCCGGTTGGGCACAAAAACACAAGCCAGTCAAACTGAGACAAAGTTTTATTTAGAGAGAGGCCATGTGCGTCCCCTAACAAGTGGGTCCACACGTGTGTGTCTACCTGAGCCGGGGGGGGGGGGGGGGGGGGGGGGGGGGGGGGCTTCCACTTCCCCCGGAACACCCTCCTACCAATCTTTTCCAACCAATGGGAACTCTCCCATTACAAGAGTGACATGAGTAACCTGAGTCCTGAAATGGGCCCAGCTGAACAGCATGAGTCCAAATACCATATGAATGTGAATTGCTGGCTGGCAGTTATTAAATCCAAAGGTGCCTGTATCAATATTTTTGCTGTGGCTCCTAACATCTGCCCCCTTCTGTTTAAATAAACAACAGGCAAATGTGGCTAGGGACCGTGCCTGTTAGGTATGTCCAATTCACATATGGTTCTTACCCGTCATGGGAAAACTGACCTTATTGCGTCAGTCTCCTGGCTTAGGTTGATACCACTGTAACCGAATCATACCCGTCACTGACTACCGGTCCAGTATATAGCCATACCTGTGTAATAGGCCTATGCACCAGTGGGGGGGTGAGGTTCTTGCCTCACCTCTGTTGGCCCCCAAATTTAACCTTGGTGCCAGTGGGGGGGTGAGGTTCTTGCCTCACCTCTGTTGGCCCCCAAAATCAGACCATCACTAGCAGAAGGGAGAAAGACGCAGAATTGCCACGACACCAAGCCAATTGACGGCTCCTTTGGAAACACTGGTGACACATCGGCTAAGATATTTAGCACTACCAGTTCGCTGTATCAACAAATAGAGCACAATGCATACAGGTGATACATAGTCCAGGCAAGTTGTGTAAGCAGTTCAAAGTGGAGGAGTCTATCAATATGTCCATTTCCTCCCAAGGTAAATTAAGTCCTTGATTGAGCAGTTCAAATTGGAGGAGTCTATCAATATGTCCATTTCCTCCCAAAGTAAATTAAGTCCTTGATTGAGCAGTCTTATTGAGTTATTTTGATTGATGTATCAATTTATACAGTTTATAGTGATAGCTATCATAAAAGTTGTAGTTTGGTCTTAGTCTTCACCGGCACTGGGATGGAGATGGGAATTATGGCCATGTTGCTAAAGAGACATTATCCTGAACAGAATTATGAAATATAATGAAAAGGAAAGGTGAAAGTAAACAAACATATCTGTTAACCACCTTTAAAAACAAAATTTAATAACAGCTGTTTACCTAAAGTAAATTAAACCATATAAGTCACGTGACTAAATTTTTTTTTTTTGAATACTTGTATCTATATATACATGAGCGCTCCTTATAAATGAAATATGGACATACACACATACAGACATACAACACAAAACAGCATACATAACATAGAACATATAAGACAATAGTAAATAAAGGCCTTGTAGCTATAGCTAGGTGAAATCTCCATTGCAATGTTTAAAAACTTTACAGTTAAAAAAAATAAATAAATAAAACACAGTCAAAAAAAAAATAAAACTGATCAGAAAAACATTAACCTAGGTTTGTATGAGCTTAAAAAATAAGGTAAAATAAAATAAAATAAAATAAAATAGAACTTTATGATGTGGGAAAAATGCAAATAATAAAATAGATATTGAAAAAGGCACCGTGGTAAATCACTGTCACAGATGCAAGAATAGCCAGGCTGGAACTCTGGATATCAGCTGTTATGGATTTGAGTCAAATCATCTTCTTTTTCTGTAGAAATTGTTTTAGTTAATCTCTCTGGAATCCAAATTGGTTGCTGTTCCTCCTGTGGAAAAACACAGACGGAGCCCCGACTCCAGACTATTACTGGGTCCGGACCTTTCCATTGTCCTGTTAGAATATCTTTCCAAAGTACCTTAGGCTTATGTACATTTTTCGGATACATATGTCTTTCCGCAGCACTAAGTCCTGATGAATCCAAATTTAGAAAGTTTAGAGTAAAAAGGGTTATTTTAAGTTTATCTTTGGGGGATATATACCCCTTACTAATTCCCTCCCTTTGCTTTAATAAGTACATTTTTATAGTTTGATGAGCTCTTTCAACTATGCCTTGTCCCTGTGGGTTGTATGGGATTCCTGTTATATGAGTAATGCCAAATGATGAGCAAAATTGTTTAAAAGACTTGGAGATGTAACCAGGACCGTTATCGGTTTTTAACTGTTTAGGAACACCCACAGTGGCAAAATTTTGTAAGCAATGAGCTATAACATCTTTAGTTTTTTCTCCGGGATGAAGGGAGCCCATCAAAAATCCAGAAGAAGTATCAACTGTAACATGTAAATATTTTAATTTTCCAAATTCTGGCAAGTGTGTGACGTCCATCTGCCAAATATGGTTAGGTATCAGTCCTCTAGGATTGACTCCAAGATTAACTTGTGGCAAAAATGTCACACAATTTTGACATTGTTTTATTATATGTCTGGCTTGTTCTTTAGTTATTTTAAAACGTTTTTGTAAAGTATTAGCATTGACATGGAACCTTTTATGAAAATTTATAGCTTCTTCTATTGTGGAGAAAATATGTATGTCATGTGTAGATTTATCTGCTAGTTCATTACCCAAACTAAGGGCTCCAGGCAATCCTGTATGTGCTCTGATATGTCCTATAAAGAATGGATCCTTTCTATCCCAGATTAGACTTTGTATAGCAGAAAACAAAGAGAAAACAGTAGAGGAAGGAGAAATCCTACCAGCATCTTCAAGAGATACGATAGCATTAACTACATACTGACTATCAGAAAATAAATTAAATGTAGAATCTTTGAACATCATAAAAGCTTGCAATACTGCATTGAGCTCTACCTTTTGAGCTGATTGTTTGGGTACTAAAAATGTAAAAGTTTGATCAGGAGTAACTACTGCTGCTGTACCATTATTTGACCCATCAGTGAATATATTTGGAGCATTTATGATAGGGGTTTTTCTTGTCATTTTTGGAAAAACTACAGGATGCTTAGACCAAAAGGACAACAAAGGATTAGATGGCAAGTGATTATCAAATGCAACACTAGATTTACACGATTATTGCCCAAGTATTTAACTCATTAGCTAACTCATCAATTTGATCCATAGTATATGGAGTAATAATTTTATTGGGAGAAATCCCAAACACTCCTTTTGCTGCTTTTATTCCTTTGAGTATTAATTGCCCTACAGCCTCAGGATATCTAGTAAGAATAGTATTAGGAGAATAAGATAAATGTATCCATAATAATGGACCTTCTTGCCAAAATACCCCTGTAGGAATATTTTTTGTCGGTAATACAATAAATAATAAAGGCAAACTTATATCAATTCTATCCAAATGCATATTTTCCATATATGTTTCAATGATTTTTAATGCCTTTCTAGCTTCAGGCGTTAACATGCGGGGTGAATTTGGATCTGATGGACCTTTTAAAATATCAAATAAAGGTCCTAATTCTCCTGTTGGTATGCCTAGATAAGGCCTTATCCAATTTATATCTCCCAATAACTTTTGAAAGTCATTAAGTGATTTGAGTTGATCTACTCGTATTTGAATTTTTGGTGGATGGACCATGGTTGAGGATAATAGAACTCCTAAATAATTAATTGGAAGATTTAATTGTACTTTATCTATTGCTATCTCTAGATTATAATCTTTTAATAAGTTTGTAAGCGTGGCATAACATTCTAGCAATGTGTTTTTATCTTTATGTGCCATTAACACATCATCCATATAGTGAAATATCTGTAGTTCAAGGTTTTGATTTCTAAGTGGCTGGATTGCTTTATCAACATAAATTTGGCACAAAGTTGGGCTGTTAGCCATCCCTTGAGGGAGTACTTTCCATTCATATCTCTGATCAGGACCTTCATGATTCAGTGCAGGGATAGTAAATGCAAAATGTGGACTATCCTCGGGGTGAATTGGAATTGAGAAGAAACAATCTTTAATATCTATAGCTAGAACATGCCACGTTTTTGGTAGAGCAGACAGTTGGGGAATCCCTGATTGAGCAGGTCCCATAATAACCATCTCATTATTAATGGCTCTTAAATCTTGTAATAATCTCCATTTACCAGATTTCTTTTTAATAACAAAAATGGGAGTATTATGGGGAGATACGGAAGGTTGTATATGTCCTTCCGCTAATTGCTGTTTGACCAGATCATGGGCTACTTGTATCTTTTCTTTAGTTAGGGGCCACTGAGGAACCCACACTGGTCTTTCTGATTTCCAAGTAATTTTGATTGTCTCAGTGGCCCTTTTTGAAAACCCAATCCATGTTTATCTATCTCTTGATCTACTTGAATTGGTGCTGTTATATCTTGTTCTTGATCTCTTAATCTCTTTTCTTTTTTAAAGCCTTGTTTTGCCCTAGTAGTGGGCGCGTTAGGATTGACGTTATTTGTTAATGTCAATCCTAATTGATCTAGGACGTCTCGTCCCCATAAATTTATGGGGAGATGGTCCAATACATAGGGCTGTATAGTTCCTTCACATCCTTCAGGATCCCTCCAATCTAATACCATTGCACTTCTATGGGGATTAGTTGCCACTCCTAGGCCTCTAAGCGTTTGGGTCGCTTGCTGTAATGGCCAATGTTTAGGCCATTCCTGGCGAGATATGATGCTGAGGTCAGCGCCTGTGTCCAGCAGTCCATTAAAATCATGCCCTTGAATATTTAATTTTAGCATAGGGCGAGAATCTAAATTTAAAGATAGCATAGCCCAATCTACACCTGTGGAGCCTAATCCCTTGGAACCTCTTTCTACATTACAACTGGAAAATTTATCATGTAGGCTTGGTATTATTAATAACTGTGCTATTCTATCTCCTGATGAAATTACTGATATACCTCTTGGAGAACTAGCTATGATTTTTATTTCACCCTCATAATCGGGATCAATTACCCCAGGACTTATCATAAGTCCTTTAAGTGTAGAAGAACTGCGTCCTAATAATAAGCCTACTGTTCCCTGGGGAAGAGGTCCTTTTACTCCTGTGGGAATGATTTGAACTCCCATCTCTGGAGTTAATACTGCTCTGGCAGAGGCACAGATGTCCAACCCTGCGCTCCCTCTAGTCTGTCTGATGAGGGATCTGATGGATAATGCGTCCTGGGCACCACCTTGATGGTGCTGCTGGGTTCCTCCATTGCCCCGTATATTTGTGGTTTTGGGCCCCGGGGCATTGGGCCCTCCAATTCGTTTTTTGACAACGGGGCCTGATGCCTTTCTCCACGATATCGTGGGTAGACACTTGGTCTTTGTCCATTTTTTGATAACGGAATACCCTCTATGGTGGTTTGAGAATGGCATTCATTAGCCCAATGTCTCCCTCTATGGCATCATGGGCAAATACCCGGGATTCTACTCTTTTGATACCTAGCTTTGTTAAACCCTCCTCCTATGGGGCAATTTCTTTTAAAATGCCCTTCTTGATTGCAATTATAGCATGTTTTTGGCTTGGTACTTAAAGCCTGTTTTACTTCAGCTGCCATGACTTGTCCTTGTTCATTAATGTCTCTACATAATTTAATATATGTGTTTAAATCTTCCTGTTTCCACGGTCTAATGACCTCTTTGCAGCAACGATTTGCTTGATCGTAAGCCAGCTGTTTTATAAATGGCATTGCCTGTTCTGTATTTTCAAATGTCTCAGAGGCTGCTTCAATAAGTCTAGCTACAAAGTCAGCGTAGGGCTCATTAACTCCTTGTATTATCTTAGATAGTTGACCTTGAAAATCCCCTTGTCCCTTTAAAGTTTTCCATGCCTTAATTGCATTTATAGCGACTAGAGCGTATACGCCAGGATCATATCTGAGCTGTTGCATTTGTTCTTGAAACTCCTCTTTTCCCAGTAACATTTTCAGGCCTCGTTCAGGGTAACCTGCTTCTGCATTTTGCCTAGCTGTCTCCTTGCAAAATTCCTCATTGGCAATTTTCCATAATAAATACTGTCCTCTATTTAGCACAGAATTACACACGTTAGCCCAATCTGCTGGTGTTAAGTTCCAGCCGGTAATAGATTCGACCATACTGACTGTGAAGGGAGCGGCCGGGCCGTAGGCTGCTACAGCTTCCTTTAATTGCTTTATTATTTTGAAATCTAAGGCACGGTAAACTCGTTCTTTTTCTTCTCCCTGCTCAACTACAGGGCATGCTAGTTTTTGGGGTCCCGCCTCAGGATTCCGTTCATCATCTATGGAGGCAGGTAAAGCTGTTGGTTGAACTATGCCCTCTGGTGGTGGAACGGAGTTAGTAGCAGCCTCCCTATCTGACGACCGTTTTTTCCCTGAGCTTGCCTTGTTCAAATTTTCTTCTATCTGACTAGCTTGAGAGACCTTTTGTTTTGCTTGACCTAATATGTTTTCTGCCATGGCTTGGACCTCTAACAATTTACTTAACAGTTTTTCGGTTTGTTTTTTACTAGATTCTAATCTACTATAAAGGTAACGTAACCCAATAAGATAGGATAGAAGAAAGCCAAAACAGAATGAAACAGAAACGGAGAGGAGGAAAATGATTATGTCAATTTTCTCTCTCTCAGGGCCGAATAACTTCAAACCTTGAGCTAGCCATTTTTCCCAATTTGCCTGACAAAATTGTAAGGCTAGAGAGCCTGAAATAAAAGCAGAATAAATCAAAACAGAAATACCCATTCTGTCGCCTTTCCTTAGGGGCGAGCGATATTACTCACCTTTAAGTTTTGGGCGTTCCCAGTACAGGGCCACCAAAATGCCGCAGGCTGCCCGGGCCCGGGTCGAGCGAGCTGGCTGAGCCCCGTTCCTGCCGCTCGCCAATCACTGCCTGCGGCACCCCTGCTGAGCGATCCCCTGCTGAGCTATCAGTGCACGCCGGCTTGCAATCTTACAGCCCGGTTGGGCACAAAAACACAAGCCAGTCAAACTGAGACAAAGTTTTATTTAGAGAGAGGCCATGTGCGTCCCCCATTACAAGAGTGACATGAGTAACCTGAGTCCTGAAATGGGCCCAGCTGAACAGCATGAGTCCAAATACCATATGAATGTGAATTGCTGGCTGGCAGTTATTAAATCCAAAGGTGCCTGTATCAATATTTTTGCTGTGGCTCCTAACACTCAATGAGTTGCTTAAGACCTCGCTAAGTTGCTGAGGCTGGCTTTGAACTCTTGATCCTCCTGCCTCAGCCTCCTGCGGTATTGGGATTACAGGCATGCACCACTGGGCCCAGCTCTTGGCATCATTTTTATTGCCAGTATTAAGGATTTGGGCCATTCTAATAGTGTGGTATCTTATTGTTATTTTGATTCACATTTTCTTGATAATGACATATTATGTGAAACATCTTGATTTGCTTGTCTTCTGTACATTTTCTTTGTTAAGGCATCTGTTCATGTCCTTGGGCTTTTTTTTTTTTCTTTCAGTTTTGAGGATCAGTACCCAGGGCCTCATTCATGCTAGACAAGTACTATACCACTGAGCTACATCCCCATCCCTTGCTTCCCATATTCCCCTGATTTTTCTTGATACAGAATCTTGAAAAATTGCTCAGGCTGTCCCCAAATTTGGGATCTCCCTGCTTCAGCTTCCCAAGTATCTGAGATTCCAGGCATATACTGCCATGCCCAACTCAGGTGACCATAATTATGTGAATCTATTTGTGGGCTCTCTATTCTGTTTCACCGATCTATTTGTCTATTGTTTTGTCAATACAACACTGTCTTGATTCTCTATACTGTCCTATTAAAGTCAGATAGCATCAGTATTCCAACTTTTTTATTTTCATTCAATATTGTGTTGACTTTTCTGGGTCTTTTGTCTGTTCATACAGATTTCAGAGTCAGTTTGTTGATATCCATAGAATGACTTTCTGGGATTTGTATCCATCTATAGATCAATTTGGAAGGAACTAACATCTTAACGATGTTGAGTCTTCCTATCCATGAATATAGAATATCTCTCCGTTTAGTCCATTCTTTGATTTCCTTGATTAAAGTGTTATAGTTTTCTGCATATAAATCCTGTACCTATTCTGCTATATTTGTACCTAAATATTTCTCTCTTTTGGGGGATGCTAATACAAATGGTAGTGGTTTTAAATTACAAATATTAAGTCATATTAATTGTGTGAATTAATGGTTTTTTCTGTGACATTTCCACACGAGCATATATTGTGCTTAAATACTTAAGATTTATACCCAGGAGTGGTATAGCAGCATCATGGGGTAGTTATTTTGCAATTTCACCTTACTCCAGTCAGAATAGACATTATTAGCCAGGTGCAGTGCTACATGCCGGTAATCCCAGCTAACCAGAAGGCTGAGGCAGGAGGATTGCAATTTAGTGAGACTGTCTCAAAATAAAAAATAAAAAGTACTGGGGATAAAGCTCAGTGGTAGAGTGCCTCTGAGATCAATCTTTAGTACTTGGGTTCAGGGGAGAAGCTATGTTGGCTGGAAGCAATTTCCCCCTAACATCCTTAGGGGTGATAGGAACAGAGCCCAATCTGTTGTGGCCAGTTCCTCCTCTCAAGATGCTATAATCCCAGCACATTCTGGGAGAGCTGAGTCTATCCAAGGCTACTTGGAGAATTGTCCTGAAGTCTACTTCCTTGACCCAAATATCCTCTTTAGCAAATCTAGTCTATATTTTATACTCAACAGCTTCCCTGGATCTGGAAGGAGAGATTTATCCCAGTGCAGTCTCAGTGCATCAATTAGAGGTGTGTGCCATCACACCTGACCAAGATCAACATTTCTGTTTTCTTGGAATGTTCAGTCCACTGATCCAAAGAGGATGGGGTTGGTGGACATGGTGGTGCATAGTAATAGCCAACTACTTGGGAGGCTGAGGCAGCAGGATACAAGTTCAAGGCCAGCCTCATAAAATTAGTGAGACCTTGTCTCAAAATAAATATAAAGAGGACTGGGGATGAGCTCAGTGGTAGAGTTCAATATCCAGTTCCACAAAACAAGATTAGTAACAACAGCACTGGATATGAACAGAGAACTAGACTCCAGGTTTGGCACTGATGAAGGATCCATAGTGCCCGTAGCTGCCAAATCTAGAACCTCCTGAATGATACAGATGGAGACACAGACCCAAAGAAGAGAGCCACCACCCCAAGATTTCATGGCAATAGGTGGCCCAACTCTGAAGGCTTACCTCAGAGCTCTTTGCCCTCTATCACAAAAGTTGCTCCTGACCAGCTTTTGAGTATTTTTATGTTTTTATTTATTCTTTTAGTGCTGGGAATTGAACCCAGGGGCACTTATCCAATGAGCTACATCCATAACTCCACCACCCACCCTGCTTTTTTTAAAAAAAAAATTTGAGACAGAGTGCCACTAAATTGCTGAGGCTGGCCTCAAACTTGTGATCCTCCTGCCAAGTCTCTATCTAGGATTATAGGCATGTGCCAATAGACCTGCCTAACTTGGAGTTTTGAAACATCATTCTCTGAGAACACTTTCCTCCTCTTAAAGTGAAGACATAGGATCCAGATTTTGACTGACTTGATCTGTGCTGGAAGAACATTTTGAGTAGGAAGTGGTACCAGAACCTCTTGCTGGATAGAGTGCCTTTAGAGGCATCACTGCTGGGGCAGAGCCCTGCATCGAGCTGCCTTTTGGACACTCTCAGGCATTTTTAGGAACTCAGGCCTCTCCCACTGGCTGCCTCTTGGCAACTACCACTCTAATATGGTATTGCTGGATCTGAATTACTACTTCTATAGTAAGAAACTTCTATTATTAACCCTTGGTTACTTTCAAGTAGCAAAGGCAGGGTAAATCATATTTGTTTTTATTTGCTAGGTTCAATATTAACTGGAGGTTTTTTCCTTCTTAAAATTATCATCAAATTTATGGATTTCTGTAGCTTTCCTGTGTTTGTGCAGTTATGCTCAGATCATCCCATTATTGCCCAGCAAGAGCCTCTTTTGTCTCTTGAATCTGTCCTTTCTACAAGTGCTCAGTGGTCTTTGAGAGCCTGTTTGTTATCTGATGTGACAAGATGTTATAGACTCATCTTGTACATGTTCTGCCCCAACTTTGCAATCAGCCATTTCTCTAAGGAGTTCCTTTTACTGGAAAGTGATGGTGGAAGGCTAGTCTGGGTTCAGCTGCCCCTAGGGAGTGTTTACTCATGTTTCCTGGATGAACATCATGGAAATTAGAGCATGGGTATCTCTTGCCTAAATCCAAAACAGACACTGACCAAGATTTTGATATAAAAGGGGAAAATTCCTTTTGCTTCTAAAAGATTTCACAATTGTTTTCCATTTTAAGGCAGTGGTTTTCCACCTTGCCCACATACTAGAATCCCTTAGGGAGTTAAAAAGTAATAATTAATCCCGAGATTCTACTTTAACTGGAATAGACTCTGGCTTAAGCAATGGGATTGTTGATTGAAGTGTGAAGCTCCCAAGTAGGGCTCAACCCAAGCTGCACATTGTTTATCATCCCATACTTGTCTTTTCATCATATATATGTGTGTGTGTGTGTGTGTGTGTGTGTGTGTGTGTGTGTGTGTGTGTGTAAGGACTTTACACCCCCCTCCCAACAATGCTGTTTCCATGTCATAAAAAACATGCAAATTGCATCCTATTGAATGTATCATTTGGGAGTTGGCTGATTATCTTAGCATTGTTTCAGTGCATCCAAGCTGAGACCTCTGGTTCATTCTTTGGACTGTTGTAGCTCACTAAAATTTCCCACTATCCCATCATCTTCTGCTCTCCTTTAATGCAAAATTCACATGTAGTTGCTGTTCAGACCAAAAATAGTGAAGTCATCCTTAATCCATCTCTTTCACATTCCACATCAAATGGTTCAGGAATCCTCTTTAGTTTTTCCTTCAGGTCTCGTCAGCATCTGACACTTCTCAGGCCTCCCTGCTCTACCTGGTTCCTGCTAACATTATCTCTTGAATGGATCATTACAACAGCTCTAAGTGGTCTCACTGCTGCCACCTTGGATCCTCAACAGTCTATTCTCTCCAAGTAGCCAGAAAAATAAAAAGTAGATCATGTCACTCTTCTTAAAACCCTCCAATGGACTCCTATATCTCAGTAAAATTTATAAGTTCTTACTCTGGTCTGCTAGAACCACATGGCCTGCATTCCAACCATCTCACCGCCTTTGCTTCCTCTCTTGCCACTGTCCACGCATCACTTGGCTCATCTTGCTTTTTTAACTCTCCACTGAACATATCAATCCCAGTACCACCCCTGAGCCTTTGCACCTGCAGTTTCCTCTCCCTGAAAGGCTCTTTCTCCAATATTTGTAAGACCCACTTTTTCACTTCCTTCAGATGTCTGCTCAGATGTCATATTTTGAGAGATGCCCATCCCGTCAACCTGTTTGGGGCAGTACACACACACTGCCACTCCCCGGGCCTTCATTGCACTGTAGAAAGAGCTGACTCCTTCCATTAAAAGTGTGTGTGGTCAGCCCTGACCACCATGCAACATGGAAGTGGACCAGATGTTCCTGGGAAGGAGGATGTTCCTGTTCTCCTCCCCAAATCCAGGGATCCCATCAAATACTATCTTTTCTGATAATACTTTAAAAACTAACTAGGCTGAGGTTGTGGCTCAGTGGTAGAGTGCTTGTTTAACATGTTCAATTCCTAGTATCAATCCATAAATAAATGAGTAAATAAAAAGAAAGTGTATGTGCACGTGTGCATACACATGCTTGGGAACTGAACCCAGGGCCTCAGATACACAAGGTGAGCTCTCCATCTCTGACCTATACCCCAGCCCCAAACTCTTCTCCTTTAAGTATTTGAAAGTGAAATCAGAATGAGCAAATTTTCTTTCCCTTCCCCTCACAAATATCCACCTGCCTGCTTGCCCCATTGGACATTAGTGGAGGAAGGAAGGCAGTCAGAGGATGGGCGTAAGTGTTCAGTCTGCTCTCTGATTTCCATCCTTTGTACTCAACAAATCCCTACTGCCTCTTTCCCACAGCTTGTCCTTCCTAACCCACCTCTCCAATGCCTCGATATCACAGTGGAATGCCTTACTCTGGGAAGAGAACATAAACGCAGGCATGCTTTTGATAAATCAGTATACTGGGGAAAAAACATAGAATTGCATAACAAAAATTACCAGAATTCTTCTCGTTTTCCTATCTCTACTCTTTTCTATTTTTTTTTTTCACCTTGAAGGTTCAGATCCAGTTAAAGTTCCCACTTCCCCATTCCATGACCACATCATCCCAGTACTTGCCACCCAAAGGTTTTTCTTTGAATTTATCAGGGATGATCAGAGGCAGCCTGGTTCTGAGAAAAAGCTCTTCAGATGTAACTGCTATTCTTCCAAACTTGATATTCTAAGCACTTTTCTACATTGACTGCATATTAGAATCACCCAGGAGCTTAAAGACATATTGTTGCCTGAGTCCCATTCCAAAGACTCTGATTTAGTGGGCCTGGGCATCAGAAGTTTTTAAAAATCTTCCCAGGTAATTCTACTTTATGTCCAAAATTGTCCAGCTTTATAGTAAGGATGTTGTCGTGGATTCTCTCAATAGTTTGCATTGTGGATTTCCAATTCTTTTATCAAATAAATTAAAAGGGAAAACTGCTAATGTTTGTAAACATTGCTGAAGCTTTTCAAGCCCAAAGCCCACAGAGGTTAATGCCTTTGCTTTGTACAGTCTTCTTTTAGAGTCTTGCTTCTTAAAGTACTATGCATGAACTAGCAAGATATCAAGATTAATTGGAATGTGTTAGAAATTTGGAAACTCAGGCCCTAGCTCAGGCTGCGATATTAGAGTCTTGAGAACCACTAAACCTTTAGCAAAAATTATTTTGTCCACCAGCCCCTTACTATGCATACATGAAAGGAATCGAACAAACACCAGCTTGGGAAGGCCTTGTCTCAAGGCCTTGTCTTCTCTTGAGTACCTGTCTGGGGAAGTTCAAGGCTGCCAATAGAATTTACCATTTGTTCCAGTCAACACCTAACTACAGGCCAATAACTTCCCCTTTTCTTGGAACAATTTACTTTATAAAATTTCAGTTTAAATCCTTTCTATACCTCAAAGGCACATATGCATCTTTTACTAACCAGGAGCCAGAGTATTTCTTAAAACCCTGGGAACATCACTTTGAAATGTAATTATCAAGAAATATAGGACTGACTCCCAGACACTGTGAGAGGCAGAAAACCTAACTTCATAAACTTGCCAGTCAGTAGAGTCACAGAAGCTCTGATCACATTGACCCCTCCTACCAGTTCTTTGTAATTTTCCACTTCTCTGACTGCCCCCCCCATTTCCCTCCTAACCCCCTCATTCACCCTTTAAAATTCCCAGTCACTTCTGCACAGATCAGAATTGAACTCCTTTCTGACCTGAGAATAAAATGTCTTTACCGTGTCCACCTTTTCCAACAGTCTCAATTTCAATGAGCTTTGCAGGTGGTTTTCGTGTACATTAAAGTTGGAGAAGCATTGTCTTGTAATATTTATCATTCCTTCAATAATGTTTTTGGTTCCAGGGATAGAACACAGGGGCACATAACCACTGAGCCACATCCTCAGCCCTTTTTATTTTTTACTTTGAGACGAGGTCTTGCCAAGTTATCAAGGGCCTCGCTAAATTGCTGAGGTGGGCTTTGAACTTGTGATCCTCCTGCCTCAGACTCCTTAGTGGCTGGAATTACAGGTGTGCACCACCATGTCCAGCCCCTTCAGTGATTTCTAATAAATAGCTCCGAAGAATAGGCAGGAATTTTTATGCCCACTTGATAGCAATGAGGGTGCCTGGAGCCAGAGCTTTGCTTAAGGTCACAGTATACTAGAAATTGAACCCACCTTGACTCAATGCTCTTTCCAGGATGCCATACTAACAGGAGAGAGAATACAAGGCATATGAGGACCCAGGAGAAAACAGCCGGTAAAAGGGATCACAATGAGGTTTCTACTTTTGCATCCATTGATGCATGCTTTAAGGCTTTGCTCTTTCAGTTGCAAGGGAACTATTTCAGAGTTAAGTGTCCTCTGGGCATCAAAGAACTCTATTCTGAGCTGGAATCCCATGGATCAGGCTCCTGAGCAAATACTTAAGGGTGTTGCCCCCCAAACTGCAGAAACCCAGCCCAGTAAGGACCTGTACAAACTCTGCACTGCCACCCACCTGAAGCTAGACCCAAACCTCATCTTAGCCCTGAGCTACAAGCCCTACTATATCCTCAGTCTCCACTTTTCTACTTTCCCAGCTTGACTCCCAGCCTCAGTCTCTGTTCTTGCTTTCCTAGATGACATACTTCACTCTCTTCCTCCAGGCTGGGCTGGTCCCCTGAATAAATCCTCTTTTCTTGATTCTCATTTCAATACTTATACTCCTGGGCTCATTTGGTGCCTTAGTGGAGACTTCTAGGGGCAGAGCTCCCCACAAGAAAAAAATTCAAACATAATAAATTAATGTATTAAGTCACATTTCATCTTATGTTCCTTCTCTTCCTTACTTTCCCAATTAGACTAAAAGACCAATATGAAAGTGGCTACCGATTTTAAACATCAAAGTCATTCCTCATAAATGACTAATATGAATGATGGGATGAATACTTCTGGTCATTTTCAAACCTCTTACATTATTAGAACTACAGCCTGCCTCCGTAAGGGAGGGGAATATAATTTTTCACTTTCAGACAACATTATGGTAAGTATTTTTATTATTGGTTTTGTCAGAAAAATTTGTACAGGTGATTATTGATGCATAATTTATTAGAGCCACAGATGATCACTCCTAGAAAAACAAATCTATGAGGTTAGAATAGAGAACATGAAAAAAGAGATTTCAATTTATAATTTACCTTCATCCAACTATCCCATAACACATAATTTCTTTGAGTATTACTTTGACATTATATAATAAGCCATTAATAGAAAACACACACACCAAGTCTTACATTCTCTAATCTTTAACTCCATTATCAATGTGTCCTACATCTTTTTATTTTATTTTTAAGCACCGGGGATTGAACCCAGGGCCTCCCACATGATAGGCAAGCATTCTACCACTGAGCTACACCCTCAGCCCCAAATTTTCTTAGATTTTTGAAGACATGAAAATAAAAATCATTTCAAATAATGGTACTCAAATACCACATAAGTTTGTAATGAGGTGCACCAGCCAACTTTAAGCCTCATCTATTCCAGGTCTTACCTAAAATGATCTGCACTAGTTTCTTGGATTTTTTATCAGTCATATTTTGGGCCTATTTTGCCTCAATGGGCCTAAACAGAAAATTATTTTAAAATATGTTAATATTCTATAGTGAGAATATAGTGGTATAAGTGAGTTTCCTAACTTTTCAGGGACATCAGTGGAAACAAGGATAAGCCAGGCAGTTTCATGTGATCATTTTTTCTCTGAGGCTGGAACCTGTGATTTGATTTTCTTAGCAGCTTCCAGAACAGAAAGTGGGTTTACTTTGTCTCCAAATTCTTTTTCTCGGTGCTCAAGAAGAATGCCCTAAAAAGGAAACGAGAGGGAATATCAATCCTCATTCTAAGTCATTCATTCATGAGACAGACGTGGAGCACCAGCTGTACATCCAGCCTTGTGCTCAGGGAACATGGATCCCAATAAGGCCTGGCATCGGCCCTAGAGGAATTCAGACTTTGGGGGAAGGTGACTCAGAAAAGCCACATCACATGATTTGGAGTATGCAAGGAACACTTTGGGATCATGAAGCCAGGAGCTGCTAATTATGATAAAGGTATAAAGCAGAGAGGGTAACTCAGGTGTCCACAGACAGAGAGGCAGGAAAAAGAACATAGCAGCTGAAGAGAACTGAATGAAGATAAAAGAAAAACCCGACAGAGTGGAACTCAGACGGCAGACTTCAGAGGTCTTCAGCAGGAGACCCATGGTTTCCTTTAGTATTCATAAGAAACTGGAGGCCAATCTTTCAGTACTATGAAACAAAATGCACTAAGACCAGGATATCCCAAAGTAATCCTAAAGAAGTGGTAAAAAAAAAAAAAAAAAAGGTTTTTGGGAGGACAGAGGGCATTAGTGATTGAATCCAAGGCCTTGTAAAATCCATGGTAAGAAAGCATTCTACCAAGAGTTCCATCCCCACCCGTTTTTATTTTTAGACAGGGTCTCACTAAATTGCCCAGGCTGACCTCAAACTTGCCATCTTCCTGCCTCAGTCTCCCAAATATCTGAGATTATAGAGGTATGTTACTGTGCTTAAGTTATTTAACCCATTACACCTGAGAACTCAGATGTTAAAAAAAAAAAGAAAAAACACATTGCCAGGCATGGTGGCAAAAAACTGTAATCCTAACTATGCAGGAAGCTGAGGCAGGAGGACCAAAAATTCGAGGCCAGTTTTGGCAACTTAGCAATACATGGCTCAAAACAAAAAATTTTAAAAAGGGCTAAGGATGCAGCCCAGTGGTGGAGGATGCTTAGGTTCAATCATTAGCACAACACACACACACACACACACACACACATACACACCCCAAAACAAGCAACACCCCCCAAAAAAACCCCTGAAAATATGTTGTCATTATTTAGAAAGACTTAAAAAATTAGAAGTCCCACCTCAGTGTAGTGACTGTAGGTGAATAGATCAGGAAATTATATTTACTTGCTATTCAATAAAGAGTAAAGCAGGTAGTAAAAATAAGGCTTGGCATCTGCCCTGGGAAAGAATATATAATGACATGGAAAAATGCTAAGGATATACTGCTAAATGAAAAAAAAATCTAGTTTAGTTAAGGCATCATTTTCTAAAAATAAAAAAAAAAACAAAGCCACCCGGGCATGGTTGCACATGCCTGTAATCCCAGGTACTAAGGAAGTTGTGGAAGGACAATCACAAGTTCAAGGCCAGCCTCAATAATTCAGTGAGACCCTGGCTTAAAATAAAATAAAAAGGGCTGAGGATGTAGGCCAGTGGTAGAGCACCTGAGTTCAATCACCAGTACCAAAGATTAAAAAATAAAAGAAGAACAAAAATAAAGCCAAAGACCATTCAGCTCTGTTCCAATGGGTTGTCTGTGGTGGTCAAGCTCATAGAATGGTTCCCTGCACCTTCCATTATTTGGCTGTTTTCAAATTTTCTATAGCACACATATGCTTCTTTAAAGTATGCCTTATAGATTATTATTACAAAAACATTTAAAAATTCCCACCAAGTGGCACTGAGTGCTTTATGTATTAATAATACAAAAAAAGGAAAAAAGAAAAAAGTTCCCATCAAGTGGTACCTGGCATAGTGGACTGTAAAAACTACTCCCAAGAACAACTGAGCAAGGTTCTGATGCTCAGCCAATCCAGTTAACCTTCTACCAGGCAGGGAGGGCCTGAAGCTCCAGGGAGTGCCCACAAAGGCAAACAATACATCTGGCAACATCAGGAATGTGCCAGCCAGCCTGTGAGCATCAGGTGAGTCATCACTAGGCAAGAAAAGGCTGGCAGGTATGCCAAACCCTACCCTAGGGGCCAGGAGAAAGCAAGGAGGGAGGAGTGCAGGAAACCCCCAGTACCAGAGTGGGACGGGAGGGGCAGTCCGTGAGGAAGCAGCCTGGTCTGCCCAAGGATAAGGGTATCTGGCCAGGGTTGGTGGGAATCACTTTTGTAGATTAGTCTATGCGCAGGGACTAGCAGGGTCTCTGGAACTAGAGAAATGTGAGTTCCTGGGTTTTATCTTTTAAATTTACACTTACTGTTAAGTTCTAATAAGCCAAGTGAGAACAGTTACTGAAGTATAAAAGAACTCAGAAATAAAGCCTAAAATCCAAGGATTTCTATTCCTTCTTTGATTTCTTCTAAATTGGGAAAAGTATGCAATTATCAATATTGATAATAAGATCCAACCATGTAGACCAATCCTGTCTTTCTACAGAAAGAAAACAACACTTGCTATAAATTTTAATGTCATGCCCCTGGGCAAGGACCAGCCTAGAAGTCAGACCACCAGTCTCCAGGTCTTCCTCCCATGCCCTGACTGCATCTATTCTGCCCCATCCCTCCATATAAATACCAGCCTTTGCTGGTACCACTTTCCAGGGTGGGGTGGGGGATGTCACAACAGCCCAGGGTCCAACATGGAGCACCCACCCACCTAACTCCTGGGCCCACAGACTCCTCATCTATCTTTTCCATTCCCTGCTTCTGGGGTCTCCATGCTGACTCTAGATCTTCATAATCAGAGCCCATAACAGTCCATCTACAGCAGGGTCAGTGACCTCTCTATGCACAGCCCTGACACCAAGACCCTCAGAGGGAAAAACACATTCTCCAACAAAACCTCCTTGCCCCTTCCCTTATCAGGCCTGTTTTTATTCCTTCTTTCCTCTTCAGTTTTCTCCATCCTTGATGGCCTGGAAATATGCAAATGAAGTACATTTATAAGGATAATAAAATGATATTTTCATTTGAACACAGAAAACAGAACCTGAATCAGAAAATCCTGGGTTCAGACCTCAGCAGTGCCACTACTGAGCTGTGTTCATTGGTACAGTTGCTCATCCCCTCATGGTCGAAGCTCTTTGTCTGGAACATGATCAGAGTCTCACAAGGTGAAGAGTGAATGGACTCATCTATGAGGAGCCAGCAGGTGTGTGGCAAATGACCACTGCCCTCCCTCCCCTTCCTTACCTTCCCCGGTTTTCTGGAATGAAAGCCAGGAAAACCCAAACAGGGAAAGTAAACCCCCATTCTAGGTCCCTGATCAGGGCCTTGTGATCAGAGACAGATACCCAGAGATGCCCAAGGAAACATTAAGAATGTACCTGCTTTCCTGGTCCCACCACAAAAACTCCCCCGAGGATGAAGCCTTCGCCTTCTAGGTTTCCTGAGAAGCCTCCATTCCAGGCCCGGAAGAAGTTGTACCATACACCCAGACGGAC
Organism: Urocitellus parryii; assembly: GCF_045843805.1. Classification (NCBI taxonomy): domain Eukaryota; kingdom Metazoa; phylum Chordata; class Mammalia; order Rodentia; family Sciuridae; genus Urocitellus; species Urocitellus parryii. Next base: position 167,871,847 of record NC_135535.1, on the reverse strand, counting down.
AAATCCCATAAACATCATCTTGCGCCTTTGTGGACCATAGAATTTTTTCTAGGGACCAAGAAAGATAGACCTCATATGAAGAGTCTTTATGCCTACCCTTCCAGGGAGGAAGTTTCCCTACAGGGTATCTGTTCTCAGGCAAAGACACAAAGACTGATAGTTCCTGTCCTCTCCCCATTTAGCACACACAACTCCACCAGAATGAGCCTCAACTGCCAAGGACATGAAGAAACTTGCCAGGTTTGTCATCTTTTAATTTTTTTTTTCAGTACTGGAGATTGAACCCCAGGGCCTTGTACATGCTGGGCAAGTACTCTAACTCCCAGCCCTGGGTTCAGCTTCTGATTTCAAGACAGGCCCAACCTAGAGAAATAACTCTAACTCGACCTTATCACTATTCTCATACCTGCAATGATGCTACATTCTGCAGGTGAGGAATGCAGGGGAAAGCAAGAGAGCTGCAATACATTAAGGGTTGGGGGTTTGTGTTAAGGTCCACCTGTGTGATGGGGGAACCCAAGTGGGCTTCGGCTACTGTCCACCTCCTGGGTCACACTGCATGAAAGAGTTTTAGTATCAATGAAGAAGGCAACTTTCAAGCATCTGATGCTCTGGCTCATAGGGCTGGGGGAGCCCAAGCAAGTCCAGAGTAACAGAAGGGGAGGCTGGCCTCCAGCTCCATGCTAGATTGACCCTGAGCCACAGAACTCTCCATAGCTGAGCACAGTCCCCATAAGTATGTGTCTCACAAGCTCACAGGACATGTACCTTTTCATCCAGGAAGATGTCTCCTTTGAAATAAGGCTGAAAGTCCTTCACTTCAGTCCCAACCTTTTCCTTTACCACCGCATAGAGGGGAACACCCAGGTCATCCAACTTGGGTTTCAGGGAGGACAGGTCCATAGCTTCCTGTGGAAGATAGGGAGGTCCAGGGGCATGAACTCCTGATGTTCTGCAGCCAACAAACCTCTCTCTACATAGCACCAGAGTGTGGCTGGCTCTGAACGTAGGGACCAGAGGCAACAAAATGCCAGAAGTATTTGTGCAGCCCAGCATGCGCCTGTCTCAGCTGGGCACTAGGCCTCAGGAAAGGGCATCAGAAGCCATCCTCAGTCCAGACTTCTTGTGTTTTTCACTGTGGAAAGAACAGCTAGCTTCCTCTCATGGGTGTTTCAACCACAGCCTGGGGTAGGCAGCCATAACAGTGTCGTCTCTACTCCCAGCCATGACACTTCTCACCTATCTCATCTTCCAGCTGCTCTCTGGCCTTAGACCAAACTAGTACAAGGGACCATCAGACACATGCCACACAGTCCACCCTCCCAGGGCCTCTACACTTGTGCTCAGTGGTCTCCCCTCCCCTGCTACCACCTCCTTTCTCTTTTCAGCTCAAACTGGACTCTCTGGAAAAGCATCCCTGATCTAGAAAGATCTCCCTGGCTAAGCCTGTCCAGTCTGGAGTGACGTTCTATTTCTGTTTCTCTGTGTATGTTCTTTTTTGTTGCTATTGTTTGTTTGTTTGGTTTGGTTTGGTTTTTTTGGTACTGAGGATTGAATCCAGGGGCCCTTTACCACTGAGTTATTTCCCCAATTCTTTTTTTTTTTTTTTTCTATTTTGACACAGGGACTTGCCAAGTTGCTGAGGCTGACCTCGAACTTGCGATCTTCCTGCCTCAGTCTTCTGAGTCACTGGGATGATAGGTGTGAGCCACAACTGGCTCTGTGCATGTCCTCTATAGCTTCCCTGCTTGGCTACATTTTTTTGTGCTGAGTCTGTGGGATACCACTAAGGTGACGATTGTCACTTAATTCCCAAATATATCTCATATTCAGAAACTGTGTGTTCCATTTATTGATCCCTAAGTGCATAGAACATGACTGAATATAAAGAAGGTTGCTAAATACCAGGTGGAAAAATTTGAAGGTGGAGAACGTAGCTGAGCTGAGCAGTTCAGACATCCTTGACCCTCATGAACTGATGTGGGTAAGTAAATACTGCACAGATCATGGTAAAGCTTTAACCTTAAGAACAAATTATTTTTTCACTTTGAGTGCCAGAATTAAAGGACTAGCAGGAAATTCTTTTAAATGCAGCCTGCTTGCTTCAAATACAAATGCACTGCTGTATGGTGGCAACTACATTTACATTTTCTAGAACAACAACAACAAAAAGTTGAAGCAGAATTTACTATAATACATTTATCAAGAGCTTCAGTGAGTGGCAAATTTTGCTCAAGAACCAGGAGGAGGGACTATAGTGTCTGATGTGGTCAAAGATCACCTGTTGGAGAAGAGAAGCTTTTTTTTCACTTGCTTTTCCTGGGCTCTTTATCTGGGAATGTCACTGTACAAAGCTGTGAAATGGAAACTGAGTCAAATACCTTCTCCTCAGGCCTCCCCAAATAACTCATACTGACACCCACCCATCTTTTTTGGAAAATTTAAGTTTCCACAAAAATGTTCTGCCAGGGCACAGACCAGCATAGAGGAAAACAGGCTGCAATTAGCAAGAGTTATTGCTCTTGGAACCTTCTGGGTTTCACTGGCCTCAAGAGATCAAGTCATAACAGGCTTCAATGTTGGTGTGTGGAGGCATTGCAGATTTGGAATAAAAAACTCTTAGTTTAAACTCCACCTCTAGTAGTAGACAGAAAAATGAGCCTCTAAAGATATCTGTGTCCCAATTCCTGGAACTTGTGAATATGTTACATTACATGGCAAGGGGGAGGGGGACTGAGATAAAATTTAGTCTGTTAATCAACTGACCATGAAGTAAGAAGATTATATGGTTGGGCCCAATATAATCACTAGGGTCCTTAAGTGTGAAGAGGAAGGCAGAAAAGTGACTGTCATCGGAATACAATGACATACAACCACCTGACCAGCTAACTTTTAAAACAGAGGAAGGAGGTTATAAGCTAATGAATACAGGAAGCTGGAAAAGGCAAAAAAAAATGGATTCTCCCTCATAGCCTCCAAGAGGAATGCATGCATATTCCATTTTGGAATTCTGACTTCCAGAACTCTGAGGCAGTTGTGTTGTTTAAAGTCACCAAGTTTATGGCAACAGGACATTAATACACCTCCTTAGACAGCATGACTTTGTTACAATGTCTACACCATTGTTTCCTCCTCTGCAAAATGGGAATAGTAACAACCAGCTATATTTTCAAGAGATGTGAGGAGAAACCAATGGGATGACAGGCAAAAAATGCCCTGAGGGGGAGACTCTGCAGGACAGCCTGTGCATCAGGGTATAAGTGGATTCTCCACTGGTCCACCACACAATTAAGAGAGAGACCAACAGGGCTGAAAAGGAAATCCCTCAGGGCTGAAGACGGCAGCCAGAGGAATAGGATGATAATCTTCACAGGGCCAAAACCACAGCTTGGGAAGCCAGGCGGTCTTGTGAGTAGGAGTACTGTCATCCCCAGTTTTCTTCCAGGCAAGGAGTGATTTCAGAACTTGGTGCTTCTGTTACCAGATTAGGCAGGCCACCAAACCATTCTGGCTCTCAGTTTACCCATAGGGGCCTAGGTCACTGCAATGTTTCCTTTGATACTAGTATTTTGTGACTTAGAAATCACAGTTCCTGCCTTCCCTGCTGTGCTTCTTCACTTACTGGGCAGACAGCAGTGGCTTCCCTTTGAAGGGCCAACCTGGAGACCATCCAGTCAGCGAGTCCCAACTTTCATGGATTTCTCATGTCAAATGCACCCACACCATCAGCCTAACTAAAACCCTGCCAAAGTACAGATCCTGTGAGACCACAGTTCCCATACAGGACTCCAAGTGGGTCCCTAATGAGAGGCTGTCAAGCAGATCTGTTCTATACCACCTTAAAGAGCTTCTCCAGGTGCTGCAGCTTTATCACAGATGGGCGCTAACCATGCCCATAGCAATGTAGACCTCCCATTTCAAGAAGTTTGTGTCTGTGCTGCCCACTGTGAACACTGAACTATACCTCAACTTGGATTAAATGGGGAGAACACAGATGTCACAACACAAGGTGAAAGGCTTGCAAGTATCAAAGGGAAGACAGATGTGTTGCTAATCTCAGTAAGAGACAGCAAGTTGCTAAAAAGCAGGAACAAAATCTACATCAAAAGAAATACCCAGAGCAAATAACAGAACAGCCCAGAGTTGACAAAAGGCCACAGTAGGCCTACAGGCCTTTGATCCTGGCTGGCAATGCTCTGGTCCCCACTTGAAGGGATTCTTTTCTCTGAATTGATCTTCTAAGGTACCCACCTCTCGACAAAGAAAACAGCCTGGCCTCCGCACAGCCATAATCACAGCTCCACTCTTTTCCCATAGTTCCTTTGCTTTGAAAGTCCTTGGTTCTAAGGGGAAAATAAAAGGAAATTCAGTATCTCCTCCTGGCCTTCCAGCCCTGACCCCTAAGCAGCTCATGATCTGCACTAAGCCAAGCCAAGGTCAGAAACCAGGCTTGGGAGAGGGCAAGGACAGGCATTTCACACATTTGAGAGGGGGAACCACACTCACACAGGGACTATTCATCTTCCTGAAGAAAGTTAATAACACTTACAGATCCTATTACATACTCAAAGGCCCCTCCACATAAAAACATTTTCAAATATTCCAAGCTGTGGCAGAATGGCATTCCTTTTATGGCCAGTGTCACTTAACATTGTAACAATTTTGTAGGTCAGAAAAATAGGCAAACTGAAAATGTCTTGTACTTTCTTTCTCTCTCACACATACATACACACACACACACATACTCTTATAAAAATATTCAAAGGAATTAAGACAACAGAAATTTTTTTAAAAATTACCTCAGTTATGTAAACAGCAATGTTATTAATAGAGTGGGGTAGATGTCCTACAAGGAAGTGTTTAGGGTAGATAGTACTGTAGTACAAGACTGTAGTACAAGATTGTCTCTGAGATCAGATTGAATTTGAATCTAGAGCTGTGTGATCATGGGAAAGCCGTTTTTCCTCTTTGAACCTCAGCTTTCTCATTTGCAAAATGCATATAAATATATGCAGTTCTACCTTGGGCAGCAGGGATTATTAAAAAGAGAATATAAAAGTGTTACTCATGGTGTCTGGTCATAGAGTTAGTGGGGGCTCAGTAAGTATGAACCTTTATGCTTTAGTGTGCCAGAGGCATCCATGTTCCTGTGGGGGGGCTATGTGAACAAAAAAGGGAAGAGGGAAGTGGGAGAGACTGTCCATAATCAAGTGAGACTGGGAAGCCTGGGGTAAACAATGGCTATCAGGCCTTCCTCACACCTTACTGAAGAGGCCCTCCATGAGTCTGCACAACCACACAACTGCCTTCCTTTGCAAGCTTCCTCACTTATTGAATGGATGACAAAGGCTTCCTCTCAGGACACTAATCTGGAGACCACACAGTCAATGAGCCCCAGTGTTTACCAAACTTCCTTGCTACATCTGGGCACAACTGAATCCCCACAGAGTTACAGCTTTAATGCTGAGAATACACAGGGAGTGTGTGGCTCTCAGCTGCCCATAATGGACTCCAGAGGGAAAAGTGTTCCAGAGGGAGGTAGAGAGGTATGTCTGTTCTGAACACTAAAATGCTTTCTCTTGTACTGCCTAATTGGGGGCTGATTATGCTCTATCAACAGCAAAGCAGACCTCCCCATTTCAATAAGCAAATTCCTTCTGTGCACCAGGTCCTGTGCTGAGCATCAGGAACATGGAATTAGATACACAATGTTTCTCAGCCTTATCTGACCCAGAGACTTCTTTATTTAATTACTTTTTTGCAGGGGGGAGGGGTGGCACATTGATGATTCCACAAGCCTGGAATTGCTCAGAAAACTCTCTGGAAGGTTTACCAAGTGATGGCATAACACATGATTAAACATTATGAAGTGATTTATCATTATAATTAGATATTAAGAGTGAACAATGATTTTGATAAAAAGGTAAAATAACATATCAAGATCATAACTTTATGATAACATGTACATATGGAAAGGAAAATGCTGGAATAAAAATGATGACTGTGTTAGGAAAATGGAACTGTTAGTAATTTCAAAGTTTACTAAATTTTCCCTAATGTTATTATATTGTCTCTTCAAGAAAAAATAAATAAATAAATAAATAAGCAAGCCTGCATGCCAGTACCTTGGAAAAGTACTGAGAACAGCAGGGTGACTACTTACCCTTCTCCAGTGTTTTCAGGTCTATATCTTCCAGATACTCCAGTGCTGCTTTCTTGGGCTTGGACAGAAACATGTCTGTGTTGGCCAGGAACAGTGCCAAAGCAGCAGCCCCCAGGGCTCCTGCACCAATGGACCACATTCCCATGGTGAAGACACTTGGGTCCTGGAGGAAAGACATCTCTGGAGATTGAGAGGAAGGAAGATGTTACTGGTTCCACAGGACAGCTGGAATCTGATCTCCTGAGTAAGGTTCCAAGGCTCTGGCAGGCAGCTGGCCAGGAAGCCAAGGGAGGAGGGGAAGCAGGATCAGAAATGTGGAATGAGGTCTGCTAACCACCTGCCAGTTATTAGAGCTTGAAGATATGACAGATGTGTAATTAGTGCCCCAAGGAACTCACCAGGGGGTCAGAAGTAATGACAGAGAAATGACAGCATTCTCAGGACTTCTGTTGCTGTTTCCTCTCCTTTAGTCTAAGGTGGTGGCCTCCAACTCTGCAGTGCTCTGCCATGCTGTGACCCCTTGACTCCTTCCTTTCCTCTTCAAACTCTGATACTCTTTTACAACACAAGTGGCTCAGCTATGCCTACCTAGATAGGGACAGCTTTCTCTTCCATGATTAGAGGATACTTGCTTTGTTACCCTACCTTTTTTCCTTTTTAATTGGAAAATCCCCCAGAAACAAGGACAATATTCTATTCATTAAGGCCCCAGCAGGACCCACTCATGGTAGGCAGACAATCTCAGCAAACTTCTCCCAACTGAGAATAGCTTTATTTTTTAGTTAATGTAGAAATACAATAGGCTCATAGTAAAACAAAACAAAAAAATAGCAAAGAGGCAATACACAAAATTATGGTTGACAAGAAAGCAAACATCCTCCAAAGCCTACTACCAAGAGATAGCAACTGTTAAATACCTTGTCTAACCTGCCATTTTCCCACTGTGAACAGAACTGCATGGTGTCTGCTGAATGAGGGAAATAAGGAACTAAGGGGGGATGTGTTATGCCCAGAAGCAAGTGCTTCAGAAGTAGCCTAGCAAAAGGTGTCTCTACACAATGTATGGGACTCTGCAAGTGAACTGGAGTCCCAGGGAGATTTTATTGGAACACTGTCTTATTCCCAGCCAGGGCCTGGACACTCAGTAGTAAAATTCCCTTCAGCTGGGAATCCTTATGCTTCTGGGTAGAAAACCCTGGAAGCAGCACACACCTGTAACAGTGTTAGGGACCCTATCAAGCCTTCCTTCTCCTGACAACCACTTAAACACCTACCATTCCATTACTTCTCATGCCATCCTAGGATCTGACTTATTCTCCTGCCTTTCTCCCATATCCCAGCCTGATTCTGTGTACTTAGATTGCTAGGAACAGGCCTTGGGGTATATGTGGTTCACTTACCCTCAACCTCAACTTGCCCCTTCAGGACTTGGCTCATACAGAATTTCTCCAAAGTCCAAGCAAAAGTCTGGAAATCCATGGGGCTGTAAGGGAGGCACTACAACTTGGTGGTAATGACTTTGGGAAAGAAAGAGTAGGTCAGACTAGTACTAAGGTCGGCCTCAGAAGTCCAGATTTTGAATTAAGAAATGAAAGAGAACTTCCAGACAAGGGGTGACTAAATGAAAACGGCATTTCAGAAAGGCGATCTGGCATCTATGTACTTGGGAAGAAAAAAACAGCAGAGAGGTCAGTATGTGAATTATGGAGGGGGTTGCTGCTGTGGTATCTCTGATGTGAGAGACTCTTGCTTGGAGAGGAGTTTCTTAAAACCATACTACTCAAAATGTGGTCCACAGACATGGACTCACCACAAATGTGTGCTGAAATGAATTCAACAGAATTGAATGGTGAAGAAAACAACTCACAAACAATCAAGTTCTTAGACCAAGCAGGAAAGAAACTTTCACAGGCCTGCTTCCAATTCTTTTATGTGGCAAAGTTACACATTACTGGATTATAATTCACAGAATAATCAGGAGGAAAATCACAGTTCTCAACCACCTGCTGAGATTCTACAATGCCTGGAACAATGTCTATATATATTTACACATTTCTAAAACATCTCTGGATTTCTGACAAGTATGTAGGATCCAGGATCATGAGTAGTATCTGATCAGATGTAAATATTTCTGCTTCAGAATGCAAAGGCCAGCTTTAATCTACTCTACAAATAGACTTGCTTTGACTTGGTACATGAATGAATTCAGAAATTCAGAGACCCTTAGAGTCAGCTCCACATCCTTAAGATACAACCTAGTTGCACTTAGAGGCAAACAGGCTCCATTCCCCTATTGCCCATCCATAGGCATTTAGCCTGTCTTCTTAAGAGTACAACATGGGAATTCAACTCAACTAGACTTAACAATTATTTCTGAACATTTATACAGCATTGACCTTATTTAATATATGACAATTTGGAACAATATAAAATGAAATGATAAACAATCCTCAAGGAGATGCAGGCCTGGCACACAAATAACAGAAAAGTAGATTAGAAGGTAAAGCAGTCGAGTCAGGGAATGAACATGAGGCTATGGCAGTACAGGGATGAGAGTCAGTCTGGGTAGCCACAGATGCATGGAGAAGTGGCTTTGGAGCTAGAGTAGGACACAAGAAGCAGGATGGAAGGGCTTGGACCTTCTAGGGCTGACTAAACCTGGGAAGGAGACTGACTGGGGCAGATGTCAGGGCTGAAGGTACCATCACCACTCTGGGGAGGTGGACTGCATCCTCAGTCCCTGCAGCACTAAGCTGTCAGAGCATTATTAGGATTACTGGTCAGTCAGGTCTCTCCATGAACACACTGTGCCAAGTGGACCTCCAGCAGCTGGCTCTTCTGCCCATGATAAGCGTGAAAAATGATTTCTGGAAATACCCAGAGAAGGCACAGGTTCAACCCCTCAGCCAAGCTCCCATAACTACAAAGCAACCCCGTCCTGGCATCTTGGAGCGTGTATGCAACAGCCTGCTGCACAGCCTGAGCAGATCCTGAGTCTTGGATCATAGTTATTCCCACCTACAGGAAAAGGGTGGGCAGGAGGAGCTTTAATATCTAAATAAAATAACATATTTCCACATGGGCCTCTAAGACCACTGACTTTGGAAGAAAGGAGACCAGTAACTCTGAACTTCCTTAGAGTCACTTGATACACATGGCTAATGTACTCTACAGTCTTATGATGCAGAAATCCTCCTGTTTTATAGCTGCCAGCACTGAGAAGTTCATTAGCTTCCCCACTGTCACAGAGCCAGCAGGTAGTGATAAATGCCACCTGGATCAGGCTCAACAGAAATAAGACTTCAATAATCTTTCTGTCACACCTTGCCCTACTGCATTCAGAAATGGGTCTGTGGAAGTCAAGAGGTATAATCTTCTTTGTCTTTAAAGATAATTAAAAAGATAAACTTATTCTTCAATCATCAAAGACAGTCAAATCATGATCTTCTAAAGGAAATTTACCACACACCAGATGTTCCTTCTCCCAGGCCCCATCCCTTTTCCATTAAAAAAGGGTCAGTCTCTCTAAAAGAGAATAACAAAGTTGTTTATTGGAGAGCCAGCCTCCACCAGTCTTCAATCACCCCCCCCCCATGGAGTTTATCTGATCCTCCTCTCACAGAAGGTGAAGTTGATAAGAACACAAACAAACAACAGATGTGGCAGATCAGAGGCAGTTCAGGTCTAGAAGCTGTGGGGTAGAGAGCACAACCCAGATGTGCTTCAGGACAAACTGGGCTGATCCCTTCCCAGGCCCCATTTTCCACAACTCCAAAATGAGGGGGTGCCCAGGTACTTAAAGCTCCCAGGTAACATCCTAGGATTCCAGCAGAAACAGCTCACTTTGAAGTCTGAACATTCTTGGTTTTTCACCCACACCCCCAACCCTGCCCATTCAGTTTACAACTTTGAACCTTCCTCCTTCCACAAGGCACCTCCCCTCCCTACACGGTCCCTATCCCAAACTTCAGGCAGGTTAAACCTGAGAACAGGCACTCACCATGTGTAGCATCCACCCCTGTCTCTTCGGACAAAAAGGCTGACCCACAGTGAACAGGCAGGGAGAGAAGGCAGGGAGGGAGGGTTGGAGGTGGGGCCCTGGAGTCTAGCCTACGCCCCTAAGCTCAGTCACTCCAAAGGCAGGACCAGGCCACACAGACACCCTGGGGCTCCCCCAGCTGCCAACAGTTAATCTTCAGCAAATAAAAAAATGGAGAGCCGCCAAGGCCCCCCTAGCTCTTCAAAAAGTTGAGCAAAGTTTTGAGTCATTCACAGTCATGCAGATTATAACATTTCCCAAGTGCCAACAGACTCCCCCTCTGCTATCCAGGGAAGACTAATGAAGCAAAGCCCTTAATACAGCCCACATGTCACTTGAACAGAATCAAAGAGCCAGCTTCTTTTCTCTGTGGCAGCCTGCTTCTTTGCCCATTCCTCACACCATGCCCAGGAAGTCAGCTAGCATCACTGAGGACCTTCACCTGCATCTGTTCATTACCTCCCTTTGCTTTCCCTGCCATGCAAGTGGTTTTTCAACTCATACTTCCTTCCTGAGTGATCTCACCTACTTCAGCACTTTAGCCTCTACCTTGGTATTGACTTCCAAATCCCCAATCCTGCTTTTGACTCAAAGTTTCCACTTGCAAGTTTTGTATCTCTATTGTACCCCATCAAAACTGACCTACGCTCATGTTAATTTCTCTTCTGGAGTTGTCTCTTGGGGAAAAGCACAAGCTTCTAGCCCATTTGTTCAAGCCAGAAACTAGTAGTCACATTTTAATCTCCTTTCAACCTCCCTCCCTATACCTAATTAGGAAGTTCTGTTCATCTTATAAAATGTATCTACTACCCACTTCTTGACTTCACTGCTACAATCCAACCCCAAGACTGAATTATTTTGCACCCAGTCTACTTCAATAGCTACAGAATTGAACTTGGCCTGACTCTGCTTTTTTCTTTCTTTCTTTTTTTTTTTTTTTTTTTTTAGTTTTTCTCCAGGTTGTAGCAGAGCAATCTTAATACACCTTGACCCGCCCATATCCTTCCCTTGGTTTCAGACTCTCACAATAAACTTCTTGGCACAGACCTCCACAGCTTAGCTTCAGCCCACCATTCTGGCCTCCTCCCAGGCCACTAGAGCATCCTTATCAGACCACTCCACAAGCAAGGCTGTGCTACTGCTCATGCCATTTCTTTTACTCAGAATGCCTTCCCCACTCTTGCTAATGAGGTAAACGCCTATCTATTTGTTAAGGCTAAGCACAAATAATACTTTCCTCTAAATTCTTTCCTGAAAACCCTGCCACTTGACTGCTCCCTCACCTCTGATTATAGTGCACATGCATACATAAACACATGTACATGGTTATTGCACAAGTGGATTTCATGTATTTTACCTACTTACATCTGTCTCCACGATATTATGGCACAATCTAAGGACAAGGACTATTGTTTCACTCATTCCTGTATCACTAGCACTTAACATATAGCCTAGTAATTAGTAGGTGTTACATATCTAATGAAAGAATCTAAATTTTAAACTCCACAGTGAGGTGAGGTTGAAACCATTCAATTTCAGTGCAGTATGGAAGGTAATTTTGGATGGGGATGGCTTGATGTTAAAGAAAGCACTAAGCCTGGTGGGGTGGAAAACACCTGTAATCCCAGTGACTCAGGAGGCTGAGGCAAGAGGACTGAAAGTTTAAGGCAAGCCTCAAAAACTTGGTGAGACTCTGTCTCAAAACAAAAAGGGAATGTGGCAAAGTGGTAAAGTGTCCCTGGGTTCAATCCCTAGTGCCAAAAACAAACCAACCAGCAAGCCACTAAACTTATGATTTAGGTGAACTTACATTGAGTCCTACTACACTGCTTGCTGGCAGGGTGGTCTCACGTAATCTATGTAGACATTCTGGGTGTACATTGAACATCCAGACTCTAAAATACCCCAAGACTGCAGTTACAAGGATCTGATGGCACTTCAGAAAGTCACAGGGGCACTTGCCACCAGTGCTCTCCTGCTGGATATGCATCCTCACTTCTTCCTTCCCCAGGCCAAACTCCTGCCTGTTCAAAGAGCTGCCTCTAGGCAGAAACGGATAAAGTATTAATAAAATAAAGCATCAGCACTGGGTGGGTTAATTCATGTCCAAAACAAGTATAGACAGCATCATCAAGGGTATTCCTGCTTAGCCCAGCCTACCCAGGGAATCCTCCCTTCTCAGAAGGAGCTAGCCTGGGGCAGACAGCACAGAAGGAAGAAAGAGAAGACCAGGAGACAAGGAAATTAAGGGCCTCCTCGCCTCAGGCCCTCAGTGCCAGGCTGGAAGGATATTTCATCTTCCTCTCCTTCCCTTAAAATTCTACTTCAGCCCCTCCTTTACTAAGTTCATGAGGGAACTAAGGCTCAGAGAAGGGGCTAGGTAGTGCAAGATCACAAGGGTGACTCGGGTTTGGGTCTGCCAAATCCCAGTCCATGACTGTTTATTCTGCATTTATTCTATCTGGTTTTTAAACAGCCAACCATTGGCCAAAAGTCTCTAGAGCTAGAACTATGTAGGGGTTAGGGATCTAGTCAAGAGGCTCAGGGCCTGAAACCTGATTGGTGGCTAAGAGAAATTTGAATGTCAGACTACTCCTGAATAGGGCCTGGGAAACCTGGTACTTAGAGAGAACACGAGACTCTGCCAGGCCCAATCCTTGGCAAATAACTTATAAACCAATGCCAAATGTTTTCTTAAGGGTCACACTGCCCATTCTTGGCTAAGAAGCTGATCCACACTTTTCCTACTCACAGTAACAAGGCCCTGACAATTCTAGATGCTAAAGAGCTTGAAAATGCTAGTTTAACAACATGTTAACATGGGCACCTTGGGCCCCACTAGCAATAGAAGATGCCCTCCCACTCACTAGTGTCTTCAATACCATAGCCACTTGCAAAGAGCTTTCACCTACCTGCTGCAGTCTCCAACTCTCAGTTCTATTCTCTGGACTGCCTGCCTGTCTGCCTAGCTCTGGGTAAGCCCTCCTCTCAAATGCTAGATTCAGAAAGTTTTGAACAGATGCTCAAAGAACAAGCCATAACTAGCTACCAGGAAACTTTAGGATATGGCTAAAACTGAGGAATGTACAAACTAGGAGAGGTCCTTTCCTCTGAGAAAGGAGGCTGAAGCTGCAGAGACCCCAAATGACTTAGCCATTCTGTACCTCACTTGCTGTCTCCTGTCTAGGGACAGAACATCTGTTCTATCAAGTTATATGGGTGCAGATAGGAAGGCAGGGGTTATATTTCAAAAGACACTGCTTCAGGACCCTAAACCTAAACTCTTCCTCTGACTCTGAGGTCATTTTATCCCTCTGTACCTCAGTACCTTCTTAAAAACAAGGGTATTTTGAAAGGCTATCATAAAGAATATTTTAAAACAATGTGAAATGCAGCAATGCACTAGAGCATTGTGAGGCAGCCATCTTTCTCTTCTTTGCAGGGCTCAGATTCATTTACTTTCCCATGAGAGCAAGACATCTGAAGCGGGACACAAAACACTGAAAAACTGCTCCAGATCTATCACTGCAGACCTGCTTTGTAGGTGGAGGTTTTAGATCTGGCAAGAATCCTGGCTTAGCTTCACCTCTCTGCTATCTGCCCACTGTGCAACACACACTCCATGCAAACCCTGCGGCAGCTACATACTGCCTTCTGCACCCATAGTGCCAGAGAAGGTAAAAGGCACTGCTTAGCTGTAATCTGTGCCAGAGGTCACTGAGCTCAGAGATGAGGCTGGCTCCCTCCACAGCAACTCTGGACGGTTCTTGCCACACAAGCCTCAGTCAAGGGAGACTTAGAGTCTCTGCCCAACCTTTCACAAAGAGACATGAAAGTTGCCTTATTTCTGAGATACTAACAAAGCCTGGAGCTTGAGTCCTGGAATTCCACTAAACCTTCTCAATACCACACAAGCTATTGTACCTTTTGTACCCACTCAGAAACAATAGTCTCAACTACATGGTACACCCTTATAAAGGAGGCCAGGTCAAGAATACCCAAGACATAATTCCCACTAGTTGTATGAACCTGGGCAAGGCACTGTCTTGAATCAGTAAAATGAAAACGACTCTCGAATAACTTCCCACAGACATGAAACAATAAGAAGATTAAACACATAGGAGCTGCTTTGTACACTGCCTTACAAAGGGTGACACTGATATGATATATAATTCTTCCTTGTTTCCCAATTAATGACTGCCCCAAAAATGTTATCCATATGTTTCTAATCAATGTGTATATTCTGAGGAGTCAAGGTTTGCAATCTGACTCCCAATTCTCAGTCTCCAGGGACAGGCTAAAACAGGTATATCCAAGACTGCATACAAGCTGACTTTGTACAGATAGCTTTTTTCAAACTAAATCCTAACTATTTTCCTTTCTAATAAATAATCCACCAGCTGAAAGGAAAATTCATTACAATAAAACCCAAATTCCAAGTTGAGGTCTAGGTCAACGGGCTGAGGAAACAGCATGGTGTAGTGGGATATGAGGCAGAGTCAGCCCGATTGGAACTCTGGTCAATCCTTTGGCCTCGCGGGTGCTTTCCACTGCACAGCTCAGCACCTCCTGACAGCGCCAGGCGCGGCCCTAACTTTTCTCGCCCTGTCTCTGACCACCGACCCCTTCTCTGCCAGCTCCTGCACAACGGGGAAGACAGGCTAGTCCTTCGTTGTCTTCTCATTCCCACACCTCTGCACTGTTTTGAAATTTACACTTGGACTCCTTCCAACAGTAAACCATGGGCTTGTAGCCTTTGGAAGAGGGAGAACAGGTGCCTGAGACTGTAGGGGCACGGGTGGGTGTGCAAGCAACAGTGACGGGACGCACCGTCAGGAGACCCTGCCTTCACTGCCTCCTCTCAGGGGTCCGCGCGCCGCTCACCCCAGGCTTAGCCCAGGAAGGGGGGGGGCGCCGTAGTCCTTTGTCCCAGATATTCTGGCAGGTCGGTGCCACCAGCCTCACTCAATGCTTAGAGCGGGAAGACAAGCGTTCTCGTCCTCAGATCAGCGCCAAGTCGTGGGCTCGGGAGCGGAATGTTCCCACTGATTGCGACCACGCAGAGGTGCCTCGGCGACAGGAAGGAGCCCCTTCCCGCGGGGGTGGTCGGGCAGCCACTAAAGGGACTGCACGCTCGCGCCGGACCGGCCGAGAGCGCGGAGGTAAACCCTGTAAGTGCTCCTGGCGCGCCGCAGACCCGGCCCCGCTAGACTCCTCACCTGCGCAGCGACCCACCCCGCCTCTGCGGACGTCACCGGTTTCACAGAGCCCTGTGCGCAGCGCCCGCCGTCAGTACTCCCGTCCCGCCCTCCTCTCGCGCGGGACTCGGACGCTGAGATCTACCCCTCGGGGATTCCGGGGCGGCCCCGCGCCTGCGCAGTTTCGCGCTAGTGCCGCCGCGCCACTCACACGTGACGGGCCCCGCCCCCGGCGGAGCCGCTGTTCGGCCTTTGCTCCGCTTCCTCCGTTCAGGTCTGCTCTAGCGGACAGTCTTGAATATCCGCGCTTCTCCGGTTGCGTTCCCGGCTGTCCTTGGTTCGCACAGCGCTAGTTTGTTCACAACTCCGGAAGTCAGTGAACGCGAGCTCCTGAAGCGTTTTGTGTTGGTTGTTGTTTGGTACTAGGGTTTGAGGTGCTTTATCGCTGAGCTATATCCCAAGCCCCCCCCCCCTTTTTTTTATTGTTTAAAGCAGGGTCTCGCTAAATATCCCAGGGCAGCCTCCAAAGTGCGATTCTCCTGCTTCAGCCTCCCCAATGGCTGGGATTACAAGCGTTCAACTCCTGAAGCGTTTTTTAGCGCACTGCCCCAATCGGATGTAGAAGCACCTGTCGTGTAGCCAAGGGTGGTCACCTTCCAGTTTTAAGCACTTTCGGGAATAGTCCCGCTCGCCCCCCCCCCCCCACACACACACACTGCGGTTGGAACCCAGAGGTTCTCATCCACTGAGCTACATCCTCAGCCCTTTTGTTTTTGAGACAGGGTCTCAGTAAATTGTGGAGGCTGGCCTCGAATTTGTGATCTTCCTGTCAGAGCCTCCCAAGATCCTGGCGGTACAGGCGTGTGCCACAGCGCTCCGCGATCGAATAGTGTTTTTGTTGTTGTTGTTGTTTTAAAACTACTACTTTCTCACCCTACTTTTTCTGGTATGGCGATGGAAATATTCAGGACTCGTACTAATGAACATCCTGTCAAGCATTGGGAGCAAATTCAGAATTGCCAGCCTCCAACTTATCCTTGAAATGCTGTTTGCAAGGCAGAGTTATCTGTGGCAGCCAAGAACACTGACTCTTGGGATGTTTTTTGCCTGTTTCTCTCAGCCTGAGGAAGATGGGTTAGTTTGGCCCACACTCATTAATCCCGTTCATTCTTTTACTCATGTATTAAGGACCCACACTGATTTAGAAAAGTAAGTGGTTGGGGGAACATCCTTTCAGAGAAAGGATTAGCTGACTCACAGCAGAAGTCTTAGAAGATCAGAGAAACAATGAGGCCAGTCATTGGGCAGCTCACAAAGAAGTAGCAAAGCAGCCTGACACCCCTCTGGTGAGAGGAGGTCTCTGCCTGCAGTGCCCTTCCCCCTTCACCTGGGAAGCACTTACTGGTGTGGAGATGCAAAAGCTCCTTCATTCACTTCCCTGACTTCCCACTCAGACTCCGTGTTTCAGATGAATTTATGGCAGCTCTTGGACCCATGGAATCTACTCAAGCATTCTTCTTAATAAAATTCTGAGTTTCTTTGCTCCACCTCTGAGACTCCAGAGCCTGGCCTAGGACCAGCATCCAGATGTACTTGGGCAGTGTTGTGAAAGAGGGGTGGGCCTAAGTTGGGTAGTGAGAGGAGTCAGTCAACCAGAGAGAACATGCAATTTTCTTGCTAGATGGTGTGTTAGTCAGCTTTTCAATGCTGTGACCAAAATACCTGACAAGAACAATTTAAAGAAGGAAAAGTTTATTTGGGACTCAAAGTTTCAGAGGTTCAGTTCATGGTCAGCTGATTACATTTGCTCTGGGTTTGAGGTGTGGCAGA
Source organism: Urocitellus parryii (assembly GCF_045843805.1). Taxonomy (NCBI): domain Eukaryota; kingdom Metazoa; phylum Chordata; class Mammalia; order Rodentia; family Sciuridae; genus Urocitellus; species Urocitellus parryii. The sequence goes on along the minus strand of NC_135535.1, from coordinate 167,854,617 downwards.
AAACCCTGGCAGAAATGTGGGGTTGGGAGGAAAGCAAGGGAGAAAGAAAGAGAGGAACCAGGTACAATATAATCCTCAAGAGCACACCTCCAGTGATCTATTTTCTCCATTCATGCCCCCACCTGCCTACAGTTACCACCCAGTAGTCCATTAATCATCAAATGGATTAATCTGCTAATCAGGTTATACCTCTTATCATTGTCTAAAAGTCCTACCTCTTAACCTTGCTGTATTGGGGACTATGCTTCTAAGACATGAGCTTTGTGGGGAGGGTTGGCATTTATAGATCCAAACCATAACTAGTAGCCAACAGATTTGAAGGTCATAAAATATTTGGTATAATTTGCTACAATGTGGATGTAGTCATAAAAAGGTAATTTTCCACCCCTCATCCCCAACCTTTCTCCTGCCTGCCTAATTTCTCCCTACTCTGTGAAGAGGGGGGAGAAAAGGCTTACTTTCTTCATTCTGACATAGAAGGTATGGTCAAAGATAAGGAAAGTTTGCAGGGAGGTCTACTTAAGACAAAAGAAGAAGCCATTTCCTTGGGACATGGGCACCCAGAAATTGACTATTAATGACAACTGCATTCAGGAATTAGAGCAGAATTCTGGAGAAGAAAGTGCTCTTAGGCTTCAGCTAGAATATATTTACTAATCAAATGGAAAAAAGCCGTGACTCCACTTCTGCAACACCCTCAAGCTCTGGACTTCAGAAGCTAGGCTAGATCTGGTGGTGAATTAGTATGCTCCTAATGCTCCCAAGTTTCTCTTTGTACAAGAAAGCACAGGCTGAACTCTTTAAACTGCCATCAGACAGAAGAAGAAGTTAGGGGCAAGCAGGCACAGGAAAACTTATTTATAAAACATAAGGATAAAAATTAAAAACAAAAACAAAAACCCTGAAAACCAAACCAAAAAACCTCAACAACATACCAAGTTTTAAAGAGAAAAGTAATTCTGGTGTTGTAAAGACTATAGACTAGCTTTAGATTTTGAAGTTAAGGTTGATTAGAATCTTCGTGACAACTTGGGTAACTTAGATATGTTACCACCCGGCAGGGCCTGGGAAACTTACCTGTCCCTCTCAAATCCATTGGTCAGAAAACATGACTAGCAGCAGACAGATCTGAGTAGACACTTGTGATTCTTTCAGTGTCCATCACCTTTACATTCAGCTGGATTCATCTGCTTACTCAGCGGTGACCCAAGCCAGCAGCATGGCATGATTTTTTAAGCTGATGACCCTGCAATATCTTGGCTCACTGGGAACAGTTCAGCTAGTATCGAAGTGAAAATGAAGCAAAAATTGGTGCTCAGCTTCATTGTGTTAGGCCCAGATTCCCAGTCTGTGGCTGATAAAAGTCAAATCCAGATCAAGAATTGTTTCTGAACTGCAAAAATATTCTGCGGCTGATAAAAGTCAAGAATTGTTTCTGAACTGCAAAAATAGATGTGCACAGATCAACTTCAAATGCCTTCCCTACTTACCAATTTCTCTTAATTCCACTTTTTCTTCTTCTTATTTTTTTTTCAGGCATAAAGATGTTCTACTTCCACAGTGTTCCCCATAGCAAAATCTGTAGGACTCTTTCTAGGACCCTCCATAGATGAGAACAGTAGTTTATCACAAGGGCCCAGTCGTGGGATCATTCCTAGGTTAGGGAAGCAGGGCTACTCCAGTGTCCTCACTCACTATTGTTTGCACTATCAACTAACATTTATTAAGTATTTATTCAATTAAGGTTTGGTTTGCAAGTAACAGATTGCTTTGAGGTGAACCTGCAGTTCCATGATGTCATCAACAGTCCATGAATAATGTTATTCATGTGTTGGTTTTAATGTTAAGGCTGGTTCTCCTTGTGATCATAGAATGGCTTCTCCAATGCAGCACAGGGAGGGGAATGATTAGACAAAGGAATGAACAAAGCTCAGAATCTGACTCTGATTGGCTACTCCTTATAGCCAGGCTACTGCTGACCTTTAATCTAAATATGGGGGTTGTTCCCATCTCATCTATCACTATGTGTACACTTAAAATTTAAAATAGAAACAAACCAAACATTTGGGAATTCCTTAGATAGCTTCACATTGGAAGTCCCAACTCTACTATTCGTAGACTCAGAGTCACTGATTTCTGGATTTGCACACGATATACTCATTTGGCCATCAGTTGCACTGGTGATGCGGCATTTTTTTTAAAGGGTGCTTTCTCTATAATAGTTTTCTGTTCAAAGTTAGCAAGAAATTTTGATGGTCTTTCAAAACACATGAATTGATGACATTGCTTTGGAATTTCTCTTACCCATTTCAAAACATTTGGCAACTTTTCTAGAGCACTGCAACTCTTTTGTGTGTAACTCAATAGGAAAACGTGTATGTGGGTTACTTAGTTCTACATGTCTCTCAAGTGCTGCTTTGTGAGAAAATGGGAAAACTAAGTCATTTATGATGACAAAATTTGTTTTATGATTATCCAAGTTATGTCCCACTTCTCTGATTCCATGAATTTCTGTACGTTTAATAACTTGTTCATTTTGGTGACAAATCATAATGTAATATTTTAGATTTTATACAGCAACTAAACTTAACTCCTCGAGTAAAACCCAATGTACATAACTCAAAGGGTCAATTATCTAACATCTGTGAGCACTTGACATGTGTGCATGCCCTGGCAACTGTGTCATACCTGCTGTCTAGTCAACAACAAGTGTAGGGGGCCACTGACTGAAATGTATGACCCAATTTCAGAGATGATAAAATGTAAAACTTAGAAATTATGATGTATGCTATCTTACAGCCAAGTTGAGTTTAGTGTAGGAATGCAAATGGGTGTCAACATTAGTAAGTCTACTGATCTATATGAGCAAATTAAATGCAACAATACTGCCTGTTATATTTGAAGATGATGAAAAGGGATTTGGTAAAAATTTCACAGCCCTTCCCAGTAACAATCCTAAGTGAAGTAGAAATAAAAGCAACTAGCTACCACTTGCATATAATATTCTTTACTAAGACCTGAAAGAAATTCCTTAAATGGTAAAATGCTAAATATTTTTTGGTACTGGAGATTGAGCCCAGGGGTGCTTTACCACTGAGCAACATCCCCAGCCACTTAAAAATTTTGTTTTTAAAGTTTTGAAACAGAGTCTCAGTTGCTGAGGTTTTGAACTTGTGATCTTCCTTCCTAAATCTTCCAAGTAGCTGGGATTAAAGGTATGTACCACCATGCCTGACTCAACCACTAATTTTAATTAAATAAGGAACTATTTATTTACCTCCATAGTAGTAGAGTATTAGCAAGTTCAATAAAAATTCAATACTTAGTATAAACATTGGGAAAGGAGACTATTTGTTTTTGCTAATGATGTGATTCTATCCTTAAGTAACCCAAGATATTTTATTAAAATCATTGAAATTGCCTGGCAGAGTGAGTCAGGGGGTTGAAGCAGATGGATCGTGAGTTGGAGGCCAGCCTTAGCAACATAGTGAAACTCTTAGCAACTTAGAGAGATGCTATCTCAAAAGAGAGAGAGAGAGAGAGAGAGAGAGAGAGAATTGGGAATACTGGGGGTGTAACTCAGTGGTAAAGCATCTCAAATTAAAAAAATGGAATTAATAAAATTATATTTTAATATTGAAAATTCTAATACAATTTACCATGTACCAGGGACTATTCTAAATTTTAAATTTTCCTATGTGTTGCTATTACCCATTTTACACATGAAGAAAGTGAGCAGAGAGAGGAAGTTCCCCAGGTCACGCAAGTATAAAGTGGTAGGGTTGAAATAAAGTGTCTGATAATTTGACTTCTTAATATTAAGTGTGTGTGGTGATATATTACATCTCATGGGATAATTTAGAAGATGGCAAGATTCAAGGGATATGTGCAAATACCTATACATATCTGTAAATAGACATAGCAAAATATTACATTCACAATAGTGACAAATACTGTAAAATATTTATGTGGGCCTATATTGAAGCAGAGAGCTTCAGGACTTTTATTAAAGGAACTGAAAATATTATTAAATTTCTTAAAATAAGAACAAAATAAATGGAATAGTATAATAGTTCTTGATGAAAAAACTTGAAAACCATGAAATATTAAGTCTAATTTAATATATAAGCTAAATGTAATTCAACATAAGAGTTTCAAAGTATTCATTAAAAAATATGGATTATTCTTAAATGTAAAGGTGTGGCAGACACAATTGCCTACCCAACAGTTATTCCCCACTAGTTTCTTTCAAACAGAATTGCAATTATAAGAAATGGGTAGAAAGGCCTTATTCTCAGAGAGTTGGTTCCTACCTCAGACCAATGAGTTATGATTGATCCCAATCAGTAATTATTTCCTATTCTCTTTGACCAATGATTTGTCCAAGAAAGGATGTATGATTCAGATCTGGCTAAAATAGGTACAAGTAGTCTACTGAGGCCTCCTAATAGTTTTTATTCTTAGTAAAAAGACTGTGTCACAAGTAGAAGATTCCTACTTTTTTAAAAAAATATTTTCAGTTGTAGATGGATATAATACCTTTGTTTTTTTAATTTATTAATTTATTTTTTTTAATGTTGGTTGTTCAAAACATTACATAGTTCTTGATATATCATATTTCACATTTTGATTCAAGCGGGTTATGAACTCCCATTTTACCCCGTATACAGATTGCAGAATCACATCAGTTACACTTCATTGCAATACCTTTGTTTATATGTGGTGCTGAAGATCAAACCCAGTACCTCACAGGTGCTAGGCAAGTGTTTTACCAATGAGCTACAAGCCCAGCCCCAATTCTTATTTCTTGCCTTTGGATGTGGTTATAGTGACCAGATCTGTGCAGCCATGGAACAGCCATGAGACAACAATTATATATATTATCAGCAAGCTGAGGGTGGTAAAGCAGCTGTAGGCACAAAGTCTACATCACTGATGACATTGTTGGACTATTGGTCTCATCCAGAACAGTCTAAGCATCTTGTTGGTTGAATAGAAAAGGTTTATATTACTTAAACCAACATTAGTCAATTTTCTATCACTTGAAGCCAAATGTAATTTTAAACTAACAAAGAATTTAAGTTCTATAAAGAAACATACACATCCAAGAATAGTTATGAATATTATACGAAAGAATAGTCATGTGAAATTTACCTAACCACATATCAAAATACTAGAAAGTCACTGTAATTCAAATCCACATGGCATTGTTATAGTCATATAGTAATAATGTGATTTAGAGTAAGGGCTTGGAGCTATTCCAACAGAGTGATTTAGGGTAGAGACCAAGCAGTATTAGCTTGACCTCCAGAGAGGTTGGAGACGGTGGGGGACCACATGGTCAGCTAACTAGGTGCCCAGGTTAGCTTCTCTGGTTGCCAGTGCCCTCGTGTGTGTTGTCACACATTGATGTCAGAGAAATAAGACTGTCCATGACTTCATAGGAACAGGACAATTGGAGGTGCTATGTTTGGAACCGTCCTAGACTCTGCTATGTACCTTTTCCCTTGCTTGATTTTAATCTGTCTCCCTGTGACAGCTTTCAGTGAGTTCTGGGAATCTCTCTAGTGAAATATCAAAACTAAAAGTGGTCTCAGGGATCCAAAACTCCCCACTGGTCTCAGAAGTGAGGGTTGTTTATGGACCATACTTCCTCTAACTCTGTCCTTAATCGGTGTGGTGCCTTTGGGATGCTAGCAAAATAATGCACATTAAGAATTTTCATTCATCCATTCATTCACTTTTTTTGTGTGTGTGGTGCTAGGGTCTTGCATGTTCTAGGCAAGTGCTCTATCACTGAGCTATAACACAAACTCTTTTTTACTTTTATTTTGAGACAGAGTCTTGCTAACTTGCAGAGACTAGCAATGAACTTGCAATTCTCATGCCTCAGCCTCATGATTTACTGAGATTTTAGGTGTTTATCACCATGCCTGGCCAAGAACTTTGATGTAGGTTCACTTTATTAAATTATATATTTTTAAACATTGTTCTTTATAAGTGAAATATCTTATTAAAGTTGTTCACCATAGATTTTTAAAAAAAACTCTATAATTATATTTCATTTTTATTACTGAGAATATTCCATTGTATAGATATGCAAACATTTATCTATCTGTCAGTTAATAGATGTAATTGAATTGGTACTAGTTTAGGGCAGTTATGAATAAATTTACTAGGAGCATTTGGGTAGAACTTTCATTTGAACCTATGTTGTCATTTCTCTTGGTTCAATATCTATGAGTGGTCATATGGTAAATGTATGTTTAACTTTGCAAGATACTGTCAAACTGTTTGCAAAAGTAATATATCAACAACTGAGGTTGTTGAAGCAGAAGGAGGCACAAAGTCTATTTCATGGATGACATTCTTGAAATATTGGTCTAATCTTGGACTGTCTACCTCTAAGCATTTTGGTGGGTGAATAGTAAAAGTTTTTATCTCTTAAACCAGCATTAATCAATTTTCTATTACTTACAGCTAAGTGTGACTTAAAAGAGAATATAAGTTTCATAGAGAAATACAAATTCCTAAAAGTATCATTTTCATTCCCTCCAGCAATGCATAAGAGATCCAGCAGCCCCATGTCCTTGCCAGTGCTCAGTGTTGTCCATCTTCCCTGTGTATTCTCCACTGATAGCTACTTGCCCCTAGACCCTCCAAGCCAGTTAATGCTTTACTTCGTGTACTCCCATCTTTACAAAATGCTGCAGTTATACAAGGACAGACAGAACTCAGACTCTCCATCATGTCACGTTCACTCATCCATCTCTTCTGTTAATCTTAGAAATCTCAACATTCCCATAAGCCTCTCCTTGCTTTCAATCATGGTTTGTTTCTCTTTCCCTTTGGGGAGGCTCCCATATTATTGCTCTCAGCTGGCTGTAAACAGAAAACTGTACTCCTGTCAGCTCTTTGGATTCTTTGTTTCTGCTGAACAGGAAGGGACAGCTGACATCAGCCATCTCTCCCCCCACTTTCTCTATCCTAGTTCTGTCCTGCCTCTGATGAAGTTTGCATCAAAGTATAAGTAAGTCCCTACCTATACACTGTGCATGGCATGAGATGTAGAAGAATATGGTGTGCATTGGTAACAGTGGTTCTGGGAGACGGATGTGCAGGGGTAAAAACCCCAAATTTTCATCAGAGGGAAAGGCTCTTTTTGTAGTTTATAGACTTGTATGTTGTCAACATTTAAAAGCAAAGTAATTAAAAATAAAATAGGTACAATATTTAAAATTAACAATGTCCTCACCCTCCATATCTTGGGTTCCCCTGCTGTAGGAAGAATTCTGTAGCTTTTCCTAGCTCTGTCTCTCGTTTAATTATTAACTATTGCCTTAAAAATAATCTACAATTTCATTGAGGCTGGGGAGGCACTCAGAGCTCCCAGACAAAGAGAAACCTGTCCAGCAAAGCCAGCTGCTCCATTCACTAGAGAATCTCCCAAGAGACTCTCAGTTTCCTTCTAAAGATAGTTAGAGGAAAGAGCACCCCAGGGAGAGTCTAGGTTTGCTTAATACAGTCCAAATTTTTGTCTTTTTCCAGTGTCCTGTTCAGTATAGTATGATTCCAGATAGAAGAGTCTTAGTTGTAACAATAAAAAGCATTGTCCCCCAAACCGTGGGTAACCTGCTTTGGACAAAACCATGCAACCAGCTGAGAACAGATGGAAGGCTCTTGCCTCCCTTCAGACTTCTTGCTGGATATTCTCTCTACCATCAATTACCAGCAGCAGCCCCTGTTGGCACATTGTGAAGATGTCTAAGGAGATCACTGGATTCAGTGGATGGTGTTTTTGCACCTCAGGGATGCTAGTGAACTTCGAGTTAGTAGCGATTGCAGGTATTTCAGCACATGTGCTATTCCCCCCAGCATAGACTGCTCTTTCTTAGGTTTCTTTGCCTGTAAAACTCCTTCTCCTTCAATGTCCCCATGAAATGTCAGCTGCGTGATGCTTTCCCTAACACTCTGCCTGAGTTAGCTGCTTTCTGAGATTCCATGGTTAGTGCCTCTCCCTGCCTTCTCCCCTGCACTAAGATCTCAGGGGTAGACACTTTGATCATCCTGTTCACATTCCCAGACAAGGACTTGGTGACTCTTATGGAAAGGAATTGTTGGGCTCTCCTCATTCTGAATGGGATAGGTATTCAGATTATAGAAGTGAACCTAGAAAGTTTCGGTGGATCAAATCGGGTTTTTGTTATAGTTTCCTTTAAAAAGGACTCTACAATGAATGATTAGTTACTTCTGCACCCCTACCAGTAGTCACACCTTTGCTCAAATATTAATCATCTAACAATCATCCAACGCTCCACTGAGTCACCTCGCTGGAGGGGCCGATTCCAGTGTTTAGGAACACACCTTCAAGCCTGAACCTCTGCCAGATATTTCAACCACGCTACCTAGGAGAGAACACTAAGCCTTTCTTTTAAAGGGATACATATGGATCCTAAATGTTTTTCCCTGGGTGGGACAATATGCATGGCTGAGTTTGGCAGATGTTTTTCTGCATACCTAGCATGTATTCTCCAACAAGTTAATGCATGGCTTATTCAGCAAGTAATTTATATTAACAGACTCCCATAATCTCCATGGAAAGGGTTTCCTAGATACTGTTGAGACCGAAGTCATAACTATACTGCACAATGACAGCACTTCCTCTGCAAGGCCCTGTTCTAGTTCCTTTTGGTGATACAGCTTTAGGAGTTTTTGAATGCAAAATCTTAGCTTTGAGTGTCCAAATTTCCTAAAATGAGTGTCTCCTTGTGGCATTGGAAGTATTCACTTCAATTCGATGACTCCTTGAGAGGCTCTTGGTGGTTGTTATTTTTAACAAAGGAGTAATAAAGCACACAACTAAACACACTGCATGCACCTTAAACCTGAAGGGCAAAGCCAGGTCTTGAAGAGATAGCAGCACACTCATGTTCACAGCAACCAAGAGGTGGAAAGGACCCAAATGTCCATCAGCAAATGAAGAAACAAAATGTGAGGAATCTCTCTAATTAGATAGGACAATGTAAGTATGAGATATCTAGTCTATCTATCTCTCATTCAGATGTGGAAGTGAATCCAGAAAGTTCTGATGAATCAGTCCAAGTTTTTGCTACAGTTTTCTCTAAAGTGATTAGTAATTAATTATTTAGCAGGCACACCTATGCTCAAACATTAATTATCTAGCAGTCCCCCTCGAGCCACTGAGTCACTATGCTAGATGGACAAAGTCCAATGTGTGAAATTCCAAGGTGTGTGTGTGCATGTTTGTGCGTGCATGCGTGTGTGTGTGTGTGTGTGTGTGTGTGTTTGTGTGTGTAATATTCATCCAGTAGAATATTCCTAAAAAGGAAGGGAATTCTGACATATGCTACAATATCTATGAACCATGTGGACATTATGCCAAGTAAAAAAGCTAGCTACACAAAGACAACACTATATGATTCCACTTACGTAAGGTCCTTACAATAGTCAAAGTCTCAGACACAAAAAGTCAAGTGGTGGTTTCCACAGATTGGGGCAGGGGACATGGGGAGTTGTTTAACAAGGAATGAGTTTCAACTTTGTAATATGAACAACTTCTGGATGTCTGTTGTAAATCAATGTAAATATACTGCATATTACTAAACTGTACACTTAAATATGAAGATGGTACATTTTACGTTTTATTTTTTAACCACAATAAAAACTTAAACAAACAAACAAAACTCTGAAGGGTCTTCAGGATCACCTGGTACCTCCTATTATTTTATTGATAGCATAGAGACTTGTCCCATGCCATCATTTATTTATTCAAGGTGACTTGACTGACACCTAGATACCCATTAAGCTCTAGCAGATGCCCCTCCAGCGGCTCTGATGGGCTTTCCTTCCTTCTCCATGGGGCACAAGAGAAGTCCTTGGCCTTGTGGTGCTTCTAAGCAAACCAGGGGAGTGGGGAGAGGATCTGTGGAGCTCTAGCATCTCACCAACCTTGCTTTCATCTTCCTTATGCTCTCATCAGCCTCTAGGTTGCTGGATAGAAATCTGTGTAAGCCCTACCTTGGGTCCTGCCAGCAAGAGAAGCCTAGAGTGTTGTCAAAGAATGGCAGACTGAGCAGACCAGCACCTGGGGGGAGCTTCAGACCCTGGATCTGGAGTCTTACTCCCAGTATATATCTATTATCTCAGGTCAGAGTTTCTCTGGCCTCTCAGTTGGGTCATTAGTTGGCCTGGATCTCTTTGCATGCAACTTTCTGCTCAGGGTAAAGGAGTCTCTTCTATAAACTTGGAGGCCTCTAAAATGCTCTTACAGCTGAGCTTCAGTGTCACTGAATGCAGGACTCCATGAAGCATTCAAGTCCTTTGTGCCCTGACCCTAATCTACTTTTCTGATCATATCTCACTAGAAGCTGAAGTTGCATGTTTTATGGGCCAGGCTATATGGGCAATGTCCAAAGAGATTCCATTTTATCCTGAGACTCCATATCATGTAAAAAATGCTTTTCCCATGGGAAAGCCCTGCTTCTGTACCCATTAATAGTTACTCAGCATAACATACTTGGCAACACAAAATAGCAATCCTTATATAACATAAAATTGTTCTCTTTGGTTTCCATTTTTCTTGGCCAATGAACCTTGTCAGAGATTGATTGCCTAGACATTTGTAACCATTCTCTAACTTGTACTGAACTAGGGTCATTTTGACCTACTTCCTTTCTGCTTGCTTGCTGCTATGCCAACCTGGAAAGTCCTGTGGGAAATACCAATGTACCCACTGCATTGTCTCACTAACTGCCCAATTCAGCTTCTGTACCTGTTCGCTTGCAGCTATGTCAACCCGGATGTAGTTTTTGTGGGTTTTGCCTTTAAATATCCTAAAATGCTCAGGCTTGGGGCTGTTCCTTGCAGAGACACTTATGGGTCCTGCTGGGAGCAGTCACTGGCCGGCCAGCTAAATAAAGACTCTTCAATTCGGTCAAAACTGGGACTTGGTGTGTTTTCTGAGCTATCTGCCCAATAACACATGGAAGTTAAATTTTGGACTTGGAGTCAGGGTTGAATTCCACATTTAACAGGCTTTATCTCTGTAACCATAGATAGTCATTTATCTCACTTAGCCTCAGCTTTCTCCTAAGAAGAACAAGATAACAGTATCCATTGTTCGAGGGTTTGATGAAACAATGCATTCCAGATCTTAGCCCCAGAAACTGGTGCATTATAAGCACTCTTTAAAGTACTTGGAAATCAGAGCCATTGTCATGGGCAGAGGTGCCCTCTGCTCCACCATGGTGGTCTAATTTACCCAATCTGGACATGATCTGCCATTCCAACCTCTGCCTCTGCCCTGCTCTGCCCCTTCCCCTTCCTAGAGCATCTTTCCTAAATCCCACCAAGGCCCAGATCAATGCCACTCTGTTCCTGAAAGCTTAGTTGACCTCCCTGCAGGAGGTATCTGTGTGAGCAGAGTTTTACAGCTTCTAGTGAGTGATTATATCTCTGGGCTATAACATAGCCTTAGGGAAACTGCTACAGTTGGGTTGTGTTGAAGGGGCCCTCAGGGCTGGTCATGGAATGCAGGAGGCTTCAGAATCTGAGTGTTTAGGCTCTCTCTGAGCCTGTTGGAAAGTACTCTGAGCAGATTCCACAGTTTTTATCTGCACATTAAGACTGTGAGACCCAGTGGTCTTATGGGCTCCTGCAAGCCTTGGGGAAGAAGGGCACGCTATTTATAGAAGGTTCTTGAGGATATTGCAAGGGTCCCCCTGGTGGGCTGTGCTCCCATGTATCCAGTAAATGGAACTCTGGGTGCTGGGGCTGCACCATTCTGTCCATCTTCTGCTTGTGTTAGATCCCAAGGTCTAAGCTAATTCTTTCCTACACCCGCCACCAATGCTTCTACCATAAATTTTTAGGAATTGTGGTTCCTTTCTTGAGACATAACTCCAGCACACCTTGTGTGATGATTATTTAGTGCATGCTCTGCTCCTCATCAGATTAGAAACTCCTTTAGGGTAGGAATTATATTGGGCCATTTTCTCTTTTGTGTGCAGAACCAGTATGGGACTTGGTTCATGCTTGGTACTCAATAGTTCTCTGTCAACCTACCACCAATTACCACATGCTGGTGATCTGACTGGCACAGTGCTAAATTCTTTATGTATACTATCTCAGTTAATCCTCACATCAGCTCTGTAAGGAAAACATCACTGTCTTCTTAAAGGTGAGGACTGTAGGAGGCTTTGAGAAGTTAAGTAAATTGGTTAAGTTCACAGAAAAAGGAAAAGGTAAAGCTGGGGTTTTATCATCTCCACATAAATGGCCAAGAGAAACACAAAGGTAGAGTAGCATTGCACTTGAAAATTTTTCATCTCATATCTGAACTCCCCCAGACAACCTGGTCTGGCATCATTATGGCTTCCTGACTTGTTCTAAACTCTTCATCAGCACTTGAACCAGAGCTGAGTTTCACATAATGATCTCTTCCTTGGATCAGGATGAGATCTCTTCGTACTCTAGACAGCTCAGGGGGGTTGACATTCAATGGAAAATATTTTTATGCTACTCAGAAATTTCTGTGATGTGTCTATGATTTTTCATATTATGTATGAGAAAGTGAGATTCAGGGAGAACAAGTGACTTCCCCAATGTCACCAATAAGTGATATACCTAGCCTAGTTCTCTCATTAGATTAGAAGCCAGCTTGTCACAAGTTATGAAGGATTCATTTCTGTTTTCTGTAAAAATATCAGGATGTCTGTATGGCCTGGCCATTAGTTGATGTTGTAAAGCTGATTGGAATGCCTGCCCGTGCCCTGAACTCACCCAGGTCCGGTTTTCCCTGACCAGATAACAACCCTTTCCTAAACCTTAGTGACGCCTCATAAATTCTGGCCTTCCCTGGCCAGACAATGACCCTCTTTGAGTCTCTAAGATCTCCATAAATTCTGATGCCGGGGCCAGCAAAAATGTAAACTTGTGTTATGCTCCTCAGAGTGTTGTTATCTGTAACCCCCCCTTTGTGTAACTTTTTGGGCTATAAAACTGGGCCACAAAGAAGCCTCGGGGCTGTCTTGTTCCCGCCGTTTTGGGAGGGAAAGGCAGCCCGGCCGGTGGAAATAATAAGCTTGCTTTAATTTGATTTTAATTGGAGTCAGTGGTCTTTTCTTGCGTCCTGGTCTAACAATAAGTTCCTGCTAGAACCAGGCTACTGCTCAAGTCTTCTGGCTTCATGGATCAGAACTCTAACCACGACCACTGCAGTTGCTTAGTTTTAAATCTGCTATAGTCTTGCTTGTTTAGGGCAAGACTGTTTAAAGGAAGACACAATCTCAAATCTCTGAAAAATATAGAGCATTTCCAAAGACAAAATAACTTCTCCAGTCTCATCTTTGTTGTGCATTTGAGGCTGTTTGGTGGAGTTAAGAGAGGGTGACTTTGTAACTAGATGGGCTCTGGTTTAAAGCCTGGGGCCCTGACCCTTTCTTACCCTGGGAGTGTCACCTGTACAATGGCAATATAATCTACTTGGTAGGGCCACGATGTCCCTGGTACTTTTAGATCTCACCGTGCTGTTACTTTCATCATTCCTATCCCACTATTCAAACCAGCATCCCTGGAGGATATCGGTTTCAGTTCTGACATACAAACAGCTTAGAAGACTTCATTCCCACTCTAACAGCAAGAAAAGTACGGAAAAATCGAAGATCCATATTTCTGTAGAACCACAGCAAACTGAGTTTGTGGGGCAAGTCCCACCTAAAGAGAAAAGCTCATCCGGAGAGGACCAGCTAAGATCTGCTTATCTGGACACTTCAGTGGTAATTTTGAAGGACTGCTGCAGGCAGAGTGTGCACCAGTGCGAGAGGGATAAACTCCAAGGGCTGTGCCACACTGGGTTCTTCTGGTGAAGATATGGGAAAACTCCCCTCATGGCTTAGGGGCTCTGTTGGGAAGGAAAAGATTAATCCGCATGAAATATGTCCAGAGAACTTTCAGCCTGCAGTTAAGGGACAAAGACTTTGCTAGAAGCTTATCTCAGCTGGGAAGAAGTACATTCCTCTCGCTCCAGTTTTCTCTAGCCTTCCTGTCTTGTGGGATGGGGGAAAATGGACTAGGAGTACGTCAGCCAGGGAAGGGAGTACAGATGAGGAGGGAAGCATCCACATCACTGGAGAAACACTTGCGAAGCTGATAGCCCCAAGACACAAGCCCACTAAAACCTGAGGTTTAGTGGAAAGACTTTGAAGTGCTCCCCTCTACTACTTTACCACTGCATCAGCAGGTCTCCAGATAATAACAGTGGATGACAGCTGAAAGACTGTCTCTGAGGAGGAGTAGGTAGGGAAACCCAGAGTCAAAAGGAGAGATGTAAACAAGGGGGACCCAAAGCCTGTACCTGTAGCTACAGCAAATATTATACATACCCCAACTTCTACTAAAATTACCTTAAATTCTTACTTTAAATGTCTACTCATTTCAGTTTCTATTGACCTGATGTAACATGTCTGGCTTTCTACAAAAATGATCAATTATGCCAAAAGGCAAGAAAAAGCATGGTCTGAAAAGATGAAATAATGATCACACTCAGTCGTGACACAGATATCAGAATTGTAAGAAAGGAATGCAATATAACTACGGTGGATATGTTAATGGAAAGGTGGACCACATATAAGAACTGATGGGTAATGTAAACAGAGAGATGGAAATTCCATAAAGAATTCAATAAAAATGTACCACCACAGAAAGTCCTATTTAGGACAATGCCTGGTAAAGACAGGGGAGTGGGCAGCCCCCAAAACTCCAGGACCATAGGGCCATTAGTGTAGAACTGCAGCCTCAGAGAACTGAAGGCATGAATCTCTAGACCGCGTGAACTGCTAGGTAGACTGAGCCTAGCAAGGCTAAAAGGGCAAGGTGGCATGAGGCCCTGGGGCCCCAACCCTGGCCCTAGCATGCTTAGATTACCGAACTTGGACTCAGAAGAGATTATTTTCCTATTTAGTTTTAAACTTTCTTGGGAGCTGTTACCCATTTCTTTTTGCCTGTTTCTTCTTTTTGGGATGGGAATATCTGTTATATGCCTTATATCTTTTGGAAGCTTATTAATTTCATAGGCTCAGCCAGGCACAGTGGCAACTTGGGAAGCTGAGACAGGAGGATGGCAAATTCACAGCCAGTGTGGGCAACCTAGTGAGACCTTGCCTCAAAATAAAAATTAAAAAGGGTTGGGGATATAGCTCAGTGGTAGAGCACCTTTGGGTTCAGTCCCTGTACCACACACACAAACACACACACACACACACAAAAATCACAAGCTCTGAGCTAGAGCAGAATTGGATCTTGTCTACATCCAATTCTGGACTTTGAACTTTTGAGTTGGTGCTGGAAGAAGTTAAGACTTTGGGAATATGGGGGTGGAATAAATGTGTTTTGCATGTAAGAAAGACATGAATTTTGGGAGCCAGATGTAGAATGCCATGGCTTGAATACGTACCCCAAAGCTAATGTGTTAGAAATTAAGTCCTATGCAACAGTGTCCTGAGGTGGGACCTTTAAGGGATAATGAGATCATGAGGGCTCTGCCCTCATGAATGGATTAATGCTGTTACCATGGGTGGGCTAGATTATTAGAGAAAATTCCAAATTTAAGCACAGACACATGAAAGTTCTCTTGCGCTTCTGTTTTCCACCAGGGAATAATATAGCAAGAAGGTCCCCATCAGATATAGGCCCCTTGACCTTGAACTCCTTAGCCTCTAGAACCATCAGAAATAAATATCTGCTTTTGTAAGTTACAAAAACTTGTCATGTATTTTGTTATAGCACCACAAAAATGAAATAATACACCAGCTGATAGACTTGAAAAGAGAAATAGCCAAATCTATTTGGGGTGGAGATTCAGTCTCTCTCTCTGTTAGTAATGTATAGTTTAGGTAGGCAAAAACCTAAGCAGCACGCTCAATCAATTGGATTTTATTGAGTTTGTAGAATATTCCACTCAATAATGGCAAAATACATATCCGTTTCAAATTGTTAAATTAAATTTAACCTAAAGCTGTCTTCATTCATAGTGAATTGTAGACCTACCTATAAGCAATAAACTGCTTGTTCTTATTGCTGAGTAGGGCTATCTGAACCTTCACTTGTTCAGGGTGCTTCCCAAATCACACATCCTTTTTTTGTTGTTGTTGTTCAAAGAAACTCTACTAAATTTAACTTGTCTAAAGTTTTTATTTTAACAAAGCTTGCATGGAAAATTCACTAAGATAGACCATGTTTTGGGCCATAAAACACATCTTACCAAGCTTAAAACAATAGAAATCATTCCAAATGTGTTCTCAGAAAAAAAAAAAAAACAGAATTAAACAAGAAGTCAATTAAACAGAAAGAGAACTGGACATCTCCAAATATTTGGAAAGTTACCACACATTTCTAAATAACCCATAAGCCAAAGAACTAAAATATTTTGAATTAAAGGAATATGAAACTATGATTTACCAAAATTTGTGAGAGCCAGTCAAATTAGGATTTAGAGGACAATTTACAGTATTAAAATGCATATGTTCATTAAGAAGACAATAATCTGTTTCGACCTTTGGAAGCCAGAAAAAGAAGAGCAATTTAAGCCTAAAAAGAAGCAGGAGAAAAGAAATGAATAAAAGTAGAGAAAAAAAATCAATGAATTTTATGACAGAAATACTGTAGAAAATATTTACCTATCAGCTTTCTTCTTTGAAAAGAACAAGGCAATTGTTCTAGATTTATATCTAGAGCCAGGCTAAGAAAAAAGAAGACGAAAATTACTCATATTGGAAATAAAGGAGGGCACCACAAATCAACCATCAGTGGATAGTCAAAGGAAAATAAAGAAATACTATGATCAATTCTATGATCCAAAATGCAATACATGAAATGGACTGATAACTTGAAAGATAAAACTACCAAAATTTACACAAGACACAATAGATAACCAAATAACCCTCTATTGAGAGAAAATGAATCAATAATTAACAAATTTTAAAAAATGACTGCAGGACCAGATGATTTCACAGTGAATTTTTCCAGAAATTTGAGGAAGACAATAGTACCAAATTGTCCACAATTTCTTTTCAGGAGTAGAAGCAGAGGGAAGATTTCCTAAATCATTCTATATGGCCAGCATTATCTTAACAACAAAACCAAATAAAGACATTATAAGAAAGGGAAACTGCAGACTGGTATGTCTCAAGAACATTACAAGACACAAAAGTGCTCAACAACAACAACAAAATAGCAGATAAAATGGATGCTTTTCATCTAAGGTCTGGAACAAGGAAAGGATGGGTCTCTTACCATTGGTATTCAACAATACACTGAAAGTCTTTGCTCATGTAATTATAAAAGAAACGAAATACAAAAAGTGTCTTTTTTCATAGGTAGTATGATTGTTTATGAAAAAACTCAAAGCATCCTCAAAAAAAAAAAAAAAAAAAACCTGTAATGCAGGGTGCATTGGCACATGCCTGTAATCCTAGCTGCTCGGGAGGCTGAGGCAGGAGGATTGTGAGTTCAAAGCCAGCCTCAGCAATTTAGCGAGGCGCTGAGCAATTCAGTGAGGGGCTGAGCAATTCAGTGAGATCCTGTCTCTAAATAAAACAAAAAGGGCTGAGGGATGTGGCTCAGTGGTTAAGCACCCCTGAGTTCAATCCCTGGTACCCACCTCCCACACACACCCCGCCCCTGCCAAATCCTGTAATAAACAAGTGAGTACAGCAAGATGAATATACAAAACTCAAGTGCTTTTCTATACATCAACCATTTAAAAATGGAATTTGAAATTTTAAAATTGCCTTTTATAATAACAGCAAAAGAAAAGTACTTTAAATAAAATATAACAACAAATGTGCAGAATCTATATGTGGAAAACTAACAATAACAACAGAAACCTGATGAACTAAGTCAAAGACCACTTAAATAAATGGAGTGCTATTCCATGCTCATGGAATGAAAGACTCAATATTGTTCAAATGTCAATTCATTCTAACTTGAGCTATAGTTCCAATGTAATCCCTATAAAAATCCCAGTAAGTTATTTTGTAAATATCAACAAATTGATTCTAATGTTTATTTGAAAAGGCAAAAGATTTAGAATAATATAATAATACAGTACCAAAGATGAATAAGATTTATGCACCCTCACTTCCCAATATCAAAACTTACTATAAAGCTATAGCAATTACAACACCATGATATTGGCACACAGATCTATAGACTAACGGAACAGAAGAGAGAATACAGAAATAGACCCACACAAACACAGTCAACTGATGGTTGACAAATGCAAAGAACTGGAGAAATAACAACATTTTCAACAAATGATGCTGGAACAATTGGATGAATGTATGTTAAAAAATGAATTCAGATACACATCTTAACACCTTTCATAAAAATTAACTTGCTGTGGTTCTGGATACAGTGTGCCTCCCAAAGTTCTTGTGCTTTTAGACTTGGTCCTTAGTTCAACAATATTGAGAGGTAGTGGGATTTTAAGAGGTAGGGCCTGGTGTGTGGTGATTAGGTGATGGGGGTACCACCCTCCCAAGGGATTAAGGTCTACCTTGAAAGAAAGAGTCAGCTGTCGTAACTGGGTTAGTTACTGGTTGTTCCAAAGTGAGTCAGTGTCCTTTGTCCAATCTCTCTAGTACCTGTTTCCCCTGTTCACATTCTTCTTTCCCTTCTGCTTCTCTGTCATGTTGTGCTGTGGTCTGAAGCCCTCACCAGAAGCCAAGCAGATGCTGACACCATGCTCTTGAACTTCCTCATCTGATTCCAAAATCATAAATCAAAATAAACCACTTTTCTTTATAAATTACCCAGTCTTCATGTTTTATCATAGGAAAAGAGACTGGACAACACAGGATTGACATAAAATAATGGGGCTTTTCCATGTGGCCCTCTATTTTCCTTATTATAGGTCTGGGGACTTCTGGGAAACTGAGGCAGCACAAAGACTTCCCTTAAAACCCCAATTCATGTGATCAAGTCAGGAAGATTTCAGACATGTTTCTCAGAGTAAGAGTTTATAAGAAGGTGTGGGAAAGGGGGAGAGGGGACACTCAAGGGAGAGGGTGAATCCTTTCAGAGAGGAGAGGGAAGGACAATGTGCCTCTCCTGTACTCTAGAGA
Organism: Urocitellus parryii; assembly: GCF_045843805.1. NCBI lineage: Eukaryota > Metazoa > Chordata > Mammalia > Rodentia > Sciuridae > Urocitellus > Urocitellus parryii. Next base: position 167,835,475 of record NC_135535.1, on the reverse strand, counting down.
ACTTTCCAGAGAATCCTGCTCAGGTCCACCTCTTGACTTTTGATTGACAGTAGAATGACATCAGACTTTCAAGTCCCCACTGCCAGGACAACTCTAGATCACTTTGGCCTATGCTAGATTCTTAACCATAAATTCTTACAGATTTTTATGGCTAGTAGAAATTATCCTTATCTCCCTGAGTTCCAGGATCTGATCTGTTAAAAGGGTCACAAAAGTGTTCCCCTTCAGGGTAACTTGGGTTCCTCTTACTGACATTATTTTGGGTCTACTTTTCTCCTGCAGATAATAGGTAGTTTGCTGAGTAATGTGTCATATTCTGTTCACTTAAGCCAGGCAAGGCTGCAGGTAAACTGCTTCTTGGAAAACAAAGCATATGGTAGTCAGCACAATGGGTCCATCTTATAGAACCATTCCCTTAACTTTGTGTTCCCACCACTCATATTTGTCTGTCCCCTATCAATAATACTTACCTCACTCTAGACTTATTTTTGTATCTTATTTTTTTTTCAGTACTGGAGATTGAATCCAGCGGTTTGTGTGTGATGAGCAAGTTCTCCACCATTGAGCTACACACCAGCCCTTTTTATTTCATTTTGAGATGGGGTCAGGCTGACGTTTAATTTGGGCTCCTCCTGCCTCAGCCTCCAGAATAGATGGGATTGCTGGTGTGTGACACTGTGCCCAGTTGTTCAATTGCCTATTATCTCTATTTCCAGGTACTCTATAGGCTCCAGGGCGTTGGCTGTACCTGGCAGGTGCTTAATAAATAATCTTTATTATAAGTTGCTCTTTAGTCTACTTACACTTCCTGAGCATAATTAGTGAAGAATATGAAGGCCAAAAGAGGAGTATTCTTACACAATATTAAGTGCTAAATAAACCTCTATGGAAATAAGCACACACAAAAAAAGACACATTTCTGAAGCTTGTAGGAGATTTGATTGTCTAGGTTGACTCTGTGCAAACAGATTTGATCTCAGAGTCCCTGTGGAAAGGCCTCTGGAAGTTAAGAACTAGCCATTTCAAATGGTGGTTACCAGGGGCTGGGGATTTGGAGAGATGTTAGTCAGAGGATGAAAAATTTCTATTAGATAGAAGAATATATTCAAGAGATCTATAGTATAACACGGTGGCTATAGTTAATGTATTGTCTACAAAAATTGCTGGAAATAGATTTAGAGTGTTCTTACCCTCCCCCAAATGACAAGAATATGAGGTGATGAATATGCTAATTAGGTCTATTTATCCACTCCCTAATGTATACATATTTCAAAACATTATGCTATGACTATAAATATATCATTCTTATCTGTCAATTACACAGCCATTTCTGATGAATGTTTGTGACACAATGCTGCCACCCCATGGCTATGGAAGGAAAAACAGCTGTGACTTTTGTGTAGATAAAAAACTAGAGGGAGACGTGGGGTTACTGAGCTGACAGGCAGTAGCAACTAGTTCTGATTTAAAATCATGAGGGCCCAGCACAACAAGAACGATGATACAAAAGCACAAGGAGCAGTTGATGTCGCTGGGTACCTGTGTCTCGGGTACCTTCTTCTCTGTGCTCTTTGAATTCATTCATTTACATGTCACGGGGAGTGGGGGAAGGTGGGGCAGATGTTCATGGATGGGATAACCAGAGACTGACTTCTGGAGTTTCAGATGCCCAAAGGATTATGTCTCCTAAAACACAGCAAAAGTATTTAACCAATGACCGTTACATTAGTGATCGTAAGGCCAGTGAAGAGCTATGGAAATGTAATTGCAAAGGCAATAATAATAATCATCATCTGGAGAATGATTTCATGACAAAAGAGCAGTTTCAGTGGGTTCTTGTATTTCAATAGTGTAATAGTTTGTTTAAGATTATTTTCAGATGGAGAGATAATCCACTGAACTGAAAAGCGTGGTCTCTCATCTTCCTCCAAGAAAATGGCTTTTCTCAAACTGTAGACAGAAAAGCTGAAGATGAGAGAATGTGAAGACCTGCTGAGCCTCTGACAAGTAGTGGCAGATTCAAGAGATCAAGGGGGACAAACTGAACAGTGTAACATTTAACAGAGTTCCTCTGCCCAACAGAGGAATATGACCCCCTTGGATTAGTAGGCACCTCCCAATCCCAATAACCAGAGGAGTCAGTTTCCTCCTACAGGGAACACAAGTAGGGTAAGAAATCAGAGGCATTTACTCCATGGCCATCCAACACTGAAGCTGGTGTAGAAGAATCCTTTTGAAGTACTTATTCCTCATCTAAGGGTCACAATAAAAGCTAAAGTTATGCTTTTGAAAATGAAGAAATTGAGCTGTTCATACTCATGTTTATAAATTTTACTTTAAAATATATTTTCCCTCAATTAAAAAATATATATTTTTTTCTTTTTAAAAAATTTCTTTGAGGACTCAGGATAATAGTAAAGAAATTGACCTGAGATCAAAACAACAACAAAAACAAACAAAAAAACCCCAAAACAAAAAACAACCTAAATACAAATTAGTAGTAATTTTACCACTCAAATAGCCATCTTTCCAGATAGTTTTCTAAGAAAAGACACACACATGCACATGCTCATGCATGAGCACACATGTGCACACACACACATTCACCTTGTGATAAGACATTTGCTGTGTCAACACATGACTTTCTACATTATCACTTCTAATAGCTACATAATAACTACAGTGAAGTGTTTCCATGATGAATTCCAGTAATGACTTTAATTCTATCTACCTCTATATCTGAAATATACAAGAAATTCAGTGCCAAAACAAAGTACTCAGTGTAAATTAGTTCTCGAGTTTTTGTCAGTCCATGTCTGTGTGTTTGGCTTTTGTTCTGTGAGGTTGTTTTGGGAATGTTCAGATCTTTGTTTTAAGAGAAGGACCTTGTTTAAGGAAAGGTGGGGATGTAATACAAGATTCTAGAGTTGATTCTGCCAGTTATATGAAGGGAACGGCTTAGGGAGGAGAGTCTGAAGGAAAGGAGCGCCTTCCTCCACACCTGCCCTTCCTCTCTCCCATACTGCCCCCTGGTGGTTTGCCCCAGCAATCTCTGGTTGTGTCTTTCTTCTTTCTTGAGTATTTGAAGGGCACTACTAAAGCAGGAGGAAAAAGTACCAAAGTGGGGGAAATTTTCTTTCTACTTCCTCAGAGGCTGACACTAAGAAAATAGTTTTGGATAAGGTAGGAAAACCCAATCCCTCTTCTTTCTCCTACGGTGCCCCCCCACTCATACACATATATACACAAAAATCATCACTTAACCATACCACATTTCACCTATTGGTGGGCATTCTGCTTATTTCAGATGTTTCATTATTATAAACATATTTTGGTGGACAACTGTGTATATGCATCTTTATACATCTTGTTAAATCAAAAAACCTTGAGCTGGGCAAGATGCCTATAATCCCAACAGTTTGGGAGACTGAGGCAAGACAACCAGTTTCAGACCTGCTTCAGCGACTTCATGAGGCCCTAAGTATTTTAATGAACACCATCTAAAAAAATAAAAACGGTCTGGGAATGATTAGTGGTAAAGTATTGCTGAGTTCAATCCCCAGTACAAAAATGAGTTAATTAATTAAAGCCTGTTCTCATCCCCTACTTCCTCAGCAGCATTCCAACCTCCCATCCATACATTCCAGCAGAGAGGGGCTGCAGATGGGCTGGAAGAGCTCTTTCCAAAGAGAATTCTGTGAGACCAGGGCAACAGTGACTGTTTTCATGGCCAGGTGAAAATGGGTAGTATAAAATGGCAAGAGGCTCTTTTTCCTACATCTACCACAATGCCCAGAGCGTCAGGACTCTGCCTTTGTGGAACACAGTGCTATCTGAGTCCTGGGGGCCAAGCAGTAGAGCAGCAGTAGCTGAAGTGGGAGCAACCACTTCTCGTTGGTCAATCCTTTCAAACCACTTTTAAGAGAGCAGAGATCTGAGGAGAAAATTCACTGAGTGGGAGAGGTGCTGCATGGTGTCATATGTGAGTGTCCATGAAATATTCACTCGGAACAAGAAAATAATATGGAGAAAAACCAGAATTTATAGATGGAATCTGGGCAATCCCCCAATGTGATCCTGTCTAGCAGTCAGTGTCGAGCTCTGGAAACATGGAAAGGAGATACTGTTTATTGAGCAGTTATATATACATCTCTGTGTTAGTCAGCTTTTCATCACTATGACCAAAATACCTGAGAAAAATCAACTTTAGAAGGAAAGATTTATTTTGATTCTTGGTTTCAGGGGTTTCAGTTCATGCTCTGCCTGCTCCACTGCTATGGGCCTGAGGCGAGGAAGAGTATCATGGCTAAGAGGGTGGGGTGGAGCAGAGCTGCTCACATCATGGTAGCCAGGAAGGAGAGAGACAGAGGATGAGAAAGGACAAGATATACCCTTCTAGGGCATGCATGCCTCCAGTGACCTACTCTTCTAAATAAGCCTCACCTCCTACAGTTTCCATCAAATTATGAAGCCACCTGTGGCTTAATCCATCGATGAGGTCGGAGCCCTCATAATCCAGTAACTTCCCAACGCCTCACCTCTGAACATTGATGCACTGGGGACCAAGCCTTCAACACTGAAACCTTTGAGGACACTCCAGATCAAAACTGTAACATATTCCTTCATGCAAACCTCAAAGCAATTGGCCCCAGGAGCATCCCCACTGTAGGGGAGGGAGATGACTGTGTCACAGAAAGGTTAAGCAGCTTGCCCATGGCCGACTAATTACCTGGGCATGGATTTGTACTCTGGTATTTCTGTAGCCAATGTCCTTGCTTTTAAATATTAGGTCATAACACCTGCCGGTTATATAACAATGAACATGAGGGGCAAATCAAATAGGAATTTTATAATTAGTTCTTTATTCTTGTTATGTTGTGTCCATTCTTCATTAAGCTAATTGTTATATCTACCTTGATTATCCATCAGATAGCCACATGGACATCTGCTGTTTCTTCTGAAATTTCTGAAGTATTTGGTACATCTTTAGGCCTGCTATTTCAATTAATAATCTGTTGGGATGCAGTTCTTTGATCATTTAACCCTTGTTCTTCATGTGTAAGAAATATCACTTCCTCATAGTAGAAAAATTATAGTTACCTTAAAATAACCACTTTGAAATGTTATGGGCCAGGCTATATGGGCAATGACCAAACAGACTCCATTTTACCCTGAGACTCCATATCATGTAAGAAATGCTTTCCCATGGGAAAGCCCCACCTCTGTACCCATTAATAGTTACCTAGCATAATGTACTTGGCAAAACAAAATAGTAATTCTTATACAATGTAAAATTGTTATATTTGCTTTCCATTTTTCTTGGGCAGTGTACCTTGTCAGAGATTGATTGTCTAGATGTTAGTAACCATTCTCTAACTTGTACTCAACTAGGGTCATTTTGACCTACTTCTCTTCTGCTTGCTTGCTGCTATGCCAGCCTGGGAAGTCCTGTGGGGAATACCAATGTACCCACTGCATTGTCTCGTTGACTGCCCAATTCAGCTTCTTTACTTGCTTGCTTACATTGGCTAAACCCCCAAACATCCCTTTTGTATTTTTTTTTTTTTTTGGCTTAAATATGAGGCCATCTGAAGGCGGGTACGCCACTCTGACTATCTCATTCTTTGGAGAGCAGAGTGACCGCCCCTGGCCAGCAATAAAGGCTTAATTGGAATGGCAATGTGTGGTCTGAGAGTTATTTGGGGGTCTCGGTATAATAGAAAGAGGAATTTGACTCAGATTGGGAGCAGAACAACACAGTTTTGACTAATAGCTTCCCAAGAACTTGTCTCTTATGTTGAAATTTCCTTGGAAAGTGTGGCCAGATTCTTTATCCCTTTTCAGTTGTGTCTGTTCATGGCTTACCTCTAGCATTTATCTTTCCTGGAAACACAGTTTGGTAAACATCCCATATCAGCTGTCATCTTATCTCCAAAGACAGAGAAGCTTTGGAAACTTTATCACTTTCTAAAGAAAACGCTTTGAGAATCATTCTGTGGGTCATCCTGACTGACCCCATTCTCTAATGCTATGATTTCCAGTTTTATTTTTGAGAGCTATCATCTTTGTTAATCTTAGTCTGGGGTTGTGTTTTGCAAAAGTTTCTAAAAAAAGTTAAGGTAAGAAAATTGTGCTAGTCAGCTTATCATTGCTGTGACAAAATACCTCAGATAAACAATTTATAAGGAGGAAAGGTTTATTTTGGCTTACAAATTTCAGATTTTGGTCCATGGTCAGCTGGCTTTCCTGCTTTTAGGCTTGTGATGAGAAAAAACATCTTGGCAGTGAGCACATGGGAGAGCAAAGCTGCTCTCCTCATGGCAACAAGGAAGTGAAAAAGTGAAAGGAAGGGGCAAAGGTCTCAATTTCCCCTCCACCAGCATGCCCCCAGTAACCTAACTTCCTTCCACTAGGCTCCGCCTCTTAAAAGTCCCACCATCTTCCAGTTAGTGCCACAGGATGGTGACCAAGCCTTAGACAAATGAGCCTTTAGAGAATACTTAAAATCCAAACCATCACACAAAGTAAACCTGAAGTGGGGAATTTTCATGGCTATCTAATAATGCAGCATAGGATCCTGAAAGAAAACTTCTTTTGAAAGCTTTAGCTGGGGTAGCACTGATCATAAATTCGGAACTTTCAGATAACATCTGTAGGGATACTTGATCTGGAACTAGTTTATCCTGTTTGTTATGGTTTGGATGTGAGGTGTTCCTCAAAAGCATATGTATGAGACAATGTAAGAAGGTTCAGAGGGGAAATGATTGGGTTGTGAGAGTCTTAACCCAATTAGTGAATAATCCCCTGATGGAGATTAACTGAGTGGTAACTGAAGTGGTAGGGTGTGGCTGGAGGAGGTGGGAATTGGGCGTGGATTTGGGGTATATATTTGTGTCTGGCAAGTGGAGTCTCTCTCTGCTTCTTGATCACCATGATGTGAGCTGCTTCCCTCAGCCACACACTCTACCATGATGTTCAGCCTCATCTAAAGACCCTAGAAATGGAGCCAGCCTTCTATGGATGAAGACCTCTGAAACAGTGAGCCCTCAAATTTTTTCTCCTCTATGGTTGTTCTGGGCAGATCTTTTAGTCACAGCAATGAAAAAGTTGACTGTTTTCTGTTTTTTTTTTTTTTTTTTTCTTGAAAAGAGATTAAATGAGACAAAGAACTTACCTCAGGAAAGAAAATGCAGAGCACTTCTTCCTGAAGGGCCACGGGCATATGGCACCGTGAGCTCAGTCTCAGCTCAATCTTGTTCCCAACTGCTCCTGATTTTTGAGACATTTTCACTTGTCTATCTATCTCTGAAGATTGTTTTTCCCTTTGGATAATGTTTACTAGGGAACTTCATCGAGTTAAACCCCTCCATAGAATTTCTGACAGTATTTTCTGGGACAATTGCCCTGGCTCACAGTATTCATTACTCTTTCTTCTCTTGAAGAATTGCTTGTAAGATTTTTATCCCTTTTTTTTTGTACCAGGTATTGAATCCAGGGGCACTTAACTCTGAGCCACATCCCAGCCCCTTTTATTTTTTATTTTGATATAGGATCTTACTAAGTTGCTTAGGGCCTTGCTAAGTTGCTGAGGCTGGCTTTGAAACCTGTGATGATCCTCCTGACTCAGCCTCCCAAGATGTTGGGATTATAAAAGTATGCCACCATACCCAGCTTCTGACTAATCTCATACCTGAATATTTTTAAAAAAAGACCACGCACACACACACACACACACACACACACAGTTACTTTTGGTAGCATTCACAGGGGGATTTGTACTTTATTTGGAAGCTTTACCCACAGCAGTGATCATTCTTTTGCTATCTTATTTTGAGGGATCTGGTGATGTGTACTAATGTGACTGATTACTCTGTGGAATCTCTTTGGTAGGTGTGGCTACTCCTGAAGAGTAATCCTAAGAAACTATTACCTATTTCAGGATTCACTTAGTTTTATCGTTTCTCATTGAGTCAATGCATCATCTTTTAGATGAGATTGGGCACGTTCAGGGTGGGATGGCTGTAGACTGAATCATCATTTAGAATCTTCTTCATTAGTGGTTTTGTTCTGATCATTTTAACCTTTGGACATAATTTTTCTATATAAATTTTGGGATATCTTCTGTTCTAGTCAATCCTATTGGTGGAAACTTCTCTTTCTGAGACTTTTTTCGTAGTACTTATGTTCTAAAAATGGCACCGAAAATGCTTCTTCCCAACAGTACTTTTGAGAGAGAGGGCAATTTCCTTCTGGAGTTCTGTAAGTTGGACTCAAATGCTCTTGAAAGTACTTGTGAGGATTCATGCCTTGGTTGACCTCCTTTCTACATGGTAACCACCCTGAAAGAGCTGCTTAGGGAGTTGTCCTAGTCATATTTATACTTCATGACATCTGCAGAGTTGTCATTTGGGAAATGTAAATGTACTCGATCTTTTTTTTTTTTTTTTTCCCTTGCAGTGCTGGGGAGGGAGCCCAGGGCATTGTACATGTTAGGCAAGTGCCCTACCACTGAGGCACATCCTAGCCCTTTGAGACTTTTTTATTGTTATACTTTACTTTGGCTAAACAAGGGGTAGTTTTTCAGCCAATGATAGTTTTGGGTCCTGCCGTTATGTTCCTGGAAATTATCCTTTTGATAATGGTAACCTAGGATTTTTTTTTTACATTTCTAATAATTCTTTTAGAATCAGTATCTTTTGGCCATCACCCAAGAGGACAATAGACCCAAGAAACACTATCTAGTGCCACCTTGATTTCCCACTATGGCTCCCAAGGGCTGCTTTTTGGGGACAGTTTTGGGGACTCTCTTCCCTCTGTGACACTGGGACTGGATTTTCATTGAAGGACTTTCAGAGAAAGTTTCATCTTGACAGATGGAGCCCACTCACAAAAGCAGGAAGACCCAGAGGGCCTTTCCTTCACTCATGGTAGGCACGTGATGTGACTCAGTGGCAAGCCAGCCTTGAGGACTGATGGCTCACATGTTCAACTATCTTCATCTCAGTCATAAACTTTAATCCTGCCTGAAGAAATCACTCATTAGCTTTTCTTTGCTGACAAGCATCTTCTGATGGTTACATTTTTAGTTGATTAAAGCTATTTCATTTTCATATTCTGCTAATATTTGATATCACAGCTTTAATATTTGTTTCCTGGTAGTTTTATTCCCTATCTACAGGTAGAGAGGGGGGGATTTATTTACCCATTGATATTAATTCAATCTTTTGAAAAAGCATAATATCCATAACAATTAAGAATGATTATTACTCATTAATTATTCAAAAGGGATGTTTTCACTAGAGGATAATATTCTCTCACTGAGAAGAACTTTGATTTATGGACTTTATCATTTATACAATTATCATTATAACAGTGTCTCTAATATGAATTTTTGAAATTTCCTTTGAATTTTTGAAGTTTGAGATTTAAATGCTTAGGGCTCAGTTAATTTTGGCTGAAAACCAAGACACCTAAAATATGCCCGAATGAGCTCGAGTGCTTCTGAACAACAATGGTCATTTGAAAGTTCTGTGAAAATTTCATTTCGTCTAAGAGGTAAGAAAAGGACTGTAACCAGCTTGGCTCAAAAAGTCTGTGAGCAGGGAAATTAGACTCTCTTTAATAGGACTTGTTACTCAGCACAGCTCAGCAGTCAAGTGCAGCGGCTCCTGACAGAGACCCAAGTGCCATCTCTCAGCCTTTGACCTTGTCCCAGCCACTGACCCCTCTGAACCTTAGCTGTTTCCTCACCCAAAATGGGAGGATTATAAGAGTCCCCAGCTTGTTGTCAGAAGTAACTAAGATGATGCAATTAGGCACTTAGCACAGTGCTGGGCATATGGTCTACATCCCGAATAAGTCAGATATTATTATGGGAAACTAAGATATAGCGCATTTAAATGATGTCTGTTCCTTCCCTTAAACACATGTGGAGGAATAAAGTTAATCAGTAAGAGGAGGATCCACACATTCCCTTTGGAACATCTGATGGACATGTGTCCTTTTGGGGGAAGATGCATTCCATCCTTGACTCTTACTCTTTTAAAATCTCTTTAAAAGCAGGAATTATTTGGAGGTAAATTTACTTGAACTTTTAATTTGATCCTAAACAAATGAAAACTGGAAACCTTCCTAGACCTCTCCTTCTCACTGTGGCTTCTTCCTCCCTAGCATCCCTAAGATTTGCCCTTCCTCTACATCTTCAGCCTCTGTGGCAATTCTTTCACATCCACAGAACTCACACTCTAGTACTTACTCCTATCCCCATGCCTTTGCACATGCCCTGCCCTTGGGTCAGAAATGCTCATTGTGGTCTCTCAACCTGCCTTGTTTATGGCATCATTTCTTTCTATACTGGGGATCTTGATGTAGTCATTGAACATCTCCCGTGCACTCCGCACTGAATCCCTCACCTCTCCTGCTCATCACAGCTGCCCTGAAAGGTGGACAGGTAGGTGAAAAGAGCTGCCAATCACAAGAACAAGGAGGCAGGAAAAACAAGACAGTCTGCCTTCAGTTTACCTGGTGGAGCTACACCAGCTTGGGCAGGGCTGAGATATGTCATGGCACCTTACAGAGAGAGGCAAGAAAGACTGAACTCTGAGTGAATGTGTTCAGCTTCCTTTAGAGAGGAAGTGTCAATCAGAAGGGGCAGTGCAAGCATGCACAGTGACCCCAAAGCACTGCCCTGAGGGGATTGGAAACTTGGCCATTTACTTCACAACTTTCTGACCCTGAGCAAGGCTGGCTGTCAGAGAAGCTCTGTTGCCATCATCCTGATATTCTGGTATTCTTTTTTCTTCAGTCATGGGTATTGAGCCCAGGAATGCTCTATCACTGACATACAGCCCCAGCCATTTTTTATTTTTATTTTGAAGCAGCATCTCACTAAGTTGCCCAGGCTGGGCTCTAACTTGTGATCTCTTCCTTCCTTGGCCTCCTGAGGAGCTAGCATTATAGGCAAGTGCCACCATCTCCACATCATCCTGTTATTCTTAATACATTTTGAACACAGGGATTCTGCATTTTCATATGACCTTGGGCCCTACAAATTAGGAAGCCGTCCTGTCCAGCACATGTAAGTGCTCAATACATGGACAGAAGACGACACACATTAGCCTAGCCCAATACGGGCTTGGCATCATCAATATCACTGTCTCCACCTCCACATCTTGTTGCAAGGTTTTCAGGGGCAATAGTGCACTGGAACCCTCCTTCTAGAACCTTCTACCCTCTTCAGAATTAAGTCTCTGATGGTTTCCTTGGCTTATTTCTTTTTTTAGTATTATTTCTTTTCTTTCTTTTTAATTTTTTTTTAAATCGCAGATTTGCTTGAATGCAGTACTGAAGGAGGTACTAGATAAGAAACCAAGGAATGTAAACACTCAGTTTCTGGCCTCTAGTTGGGAGATAATAAGCTGCTGTGGCATTCAATCTCTTGGAGGCTTTAAGCGGAAAGACAAGTCATGTGTTCCTTGATGAAGGGGATAAGATCTGAATAATGTGTCTTTGGGCTATTTTGTCATTGTGCAAACATCTGAAAGTGTACACACATAAACCAAAAAGTATAACCTTTTAAAAGGTTACAGACCTGCACAGGATGTAACTGTACTGAATATTGCAGGCAGAGGTAACACATGGTTTTTGTGTGTCTCAGCATAAACAAACATAGAAAAAGTTCAGTAACAATGTAGTATGAAAGATAAAAGATAATACAACTGGTATTTGCCAGGAATGAAGCTCGTGGGCCTGGAAGTTGCTCTGGGTGACTCTGAATGAGTGGTAAGTGACATGGAGGCCCAGGATGTCACTGTCTCTTTGAACACTATACTCTTGGGCTACACTAAATTTACAAAACATATTTTTCTTTCTTTGACAATAAATTAATCTTATCTTACCATAACTTGTTTATATTGTAGACTTTTCATTTTTAAAAATGTTCCCTCTTTTGTAATAACTTAGTTTAAAACACAAACACATTTTACAGCCATACAAAAATATTTCCTTTTAATATATCCTCGTTCTATATTTTTTCTATTTTTAAAATGTTTTGCTTCGTTTTATTTTTCACTTTTTAAACTTTTGTTGTTGTTGTTGTTGTTAAAAACTGAGACACAGACACACATTAGCCTAGCCCAACATGGGGTTGGGATCATCAATCTCACTGTTTTCATCTCCACACCTTGTCCCTGCAAGGTCTTCAGGGGCAATAGTGCACTGGAACCCTCCTTCTGGAACCTTCTACCCTTTTCAGAATTAAGTCTCTGATGGTTTCTTAGCTTATTTCTTTGGTGTTTTTCTTTTTTATTAAAGATTTGCTTGAAAGCAGGTAATGCACTGTGAACATTCCTGTCTGTGAAAACTTTTCTGTTAGGATTCCTGTTTTCAATCCTTCCAAGGAGCTTCTTGAAGTCTACAAAAACTGTTGCTAAGCTTTTCGCTGTTAATTTCTTGCAAGCTCTTCTTTTTCTTTCACATTTTTGTTTTTCTAGCCCCTTTTCAGCAGTAGGACTTTTTCAGCTCCACTGTGGCATTACGGGACCACACTGTCAGATATGTGTTGGTCACTAACCGAGGCAATGTTATATAGCATGCAACTGCAGCCTAGAGACCAGCCTTCACTGAGGTATGCCTTCCTTTTTTCTAATAATAATTGGAGTTTATTAGAAAATGTGAATTATTACAGAAAGATATAACTCAAAGCCACTGTCTCCTGTAATCCCTACCACTGTGACAACACTATTAAGTTTGGTGTTTATTCTTGCTAATATTTGTCATGGCTTCTACTAATATATTATCAATATTATTTGTTATCAGCCTGTGGATATAGTTCAGTGGTTGAGAATTTGCCTGTGTGAGGCCCTGGGTTCAACACCACAAAATATTATTCATTGTTAATATTTCCATTATATTGAAAATGGGATCTTTTTCTTTCCCCTCTTCCCTCCCTCTTTCTTTCATATTGGGGTTTGAACTCAGGGGTGCTCTACCACTGAGTTAAATCCCCAGCCCTTTTTTATTTTTATTTTGAGATAGGGTCTAAGTTGCCAAGGCTGCTCTTAAATTTGTGCTTCTCCTGCCTCAGCCTCCCAAGCAGCTTGAAAATGGAATATTTCTTTGTATTCTATAAATGGCTCCCTTTTAAAATTAAGATATAATTCACATGTAATAAAATTTTCCCTATTTAAAGTATCATTCATCAATTTTAGTGTATTTTCACAGTTGTGCTACTATTATAATCTAAGAATGTTTTTATCATCCAAAAAAGAAAGTTCATACCCACTAGCAGTTATTCTACATATTTTCCTTCTCCCAACCCCTGGCAAGCAGTGATCTATTTTTTGTTTCTATAGATTTGCTTATTGTGAATAATTTTTATAAATATAGTTATGTAATATGTGACCTTTTGCATTTGGCTCATTTTATTAGTATAATGTTTTAGATTCACTCATGATGTGGCATGACATTACGTACTTAGTGGATAAATAATATTCCAATGCATGAACATCATTCATTTTATTTATCTATTCATCAGTTGATACATATTTGTGTTTATATATCTTTTGGATGTTATGAATAATGCTGCTATGAATATTCATGTTCAAGTTTTTCCGTGTATATATATTTTTACTTCCTTTGGATATATACCTAGGCATGAAATGACTTGGTCATATAATAATTATGTTCAACCTTTTGGGAAATTGCTAAACTGTTTTTCTAAAGTGTGTACCACAATCAACATTACTACCAGAAAAGTGTGAGGGCTCCAATTTCTCCATATATTCATAAATGCTTTTAAAAAATTATTTAAAAGTAGTTGGGGGTTCATCCCAATAAAGTCATATATGCATGAAATTCAGTTTCAGTTCTCATTCTTCCACTTTTCCAATCCCTCCTCTTTTCTGTTCTCCTTCCTCTACTTGTCTTCCTTTTGCTCATCTGTTTATTTATTTTTGATTGGTTCTTTCTACTTATACATAAAGGTTAAGTTCCCTATGGTATAGTTGTATATGCACATAACATGATTTTTTAAAAAAATTGATTTCTGCATTTCCTCTCCTTTCCCATCCTTCCTCTCTCCCTCTCAATCTCCTTCTACATTACTGATCTTCTCTGTATCTTATGACATCTACTTCTCCCCTCCTTTCTTTCATTTTATTGTAGTAGCTTTCACATATGAGAGAAAACATTCAATCCTTGACTTCCTGAGTCTGGCTTATTTCACTTAACATGGTGTTTTCCAGTTCCATTCATTTACCAGCAAATGTCATAATTTTGTTCTTTATGGCTGAGTAAAACTCCATCATGTATATACCACATTTTCTTAATCCATTAATCTGTTGACAGGCATCTGGGTTGATTCCATAACTTAGCAATCACTTCACAAATGCTTTTTATTATCTTTTTGTTACAGAGATTTTAGTGGGTGCAGTGGTGGCATCTCATGAGGTTTTGATTTACATTTCCTTGTTGATCAAGGATTTTGTGCATCATTTCACATATGTATTTGCCGTTTGTATGTGTTCTTCATGGAAATGCCTATTCAAATTCTTTGCTCATTTAGAATTTGGTTTTCTTTTCATCAGAGCTGTAAGAGTTATTTATATGTTTTCTGGACACCAAAACTTATCAGCTGTTTTGCAAATACTTTCTCCTAATCTGTGAACTGTATTTTGGCTGTTTAAATTAGGTGTGTGTACAGTTGTGTCGAAGAGTTGTTTTTTTTTTTTTTTTTTTTTTTTAGAGAGAGAGTGAGAGAGGAGAGAGAGAGTGTGAGAGAGGAGAGAGAGAGAAAGAGAGAGAGAGAATTTTTAATATTTATTTTTTAGTTCTCGGCGGACACACATCTTTGTTGGTATGTGGTGCTGAGGATTGAACCCAGGCCGCCCACATGCCAGGCGAGAGCGCTACCGCTTGAGCCACATCCCCAGCCCGCAGAGTTGTTTTAATTTGCATTTCCCTGGTGACTTATGAAATGAGCCTCTTTTCACATGCTGCCATCTGCATACCTTCTTTGGTGAGGCTTCTGTTCAGGTCTATGGCTCATTTTAAATTGAGTTGTTGTTTTTTTTATTATTGAGTTTTAAGACATCTTCAATATTTGCTTAACAATCCCTATTGTATGTCTGGTTATGCATATGTTAATTGGCTTTACTTGGTTATTCCATATGTTTATGTATTTCAGAATATCACATCGTACATCATAAGTGCATACAATTTTTATTGTCAATTAAAATTTTAATTAATTAATTAAAAATCTTTGATGTACATGAGATCACTTACATTTTCTTTTATAGGAGTCTTACAGTTTTGAGTTTTACATTTGAGATCCCATTTGAGTTAATTTTTTTATTTCATTTGAGTTAATTTTTTGTGAGAGTTTCTCAATTATTTTTGCATGTGGATGCTGTTGTTATTTAGATATATTAGGTGTCCCCCAAAAGCTCATGGGTGAGACTATACAAGAACATTCAGAGGTGAAATGATTAGGTTATGAGACCTTAACCTAATTGGTGGATTAATCCACTGATATGGATTAACCAGGCAGTAGCTATAGGTAGGTAGGGCGTGACTGGAAGAAGTAGGTCACTGGGGGCATGCCTTTGGAGTTTGTATTTTGTCCTTCATGAGTGGAGCTCTGTCTCTGCTTCCTGGTTACCATGGTCTGAGTTGCTTTTATGGACCAAGTGCTTTTGCCGTGATAGTATCTTTGCCTTAGGTACAATCAGCAGGTCATGAACTAGACCTCTGAAACTGTCAAACAAAATAAACTTTTCCTCCTCTAAGTTGTTCTTCCAGATTTTTTGGTAACAGCCACACCAAAGCTGACTAAAACAGATGCCCAATTGTTTCAGCACCATTTGTTGAAAAGACTATTTTTGCTGCATTGTATTGCCTTTGCTTTTTTGTCAAAGATAATCAATCGACTATGTTTATGTGAGTTTATTTCAGAACTCTCTACTATGTTCTAATGATTTATTCATCTGTTCTTCCACCAGTGTTATATTGTCTTGATTACTGTGCTCTATCATAAGACTTGAACTTGGGTAGTGCCAGTTTCAACTTTGTTCTTCTTCAGTATTGTGTAGGCTATTTGGGGACTTTTACCTTTTCATATAAACTTATAATCAGTTTGTTGATATCCACAAAATCATTTGCTACAATTCTGATTAGAATTGCCTTGAATATAGAAAGATGAGTATAACCAGCATCCTGACAATATTGAGTCTTCCTATACATGAAAATTAAATGTTTCCTCATTTATTTAGTTCTTTGATTTCATTCCTTAGAGACTTGTACTAATCTTCATATAGATCATATATATGGTGTTACATTATTATTTCAAATTTTTATTGCTGGAATACAGGAAAATGATGGACTTTTGTTGATTGAACTTATATCCTTTATCCCTAATGTCATTGCTTATTCATTTCAAAAGTTGTTTTGTTTGTTTGGTCATTTTTCCTATATAATCATGACATTGAGCAAAGAACAATTTTATTTTTTTCTTTCCAATCTATATACCTTTTATATATTTTTGGTCTTATTGTGTTAGCTGTGATTTCCACAATGATATTGAAAATGAGAGGTGAGGAGTACTTTCTTGCTTACTTCAAGATGTTAGTGGGAAACTTCTAGTTTCTAATCACTAAGAATAAAATTAGCTATGTGTTTTTGATAGTTATTCTTTATCAAGCTAAGAAAGTTACTCACCAATGAGATTTTATCATGCATGGGTTTGGGTTTATCAAAACTTCTTTCTGCATCTATTTATATGATCATATAGTTTTTCTTTTTCAGTTAGTTGAGTTGATGGGTAATATTAATTCATTTTCAAATGTTAAACCAGCCTTGCACACCTAGGATAAATCTTAATTGAATAATTTATGTATGAGGTCCTGGGTTCAATCCCCAGTACTGGAAAAAAAAAGACTTCCATCTGTTCTTCAATGTATAATTCTTTTTATACATTTAGGAAAAAATCCTCTAGTCTTTGCCAGCTACCCTGGAAAGTCTGGCTGAATGCTTACCTACCAGGTACAAATTCTATGTGATGATCTCAGTACATCCCTCAGTGCTTTACTGAAAGATTGAATGGATCGAGGCCAGTTTCCTAGATTTACCCTTCCATCATAAAGCAGCTTCCTGTGCACAAGACCTCCTGTTTGGGCTTAACTCCTAATCAAATACAAACTCAAGCTAGTCTCCAAGCTATGATCTCTCAAGGCTTGATTATATCCTGCTCTTCCCTCAATAAACCTTTGTTCCCTTTTGATATATGGACACAACATCCTTCCTAGCAAAGACCACTCCTGAGGCCCATTAGGACCTAGTTCTGCAAGCCATTCCTGTCCTAAGATTTGACAATTTTTCACTAGTAACCTGGTAGGTAAAATTCTTTGAATAAGATATAAGAATATCTTATTCTTCAGGCACCATCTTACACCTCAGGCAGCAAATAAACAAACCATCTTTCCATTACCATAGTAACTACCTGAAGTAAGTACGGAATTAATTGTGCAAATTATAGCATTTCACATATCTTTCCCAACAAATGGTTTATTTTCTCCCAACCACACACGTAAAAGAAGTGACTACTTGGGCTGAGGTTGTGGCTCAGTGTAGAGCACTTGCCTACACATGTGAGGCACTGGGTTTAATCCTTAGCACCACATAAAAATAAAATAAAAGGTATTGTGTCCACCTACAACTAAAGAATATGTATTTTTAAAAAAAGAAGTGACAACTTTAAAAAGGGCTACTACTAATTATGCCATTTTATAAAATCTGGCTTTTCTCTAGCATAGTAGCTCTCAAAGTGGGGTAATTCTTCCTTACCCCCAACTAGGGCAATTAACCATTCCAGTTTGTCCAGAACTTCTCTGGTTTTTAGGACTGAAAGTCTGTGTCCTGGGAATCCCCTCAGTCTGAGGTAAGCTGGGGTGGTTGGTCACCCTACCCAGAGGGGCATGTGGTAATATTTGGTTCTTATCATTCAATGTTTTTAGATGGCTTTGCATCACTGTGACCAATATACCTGACAAGAACAACTTAGAGAAGGAAAAGTTTATTTTGGCTCACAGTTTCAGAAGTTCAGTGCATGATTGGCTGACTCCATTGCTCTGGGCCCAAGATCAGGCAGAATATCATGATGGATGTGGCAGAGGAAAGCCACTCAGGCCATGGAAGCCAGGAAGCAGAGACCTTGAGTACAAGGAGTTATGGATGTTATAATGCCCAAGGGTCTACCCCCAATCACTTTTTTCTCCAGCCACTCCTTACCTGCCTACAGTTACCACACACTAATCCATCTGAATTATTAATCTATCAAATGCATCAACCCACTAATTCAATTACAGCTCTCATAATCTGATAATTTCACCTCTGAATATTCCTGTATTGTCTCATACAAGAGCTTTGGGGAGGACACCTCATATCCAAATTCTAACATCTAGGTAAGTTATGTGCTACTGGCATCCAGTGTGCAGACTGAATTCTAATGAGCATCTTTCAAATATACAATATGAAAGCCCACTACAACAAAGAATGTCTAAAACATTAGTAGTACCAAGGTCCAGAAATTACCCTCTAGCATTTTGCTACTCAAAATGTGGTTTTTGGATTGGCAGTTTAAGTATTACCTAGAATATTGTTGAAATGCAGAGTCTCTGGTTCTACCCCAAATCAAGGGAATGAGAACTGACCTGATGATTAACAGCTGCATGGAAAGTTCCCCAGGAAAGTTGCATGAACGTTACAACCTAGGAAGTACTCTTCTGGTGCTCTTATTGTTGATTCTCTTTTAGCATCAGCATGGATTTAAATGGTTCCAACGAATTATAAATATAGGTTTATCGTTGAAAGTTGGTGTCACCACAGTTCTACCAAGGCCCAGATTGATCCTTCTCACATGAAAGCATTCTTAATTTTTGATAATAACTACATAATGTCCCAGAGTCATTTTTGCTCTCCTGGACCCTAGAAAGAATCTTCTTTCTGAAGAGACCTGGTGCATTTTATGGAGAATAGAATCAAGATACCTGAACCAAGCTATAGGGGGTTGTACATCCAAGCATTTGAGGCAGAGAAATCAGAGAACTAGGACGTTAGGCAAGAGGTTAAAGAAATCTGTCTTTCCCTAAAACAAATAAACACACACACACACACACACACACACACACACACACACACTCTCTCAGTGTAAGTACAGGCTCCTCTAGAATCAGGAATGAAAGCAATGGAAGGAATAATTGAAGAAAAACACAAGTTCTTGCATTTTACCCTAATATTCTTTGTTTTGTTTTGTTTTGAGATGGGATATTTATATGTTGCTGAAGAGGTCCCCTGTCTCAGCCTCCTGTGTAGTCAGCACTACAGATGCAAGCCACCACATCTGGCCTGACACTAGTCCTTCATTTTCATAGGCACTGATGACATTTATCATGTAGTTTTTGTTTCAAACTTCATTGTTTTAAAAGTCTGCATACAAATTCATAATAACTCTCTCAGCAATATGTAAATATATCCAAGATTCACAAAGTCAATGAAATATGTAAGAAAATACAACTTCATTAAGAATTATCAGAGTGTAAATTCCATCCATCTTGGTTTCTTTGGTCTCTCAGCTCTGTCTCTTCAACTCACAGAGTCCACCAGGCTCACCTAGGGTCTCTCTCTTCTTTCTCCATGGCCTGGAAACTCTCTAGGCAATGAACTGACCACCAAATGATTTATCTCATTTCTTTCCTGGCTCTCAGGGCTTACAGTCCTTCATTGCCTGATTCCCACTGTCTTAAAAACTGTCATGCTGGGATCCTAATTAGAATAAGATGTATTACACGTTTGTACAAATATGTCAAAATATACTGTACTGTCATGTATAACTAAAAAGAACAAATAAAAACTGTCACTTCATAAAAAAAAAAGAATTATCAGAGGAAGAGAGTTTCTTGGATAGATGACATGTTCCAGGAAGCATGTGAAAATGAAGGTGGGGAGTAATGCTTTGGGAGCAGCAATTGAAGGAGACCAGAATAATTCTGGCTGTCTGGAAGGGAGAATGTGGGAAAGGTAAAAGCAAAGGGGGAAATAGCAGGCTTCTGTGATGGCAGGAAGCAGAGGGAAGAGCAGAAAAGAGGGTGTAAATATGTTAGAGAGTTTGTGTCTCAGGATGTGGGGCCCAAGGGAGCAGAGGTCAGGCTGGGAAGGAGGGCTGTTGCTGCCACAAGGGCTTCCCCTTGGGGTGGGAGAGGAGCCAAAGCACCCTGTGCTCATCTTCCCTCTGCTGTAATGCCCCGGTCCTCCCCCGCCTCCAGCCTTTCCCTCTGTCAAGGCAGGGGAAGAGAGTCCTGGCAGGCCAAAGGAAAACCTGGTGAGCAGAAGGCCTGTGGTGCCTGTTAACAAATGCCCAGGTAAGTGACACATCAGCACATGAAAACAGGGACCAGAATGTGGGAGAGGAAATGGCCTGGGAAAAGGCAAGGTGTCTTTGGGCATTTGCAGGTTATTCTGTGTGGCTGGCTGGAGGGCCCCTCAGGGAATGGGGTGGGCACTGGCATTGAAAAGGTTGGCAGGTGTCAAAATACATTCTACTGTCATGTCTAACTAGAAAGAACAAAAATTTTTAAAAAAAGAAAAGAAAAGGTTGGTAGGACCCCCATCCCCTCTCCCATCATGAATAGCTTTTTATGCTGTTCCAAAGTACTCAGACTTCATTCTGAGTGAACAGAGACATGCAGAAGGATGGGTACCACATGCCAGACAAGAGACCTTCACTTTCTTTGACATGAAGAGATTGGATTGTGGTCTTTAAACTTTTACTAAACTGGGAATCATAAAGGTGTTATCTCACTTATAGCGCTTGGTAAAAGAAGTATTTGGGCATTTAGTTTGAGACATTAGTACTTATTCTAAAAGCCCACAAGATGGGGATGTTTCTCAATGAAAATATTCTTCCATTTCTTATCTGTATTTCTTTCTTCCTCTGTCTCCACTCTCCTTATTTCTACTTCCCATTGCCTGGCCAAGCAGTCAGACATTTGGTGAACTCTGTTTTCCTCCAGTGACAATCCCTCTCCTCCATTCATGTTCTAGCCCACCGGGGTTTCCTCTCATTCATGCTGGGTTGGGGGCTTTCTCCACTACTTGAACCTCATTGACTCTGGGTGGCTGAATGCCTTTGAATTAATCATGAACTATTTTGCATTATTTCTGTAATGTAGCCTTCTTTCTGAAGAGATGTGTGTTGCAGGAAGAGTTGTTAGGACCCTCACCTCCTGTGCGTATTTCCCCACCTTGAGTGTGTATAGAACTGGTGACTAGGATGGGATATCATGGCTATGGTAGGGAGATGATCAAGTTCATCAATAGAGAGATCCATGTGGATGAGCCCTTAAAAGAGGTCAGAGAGATTCAAAGCAGAGATTTTTTTTTTCTTGGCTTTGAATGTGCAAACAACATGTTGTGGATAGGGTCACATAGTGGGAATGGCCTTTACAAGCTGATATTGCCTCTCCACTGCAAGCCGATAAGAAAGAGGGGTCCTCAGTCCTACAACTGCAAGGAACTAAATTCTACCAACAACCAATGAGCTATGGCCAACATTTTGATTTTTACCTGGAGATTGAACAGAATACCTTGTGAATCATGCCTGGATCTCTGGCCTATGTAACTGTGACAGATAGGTGTTGTTTTAAACTGCCAGTTTGTGGTAATTTGTTTCAGCAATAGAAAACTAATAAATTCAGTCTTCCATGTTAAGATGTAGGACAGAGGACCCTTACTCTTTTCTCTGTTGCTATACCAGAAGGAACTGGATAAGAAACTATTAGGAGAAGAGGGTCCCCATGGGATGGGAGGGGTATCTGAAGGGACCTCCATTGACCCTATTCACTTTTTTGGTAAAGCACTAATGCAAATGACTCAGGTATTTTCTCTCCTCTTCACTAAGCACAAAACACAAAATTAAAATGATTTTACCCTAATGACCCTCAATTTTTATTCCCATATCACTTGGATATGGATCCTGAATAATGAAGTTTTCCTATATGGCCTGTATGCTGTTTGCCTCAGCTCCCCATTGAGTTGGCTGGTTTGTGTCCCTCATAAGAATTAACTTGATATAGCTGAGCTCATCAATACTACACAACAGCTAAATAAACTTATGCCAGGATCACTGGAAAAATGGAAGATAAAAACAGTGTCACAATGATTTTTAGTTGTTTTTAAAACAGTCCACATTTTCATTTACATTACCATATCGTTGGGATTCCAAGCTCTTTTTGTATTTCATATGCAGTTTTACAAT
This sequence comes from Urocitellus parryii, assembly GCF_045843805.1. Taxonomy (NCBI): domain Eukaryota; kingdom Metazoa; phylum Chordata; class Mammalia; order Rodentia; family Sciuridae; genus Urocitellus; species Urocitellus parryii. The sequence goes on along the minus strand of NC_135535.1, from coordinate 167,813,169 downwards.
CTTTAAAGAAAGCATGATGATCATGTTTCACAATTTCAGCTAAAGCATCCTTAGAAAGTCAGAAGGGATTCTAAGTTTAGGGGTCTGTCCTACGTAGGTCCTGGACACACTGAAGTATTCTGGGTTCTTGGAGAACAGGAGGAATGAACACATTCACAGCAAACCTGCTGTCTTGTGGGAAATAAAGCCTAAAAATAATTCTAAGGAATATTTGTAATAGTATTCTAACTCCAAGTGCTACCGCCAAGCATCACCCAATTTATGATGAGTTTTAAAACATAGCTAAGAAGGTAAACTTGCTTCTGGAGTAGAAGAAATCCATAAAGACACACGTCTAAGCCAAGCATTATTATCTCCTAATGTCAGGACAGTATCTCTTATAGGATCTCAGGTATTTAAAATTGTTACACTTGAAAATGAACATTGTCATTCACAGAGTTGAAATGAAAAACTTCTGAGCCCCCTTCAGTCCATGAACAGAAAATCCAGCCTCTGCTCTGGGATCTTACAGAAAAGCCACAGCTGGGCTAGGGGCTTTGGTCTTTCCTGAAGCTTGGGTGGGGACAATAATTCAAAGATGCCCCCTTTTGTGGTATCCCCTGCCTGTCCCCTTCATAGGTATGATATATCCAGCATGCCCTTACTTGCTCTTTCTCTTGTGTCCTTTATTGCAAGAAGAGCCACCACTATCCACCCCTGGGACTCAAGCCAGAAACCTGGCAGCTGTCTTGGATTTCCCACACCCATTCTCTACCCTTTTGGGGACCAAATGCCCTTTGGTTTCCTTCTTAATTCTTACATCACATGAGACACCATAGTGTGGTGGTTAAGTGCAGAAACACTGGCATTTTATGTGTTCCACAAATAAGGTAGAATCGTTCAGCCTTAAAAAGGAAGGAAATTCTGATGATATTTGAATCAAACTTGAGGACAGTATGCTAAATGAACCAAGCCTGCCACAAAAAGACAAATACTGTGTGACTCAGATGAGGCATGTAGAATAGTCAAAATCATAGATACACAAAGTGGAATGGTGGCTTCTGGGGGCTGGAGGGGATGGGAGTTTTCATTCAATGGGCACAGAGTCCTAGGTTTGCATTATGAAAAGAGACTCAGTGCTGATTGGTGATGTTTGCCTACCAATATTAACATACTTAATACACTTAGTCCACTCAGGATTGGTTATAATAGTAAATTTTATGTTGTGTTTGATTACAATAAAAAATTGGAAAACATGAGACAAACTGGCATATACAGTGAGGGAAAATACCTGTTATTAATGACAGATAGACTCCAGGGTATGTGTAAATATTCTGGGAGGCCTGACTGCAAAGTACAGCTACAGTTAAGACATGTGCATAAGAGATGATGTGCTTTCACTGGGCAGTCTCCAAATAAATGATAAAACAAGAGGTAAAAGACTCAGTTCCATTCCTTATTTTAAAAATCTTTATTTTCTGAGTTGATTTACACATGATGAGGGTTCTTATGGCTAGCTGCCTGTCCATGCTAGAGAGGCCCTGCAGATCCCGCCTTTCAGAGTCCTGCCAATCTTGGTTGGCAAGAGCTTTCCCTCCAGGGCTATTTTCTTGGATTGCAGTGTTGAGGGAAAGGTCACTCAAATTCTTCCCATTCTGATAATTAAAGAGGGAGATTTGGAGCCAGGAGGCATTTCTTTCTTTTCTTTTCTTTCTCTCTCTCTCTTTCTTTTGGTGTAGGTGGACACAATGCCTTTTTTTTTTTGAGAGAGAGAGAGAGAATTTTTTAATATTTATTTTTCAGTTTTTGGTGGACACAACATCTTTTGTTTTATTTATTTTATGTGGTCTTGAGGATGGAACCCAGTGCCCCGTGCATGCCAGGTGAGCGCATTACTGCTTGAGCCACATCCCCAGCCCATGACTTTATTTTTATTTATTTATTTTTATGTGGTGCTGAGGATTGAACCCAGTGCCTTACTCTAGTCAAATGCTCTACCATTGAGCCACAACCCCAGCCTCCAGGAGGCATTTTAATCAGCAACTTCACAGGGCAAAGCTTCCTGGTGATTTGATCTTATGGGGATTCCAAGTTCTGCTCAATCTCCTCAGCTAGCTCTGAAGGAGGAAATTGTTGAGGCATTGCTGGAATCCTACTGGCAGTACTGGGCAGGGGTTCCTGCTCCAAGGCCTCCTCCTCAAAGGGTTCTGTTCGTTCCTGATTGAAAACAGGGGAAATCACTTTCTAAATAGAAGACAAAAAAAGCAAAAAAGGTATTAGTTGTCATGGCTTGAATTAGGAATGTCCTCCGCAAAGCTCATGTTAAAGCATGGTCCCCAATGTGGCAAGGTTCAGAGGTGTCTCTTTTAAGAGGTGGTTGGATCATGAGGGCTGTGACCTCATCAGTGCATTAATCCATTTGATGGATTAATCATTTGAATGGACTGCTTGGTGGATGGTAACTGTAGGCAGGTGGGGCATGGCTAGAGAAGGTGGGTTACTGAGGACATGCCTTGGGGATTCTATATTTTGTCTCTGGTTCTTCACACTCTCTCTGCTTTCTAGCTGCCACAAGTCCAGTTAGTTTTCCCTATCACACCCTGCTGCCAGGATATTCTGCTTAACTTCATGCCCACAACTATAACCTGAGCAGACCATAGAATGAGGTCTCTGAAACCATGAGCCCAAAATAAACTTTTCCTCCCCTAAATTAGTTGGGTATTTTGGTCACAGTGACAAAAAGCAGACTAATACATTAGTAGAGGCTAACCACACTCTGGAAACACTCTCAAGAATGGCAGGAACACAATGTTGCTATTATCATGCCAAAGACTAAGTACAAAACTGAAATACAGTTGCCATAGCAAAGCAGACCATCAAATCTGCTAGGATCAAATGACCCACCAATGATCTAACTGCCTCGGGAACAAAACTCAACACCTTTGAAAGGAAATGCAACATGGTTGAGGCTCCCTAGAAAATACCACCTACAATGTTCAGCATAGGAGTAAACATTACTAGACATAATCTAGTGAAAAAGTATTCAACTGAAAGAGACCCCAAAAGGACACAGATGCCAGAATTAGTTGACAAGGACTTAAAACAGTGATTAAAACTTTTCAAAAATTTAAGGGGAAAAATGGACATATTGTTTGAAAGAGGATATCAGCAAAGAAAATGGAAATTATTTTAAATAAGAGAACTAAGCTGGGTGTAGTAGCACATATCTGTAATCCCAGCCACTCAGGAGGTGGAAGTAGGAGGATTGCAAGTTTGAGACCAGCTTGGGCAACTTAGTGAGACTCTTAAAATAAAATTTCAAAAAGGCATGGGGGTGTAGCTCAGTGGTAGAGCACTTGCCTAGCATGTGTGAGGTCCTGGGTTCAATCCCCAGCCAGTACCACAAATGAGGGGAAAAAAAAAAGGGCAGGGGCCAGTTAGAAGTTCTAGAACTGAAAAGTATAATATCTGAATTTTTTTTAAAAATCCTAACATAGTGTATTGGACATTGCAAAAGAGAGTGTCTACAAACTTGAAACCAGATCAATAGAAATTGTCCAAACTGAAGCATAGAGGGGAAAAGATGAGCAGTGCCCTCAGGGACCTATGAAACAATTTCAGGTGATTGTAGTCTCTGGCTGAAGTAGGAGTCCTTGGAACCTAAACCCTATGGGCTACTTCCACTCCATCTTTGCCTAGAAGTCTCAGAACTTCATTCCATACTGAGCCTTAAGGGACCGGGCAGAGAGCTCTGGGCGAAGCACTTGGTCACATGATCTCTAAGACCCTTCTGTATTCAAAGTATTGAGACTGTGCAGCAAATACCTGTATTGATTTTTATGGAAATGTATTCCTAAAACATGAATGCTTCGGAGCTTTATAAACAATAGGAATCACTTTCTGACTGATATACAAAATTATGGTTTATATTGTCAAAGCTCCTCTACTTAGTGAAGAGAAACCCATATAAGTCAAGCCTTGCTGGCTCTCTTTGCCTGGACTCTACTGTTACCTACTCTATGGAGCTCTTCTTGATTCCTGTAATTGGAATGACCTCTGCCACACTGAGCACTCTGTTTCTATTCTTCTTTTGACACTTCCACTAGAATAGTATTCAGTCTGGGGTACTCAAGAAACAAAGTCTTGCTAAGATGTAAGCAAAGATAGTTTTAAAGGATTAAGGGGAAAAAATCTGGCAAAGCTTTGAGTTTGTGCATATAAGACAATCAGGTGAACCAGCAGGACTGCTGAAATTTCATGAAACCCCTCCTGGGCCTGTTTGAAACCAGATTTACCAGTACTAATGATGTGAAATTTGCAGGTAGCCAATAGCAAGGGATAGTCCATAATCCACCTTGAGCCAACTTGGAACCAGATCTTGGTTCCCACTACCTCTTTGCCTTTTCAACTTCTACTTGGAAATTAACTCAGAACTGAATGATGTGCTTCTCCCTTGCCAGGGTGGTGATCCTTTCAGCTTTATTTTAAATCCCTGTTGGGTTTTCTTTGTTTATTCCCTTCTAACAAGTAGAGTCAATTTTCATAACCACAACTTGCACATGAACTCTTTCCTAAAAGTGAGAACTTGCACACAGCCCAGGCATTATCTCTCAGTCCCTTACAATTTCCTTGTCTCACACTTGGTAAAAGAAAGGTGAACCTGTTGCTTTTCAAAATCTTGCAGGGTGCAAAATATCCTCAGTGTGACTCAAAATACCGGAGTGCGCAAAGTTTTCTTCAATAAAGCTACCACAAAACTAGGGTGGAGACTCGGGAATCCATCATCTTGTATTTTTATTTCTATTACCAGTGAAACATGGTGTTAGAAAATGACTGGGTTTTCAGTAAGGTGATGGTGACTTCTGCTTACTGAGCCTCATTTCTTCCATCCCCCCAAAACTGCTCCAAGCATGAACCCCTTCCTGAGGGAGAGCTCCTTAGATCACCTCAAAAAATAGCATAAAACCATCTTTCTTTTAATTTATTTACATATGTTCAGCCTTTAAAATAAATTTACTTATTGTTTATGAGGTTGCTGAGCATTTTATTATAAATGAAAATAAGTTTAATATATGCATATTTTCAAAGTTGGTTTTGGAAACCAGCAAAAGTTAGTGACTTGTACCAGACTGCACTAAAGACTCAAATGCACAGGATGTAGTAATAATTGAATAAGATTCAGATCTCCAGCCTGACAACCCCATTTAAGTGAATTATCTGTTCTGGCATAATGTAATTTGTGGAAAGCATAAAATGGCAGGGGACATCTTTTAGGAAATTGTAGAAAAGATTGTGGGAGATAAAATATTTGCTTTTCAGAGTGATGAATGTACAGTTTTGTCCAACTATTCTGAACTACGAATTTATGTTCATTATTATAGCTTCAAAGAGGAGGCACCAGAGGCTTGACACCTAAGCAGAATATAATAATAATATACCAAATAGTTAATGTAATCATATGCATTAGGTATGCACTGATAACAATCATGTTTGGTTTCTGAAAAATACTGATTAATTTTTGAAAAAGGGCTCAAGAATTTCATGAAAAAAAATTTGTTCCAGGTGAATAGATTGTTTTAAAAAAATCTAGATGTGTATGTCAGTAACGTCAGTGGTATTTTCTGAATTTAACATGAATTTGCCTTTGAACTTTCCCTATTTCATTGACAAGACCTGGTTCAGACATAAATGTGTGACAGGGAGGGAAAGTTGACTAAGGGGGCCTCAGTGTGCTCAGCACAGTGGTGGCGGCTGCCCTGGGGATTTCCTGGAGTCTGTCACTGGGATGGGAATGGGCCATGGTGAGTTCCTCCTTCCTACCTTGCGACACTCTTTACACTTCTGTTGAATCTGAAGCTCTTCTTGTTTCATCATTGCTGCCATTTCCTTTTCCTTGAGGCTGTTCTCATATTCCTCCTTCAGCTGGATCTGTTCTCGAATATTCTGGGGTAATGTCACAGGCTCAAGTCAGGTCAGCATCAAGAGGTCTTATAAGGGGGCCCACCCTCCCTGGGGATAATCCTGGACCTGGGTCCTTTAAGCCTGTGGAGTTTCTTCCTGTAACTAGCTTCAGCCTGCTGGCAGCTCCAAACCCACCAACTCCACACCCCCGAGTTGGATTCCAGCTGCAGACTAAGTCATCCTGGGAAGGTGGATGAACCAAAACCCTCCTGGCCAACTCCAGGACTCTGCCTTGGATCCCAGTCTCTCTGGGGAAGCTGAGCCCTCCCTAGACACACCTGCACACACACACGCACCTTTTCATTTGCTAGAGCTATTTTCCTGTAATGGTAAAGCCAGTGAGCCAGGTACTCTATTGGGTCACTGGGCCGAACCTTTGCCACTTCTGCCAGTGCCTGGGACAAGGAATTTCCAAAGCACTTCTTCAGATATTCCATTTCCATCCTGGGGACCTGGAAGCATCCAAACAGACACATTCTTGTACATAGGTAATCATATCTTAAAAACAGATTCATTCTAACCAATTCAGATTTATTTTAGGATAAATATGAGATGTTACTTGGTCCCACCCGTGTTCATCAGCTTCCCATGGCTGTGACAAAATACCTGAGGTAATCAACACATAAAGATGAATTTATATTTGCCAGTAGTTTCAGTCTACGGGTGTTCAGCAGAACACCATGGCAGGGAGCATCAGGTGGAGCAGAGAAGCTCTTCTTATAGTGGCCAAAAACAAACAGAAAAAGAAGAAGCAGTCAGGGTCTCACAGTCCCCTTTCAAGGGCTTCCACTGGGCCTCACCCCTGTAGAGCTGCACCATCTCCCTATAGCATCTCAGGCTAGAGACTGAAATGACAGCATCTGGCTTTTTGGGACATTTAAAATCCAAACCATAGGAACCACTCTTCTCAAAAGAACCAACAAATGTATACTTGCCAGTAGGCCTTATGTTCAAGTAGACTTTTGTTCTAAAGCTCTCCAGCACCTGGCTCCCTGACAAACTCCGTGTTCCTGAAAGTTACATATTTAAACTCCAGAAGAATCCAGGGAATAACAGAGGGTCAGATCCAGCCTTCACATTTTCTGGAGGCACTTTTTAGTTTATTCCTCCCTGGAACGCTATCCCTCCATTTTTAAGTTTAAGGAAGGAAAGAGAGAGAGACAGAGATAGATGTGGAGCTAAAAAGGAAAACCCAGTGTTTACCAGCTCTGGGGGCTGCAGGGCCTAGAAGCCAAGTGCTTGAGCAGCAAGGAGAGCCCTGAGCACTGGGAAAGTGTTTTCAAACATCCCTCATCATGAAAAGGGAGTTGGAGCTCCTCAAGAAACAGCTGGCTCCAAGCCAGGTACAGGAAAAGCCTAAAGTGCCTGATCACTCACTGTGCCAGAAAGTAAAGGAGTTCTAAAGAACCAAAAGGTTGAGGACCCTGGAGCCATGTTCAAGTGGCTCCTACCAGCCAAATATGGGACAAGTTGATCACTAAAATAAATAATGAGTGTAATAGATTTGTTAACCTAAATAACAAACAGATTCTCCAAAAAATTAAGTTTATAGAGAAGTAGCACTGCAATAGGAAAACATACGCTACCTGCAAACTGTGCATTCATACAGGCTGATGCCAGGGAGGGGGTGGTTGCTGGTGGTGGGACTAGGGATTGAACCCAGAGGTGCTCTACCACTGAGCTGGAGCTGCAACCCATTTTACTTTCACTTTGAAACAGGCTCTCTGATTGACCCACCTGGCCTTGAACTTGCTATTCTTCTGTATTGGTCTCCCAAACCGCTGGGCACAACAGTGCCCAGGTCCAGGGGAGGTTTACAAATGCAAAAAGAGGAGGATTTTATCAATATTTTGAACAATAATCCTTGACCATGAAGAATCCATAGCAAGGGTGACATCAGTGCAAGATTAGACTGTTGCTGGGCAAATGTCCCTGCAGAGGTATTCTCTGTTTCAGGTTGCACTGGTGTTTGTGCAAGGCTGTGGCTCTGGCAGTCTTTTGCCATAGTTCCTATTATCAGGCACATGTGTGTGAGATCCTGTCCTTCACGGCCTGAGAGCCTGACTTATTATTTGTTTCTTTAGACTTAGCACAAGTGGCTGTATTTTTATTCTGATAAGTTTCACACATAACTCAGAATAAAAAAAGTATCCATAAGTCCATCCCAAACAAATGTAGATGAACAGGGAAAAAACTAAGTTCCTTCCCAGAGTAGAATGCTGATTAATATATGTGGAAAGAATAATGGAAGTTTCAAAATTGCTATTTTATAACCATTGTATAACTGAATCAAGCTGTAGTGCTAAAACACATCATGAATGGGTGAATGACTATTGGTTTATTTTATTTAAATTTTTTTTTGTATTGGGGGATCGAACCCAGGAGTACTCTACCACGGAGCTACATTCCCATCCCTTTTTATTTTGAGACAGGGTCTCCCTATATTGCTGAGGCGCTCGCTAAGTTGCTGAGGATTGCCTCAAACTTGTAACCCTTTTGCCTCAGCCTCCTGAGTCACTGAGAAAATAGCCATGCACCATCCTGCCTGAGAAGGTAAATAATATTTGATAAGGAACAGGATATTTACATGGCCTCAAAGTTTCTCTCCAAAAATATGCATTAATTTTTCCAAAGGGAAATATAGAAATTTAACAGTGGTGCAATCTGGTCAACACAACCTTAACCAAGTGATCAAACTGAGTGTCACCAGTGAAGGAATAGACATCCCATACCTCCTGCTGGGATGCCCTTCCTATGGCACATGATACATTTCTGTGAAGTCCTGTCCAAATGTAAAATTAAATCCAACTGAGAAAAACATCAAGCAAAGTAAATTGAGAAACAGTCTACAACTGGACTATACTCTTCAAAATATTATGGGCCAGGCTGTATGGGCAATGACTAGACTCATGTAAGAAATGCTTCTCCCATGGGAAAGCCCCACCTCTGTACCCATTATTAATTGCCTAGCATAGTATACTTAGCAACAAAAAATAGCAATTCTTATACAATGTAAAATTGTTCTCTTTGGTCTCCATGGGTCACTTTGATCCATTTCTCTTTTGATTATGATTATGGAAAATCCCTCGAGAAATACTGAATGAGAATGAAAATATGATTAAGGACATTGCATTCTTTCGCTAATGGCTTTATTCAGCTTCTGTACTCTTGCTTGCTTGCTTGCTGGTTGCTATGTCAACCTGGATGTGGTTTTTGCCTTTAAATATCCTAAAATGTTGAGGCTGTAGGCTGTTTCCTGCAGAGACAACTTGGTTCTGCAGGGAGCAGTCCTGGTTGGTCAGAATAAAGACTCTTCAATTTGGGTAAAATTGGGAATTGATGTGTTTTCTAAGCGACCTGCCCCACAATGTCAAGGTCATAAAAAAAGATAGGGAATGAATAGAGAAAAGGGGACTAAACACATGATACTAGGCTTTTTTTTTTTTACAGAAAAAAGAATTCTGTAAAAGATATTGTTGGGAAAATTGTATAAATAAAATGCAAACTGTAGATTATACAGTAGAATTTATTAACTTTATTGTGAATAAGTGAAATTTAATGTCTCCCAAAGGTCTCTGTGTCCTAATACTTGAAACCTATAAATATGTTAGCTTATATGGCAAAAGGAACTTTGTAAATGTGATTAAATTAAGCATCTTGAGATGGGAAGTAGATTATCCAAGTGAGTATAATGTAATCACAAAGTTCATTCTAAGACAGATCAGCAAGGTCAGACAGGGAGGGCAACATGGTGAGAGAGCAGAGGGAGAAGAGGTGATGTTGTCAGGAATGGATTCTCCCCCAGATCCCCCAGAAGGCTGCTGACACTTTGCTTTTAGCCCTGAAGACTCATTTTGGACTTCTGACCTCAATAACTAAAAGAATAAATTTGTGTTTAAAGTCACTGAGTTTGGTGTAGGGGTGGAGGGTGGGAAGGAGGGTGGATGGTGTCTCTTTCTGCCAATCTGTGGCCCAACTAAACTAATGAATGAGGATTAACAATCTTCTGCACCCCTTTCACTCAGTGTGTCTGATGACAAAAGATCAGCAGGATTCTATCACCTGAGGGCTTGTGGAGATACAGTTTCTCAGGTCCCACCCAGAGCTACAGATTCAGAATCTTCACTTTAACAGAATCCCCAAGTGATTTGTACCTAGAAATCCACCTTGTCATTGCAGAAGTGTCCTCACCAGGACGCAGAGCCATCAACTCTGCATTCCCAGGGTGACTCTCCATTCCCTGTTCATTGGGTAGCTGCCACACTGCTTAGGTGTGACAAACCCTACTGGGAGAACTTGTGTTTGGCACACACTAGGTGCTCTGTAAATACATCTTCTGATGTGTGTGGGCCCAGATCAGAGCTTCTGTTTCCTTGATCCATCAGTGCCCACTCTGACAATTACTACTCAACCAGCTTTTATTGATGCCTCTCCTACCAGGTAATGCTACACCCATAAATTAAAACAGAACCCGGGAAGTTGGCCTGGTCATGCATGCCTGTAAACTCAGAAACTAACTAAGGAGGAGGCTGAGGCAGGAGGATCACAAGGTGGAGGTAAGTTTGGGCAAATTAGTCAGGTTCCGGCTCAAAATAAAAAATAAAAAGGGTTGGAGATGTAGCTCAGTGGTAAAGCGCTCCTGGATTCAATCCCTAATACGGTAAAAACAGACATAACAAACAAACAAAAAAATAGGAAATGTTAGCAGAGTCTTTTGCACACACGCCTGGGCCTGGTTAGAGTGCAATCCTGAGAGTCCGGAGGTCACCAGGAAGTACCAAAGTGCGGAGGCGTGACACTGCCAGACCACGCAGCATGCAGCGAGTCTCCCAGGGGTCTGTGGTCTCCTACTTTCTAGGTTTGGCAGTCCCTCAAGGCTCCTTCCCGAAAGTCCGCTGCCCCTCCACCTCTCCCACACAGAGCCGGTTCACCCGCCAGGTCTGAGGGTTCTTTTCAGCAAGTGCCTGCTCCCAGCTTCTGGGTGGCAAGCCTCCTCATCTCTCCCCTCCGCGCGCCCCCAGTCCTTCGCGAGAGTCCCCTCCCGTCATGCGCGCGTTTCTGCTCCATCCCCCACGACGCTCGCTCAGCTCACCGTTCCGCGTGCCCCTGCCTGGAGGACTCCAGCTCCGGCCCTGGAGGGGAGCGCTGTTGCCTAGCATTGGGACGCGATTAGCAGATTGGGAGGGGCGCATGCGCCGGGTGCGCGCACCAAGAAGGGAGGAGCCCTTTTCTCAGAACGGTTCCTCTGGCCTAGCAGAGGCGGTTCTCACGGTTGGACCTAGAGAGCGGCACAGGTCTCTCCCCCCAAGGCCGAGGGAGAGTTGGTTCACTCCTGGGAGCTCCGTGGGTCGCCACTCTGTGGATCCGCTCCTCCTCCTCCCCATCCCTGCCTTCCTTTCCGTCCTCTTCCCCACCCCAGTCTCCTCCCTCTAGGCCCCCTTTCCCGCTGCTTCTCCTTTTGCCCTCTGGTTCTTTTTCTCCTCCTCCTCTTCCCTCTATCCCTACCCACCTCCCCGCTTCCTAGCAGGATCCCTGGGTCCCGGGAAGGGAAGAGACTCTTCTGCAGACCCGAATAGGAAAAGTGACCTAAAAGCCCCAGGTTGATGGTTGCCAGATAAAATACTGATAAAATACTGCAAGGCTATGTAAATTTGAATTTCAGATAGACGGATTACTTTCTAGTAGGAAAATGGTATAAAAGTTATTTATTGTTTCTCTGAAGTTCAAATTTAATTGAACCAGCTCTTTTTTAATTTAACTTTGGTACCTCTGCCTGAGTACTTTCCCTTCTTATTCAGCTGCTGGTTCTCCCCAGGCTGGTTCTCCCACCTTTTAATGGCTGCAGAAGCTTCTTCAGGCCAGAATTAGCTCTTTCTCTAGAAGGGGCTTTAGTGGCCTAGGTCCCTAGTGGTGCATATAAAAACAACATTACTTAGTGCAGGAGAGATGGGCACTATTGTAGGTTCATGGACAGGGACCACATGTTAAATGAGAGGCCCAAGAAGACATTTTGTCTAGTGTCATTACCAAGGTTCTTCCTTCTCTTTGTTGCCTTGTGAATTTTATTGTCCCTTTAGGAAAGGTTCTCCTAGGGTGACATCTCAGTTAACTTCAAATTTAGCTGAGATGTCACCCTTAGGTTCCACTGATAAGGCTATGCAACTTCTAGCGATTCCGGACACACAATGAACTTGGCATACTCTAAGGCCAGAGGTCCTCCCCTTCCCACGTGTTATCCTTCTGGAGCAGCAGCAGGACTCCCTTCCCTTTTTCATGTTACTCACTTCAAATGACCTGAGACGTCTGTGTAGCACTGTTTTTTGAGTGGATCCCACTGAAGAAGCACAGTGAAGACTGTTCCAAGTCAGTAGCAATAATTAGGACACTAATGCCAACTTATTAGGAAATTAGGTCCATTTTTGAGTCACTTTTCTGTTTTCAATTTTGAGTTTTTAGGACTATGTTTATGCATACACACATACTCCTTCTTTTCCCACTGCTGTTGCGAATGCAAAAGATAACATATGTCATTTCTGGACCTTGTTTTTTTTTTCACTTCATTTTAGGTCCTAGAGAACATTTCTTGTTTTAGAGAGCATTGTCCTTCTCTTTTATGCCTGCACAAGAATCCAGGGTGCTGTATCTCATTGATCCCTATTATATGAACATCTGAATGGTATTCCAGTTTGACTATGGTAAATGAAAGTACAAGTAACTATGTACATATGCCATTTATATTTTTGCTAGTATATCATTGAGATTGTATTCAAGAAGTGAGATTGGTGGATCAAACCTGTGATTTTCTAGATTTTTGCCAATTCCCGTCTGTAGGATTGTATTTTGCTCTTGGACCAACATCTCATGACAGAAGAAAAGCCTTGAGGCCTATAGATGGACCTCAAGATGTCAGTGTTTCTGAAATTTTATGCAAAATGCTAGGTGCAGTTGTCCAGGGATGGATCCAGACACATTGGCATTTTGTCTACTGTCATTACCAAGGCTCTTCCTTCTCTTTGTTGCCTTGTGAAGTTTATTGTCCCTTTAGGAAAGGTTCTCCTAGGGTGACATCTCAGCTAACTTCAAATTTAGCTGAGATGTTACCCCTAAGAGAACTTCTTCTGTGACCGTGTGAGCTGCTTGGAGAAGGAGCAACTGCCTTGAGTTGCATGGGAAAGCTCAGGGAATGAGAAATTATCTCTGTCCTGCAGGTGAGGAGATACTTTTTCCTGTTGAGAGAAAGGGATCATCTTTGTGTACAAAAATCACAATGATGGAAAAGCACAAAGTGTTATCAGCAGAGTGGCAGGATGTTCAATGGAGCAAAAGCCCAGGGTGTGTTGTGGGCAGGAGAGTTGCCTGGAATCAAACCTGAAAAGAAATTAGAAATTTGGGGCCAGGTTGTGAGGAGCCTTTTTTTTTTTTTTTTTTTTGTCAGCTTGGTGTTGCTGTGACTAAAGGACCTGACAAGAACAAAGTAGAGGACGAAAGTTTATTTGGGCTCAGGGTTTCAAGGTTTAATCTGTGGTCAGCCTACTCCGTAGCTCTGAGGTGAGGCAGAACATCATGGCAGAAAGGTGTGGTAAAAAGGAAAAGGAAAGCAGTTCAAGACATGGCAACCAGGAAACAGAGAGAGAGAGCTCCGCTCACCAAGGACAAAATATATACCACAAAAGCACACCTCCAGTGACCTACCTGCCTACAGTTACCACCCAGTTAATCAGCATCCATGGATTAATCCACTGATTAGGTTAAATCTCTAATAATGTAGTAATTTTGCCACTGATTATTCTTGCATTTTCTCACAAACACCAGCTTTTGGGGACATCTGATATCTAAACCATAATAGAGCCTCATATTCTATTCTTTTATACTCTTAACCTTGGAAATACATGGAATTTTAATGTTGAGACTTTTTGTAAAGATGGCATACATGGTGTAGGAGGAACATCTTAGTAGAGTGTAGGGTGAAGTCCTAGAATCGAGAGGTGGGTACCAACTCTTCAATCTGAACTGTCCACTTATGCTCTTTTTGCCTGGACTTCCTTAATCTGCTCAGTGGGGAATCATGATACCCAAAGTTTTAGGTATGTTGTGAGGATTAAATGAATCAGGTATTGCTTGGCATAAAGTCAACTTGAAGTCAATAATCCCTTTCTGTCTCATGCACTGGACTTAAAAGCCCTTCAGGATTTTTAACTATTTTAGCTTTAGTGATTTTAGAATAGCCCTTTTGGAAGCTGTTAGAAGTTTCCTCGGGGCAGTTTGCTTATGCCACCCATACTGGGAAGTACCCATGGTAAGGTAGAGTGCTTTGTTGGCCTATTTGACTTTACTCCTATTGCATTGTAACTGAAAGCCTGCACTAATGCAAAATGTTTATTTTTTAGAGGTTTTCATTTAGGAGTTAGAAATGGAGTCGTCATATCTTCAAAAGCACCTTGGAATGTGTCTAACTCTAGGTCTTGCAGAAGTAGCAAGAGTTCGCCCAGCGGATCCAATAGAATATTTAGCATTGTGGATTTACAAGTATAAGGAAAATTTAACCATGGAACAACTGGTAAGTATGAATCTCCTTTTAGGAAATAAGAAATGTAAAATAATTTTTTTTTAAAGATTCCATGTGTTAGCAATAAGAAATCAAATATATGCTCAAACTGGGTGGGAAAGGCAAACCTTTATTTCTGCCAAAAGGGCTTGCTACAGGAACCTGGCTAGCAAGAGCACCTGGGCTGGCTCTGTAGGTTTATATACCTAATGCAGCACTGCCCTTCACCTTGATTGGAGGACTCCAGGGTACAACCTATGCTATTGGCTAATTTTAAAATTCAGGTGGGCAAAAGGGAAGGACTATAATTTGATCCAATTGAGACTGAATACTTTATTCTGAAAATGGACCACCAGACTATTTCTCATACATGTTATTTCTATTGTAAAAAATAGTATGTATTATAAAAAATAACATGTGAAAACAGGAGAAAAAATACCCAAATAAGATTTCTGTTTACATTTTTTAGGTATTTTCTTCTACAGGTAGTCTTTTTTCTACGTTTGCCTGTAGATTTTCTTTTTACATACCTGTGGTCATTCTCAATGTATAATTTTAATTTTGTGCTCTTTGTTCAAATAAAACACACATCTCCCCAAATTACTATATCGTTTCTAAATGGATGGACTATAATTTGCTTGCCCGTTTTCCTATTGTTGGTGAAGTTTTCCAGATCATTTTTTAATTGTTTGGTTTCTAATGAGTCACATACTATTGCTTTTAATCATGCTAGAGGCAACAAGAAATGGTGGACTTGGAGCATGAAAGAGAATTGGCTCGGAGGGAGCAGGAAATTATGGAGCGGCTCAAGGCAGAGGAGCTCTTGTTGCAGCAGGTAAGCAAGAAAGGGAGCTCGGTGGTGACAGGAATTAGTGATGTCAACTTCAGTTCCTCTGCCACAACCCAAACACTGGCAAACTCCTCAGCTCTGGCCACATGGATGTGGCTTCCTGATAGATCCATCTTGCTGCCCCTGTGCATCCTCTTTGTTGCAGAAACAGTAGCAGTGCAGCTGGGAAAACCCAGAGAGCTCGCTATCGTGGAAGAACAGGAGAGAGAGCAGGATCTAAATGGTCTACCATGTCTCTGCTGAACTGAAGAGTGTTCATTCAGGGTGGAGTAAAGTAGGAGATGGCGAGTGAACATAATATTTTCAAGGAGATTTTCAGTGGAGATGGGTTTTTTGTTTTGATTTAGGAACACAGTACGGGGAGTGGGTGACATTACGAAACTGGATGATTCAGAGTCAGCTTCCCTTGGAGACCGAGGAGATGAGGTCTATAAGATGGTGAGGCAAGTGGAAGGCACTTCTTTGATTATAATGGAAGGACAGAAGAGAGGAGAGGCACATGTGGTTTTCCATGGCACATGTTGGAAGCAGTTTCTGTGTGATTGTTTCCATCTCTGTGAAGTAGGGACCATGACCATCTGCCAAGAATGAATTGGCAAGTGGGAATGTGAAGGGTTGCAGGTGGCTTTGGGGAATGGAAGAGAGAGTTGACCAAGGAAACTTAGCATTATAGATGGAGTATTCCTAAATTCCTAACTAAAAAAAAAAAAAAATCCTAAATCTGAAATTCTCCAAACCCGAAAGATTTTTAAGTGGCAACATGATACCACATCATGAAATTTTGTTTCTTGTCCAATATTATATGAAATTACTTGGGTGTATATGAAACATACATGAATTTTGTGTTAAGATTTAGGATTTGTCCCCAAAATATATTATTATCCATATGCAAATATGTCAAAATTGAAAAAAAAAAAAACCTCTGAAATTTGATATAATCCTGGTCCCAAACATTTCTGATAAGGGATACTCAGCTGGTACTTGATAGCAGTTGATGGATGATCACACATTCATAGTGGTGCCCTTTGGTTTGGTTGTGTGATCATGTGATTTCCCTACTTAGTGCAAGTGTAGAGGAGGCAGACTCCTTGACTAAAATTGACCTAGCAGGACTGGGATAGCAGGACTGGGGGCTGAACATGCTGGTAAGGGAATGAGTGATGGGAGAGGTCAAGGAGTCTCAAATGGACAGCTCTAGGGTGGCCTCTGAACTAACAATTTATAGAGAACTTCTGAACTAAATGTAAGCCACCTCTGTAGTTCCACCACAGAAGACTTCACTTTAGAGTCTCAGATCTACACACCTAAAAAAGGGAAAGAAGCTCACTACTTGGATGTGTGGATAAAAAGAAAAATACAGACTAACAAACAGCTTTTCTGCCGGAATCTCCCTCGATGCTGAGAAGTGTCTGGGTGCCAAGGTGTCCAGATGAATAGGGCTGTTGAGAACATTGCTGCTCTGAGTCTTCACCCTCAGTTACTTGGCTTATTCTTGAGGGGAAGTGGCAGCATGTTGAGCTGGATGTCAAACCATTCATCCAAACAGGCCAGCCATCTCTCCAGCAGCCGCAACTTTGGGGGATCTGTCCTCCTCTGACTGCTCCTATGCTTAGAATCTGCCCCCTGTCAGAATGACAGGGATTCTGTCTCTGTCTTTTGTTCTTTACTTATGATTTCAGACTTTAAGTTCTTTGGAGGCTTATCCCTCTGAGCAGGCAAAAGTTCCCTGGTGAGGTGCTGGTCACCCTGGGATATTATATGAATTTCTTTATCTAGCCATCTACCGGTAGACATTGGCTTCCACATTTTGCCCTATTCTAAACAATGCTGCAATGATTATGGGAGTTCAGGTCATCTCTTTGAGATACTGATTTCATTTCCTTTGGATATTTACCCAGAAGAGGGATTGTTAGATTCATATTTTAATTTTTTTGAAGAATGTCCATACTCTTTTTTTTCCATATTGACTCTACTAATTTATACTCTCACAAGCAGTGTACAAAATGGTTCCTTTTTCCATTTCCCTGATGCTAGTGATGTTGAACAGCTTTCATATTCCTCTTCAACATTTTTATGGCTTCCTTGGAGAAACGTCTGTTTTTACACTGTGGCCGACTGTTTCAGGACCTTGGCACATTTTTAAATTCAGCTACTTTTTTTTTTTTTTTTTTTGCTATTGAGTTAAGCTTCCTATATATTTTGGTTATGAACTATTTATCAGCTGTATAATTCACAAATATTTTCTCCCGATCCTCAGGCTTCCTTTTCTCTTGTTGACTGTTTCCCTCACTATGAAGAAAGAAGAATTTTAATTTGATCTAGTTCCACTTGTTTATTTTTGCTTTTGTTATCTGTGCTTTCAGTGCTCTATCCAAAATGTCATAGCCAGATGCATTTTAAAGAGATTTTCTAGTACTATATTTTCTGAGTTTTATGGTTTCAGTCTTAAGTTCAGATCTTTAATCCATTTTTAGTTGACTTTCTAGTATTGTGCAAGAAAAGGAAGGGTCCAGCTTCATTCTTCTGCATGTTGGACTCTAGTGACTATCCCTCCCCTGTGTGTATCTTGCAGGACTTGTTGACCATATATACTTGGGCTTATCTGGGGGCCATCTATTCCATTCCATTGGTCATCTACATGTCTGTTTTTACACTGTTAATTACCATAACATTGTAACATAATTTGGAATCAAGGAGTATAATGTCTTCAACTTTGTTTTCTTTCTCAGGATTACTTACACTATTTGGGATCTTTTATGATTCCACAGGAATTTTAGTACATTTTGTTTCTAGTTCTGTAATATATATATATATATATATATATATATATATATATATATATATATATATTTTTTTTTTTTTTTTGGAATTTTGATAGGTTCCAAATATGTATTAAGTTTAAACTATAGATTACTTTAGGCAGTATGGACATTTTAATATTATCAATTGTTCCAATCCATGAACACAAGGTTATCTTTCCATTTATTTGTGCCATCCTCATTTTTTAAAGGAGTTTTACAATTTTCAGTGTATGATCTTTCACTTCCTTGGTTAAATTTATTCCTAAGTACTTTGTTCTTTTTGAGGCTATCATAAATGACATTTCTTTTGTAGATAGGTTATTGGTATACAAGTTGTAAGTTTTTGGAATAAGAAGAATCACACTCAACCATTACTTCAAATGTTAAATGATTTTGAATTTCTTGATTATGTTTCTTAATTCAACCTAAGAATTATAAAACAAACAACACTCATATATGAATCTTACACTGTAGTAATATCATTTCAACAACTCATGTTACGTGAATCACAAGAAATGTCAACCAGCATTATGTACTTCCCAGTGCCTCCAGAAACTGAAATGAGAAATCACATCTTTATCCCAGATGATTGGCTTAGATGTATTTTCCACCCTCAAATTATAGTTCCAGAGTGTTCATTAGACCACATTGTAGGTTCAAAGAAAATTCTCATATTTCAAAATTCACTTAACTATGCCATTAAGAAGCTTCTACCAGACTTCAGCTGGCAAATATCAGGAGAAAAATCTAATAGAATTCTGTAAATGCCTTCTAAGAGATAAATATGCTCAATTTAAACTACAGGCACACAGGATTATATCACTATTTGACAGTAACTATCTGTGTGAAAAGACAGTTTGAAAGATGAAAGATTAGCATTAACATTTTCAATTTTGATGATAAGGAACACTAAGTTTTAAATACAACTAAGTGGAATGTTACCTTTAAATTTTTAAAATTCTTAATAGTAAGCTGGTATTATAAAAAATCTATTCAAGAATTATTATTACTTAAATTTCATCAATAAAATATTGTGGAATTTTTTTCTCTCTTTCTATAACTGTGTAAGATACTATAATATCCTCAATTTTGCCTCTAGGCCTGTGAAGCAAAACTATCTACCATCTGACCCTTTACAAAATAAGTTTACCCATTCCTAAGCCAGAAAGTAACTTCTCACCACCAGCCCAGCACTGTCTAGTAAAGTTAAGCTCCTCACATTCAGAACATTTTACAGATACATTTTAATAACATATTTAGCAAAACAACATGTTTACAAAGGTAACTAATAGTTATATTTTATCTACAAAAGACTTTTAAAGGCAATTCCTTGATATTCCTATATTATACCCACTAAAAGAACAGCCCTGGGGTAGGTGGCTTATTTATGGAATCTTTTTTTTTTCTTAAATGAAAAAGTGGTTACCAGAGGTGGGATACATGAGGTGGGAGGGGAAAATGGGAGGATGTAGGTCAAAGAGTCCAAAACTGAAGTCAGGTAAGATGAACTAATTTAGAGATCTAAGGTCCTGGATGAGGACTGTAGTTAATGATATTGTATTGTATATGGAAAATTTTCTAAGATGGTAGATTTCAGGTACTCTTATCTCCCCTCCCCCCCACACAAACAGCAACCAGATGGATATATTAAGTTCTCTACCATTAGTAATCACTTCTGAATGTATATGTATATGAAAACATCATGTTGTATACCTTAAATTTATATAGTAAAACATTTAAATCTTGGCTCCAAGCTAAAAATTCACAATAACATGTTAGCACTGTTAAGCTGCAGAACTGCTTTGACTTGGGACAAATCAAGATATATTTAGCTTTATTTCTGACAAAAATTATAGAACCCATGATGGTTAAGTATATAAGATTGGGCCCATCACTGTGGCATATGCCTATAATCCAGGGTACTCAGGAGGCTGAAGCAGGAGGATCACAAGTTTGAGGCCAGCTTCAGCAACTTAGCAAGACCCTGTTAAAAAATCAAAAGTCAGAAAAAAACAAAAAAAGGCTAAGGATGTAACTAAGTGATAAACAGTCCCTGGGTCAATCTCTAGTAGTAAAGAAAAAAAAAGTTTATAGGAATGGATGAGTCACCATTATCAATGCTGGCTCAATTACACATGAGAGATACAAGTATTTTCTGTAGTAGCTTTACACACCTATGTGTCTAACCAGCATTTTCAACTAAGCCTTTTTCTATACAACACATATTTTAATCATTATCAGTTGTAACATATCAGACTTCACTTCAGGTTGTATATGTGTTTATGTTCTCAACTTTTTGGAAATATTCTTACCTATAATTCTTCCATGAATACTGTTCATGGAGACTAATTTGTTCCCAACCCAGAATTGACTCTTAGAATAACAACTGGGCAGCCTTAGGAACATGTGACTAACATCAAACATTAAGGAAAAACAAAGTCATTTGCCTGTTTTTTAATTGACTGTGGATGTTGTTCCCAACATCAACTCTTTTCACAACTGTCCTCACCAAAAGACTAATAATCCAACAAGTTTTTTTTTTTTTCCTGGACACATCTTTTGTCCACTGAAATTAAATGAGTTTTAATAACTCCTTGCTTTTATAAGATATGAACTAGTTGGGAACTTACATTTGTTGTAGTCTTGCTTTCATTTATAATTTTGGTGAAAAAATTCTGCTGTGATAATTCTGTTTTAAATTTTCTATTTTATTTTATCTGAACTTTGCTTTCATGTTAATCAAGAATATCATGGTGAAGGCTTAGAGTGGTAATGTTGATGCTTAAGTGTATTTTTTTTAGCATAACGTCATTGTATAATACAAACCATATTTTGCCATTCAATTTGATAACAAAAGAATCCACAGTCCATTGTACCTTAAAAGCACAACATCTGAAGTTCATTTCTTCTCTTGTTTTGACATGATAGATGAAATAATTTTTTTTAAATGTTATGTTACTGTGATACCGTGACACTCCAAACCCTGTTAAGTTATAACGTTGTCACTGTGATTCATAGCACTCTGAGGCCCACACATGGTCTCTGTTGCAGCTACTCTGCTTTGCTGTTGCAGGGTAAAATCAGTCACAGACAGTACATAAGTGAATGAGCACAGCTGTGTTTCAATAAAACTTTATTTATGGATGCTGAGATTTGAATTGAATATAACTTTCAGGTGTGATGAAATTTCATTATTTTGATTTCCTTACCAATTATTTAAAGATGTAAAAAGCATTCTTACCTTCCAAGCTATAAAAAGAATGAGTGGCATCAAATTAGCCCAACCATCCTTATAGCCGACCCAGATTCTAGTGTATACGTGTTGGGTTGGGAGCAAATATACTGATGATTATTCATGGTTTCAGATAATCTTAAGATTTTTCTCACCCATTGTTTTGCATCCAAGTTTTGACTACTTGAAGATCCATTTATGCTTAAAGAGGTTTTATCTGAAAAAATTATCACTATTGCATTTGTAGCTCCAAGATAAACAGAAAATGACTTGATTTTTGTACAAACTGTTCTTCCTACAACTAGCAATTAGAAATCTTCCCTCTTTTTTGTCCTTCAGGAAATATTTGTAGAAACTAAATATTATGTGGCTGTGATCATTTATTTCTATAAGTTTCTAAAATTCAGGTAGGTATAAATGAAATTAGCCTGGGGCATTTAAGAGTGATAGAGTATTTTCCTGGTGATTAATCAGACTGTAATATGGCTTACATATTTCTGAAAATTCAGCAACAACTGGCATTACAAATGGAGTTGGAAATGCAAAAAAAAGAGAAAGAGAGACTAGAAGAACTTCAGAGAACTCAAGAACAATTAGAGAAGGTAATTTTAAGTTTTATAAATATGTTTATTTAAAATATTCTGGAATCCTCAAACTGATATCATAGCAAAAAGATCAAGGGTTTGTCTAAAGACCTGTCAGACTTTAGCTGGGTGACTTAAGTATATCATCACCTTTTCCATCTCAGTTTACCTGTTTCAAAATATATGGATAGAAACATAATATTATGGGTAATATCTCACTGGATTATTGTGAGGATCAAATACAGTCATGTATGTGAAACCGCTTTGTGAGCAGCAAGTTTCTCTGTCAACATTTTTGTCAAGAGCTAGCTATTCCCAATGGAGTCTTACTGAGTCATAAAGAAGAAAGAAATATGGCATTTGCTGGTAAGTGAATGGAAATGGAGAAAATCATGCTATATGAAATATGTCAGACTCAAAAAATCAAGGGTCAGATGTTTTCTCTCATGCGGAGGCTAAAGCAAAATAAGGGAAAGAAGGTGGTGTGGGAGGGTATCGAATATCATGAAGATAAAGGGAAGATCAGTGGAGTAGAAGCAGAGAATGAGAGGAAGGAAGGAGGGAGGGAAAGGGGAAGAAATATGGAAGGAATCTAACAGAATCATATTATATACATATAAAAACACACCAAAGGGAATTTCACCTTTATATGTATGTAGAAAGTACCAATCAAAAATAAATAAATAAAGGAGTGAAAGGAAGATCAATAGAGAAGGGAAAAGAGGAGGAGGGAGGAAGGGAGGAAAAGAGGGGGTGGGGATTGAAATCAAATTCCTTGTATATATAATTTTGTCAAAAGGAACCCAAATACTGGGTATAATTACAATGCTCTAAAAAAAATACAAAAAAAAGAAGAAAGAGAGATGAGAGGAATGATGGAATGAAATTGTCAAAACTTTCCTCTGTATACATATGAATATGTGACAGTGATTTTCACCCTTATATGTATATTATGTATATTAAGCACTAATTTTAAACAAACTATCAATAAATTATAGGAAGACAGAGTAGTGGAAAAGAAACGGGTAGGGAAGAACAGAGGGCAAAGGGAAATACTGGGGACTGAATTGAAGCAAATTGTATTCTGTGAAAAAAATTATATTCCATGCTTCCATAATTATGTCAAAATTAAACCAAATATTATCAACTGTAATGCACTAATAAACATGTGGATTATGATCCTAAAAAAAAAGAACCCAAATACTGTGTATAACTACAATGCTCTAAAAACAAACAAACCTAAATGTAGGAAAAGGGGAAAAAAAAAGAGTTTACCATTTCTGATGGTGGTAGATACTGTTGAAAGTTAAGTTTGTTGAAGAAAACAGCATGTCTGTTTTCTTCAGGTTAAATGGATTAACAATAATTTGCATTTTGAAATACATTTATATAGATTTTCATGACTTTTACAAAGGTAAATTGTGCACAATTGATTTTTTAAAAGCCCGTCTTCATTGATTGTGTCTATAGAATGTCAAATGTCCAGTTTACTAATATTTCCTGGTATCAGAAAAGTATGTATCATACAGACCAAACTTATGAATGACTGAATTTGTGGCTACTATCTCATACTCACATGTTACTCCCATGTTGATTCCATAATTAAAAATAAGGTCAGAAGGAGGTTTTATAGAATATGTCCAATGTTTATTAATGGCTCAGATGAGAGCATCGCTATTTAAAGGGTGTTTTTAAAAGTGTCAAGAATGAATTTAATCAAAAAGATGAGATTTTGATGTATAAATTTAAACCCCCTCTACGTAGTTTTATAAAATATAGATGCGGGTGTTAAGTTAGTCTATGTAGGAGGAGTGCCTGGATATGCACATATGTACACATACATGCAAGCACACCCTTTCTCTTTAGTTGAGTTAGTGACGCAGAATGAAAGGAGAAAAACAGGATCATATCAAGAAGATAACAATCAAAATCAGGGATTTAAAATATCTTTTATTGAGGTGAAATGATGGTTCTGTTTGAGTGCCTAAAAATAGGAGGGATCATTTTATGGCTCCAAAGCCTCACACCCATGTTATTTCACTCTGTTCTGGTATCAGCATTCTGTGTGACCAGAGTGATGGTAATTTTAATAATCTCTCCTCTGGATTATCATCCTTTATCTCTCCCCTGCAAAGTACCTCTGCCTCTCCCTTGTTCAGAGACTAGTCCATTCATGTTCTTTATTCTGGCCTTATTGTGGCTGCAGACACACAATTTAAACTATCATTCTCAAAGGAAGTTTATAGGAAGGATTGCCAGTTGGAGAAAGTATTGAACACTTAAACTGTGAAGAACTCTGGTACATTTGGGCCTTCCAGACTGTTGAGAGCAAGAGAATCAATTGCTGCCAGGGCTCTCACCTCTGCTGTTCTTTGGTTGCTATTTCCAGTCTCTCTCTTGATGGTCTGGTTTGCAGCACTTGAGAAATGTGGTCTTTAATGGTTCCTGGGTTTTATGTGTGTGTAGCTCACACCATTGGTGAGGAATGGATTTCTCTTTTGGTTTCAGTTAAGAAAAGAATTTGGGGGAAAGTTCTGACTGGTTTTGTTTGTTTTAAATATCTATTTCTGTGGTTGGGGGCTATAGTCCTATAAGAACATAGGAAAATGGAGTTGTCTTTGGAAAATAGTATCACATATGTTCCTATAATTAGGGTGACTATGAGTACAAGGTTATTGTCTTCCAATAGCAACAATAGCAAATGATCTGTCAGGTCACCCTGCTGTTTTAGAATGAAAAGGTGGCTGGTAAGCAAAGTTTGGCTTGGTTGGGAGAACACTTTGTCATTCAGGAAAAGGCCTCCCCTGTTAGGCAATACATTTCTATTGTAGACTTATGGAGAATGTTGCCTACACACTATGAGGAAGACTCGTGCATACTTACATACTTACTTAGTGCATACTTACATACTTACTTAGAGTTTTACACATAGTATGAAAGAAATAAGTGTTTGTGTTTTCCCCACTTATTTCTTTCATACTATGTGTAAAACTCTACTTACCTGCAAGTTCTCTTTAAAATTTCTTAAGATTTTATTAGAACTTTTATGTTGTCACTCTTTACATTTGCTAATAACTTGGCTTCAGATTTAATGTTTTAGCTCATTTAGTTTTAAAAAAGTTTTACTTAATTATAAATAAAGCATAGCTGTCTTCTGCTAGTATTTCAATTAAACTGTGATCTGCAGTTGAGTGTGAAGTATGTAGAGACCACACCTTAGAGAGTGATGGGTTTTTACTCTTAGTTTGATTAGAGCATTATGTAAAAATAAAAATGCTTGAAAATTAAACATGAAATCAAATGGGCTATATTTAAATTATTTTATTAACTTTTATATATTCTAGGAGATGAGAACAAGTGTGGAAAGTATGCCTAAGAGTGAGGATACTTTTTATTCAGAGGTGAGAAGAAAAAGTTATCTATGTTATGTGAAATGAATGACTATGCTAGGATGTAAATCTTAATTTTGATGCATCATTAGCTAAAGGGGTATTATCAAAACTAATAGTACAAATATATGTTCTTGTTATAGATCACAAGTGTGATGCACTTTGAAGCTAAATCTCAAAGCAAACAAAAATTGTGCATTCAGAGTGTGTTTATATACTTAAAAACTAGAATATCTTGAAATATTGGCCATAGAATTACATATTTTAAGTTTCTGAATGTAGTTTTTCTATTTTTTCTTGTCCTCAGCAGGTATTTAGTTAATTCCACTAATTAACAATGAAAGATATTAGTTTCAAGTCACTTAAAAGTGAAAGTGAATTTTGTGATTATAGGAAGGATTTCTAGACACAAGCAAAACACTTGCTGAAATTAGTGATAGATATGGAGCACCTAACTTGAGCAGAGTAGAAGAACTTGATGAATCAATGTTTTCTGATGTAAGTATCAAAATTTTTTACTATATATATACATATATATATATATATATTATATACACACATATATTTTAGTTGTTGATGGACCTTTATTCTATTTATTTATTTATATGTGGTGCTGAGAATCAAACCCAAGTGCCTCACACATGGTAGGCAAGTACTGTACCACTGAGCCACAACCCCAGCCCCCAAATATTTTTTTAAAAAGCAGATTATTTCTTTTTTTTTCTTTACTTTGATAAAGCCTAATACATATGAGTCCAGAATTGGTTGGCAAATAGGCTGTTTTTCCTTCATAGAAAGTCAATTCCCTGATTGCTGACCATTTGCATAATTGGCACTATCTTACTTAATGAAGTGTGTCATTGGAAAATCCATACTTATATCTGTATCTGCCTATGCCTATCTTTATATGTCATCTGTCTATTTTGGAGTTAGACTTTGAAAATAACAAAATCTCTTCAAAAGGTGTGTGTGTGTGTGTGTGTGTGTGTGTGTGCGCGCGCATGCGTGCACATGGGTAATATATAATCTTTATATTTGGGAAGGCACACCATTTTGCTTCTCTTTAACAAGCCCTGGAACCACATACACATCCTAATGAGAGTGCATAGTTTTTCAGTATATAAATACATTTGTTTGTTTAGCAAACATATCATGTCTTCTGTGTGCCAGGCTCTGTGCCAGATGCACTTGTGAATAAGACAGAGTTCTGACCTTGTCCACAAGGTTACTCTCTAGAGGGGAAATAGGCCAAAATTTGGTAGAATGACCAGGTAATTTATTGTCCAAACTAGTATGCTTTTGAGAATGAAAGGAGGAGCTTTCAGTAACTGAGCTAGATTAGCAGGTGTGGACCTGGACGGTACTGGTAGAAGGGCACATTGGAGCACTTTAGTTTGATGAGATGGAATTGCCAGCACAGATTGGGAACCTTGGTCAGGGAAGTTGCCAGAAGGAAGTCACCTACTTGTTACTCAGTGGTAAGGTGGAGGATGAGGAGTTCCAGATAGCACAATAAGTGTGAAGATCCAGGCAGGAGACAGTATGGAGTGGAGTGATTTAGCGGGGGCGGGTAAGGGATGAGGCAGGGGACAAAGCAGGGGCCAGGCCCTGAAAGGACTATAATAGCTGCCCAGAGAATCAGATTTCCTTACAGGCAGTGGAGTTTGATGTAGTGGAGGCTGACATATCCAGAGCTGCATTTCAGAAAGGCCAGGCTGGCTATCTTGTGGGGAAGGAATGTGCGATACCTGTTAGGAGCTTTGCGAGTAGTCTAGAGACAGGCAGCCGTGGCTGGACATGAATGTTGTTTTCAAGAGCTGTTCAAAGAGTTAGGCTAGAAAGACTCAGTGCTTGTCAATTTATGGCTATATTTTTATTGGATATCTGCTATTATTTGACACCATGGTGGGAGCTAGAAAACACGATTGAACAATGTACTTGCCCTTTGTGGGCCTTGGGCCAGTGAGTAAGGTGCTCTGAGGGACTAGGCAGAGATTTTTAAATTTTTTTATTTTTATTTTTTTGGTACTAGAGATTGAACCTAGGACATTTTGCCACTGAGAGACATCTCTAGCCCTTTTTATTTTTTATTTTTGAGACAGGGTCTCGCTAAGTTGCCTAGGCTCTCACTAAGTTGCCGAGGCTGGCCTTGAACTTGCAATTCTCCTGTCTCGGCTTCCCGGGTTGTTGAGATTATAGGCATGTGCCACAAGACCTGGCTGGATGAGTCTTCTTGAGGAAATGAAGATCAAGCCTCAGCCTGAGATGAGCCAGAGGATGGAGAGAGAGAGAGGGAGGGAGGGAGGGAGGGAGAGAGAGAGAGAGAGAGAGAGAGAGAGAGAGAGAGAGAGAGAGAGAGAGAGAGAGAGTGCTCCGGCGCACAAGATGTTGAGAATGGACTGAAACAGTTCAGTACTGTGGCTGAGTTGCATGAAGCTAGGAGGATGGGAAGATTTAAAGCTGGAGAGGTGGTAAAGGTCAGATGATACTGGGTTCTGTGTGTTCATGTAAGGGATTTTGATCTTAAATGCAGTGGGAGTTATTCAAAGGATTTAGGGATTAGATCTGTTTTTTTTATAAACTGCAGAGAGGTTTGCAATGGGCAGCAGTGGATAAGGGTGACCATTTAGGAGGCTATTATGATTATCCAGATGCAAAGCAACCAGGATTAGGTAGAGCTGAGTCCTGATAGAATTCGAGATTGGCTGAGTGGACAAGGGAAGAGGGATCCCAGAAGAAAGCCAAACTCTTATCCTCAGGCAACTCAGCTGAGTGTTACCATCTAATGAGTTGATGAGTATAAGAAAAGGAAGGTTTTTTAACAAGAGGGCTTCAGTGTGGAGAGGTTGACTTTCTGGCAGCTCTGAGATATGCAGGTGAAAATGGCCACTGGATGTGATGTAGGGTATGGGTCTGAAGAACAGGGAAGAGTCCAGGCAGGAGATTCAAATTCAGCAGCCATGGGCAGAGGTGCCAAGTGAGCAAGGAGAGTGAGCAAGGCACCCGGGAGAGTGTGCTGTGAGTGTTTGTAAGCCTGAGGGCTCAGGGGAAAAGCTCGGGAAATTCCAGAATTTTAGGGGTGGGCCACAGAAAGAGGACCTCACAAAGAGAGTGAGAAAGGAAGCAAGAAAAGTAGAAGAAAGGAAGGGAGATAAACCACCTGGAGAACACATTCATTATCATGTTCTATTTGGATACTCTTCTAAATCATCTGAAATTCACAAAAAAGCTTCATTTACATAGCAATTATGTAAGCTCTATTTCCTTGTCTTGTACCTTTTCACAGTTCTCATTGTTTTAAAGTCTGTTTGCTTTTATTTTGCTTCTAGGTCGCATTAAACATTGATCAAGATTTGCAGGATCAATAAATCTAAGAACAATAAAAATTGTTTGCTTATTTTAAGTTCCAAATTATGAGTTCTTGATTTGTAAGAATTTTTTTTTTTTACCTTCAATCTTGAACTCTACATTTTTTTTCCCTCTAAGGACAACTTTATAAATGGGCTTCAAAGGGGTACCTTAAAATATTGTTTGGATATTCCAATGCATCTGGTTATTTGTGTGATTACTTTGAGAGAACAGGATGGATGGAGTTTGCTGAAACAACCAAAAACAGGCAAAAAGATGAGCTGTCTGCAGGAAATGGAGGAAGCCACTGAGGAGAGCTCAGCACAGTTCAGCATGCCTTAGATATGGCTTTCTTCCTGGGAGGGAACTGTAGGGCTTTCTCCAGTTTGCTGGGAGCTGGGAATTCTGAATCCCCACTTCCATGTTGTGACTGGTCTGGGGAAGGAACATTCTCCACTGTCCTGCTGGGGAATTTTCTCAAGCTTAGCTTGCTCAGCCCCCTCAAGAACAGGCATAGGAACTTCTCCTTCCTCACTTCTTTGCCCAGTGGGATGTCCAGGATCCTGCCTTCCTCTTTGGGGTTTATGAAGTCCAGGGACCTTGTATAGAATGTCCGTATGGAAAGAATTGAGTGGAGTCTAGGCAAAGTCTTAGGGTGCTAGAAGGTATCATTTCTTCTGGACCCATCAGTAGGCTCAGGTATGAGAGCAACTGCTGAAGGGCGGGTCTCCCTGGGTTCAGACTATGCACTGCGCTCTTGGCTCCTTCAACTCCAGGCCTAGTTTGAGACTCTGGAGAGAACTTTACTTCCTTTACAAAATTCTTCCAAATCCAAGCCTATGGGATGAGTGTTTTCTCAAGGACACTGGTTTGAAAACACCCATTTCAGAGATTTTTTTTCAATTGTGTTTTTTCCTTATAATTTGCTTTTCCTGAGACAATTACAACTGAACAGCCCACTGCTTAAATGGAAAGACTAAAAGAAAAAAATAGGAGAAATGTTCATTTTTGTTAAAAATACATGTTATCCTGTATCAGTTCCATGTACATTTTTCAGAATAAAGTCCCATGGACCTTGGAGAAATGACTTCTATGACAGTCTGGCTGCAAGGCACTGTGACCCATGGATGACCTACATTCATATCTGCTCAGGCATGAGAGTCTGAGAGCATCTTTTCCTTCCAGACCTCAGCCTCAGCCTACAAGGGGCCCATTATGAAAGGCTGGGAGGAGGACGCAGTCTTGGGAGGGTCATCTTTGGGGTATGGGTTAGGGTCTGGGATGTGGCAGCAAGAGAATCTGAGCTTAGTTTGGGTATTATAGTCTATTATTTAAAGCCCTCCTGGCCATAGCCAGACACAAGAGGCAGAAGGTGGAAGAGACTCCTGTCTCTGAAGGAGATGAGTCACAGTTAGATTGGCTACCCTGAGCTGTCTTTCAGTATCCTAGGACTTATTGCTGATGTCAGGAAGATTCATTATGGACCCACCCAAGGGTACAGAGGGATATGGCTTTTATTCTGATAGACTTTCTGTTAGATGGTATCTCTTTGTGGTTTGATTCGCATTTCCCTAATGATTAATGGCTAAGCATATTTTCATGTGCTTTTTGGCCATTTCTGTATCTTCTTTGGAGAGTCAGTTTATTGTTTATTTTTTAAATTTGTTTCTCTTTTTGTTTTTGAATTATAAGAGTTATTCAGTTATACATTCTGATAATAGACCATCATCAGTTACATGATTTACAAATATTTTCTCCTGTTCTATGATCTGTCATTTCACACTCTGGATAGTGATCTTTTGTGGCTCAATGGTTTTGATTTTGATCAGTTTCAACTTATCTACATTTTTTTTTGTTGCTTATGTTTTTGACATTATCTCTAAGAAAGCATTGCCAAATCCAAAGTCATAAAGATTTACATTATGGTTTGTTTTAAGTGTTTTATACATCTTAGCTTTTATTTAGCTCTTTGATTACTTTTAGTTAATTTCTATCTATAGCAGAAAGTAATTGTACATATTATGTGAGGTAATCAAATGACTATCTAGTTTTCCCAGCATCATTTGTTAGAAGAGATTATTCTTCCTCCATTGAATAATCTTGGCATTCTTACTGAAAATCATTTGACCATAGACAAATGAATTTATTTTAGGATTTTCAGTTCCATTCATTGACCTGTATGTTTATTCCTATGCAAGCACCACATAATTTAAGTACTGTAGCTTGTAGTTAATTTTGAAATTGAGAACTGTGAGTCCCCCAGTTTTGTTCTTCCAACAATAAAAAGTTGTTAGCTATTGGGACTCACTTGCCATTACACATGAATCTTAGAATTGCTTTTTTTTTCATTTCTGTAAAAAAAAGTGATTGGAATTTTGATGGGGCTTACATTGAATCTCTAGACTGCTTTGAGTAGTTGGTAGTTGCGCAATATTAAGTTTTTCCAATCCATGAACATAGGATGTTTTTTCATTTATTTAGGTTTTTTTTTTCCATTTTGTCAGCAGTATTTGTAGTTTTTAGTGTACAAATTTGGGCTCCTCCTTGATTAATTTTTTTCCTAAATTATTGGTATTTTTTGATGCTTTTATAAATGAAACTTTCTAAAATTTTCTTTTCAGATCATTCATTGTTAGTGTGTAGAAATAAAACTAGTTTTGTATTCTGCAACTTTGTTGAATTCATTTATTAGATCTAATTGTGTGTATCTCTATTTCTCTCTCTCTCTCGCTCTCTCTCTCTCTCTCTCTCTGTAGGATTTAGGATTCTCTATATTCAAGTTCATGTCCTTTATAAATATTAAAAATATGTGATTCTTTATTTTTATATTTTATTCTTTATTTTTATACATTCCTGATTCTTTTCCACTTTGTATGCCCTGCCTCTCTCCTCCCCACACAGTTTTTCTTAATTGATCTGGATGGAACTTCCAGCATGATGTTGAATAAAAGTGTTGAAAGTGCACATCCTTGTTTTGTTTCTGATTTGAGGGACTTAATAGAAAAAGCTTTAAGTCTTTGACCATTTAGTGTGATGTTACTATATATATATTTTTATAGATGCTTTTAAGCAAATTGAGGTAGTTGGTTTGCATACAAAATTCATTTTTGTTTGTGTGTGTGCACATGCACGGGGGATGGAACCCAGGGCCCCACACTTGCTAGGCATGTGCTCTACCAGTGAGCTGCATTCCCAGTCCAGATGTTGGGTTTTGACAAAATCCATTTTCTGTATCTACTGAGATGATCATTTTTCTTAGTGTGTGTGATGCTACGGATCACACCCAAGGCCTCACACCTGCCAGGAAAGCACTAAGTCACATCCCCAGCCCTAAGAGGATTATTTATTTTTGTCCTTTATTCTATCAGTATGATGTATTACATTGATTGATTTCTAGTTTTTGAACAAATCTTGATGTCTTGGGGGTAAGTTCTGCTTGTTATTTTTTAAACTTTGTTTCAAACTTTATTCCCAGGCTTCTTCAGCTTAATTAGCTTCAAAGAGTCAATTGTATATAAGCAAAAACTGAAAAGAGCTGCAGTGTTCAAGGAGCTTGGGCTTAAAAATATTAGAGATCTCAATTTTATGAGTTCCAGAAACAAAAACAATTTTAAATATCAGTCATAATATAAAATAGCAGCTCAAAGTAACTTCTTCAAGTTTATCTTCTTCAGAAGTAGATCAGTTCAGTTTACCGCATCTTAGAAGGCTCATCAAAATTCTCCACAAAATCTGGAACTTGATCATCATCATCCTCTTCAATAGCAATTAATGCTTTTCCGTCTACAGATTGTTTGAGCAGAGCTTCAGCCAGTCTCCTTAAACTAATCAGATGGTCTTCACCAAGCTGGTTTAAGATGCTGGGTAGCATTTCTGTCAGTTGCTTTGTCTCAGCATGGCCTGTAATGGTGAAAGTGTTTGCTGTCAGGGATGCCTGAACTTTAGGGTTGTTAAGGTGAATCACTGTACATACATCACATGTAAACATATTCACTTCTTCAATACTTTGGTTGGGGGTGGACTAGAGTTGGCACTCAAGGGGTCTCAGGCAGACCAGCTGAGATTAGGCATACACATGCGAGGATGCAAGATGGCAGCTAGAGAGTTTTGCTTGTTCTTGATATCTGATCCTTTTATATATGGCTTGAGTCAGTTTAATTGTGATTTGTTGAGGATTTTTTCACCTATATTCAAAACATGTTGGAATTGTTTTCTTGTCTGGCTTTGGTATCACAGTAATACTGGTTTTATATAATAAGTGGGAAGTATTCCTTCTTTTACTTTTGAAGCAGGTAGTGAAGGATCAATGCTATCCAGCAAAATTAAACTTCAGATTTGACAATGAAATTAAAATATTTCACGATAAACAAAAGTTAAAAGAATTCGCAGCCAGAAAACCAGCACTGCAAGGCATTTTGAGCAAAACACTACAAGAAGGGGAATTGAAAAACAGCACCCAAAACTAACAGTGGGAGGTAACTCAGTAAAGGGAAGGAAAAACTAGCCATATTAAAATAAATAAATAAACAAGCATGATGGGAAGTACAAACCATATATCAATAGTAACCTTAAACGTTAATGGCTTAAATTCACCAATCAAGAGACATAGGCTAGTAACCTGGATTCAAAAAACAAATCCAACAATATGCTGCCTTCAGGAGACTCATATGATAGGAAAAGACATACACAGGCTGAAGGTGAAAGGTTGGGAAAAATCATACCACTCACATGGTCTTTGGAAGCAAGCAGGAGTGGCCATACTCATAACGAATAAAATCAACTTTAAACCTAAGTTAATCAAAAGGGATAAAGAAGGACACTATATACTGTTTAAAGGAACCATCCACCAACAAGACATAACAATTATCAATATGTATGCACCAAACAATGGTGCTGCAACATTCATAAAACAAACTCTCCTCAAGTTCAAGTGTCAAATAGACCACAACACAATAATTATGGGTGACTTCAACACACTGCTCTCTCCATTGGACAGATCCTCCAGACAAAAGCTGAATAAAGAAACTATAGAACTCAATATCACAATCAATAACCTAGACTTAACTGACATATATAGAATATATCAACCATCATCAAGTGGATACACTTTCTTCTCAGTAGCACATGGATCCTTCTCAAAGATAGACCATATGTTATGCCATAGGGCAACTCTTAGTAAATATAAAGGTGTGGAGATAATACCATGCATCTTATCTGATCATAATGGAATGAAACTGGAAATCAATGATAAAAGAAGGAAGGAAAAATCCTGCATCACCTGGAAAATGAATAATATGTTACTGAATGATCAATGGGTTACAGAAGACATAAAGGAGGAAATCAAAAAATTCTTGGAGATAAATGAAAATACAGACACAACATATCAGAATCTATGGGACACAATGAAAGCAGTTTTAAGAGGGAAATTCATTTCCTGGAGTTCATTCCTCAAAAAAAGAAAAAACCAACAAATAAATGAACTCATACTTCATCTCAAACCCTAGAAAAGGAAGAGCAAAACAACAGCAAATGTAGTAGAAGGCAAGAAATAATTAAAATCAGAGCAGAAATCAACGGAATTGAAACAACAACAACAAAAAACATTGAAAAAATTGATAAAACTAAAAGTTGGTTCTTTGAAAAAATAAATAAGATCGACAGACCCTTAGCCATGCTAACAAAGAGAAGAAGAGAGAGAGAGAGCTCAAATTATTAACATACGGGATGAAAAAGGCAATATTACAATGGACACTACAGAATACAGAAGATAATTAGAAATTATTTTGAAACCCTATATTCCAATAAAATAGAAGATGGTGAAGATATCGATAAATTTCCTAAGTCATATGATTTTCCCAGATTGAGTCAGGAAGATACACACAATTTAAACAGACCAATAACAAAGAAGGAAATAGAAGAAGCCATCAAAAGAGTACCAACCAAGAAAACCCTGGACCGGATGGATATACAGCAGAGTTTTACAAAACTTTCAAAGAAGAATTATTACCAATACTTTTCAAGTTATTTCAAGAAATAGAAAAAGAAGGAGCTCTTCCAAATTCATTCTATGAGGCCAATATCACCCTGATCCCGAAACCAGACAAAGACACTTCAAAGAAAGAAAACTACAGACCAATATCTCTAATGAACTTAGATGCAAAAATCCTCAATAAAATCTTGGCGAATCGAATACTAAAGCATATCAAAAAAATTGTGCACCATGATCAAGTAGGATTCATCCCTGGGATGCAAGGCTGGTTCAATATAAGGAAATCAATAAATGTTATTCACCACACCAATAGACTTAACCATAAGAACCACATGATCATCTTAATAGATGCAGAAAAAGCATTTGACAAAGTTCAGCATCCCTTTATGTTCGAAACACTAGAAAAACTAGGGATAACAGGAACTTACCTCAACATTGTAAAAGCTATATATGCTAAGCCTCAGGACAGCATCATTCTGAATGGAGAAAAACTGAAGGCATTCCCTCTAAAATCTGGAACAAGACAGGGATGCCCTCTATCAACACTTCTATTCAATTTAGTCCTCGAAATACTAGCCAGAGCAATTAGACAGACAAAAGAAATTAAAGGCATAAAAATAGGAAAAGAAGAACTTAAATTATCACTATATGTGGATGATATGATACTATATCTAACAGACCCAAAAGGGTCTACAAAGAAACTACTAGAGCTAATAAGTGAATTCAGCAAAGTGGCAGGATATAAAATCAACACGCATAAATCAAAGGCATTCCTGTATATCAGTGATAAATCTGAAATGGAAATGAGGACAACCACCCCATTCACAATATCCTCAAAAAAAAAATAAAATACTTGGGAATCAACCTAACAAAAGGGGTGAAAGATTTATACAATGAAAACTACAGAACCCTAAAGAGAGAAATAGAAGAAGACCTTAGAAGATGGAAAAATATACCCTGTTCATGGATAGGAAGAACTAACATCATCAAAATGACGATATTACCCAAAGTTCTCTATAGGTTTAATGCAATGCCAATCAAAATCCCAACGGCATTTCTTGTAGAAATAGATAAAGCAATCATGAAATTCATATGGAAAAACAAAAGACCCAGAATAGCAAAAGCAATTCTAAGCAGGAAGTGTGAATCAGGAGGTATAGTGATACCAGATTTCAAACTGTACTACAGAGCAATAGTAACAAAAACAGCATGGTACTGGTACCAAAACAGGCAGGTGGACCAATGGTACAGAATAGAGGACACAGAGACCAATCCACAAAATTACAACTTTCTTATATTTGATAAAGGGGCTAAAAGTATACAATGGAGGAAGGATAGCATCTTCAACAAATGGTGCTGGGAAAACTGGAAATCCATATGCAACAAAATGAAACTGAATACCTTTCTCTAGCCATGCACAAAAGTTAACTCAAAATGAATCAAAGAGCTTGATATCAAATCAGAGACTCTGCACCTGATAGAAGAAAAAGTTGGCTCTGATCTACATATTGTGGGGTCGGGCTCCAAATTCCTTAATAGGACCCATAGCACAAGAGTTAATAATTAGAATCAACAAATGGGACTTAATCAAACTAAAAAGTTTTTTCTCAGCGAGAGAAACAATAAGAGAGGTAAATAGGGAGCCTACATCCTGGGAACAAATCTTTACTCCTCACACTTCAGATAGAGCCCTAATATCCAGAATATACAAAGAACCCAAAAAATTAAACAATAAGATAACAAATAACCCAATCAACAAATGGGCCAAAGACCTGAACAGACACTTCTCAGAGGAGGACATACAATCAATCAACAAGTACATGAAAAAATGCTCACCATCTCTAGCAGTCAGAGAAATGCAAATCAAAACCACCCTAAGATACCATCTCACTCCAGTAAGATTGGCAGCCATTATGAAGTCAAACAACAACAAGTGCTGGAGAGGACGTGGGGAAATGGGTACTCTTGTACATTGCTGGTGGTACTGCAAATTAGTGCAGCCAATTTGGAAAGCAGTATGGAGATTCCTGGGAAAGCTGGGAATGGAACCACCATTTGACCCAGCTATTGCCCTTCTCGGACTATTCCCTGAAGACCTTAAAAGAGCGTACTACAGGGATACTGCCACATTGATGTTCATAGCAGCACAATTCACAGTAGCTAGACTGTGGAACCAACCTAGATGCCCTTCAATAGATGAATGGATAAAAAAATGTGGCATTTATACACAATGGAGTACTATGCAGCACTAAAAAATGACAAAATCATGGAATTTGCAGGGAAATGGATGGCATTAGAGCAGATTATGCTAAGTGAAGCTAGCCAATCCCTAAAAAACAAATGCCAAATGTCTTCTTTGATATAATGAGAGCAACTAAGAACAAAGCAGGGAGGAAGAGCAGGAGGAAAAGATCAACATTAAATAGAGACATGAGGTGGGAGGGAAAGGGAGAGAAAAGGGAAATTGCATGGAAATGGAAGGAGACCCTCATTGTTATACAAAATTACATATAAGAGGTTGTGAGGGGGAAGGGAAAAAAAACAAGGGAAAGAATTAAATTACAACAGATGGGGTAGAGAGAAAAGATGGGAGGGGAGGGGAGGGGGGATAGTAGAGGATAGGAAAGGTAGCAGAATACAACAGTTACTAATATGGCATTATGTAAAAATGTGGATGTGTAATTGATGTGATTCTGCAATCTGTATTTGGGGTAAAAATGGGAGTTCATAACCAACTTGAATCTAATGTATGAAATATGAGACATCAAGAATTTTGTAATGTTTTGAACAACCAATAAAAAAAAGTAAAAAAAAATGGTGGGCTCACATGGCATAGTTGGATGCTCTCTTCTGGCTCTCAATGCTAACAGGATATAATAAAACCGAACACAGATGACGAATAGAAACTAGAATCCCAGACAATGGTTTCATGACAGCCAAGAATAAAATAAAGTTGAAAATATAAAAAAAAATTATAGAATTCACCTCTGATGCCATATGGGCTTGAGTTTTCTTCTTTGGAAGCTTTTTGATTTACTAATTAATTTTCTTTACTTTCAGGGTTTCTTTTATTATTGAGTCAGTTTTGGTAGTTTGTATCATCCTAGCAGTTAGTCTATTTCATCTAGGAGACCTCACTTGTTAGCATGCAATGATCATAATATTCCTTTGTAATCCTTTGTATTTCTGTAAATTCAGTAGTAATGTCCATTTCTTTCATTAGTAATTTGAGTCTTGTCTCTTCTTTACTTAGTCAAATTCAGTCTTTGTTTTTTTCTT
This sequence comes from Urocitellus parryii, assembly GCF_045843805.1. Taxonomy (NCBI): domain Eukaryota; kingdom Metazoa; phylum Chordata; class Mammalia; order Rodentia; family Sciuridae; genus Urocitellus; species Urocitellus parryii. The sequence continues at coordinate 167,775,212 of NC_135535.1, read as the reverse complement.
CAGGAAGATCGAATATGATTTGTCTCCTTGTGCAGCTGTACCTTGTTTTTGATCAAATTGAGGATGTTTTGGGTCTTCTCAAATGTTCTTTTTACTCTTTTCTCTCTCTTGTAACTATTATGCATATGTTTGTTACACTTGATAGTGTCCCACTGGGCTCTGAGATTTTTTTTTTTTAAATCTTTACTCTTTCATTTGTTCTCAGAAGGATAATCTCATTTGACCTGTCTCTGAAGTCACTGATTGATTCTTCTGCCAGCTCAGACCAGCTGTTGAGTCCCACTTGTAAATTTTTCAGTTCTAGGATTTCTTTTAGCTGTAGATGAACACAAAATCTTTTTTTTATTGGTAACACAAAATCATTATTTCATTTATTTTTATGTTGTGCTGAGGATTGAACCCAGTTCTAGAATTTTGATTTGCATTTTTATGATTCTCTTTGTTGACATTTTTCTTCTGATAACACATCATCAACATACTTCCCTTTATTTCTTTAGACATGGTTTCACAGTATTATGAAACCTATGGGGATGAGGAGGAGTGGCAAAAGAGGAATAGACAGGCTGTTAGCAACAGATCATGGCGGATCAGAACACGAGCTCCAAAGGTCTTGGCTTGAGTGAAGGCGTGTTGTCCTGGCACTGAAAGTTTTGTCCATAGGATCAAACTGGTTTTATAGGAAAACCAAATCCTTAGGGAGTGAGTCAGATGGATTAGAGACTTAGGACAGAATCTTCTTTTGTTCAATAAATGATTTTTGATGTGGCAATGCAAATGGAAAGGAAGAGTCAGATGCCCGTGTTCCCATAAAGGATGAATAGTCAGAACTTGAGGATTCAGCAAGGAGGCCAAGGAGAGCAATCATTGCCGACTCTCATTGGAACCCTGGTGACTTGGAGAATAAGAATTAAATTTTCTTTTGGCAAAGATATACAGGGGAATGAAACAGTGTACTGAAAGAGACCAGCCAGAAATATTCACTTTAGAATTGTTATGGAAAAATGGGATATTGAGGCTAAAGTTTCAGTTTAGATTTACTAAGTTTAATGAGTCATCTTGACATGTATGTAAACTCATTTAGTAAGCTGTTAGAAAGGCAGAATGTAACTCAGGAGAAAGTTGAGAATGGGTGTAATGGTGTGGGAGCTACTTGCAGAGATCACTGAAGGGAATTATGCCTATTTGAATTTGGAGGGGTAGGGTGGGGGCAGTGGAGCAGCAAACAGGTTAAAGGGGAGTTAGTGGAAAAGAAGCCTCAAGTGGATGGACAAAAGGAGACTCTCAACCTCCCTATAAAAGTGTTAGTGAGAGCGACACATGTCGCAGAGGGCAAGAAGAATAGGAGGGGTGTGTGCAGAGACCCATGATGTCCTTTGGTGACTTTTCACTATTTTCGGGGGGTGAAATTCACATCATGTGGGTTTAAGGTCATGAATTCTGAAAGAAGGGAATGAATGGTAAAGCTGTTATGTGGAGAAGTTTGGTGATGAAGAGTGAGTGGCTTGAGGCTGTAGCAAGGTTGGAAGATATTCTCCTTGTGTGGAGAAAGTTGTTTTTTAGTGTTCTGGTAATAAGAAAGTAGGCAAGTCAAGAGGTAGGGACTGGAGATGTGGCTCAGGGGAGGCAGAGCAAAAAGATGTTTTAAGAAGCTCAAATGGTGTATTTAGAGATTAGGAAGCTGTTGTCTGTCAAGGTCCAGGACTGATGTAGTAAAGGTCTGAACCTAGGTTATGGTGGTAGAAATTAATGTTAAGAGTCATATGACTACTAAGGGTGGGAACTGGTCTTGTTACCTAGTATTGTTTGACATATAACTACTAAATGTATTTGGATATACCAAGAGCATTAAAAAGTAGAGATCCAGGGTTGAGGTAGTGAAGGCCTGAACCCAGGTGATGGTGGTGAAAATGCACTGTATTAGGTTCTTGTGGGGAGCATGTGTGCAAGACATGTTCCCTGCTCTCAAGTAATTAAAAATTTGTAGAAGATATAAAGAAAACCAGTAGTGGGTAAGATACATTTCAAAGATGGGCTTGGCAGCTTACTGGATGGAAGTGAAGGACAAAGAAAAGCCTGGTTTCTGGAACAGTGGTGGGCTTTGAGAGCTCAGGAGGTGAGGCAGATTTGCAGGTCTGGGTTGGGAGGGACACCTGTCCCAGCTGGTGTGTAGCAGGTATAATGGGAAAAACTTCTTCCTGTTGCTATCTATGACCTAGAGAGTTGGACAGCAGGGGTTCATCTGTATATAATTGATAAATTTTCTAAGAAGCCAGTGTCTAACCACATTAGTTAATGTATACAAGAAAATTAGCTTATTTTTAAAGTCTCACATTCATAAAAACCTTCAGGTGTGTACCACCCGAAATAGCAAATAAAAAACAAAAGCACAAGCTTTTAAAATTCATATTAAATTTCCATGAAAACCCAATTAAACCAAAAATTCAGATATTAATATTACATTGAGCCAAGTTTGTTTCTAATTGTTTTAAATTGTAATAATTTATACTACCACTAGATGTCACAAAAGTTCAATTTTTAAAAAGCTCTTGAGGTCCTTTTGGAAAATTTCTTTTGCAGAAATAAGGGTTTCTAGTGTTAGTAAGTATGACAAACTACAAATGATCCTTAACTTCTGATGCATTGCAACCTGATATGCCAATCTATGTTGAAAAAATTGTAAGTTAAACATGCATTTAAATACAAGTAGCCTGTCACTCATCATAGCTTAGCCTCAAACATGCTTAGAATACTCACATTAGCCAAAATTGTTTGACACAGCCTTATATTATAATAAAGTGTTAAATAACTCATATAATTTATTAACATACATTAACTGAAAGCATAACTGAGCCTGAAGGAAGTTTAAGTCATTAAATTAAAATCCATTGCTGGTTGATGGGGATGTTTCAGTGACAGGGTATCCACTTCTCTCTTGATGAGGCTCAAGAATAGGAAGTAGAGTTGGGCACTGTGGTGCATGCCTGTAATCCCAGTGGCTCAGGAGGCTGAGGCAGGAGTGTTGCAAGTTCAAAGCCAGTCTGAGCAAAAGTGAGGTGCTAAGCAATTCAGTGAGACCCTGTCTCTCAATAATATACAAAGTTTCTTTGCCATGAATACTCTTGATTCCTTGGGTACTTTTCTTCTGCTTCAACTTTTTTACTTACTTCTTCTTCCAGTTTGATCAATTACTCATGGAAAAGCTCTTTGGCCTCCACTGTAATAAGTTCATGAGTCTCCTCTTCATCAACTTGCAATCCTAATTATCTCCCAAGCTCTAATACCTTGTTACTATTTCATTAACAGCAGAATATCTGTCAAAACTTTTGAATGCATTCATGTTTTAAATTTTTTTCCCAAATGCCCTTCATGCATCGCTGTATGACTTCTCCCTAGGCTTCGGCAATATTTTGGTTAGCCTTTAGAATGTTAAAAACTTTCCAAAACTGTGAGCTTTCAGCCAGAATCAGTCACTTTGACAACTAACTCAAGCAAACATTAGGCATAAATAGTATGCTTTGAACTCTGCTATCACAACTTGACCCATTGGCTGAATGAGTGCCATCGTGTCCAGGGACAAATACAGAGCCTTTGCATTAGGATGCACATTGCCCTGTGCTGCAGATGCCCTGCTGATTGAATAGCTGTTTGTTTTGCCTATGGTTTCACCTGTATAATGAAATAGTCCAAAAACCAATTCAAGAACGATGCTGATGTCATTCAGGCTTTATTGTGTGGTCATAAAAAATACGAAATGACTCATATTCTTGAATGCTCTAGGGTTCTCAGTGGTAGATGAGGAATGACTTTAATGTGAACTCTGCAACATTTCTCCCCCAAAGCAGCATCACACAGTCTTTGAATGTTTAGACATCTGACATCGTCTGGGACTCTTGATGAATATATGTATGCTTCATCATGTGTCTCCAGAACAGGCTCATTTCATCCATATTAAATATTTTGTCTTGCAAATATTTCTCATACACAATTGTCCCATGCAGCTCTCCCTTAACACCTTCAGGACTAGCACCTTGCTGCTTGCTGCTGACCTTCACGTTAAGAAAATTAAACTGATGCCTTCTGAAGTGTTGGTATCATTTGTCACTTTCTACAAATATTGGCAAACTTGTAGGGTCTCCAGCATGCTCATGGGAAAGATATCTTACCCAAGACTGTGTCATCAAGAGACTATATTGCATGCACTTCTGCATCTGGTCTTCCACCCACATTGCAAGTAATGTTTACCCATCAGCAGTTGGTCTGGCTGTTTTCTTTACAAGATGGTGAATTAACTAATGCTGATAATTTCACTGAATTACCAACTAACTCACTTCTTATCCTCTAAGCTGTTCAAGATAATCTACTGTGAAAGTCTGAACTCACATGCAATGGCCATTTTTAGCATGTGGCCTTCATGCTGGGCAGGTGTCTTCAGTTGCCTCTCAAAAGGAATTGCCTTCCTCCTCACCAGAGACTGGAGACACAGATGGGAGTTCCATGGACGTGATGGCATGTGGAAAACATAGAACACAATATCCCAACATTGCTGCCAACACAGTACTCTGTTCAGTGTTAGTTGCTTTCTTCATGATGGTGTGGCTGGCTGGGAGCTGTGACTCACTGCCCAGCCAACTGCAAGAGTGTCATGATACATCGCTAGCCAAGGAAAAGATCAAAATTCAAAATTTGAAGTATGGATTTTACTGAAAGCTCTGCAAAATCAAAGAAATCATAAGTTAAATTTTCATATCAGACCATCTCTACTCCTTTTTACTTTAAAAGTCATTATGAAATAGTTTAAGCATGTGGGAGAGTACAAAGAATACCTTAGTAGTATCTTTTCTCCTGACCCAGATTTATCAAATATTATCTCTTTACCATAAGCTTGAAGCTTTTAAAAAAACTAACCAGTTGATATTCTCCTCTATCTCAGTTCTCTCCTTTCTGGTCCACAGGTAACCATTATCTTGAGATCAGCAGATACACTTTACAGTTATACATCCTTGATGTTTTCAAATATATGTGTATTTGTTTATCCAAATAAAAGACAGTTTCTTTTGAGTGTGATTTTTAAACTAATGTACAATGGTATCATTCTATAGTTGTTATGCTGCAACTTGCTTTTTTCCAGTATTTTCAAGATCTATGCCATCAATACACATGTATCTACTTCATTTATTGCCTTCCTCCTCGCCAGAAACAGATGGAGATGCAGAGGGAAATTCAGTGGACTTGATAGCACATTGTACCCATTCTTCTATTGATGGGTGTTTAGATGGTTTTTAATACTCTATTTTTGTATATACTTACATGCACACACACACACACACACATATATATGTATATATATATATATATATATATATATGTATGTATGTATTTCTTTATGCAAATGTAGGCATTTGAGGAAATCAAATTGCACACTGTCCCTTTGACTCTTAAGTGACACTATATTTATTAGTAAGCCAAGTTCTTTCAGACTCATCCTGTCTACAGAATGTGTCAAGGACCATGTCTCTAGTATCCTTCTGATGCAATCTGCTGTTGAGACAAGCAAGAAGTTTCTCTATTAGTTTAAAACCTCAGCATGTATCATAATCTGCAGGAGGGCTCCTTAAAACCCACTCCTGGGCAGAATGTTTTCACTGATATGTGGAAGCTGAACTACAATAAAGATGGGGAGGTGAAGAAGAGAAGTTCAGTAGATTAGACAAAGGGAATGAAAGGAAGGAGGGGGGATAGGAATAGGAAAGACAAATGAATGAATCTAACATAATTTTCCTATGTATACATATGAAAATACTTAAGTTAACCTTACCATTGTGCCCACCCACAAGAATGGAGGAACTGATTAGAATAAGATATATTCCATGTTTGTATAATTTTATCAAAATGGATTCTACTGTCACGTATAACTAAGAAGAAACAATTTTTTAAATAAAAAGAACCCACTCCTGGTTAAGTTAGTATACCTCGGCTGACGCTGGAGAATATGCATTTCTAAATAATTCCAGATTCTGCTTCTGTAGCTGGTCGGCAATCACCCGTGGGAAAAACCTTCCTAGGGTATACAAGGCACACTTGCGAGAGTCCTGGGCACAGGTCATGTCCATTCTCAAGCTGCTAGATAATGCTCAATTGCTTTCCAGAGTGGTCATGTGATTGTACACCCCGACAGGCAGGATATGGGAGGCCCTGTCACATTATGTCATTCCAACAGTTTTTGCCCACCTTAGTGTAACATGGTAGCTTCTTTGTTGTTCAATTTGCATTTCTTTGATTAATAGTGAGGCTACACCTTTTCTCATGGTTCATGGACAACAGATTTGTTCTTCTGGGAAGTACATGTTCAGATTATTTGCTTACATTCACTATCGATTTGTTTCTCTCTTTCTTATTGACTTTCTTTGTTAGTTATATGTGTTGGGAAATCTCCCAGGTGGCTGGTTGTCCTTTAATGTGGTTTACCATATTTCTTTTGTGGCAAGAATGTCAAGTTTGATTTTATGTAAATGTGTTATTTTTCATGTATGTCTTGTCCCTTTTTTGTCTTGTTTCATGAGTTGAACCAGTATTAATTCTGAAAACTTCTGGGATATGTAGTTTGATTTAAGGATTATCTTTTCAAGTGAATTTCCTTCAAGTATAGCCAACGATGAAATTGACAATTTAAATATGAGTGAAAGCACACTTTTTTTTCCCAAACAAAAGTTATTTTAATACAGATACTACACATTTCATACTTTTAAACTATATCCATTTAAAAATAGAAATTTTCTGTGATAAATGTATCTGGAGGGTATCTTCCCAAAGGTAAATTTCTTAATATTCTTAAGTAATTCTCAACTTTGTTTGCAATTCAACAGATTGAAAATATGTTTGCAATGATCCAAGTAGGTTCTTATTTTTATTTTTACCTTTTTAAGATAGTGCTTTTGTGAAAGCACACTTTCACAGTTATACTGAAGAATAAAAATTCTAGTTCATTATTTGTACATTGGTGATATTGCTGGAAAAAAGTTATTTTTATAATTTTATTTGTTTATTATTATTTTTTTTATGTGGTGCTGAGGATTGAACCCAGTGCCTCACAAGTGCCAGGCAAGTGCTCTACCACTAAGCCACAACTCCAGCCCTGAAAAGGTATTTTTAAAGCAGTAAATGAGCTCATCTATTGCAGTTTAGACATTTCAACCTGCTTACAACCTTGCTGTTACATTGTCTCTTTAATGTGCTGATGAAACAGAAAACTTTAAGAAGAAAGGGAAATAGTTTTTAAATCAGAACACTCCAAAATACATTAGCACAAGGAGACCTCATGGGTGACTTCTAGTGTAGCTAGGCTGATGGTGGGATTTTATGAGTTACAAGAAATGTTTATATTCTCCAGAGTGTCTCTCGTGATCACCCTGGCTGAAGGGATGTCAGCTAGATGTTTACTTGCATCAATAGTATCTTGACGTCCAGTTATCTCTGACATTACTGTACATTCATTTAAAAGGAAGAAAGCACCTACTGTGAGCCAGGCATGGTACACAACATACTTTGCATGATCTTGGTTCCTTTTGTAGCACAGATACATTTCACAGAGGCAGAGGGGAAGTTCAGAGTGTGGACTAGAAAGGAAAGGAAAGAGTTTGACAGAAGCTTCTCCAGAAGTTTGGGGGCACAGCAGCATTCCTGGTTTGGGAATGAAAGCTTGGGTGGGTGGGGGACCCAGGTTGGATCAAATTACCTAAATATTAGTTTTTTAATTTCAATTAAAATATCTAGACTCCAATGATATAGTATTTATATAAAAAATGTTCCAGAGAAAATAAAAGAAAAATAGAATGTTGAGAGAAAACTAATACCACAACTATAATTATCTTTTTCTACCAACTTTACCTTCAAAATGTTGTAACTCTGTTTCATTTTTTGGGATGGGGATTTGTTTAGTGAAGAAACTAGGGAGAAGATGACAGATCTGTCTCTGTTATAGTCTTTGGTGGTACTGTGTAATCTTAGGCCAATGACATAATTCCAGCGAGTGAAGTATGGACTGAGGCCACATCTTCCCCTGTCAATCTCTGTACATCCCAGCGTGTTGTTGAGTTTATGGTGAGTTGACTTAGAGGGAAAGACATGATATTTTAAATTTTTTTTATATATTTAATAATGTCAGTTGAGATCATCTTTAGTTTTAAAAATACAACTAATTTTCACTATCTATGATCATCATGATTCTATTTCAAAATGGAGATTTTGTGTGCACATAGAAGTCTTCAGGCATGCCTGGTAGAAATCTAGATACCTCTTAGCAGTGTTCTAAGTGAAGAGGTTTAGAGTTGAGACATCATAGCTAATTTCCTAAAACCATATGTAGCACCTGTCAGTTCATAGAGTTGGCTTAGTGTTTTTCTATGAAAATGATAAAAGCCATCCTACAGCAGGAGCTACTAGTAGCTGGAAAGAGAAGCCCAGAGAGGCACATGTAATTCATGATACTCTGTCCAATAGGTGAATTTCTACAGTCCTTCTCCTCCTTCCCTTCTACTGATGTTACCCTTGGTTGGGAAATTAACTGGACAATCACATCCCGCTTTTCTATCCCACCCAGCCCTGTACTTTCCCCTCTGAAATTGCTGACTAATTCTGAACACACTCATGCTGTTTTCATTTTTGTCTCAGTTGTATATTTATTTGCTTGTGTAAGATGAATAGGATTTACTTAGTGATCTCAACAACCTGTGAAATATTGCTTATTTAATATACACTCATATATTATTAAAATTCCTTGTACAAGTTGCTCTTCATGGTTTGTATATTTTATATCTATAAAAAGAATGTTTATTTCAGTTTTTTGGCGGGTACTGAGGTTTGAATTCAGGGGCACTCAGCTACTGAGCTATATCCATCCCCAGCCCTATTTTGTATTTTTTTAGAAACAGGATCTCACTGAGTTGCTTAGTGCCTCACTGTTGCTGAGGCTGGCTTTGAACTCACAATCCTCCTGTCTCAGCCTCCTGAGGTGCTGGAATTACAGGTGTACGCCACCGCACCTGGCTATTTCAGATTTTTGAATGCTCATTAAACACATTTTATCTGTCAAGTGAGATGTTGGCTTGCGTGTAAGAGGGAACACCAGCATTTGAATGGTAGGAACCTAGACTAGGCCCCTCACTTTCCCCTAGGGACCAGCATTCACCCCCTTGCTTTGCCTGATACATCCTGGCAACACACAGTATTTGTGTTTATTGTCATTATTACTCTAATCTGGAATCCTGCATATTTACCCAGGCCAGAAACTTGGAAGTCATCCCTGAATCCTCCTGCTCCTTTCCTTACTGCATCCAGGGAGGTATCAAATTCTACCCCTGCTTTCTGACTTTGCCATGTGATTTCCTGCCTTCAGGGCAGCCCTGTCTAGCCCGGGTACCACAAACAGCAGCTAGCGACACAGTTTTCCTAAACATCCATACCTGATTGTCTGCCCCAGGTGTAAACAAGTTTTGCTCAAACCCCTTTATTTGTTTTCTTTGTCTTCAGGATAAAGTCTCAACTCTTTGCAGGAGCCACAAAGCTGTTCATATCTGGCCTCTGCCGCCATCTACACTATCCTCTGTCGCCATTTCCAGCCCACACTCCATTTCTCAACCCACAACCCACTGAACCCCTTGAAGTGTCCTGAGGGTTTTACTCATGGCTCACTTCCTGGGTCTTACCTGTTCTTCCAGTTGCCTGGAACACTGATTCCCAGTGTCACCTGGTATATATGTTGATGCCCGTTAAGTCTAATGGTAGTGTTCAGGCGGTGTTTAATTTATGGTCAGAGAATGGAGGAGTGGGATGGAGAACAGAGGACAGGTGGCTGCCTGTGCAACTGGAGTGGAGCCTGGTCTATCTATTGGCTGCCTACCCATCTTTCCTGACAGCACGGCTACTGCTGAGACAGCACCCAAGGGCATGATGTCTCCTAACCATATCACATTGTCAAGCACTCATCTGGCTTTTAGAGAACCAACAGCTAGCCTGTTCCTGTGGCATAGCCGTAAACTCAGAATAATTTTTCCTGCTAGGGTCAGGAAGCTGAGCTTCCTCCTAGGGATTTGCATTGTTTGGTTCAGGAGCTGACTTCTGTTCCTCTTTGAAAATCATGCTTCTCAGTTGTCAGATTGCCTAGACCTTTCTCAAAAGTTTTCTTGTCTATAATGAAGACTCAAGAAGATGAGTGTTGATTTGGAAGGTAGTTGCTTATTTCTTATGGGGTTTAATGGTAAATTAGTGTTCTTTCATTTTTCCACTGGAAGATAAGCTCTTTGAAAGCAAGACATGTTGGATTTTATTTGTGGTTTGTATCTCCAGAGTCTAGAGCAGTGTCTAGGATATAGTTGGTGCTCAGAAAATGATTAAATTAAATGATTAAATGAAGACAGGAATGAATAAGCCAAGATCATTATTTAAGTTTAAAAAATTCGGGAAAAAATAAGAACTACTTTAGCTTTACAGAATTATTATGAAGATACCACAGAAAGTTTCCATGTAGCCTATACCTAGTTTCTCCTGTCATTAGCATTTTATATTAATATAGTTTATTTGTGACAATTAAGTAATAAGTTCATCTAGTATTGTCTAGTGTCCATACATTATTCACATTTTTTTAGTTTTTCCCTAATGTCTTTTCTTTTTTTCAGCTCTAGGATCCCATTAGGTTTCCTATATTTATGAAGTAGGTCTTCTTAGGCTACTCTTGAGTGTGACATATCTCAGATTTTCCTCACTTAGTTGACTTTCCCAGTTTTAAGGATTCTAGTTGGGTATCTTGTAGAGTATCCTTCAGTGTGCATTTGTTTGATCTTTTTATCATTATTAGACTGAAGTTGAGTGTTCTGAGGAGGAAGAGTAAGACAGCAACATCATTATTATCACATATCAAGAGCACAAACTGTCATCAGTATGCTGTATCACTGTTGATATCTGTCACCTTGGTCACTGGCTGAGCTAGTATTTGTCACGTGAGTGCACTGTAAAGTCACTTTCCCTCCCCTCCCTTTCCATGGTGTACTTTTTGGAAAAAAAGTTACATGTGCAGCTTAGACTTTAGGAGCATGAGTTACACTCTACCTCTACAGCATCAAAACAAATTATTTAGAATTCTCATAAATGGGAGATTCATCTGGTATTCCATATTTGTTTACTCAATAATTTATTTATGGTATGGACACATGAATTTTTATTTTATACTTTGGGTTATAAATTAGACCTCATTTATTTTCTTACTCAAATTATTTTAGCTTTGACCTTTAAGAGCTCTTTCAGTGGTCTCCTAGATCCCTTTGACATAACCTCATCATTATTTTTTAGCATTTCCTCGTTTTCTGGCACTATAAAGGTGTACCCCAGGTTCATCTTATGTATTTTTTCTACCCCAGTCCTAGGATCAAGGAGCTCTCTTTCCTTTAATTAGGGAATGATATTAGAAGCCAGGATCTAGGTAGTTGGTTGTTACAGAAATGCTATTGCTCAGCCAATATAATAAAGAGATATATTTATGTATACTAATCCAAACATACTTATACATATGTATATATAAATATTTCTATGTGGAAGTATTTGTATATATTTAAACTAAACATGAGTTCACACTGATGTTTCTAATTCTGAAGATTTAATTTAAAAAGTTAGATTGGAAATGGCAATATTAACATAACCATTTCAATAACTGCATTAAATTTTAATGGTCAAATACTTCCATGGAATTTGTCAGATTGGATGAAAAATCAAGATCCAGACATATGTTGTCTACAAGAGATATGGAAAGGTAATGTATACAGTAAACTTTAAGGTTAAAAACATGTCAAAGAGTAACATAATCATAAAATGGTCAAAATCATCAAGAAGATATAACAATTTTAAATATACATGTACCTAACAACAGTGCTCAAAATGCATAAAGCAAAAATGAATGGAGGAACAGACAAATCAACAAAAATAGTTGGCAACTTCAATACCTGACTTGTGGTTATTTATGGAACAACCAGCCAGAAAGCCCACAACAATATAGAAAACTTGAATAACTTTATCAATTAAATTGCTCTAACTGCTATTTATCCAACATTCCCCAAATCATAGTAGCATAGATGGAACATTTTTCAGAAAAGACCACATATGCAAGACAATGAATCAAGTCTTAAGAAGTTTAAAAGATTTGAAATCAAACAAAATGTGTTTTCCAATCATAGTGAACTTAAATTAATTAGCTCAAATAAATTGGGACCAGGGCAATCATATGTCATTTAGTTCATTTATCAATATATTTTGCATACTGTTAAGGATCAGTTCCATGCATGTTCAACTTTACAATGATACTTTCCTGAGCAGCTTTCACTTTGTGTTCTTAGTTTGCCCTCATTCTCTAGGATTCCCATGATTGGCTTTTTATGCAGAAACCCAGTTTTAGTTAACCCAGTCTGTTGCATACTTTCCATGACTATGTTTACACCTGAAGTCAAATCATGGAGGACACAGACAAAGAAAGCAACAGGTATTGACTCCACCTATTTTGGAGCATGCCTTCCCTATGTTTTGATAACTATTTCAATCTTTTTACTTCTTATATTTGTATTTAGATTTTCTATTACTTTTAAAGCCAGTTTTGGTAGTTTTTATACTTTTAAGAATTTGATAATTTCATTTTGGTTATCTTATTGGCATATAGTTGTTCATGGTATTCTTTTATAATTATTTTTATTTCTGTAAAGTCCATAGTCATATCCCCCATTTCATTTTTTATTTAAGTTATTTGAGGCTTCTTTCTTCTTCTCTTTTGGTCTGTTGATCTAAATGTTTTCAATTTTGTTGCTCTCCCTCAATCATTTTGGCTTAATTACTTTTCTATTTCATTTACCTTCAATATCCTATGTACTGTTTAATTCTTTTTTGTCATTTTAAAATTTTTTATTTGTTCTTTTTATATGTACATGACAGTAGAATGTGTTTTGACATCTTATACATAAATGAAGTATAACTTCCCATTCTCATGGTTGTACGTGATGTGGAGTTACACTGGTTGTGTATTAATATATGAACATAAGAAAGTTATGTCTGATTAATTCTACTGTCTTTCCTATTCCTATCCCTGCCCCTTCCCTTCAACCCCTTTGTGTAATCCAATGAACTTTTATTCTTCCCTCCCTACTCCCTTGTTGAGTATTAGCCCTCATATATCAGAGAGAATATTCAGCCTTTGTATTTTTGGGATTGGCTTACTTCACTTAGCATGATAGTCTCCAGTTGCTTCCATTTACAGATAAATGCCATAACTCCATTCTTCTTTAAGATTGAATAATATTCCATTGTGAATATACCACATTTTCCTCATTCAGTTGAAGAACACCTAGGTTTATTCCATAGCTTAGCCATTATGAATTGAACTGCTATAAACATTGATGTGGCTGCATCACTATAGTATGCTGATTTTAAGTCTCTTGGGTATATGTGGAGGAGTGGGATACCTGGATCAAATGGTGGTTACATTCCAAGATTTCTGAAGAATCTCCACACTGATTTTCAGAGCAGTTGCACCAATTTGCAGTCCCACCAGCAATTTATGAATGTATCTTTTCCCCCACATCCTCACCAACATTTATTGTTGTTTGTACTCTTGATAATTGCCATTTGTATTGTTTAATTCTTTATGCCAAGCTTGGGTTTATCTTGCTCTTGTTAATTTCTTGAGGTGTACAGTTAGGTTATTGGTTTGAGACTCCTTTTTTAGTCTAAGGATTTATAGATATAAATATGAATTTGAATACCCTTGTCTCTATATCTCATAAGTTTTGGTATGTCTCTTTTCATTTTAATTTATCTCTAAATATTTTTAAATTTTACTTGTGATTTTTTTTCTTTGACCCATTTGTTGTCTTGGTAGGGATATATTAAAATTTATCCTGCTTGGAGTTTGTTGATATTCTTGAATATGGAGATTCATGTATTTTACCAAATTTGGGGGAGTTTTTGGTCATTATCCCTTCAAGTATTTTTTATCTTCTTTTTTTGGTCTCTCCTATCCCTGTGAAACTCTCATTATACATGTGTTGTTATAGTTGATATTGTCCCACAGGTTTCTTAGGCTTGGTTCATTTTTATTTATTTTTCATTTCTCCTCCTCAGATGGAATGTACCAATTGGCCTATGGTATAGGTTTGAATATGGTTTGAGTGTACCCCCACATGTTCTTATGTTGGGAGCTTGACCCCAGTATAATGATGTAGGGAGTGAAACTTTTAAGAGGCGGAGTCTAATGGGAGGTTCTTGGGTCATTGGGGAAGATGCCCTTGGAAGGGATTAAAGTAGTTTTCATGGGTAGTTTTTCATGAGCACTCATAGAGTAAGTTGTTTTAAAAGTAAATCTGAGGACTAGGGTTGTGGCTCAGCGGTAGAGCGTTCACCTAGCACGTGCAAGGCCCTGGGTTTGATCCTCAACACCACATAAAAATAAATACATAAAATAAAGGTATTGTGCCCAACTACAACTAAAAAATAAACATTAAAAAAAGTAAATCTGAGTCCTGAATTACACTCTGCCATCCTTTCCCACACAAACAAACTCCTGCTGTCATGACACAATTCATCATTAGACCCTCACCAGAGGCCAAATCAATGGGGTTACCCAATTGTGGATTTTGAACCTCCAGAGATGTGAATTAAATAAACCCCTTTGCTGTACACAGTTAACCTGTGTCAGGTATTTCAGTATAGTATCAGAAAAGCAGACTAATACAGCTTCTCTTCATATTTGTTGATTCTTTCTTCTTCTTCCTGCCCAAATCTACTGATGAACTCCTCTAGTGAAATCTGTATTTCTGTTATACTTTTTGGCTCCAGAATCCAAATTTGGTTTCTTTTTATAATTTTTATCACTATGTTGATATTCTTATTTGTTTCAATTAGTTTTTGTTTCCATTAGGATTTGTCCATTTACTGTGATATATTTATATATATACTAGAAAAGGTAGGTTAGATTCATTCCTCTGTTCTTGCCTTATCCTGTTCCTTCTTCCTTCCCATCAGTCCCCTTCAACTAGTCTACCAGTTTTTCTTCTATTTTAAAGGAATTTGGTTAGTGTCTTGTGGATATACATAACCCCTCCCCCCAATTTCTTTAAGAAAATAGCAGAAAGATCAGTAGAGGAGAGGGAAGGAGACAGGGAAAGGGAGAAGGGGAGGCAAGGGAAAATAATGAAACTGAATTTGAGCAAAAAAAAAAAAAAAAGAAAAGAAAAGACCACAATACTTTTTCATTCTTTTCAGATTGCTTCTGAGTCAGGGTATTCTTCAATGTTTAGCCTGGACATTGATACCTCTGCCTAAGCCTTCACTTATTTTTGCAGAAATCTTGAATTTTAGCCTGAAGTCATAGCTTAGAACCTTCTCAGGCCTTTTCTGAACACACGTGCAGCTCTGGGCATGAGCCTTATCTCGATTCTCCAGAATATGTGGCATTTTTAAAAGTCTTTATTGCCCAACCCCGTGTATCTCCTTTCCAACCTTTTTCCTTCCAGTCTTTTTGGTCTGCCCAAAACTCCTGCAGATACCATTTTTCCTTTAAATGTATTCTGCAAGCACTCACAGCCTGGGAAACTGGTCCAGTCCTGGGACTTAAAGTGAGGAGCAAAGGCCAGCCCTTGTACCCATCCCTCGGGGAGTTATCAGACATACAATCATGGTTCTTTGAAAATGAGGTTCCATGTGCACCCTCTGGCTTTTTCAGCCTAGACAAAGAGCTTGGGCTGGCTCCATCACAGTTGCCCTGACCTGGAGAGTGGTGGCAGGCAAACTGTTTTAATGTTGTAGCCCTGTCTTTCAGCGGTGGGACAGCTTCTTTCCTCACAGAGCTTTTCTCAAGTTCTTGACTAGCTTCTACCATTCTACAAAAGTTGTGTTCAACAGTTTTTTTTTCTCATTAGATGACGTTGTGGAGCCCTGGAGTTCTTGTGCCCATCAGTTTTAGTGAGCTTGCTCCCTTCTTTACCTTTATATATCCTTTATTCCATATTGACATATTTCTAAAAATGTGTTTATTTTTGTGGAAGGGGTATTACATTATATATTTTATTTGGCCTTTTTTTTGGGGGGGTGATACTGAATTCTATATTGCCGTGATTCTTCCCTGTCTTTGTGTGTGACACTGTGGTTCATGTTTTGACTGCTGACAGAGATTGCAGAGTGGGACTGTGATTTGGCTTTCACTATGTAAATATTGTTTGTATGCCTTAACTAGGGATAGTTGGCATAAGAGATTGCTCTTTTTTTTCCAGGTAAGAGTCAGGTTGTAGCTTTAAAATACCTACCATGGGCAACATGGTACCCACCTCTGGAAGGTCTGTTGGTGTAAGATGGCAGGCCCAGCTGGGGCCTGAATCAAATCTGAAATAACATGGAAGGGTGCACAGATACCTATACATGGACCTGGAAATGGAGGGGGAGTATTCCAATGCATTGTTGAAGAAG
Organism: Urocitellus parryii; assembly: GCF_045843805.1. Lineage (NCBI taxonomy): Eukaryota > Metazoa > Chordata > Mammalia > Rodentia > Sciuridae > Urocitellus > Urocitellus parryii. The sequence goes on along the minus strand of NC_135535.1, from coordinate 167,758,724 downwards.
AATTGACAGGTTTTGTGAAAAATTGAATATTAATGATAGCTAATCAAGAATTGAATCAACTTCTCAGAATTTCAAGTGTTAAAAGTGGAAATATACATGTTTGGGGGAAGGAATGATTCTACCAAGAAAAGCCACATGGTTTTGAAAAATGACAAGGCATAGCTGGTTTTGCCTTCAATTACATGAACATTGTAGAGTCCGTTTTTTTATTAGATTACTTCTAAATCAAAGCAAGAATCTTAACTCTTCTTTCTGAATTTAGATTCTTTCTCCAACAACTTTGCTTGCACTTTCCTGTCAAGCTGTAACTCCCATCTTCACCACCACCCCTGTTTTTTATTGATGCATTATAGGTGAATACACTGATGAGATTTGTGGTTACATACCTATACATGCACACAACACACAATACAACAACATAATTTGTTGTAACTTCCATTTCATTGAATCTTCAGGGCTACTCACTGCTTGAAGCCTCCAGCTTCCCAGACCTCTGTGTCCCTGCCCACCTCTCTTACCCTGCCATCCTCAGGTGGCACTGGACAATGATCTTTTGCTGTGGCTCTTGACTGAAATTGCCCCTTTCCAGGGTCTCTTGGCCTCTCAGCTGCCTTCCTAAATTCCATCATTCCAGTTCATGTCCTGCTTTTTGCATGAACTCTTTCAATATTTCTTTTTCTCTTTTCAAAATAGTTTATTGTTCATGAAGTATATCTCATTTTGAACTTTTTACCCAATGAAGGCCATATATAATGAAAATTATCTAAAAATTTTAGAAATGTACATTCTAAATCGATTTTATTTTTCTTTCACAAATAAGTTATCCAGGTTCTAGGATGACATACGTGGGGGAAAGTCTGCATTTAAATAAATTAATAAGACAAAATAAATAGATCTTTCTTTCTGAAAATATTCTATGCAATTACTATGCCATTTAAGCCAGAGGAGCTTCTAACTGAAGTTTAGAAATGATTGTATTTAAATAGCTCCTGTATGCCAACTCACAATAAGCCAGGGTAGTGGAGTGGAGGAGATAGAATTTCAATGGATTAGAAAAAGAAGAATGAAGGGAAGGGAGGTGGATGGGAATAGGAAAGACAGAATAAATCAGACTTAAGTTTCCTATGTTCATATATGACTACACAAGCAGTGTAACTCCACATCATGTACAACCACAAAAATGGGAAGTTGTACTCCATGTATGTATGATATGTCAAAATACACTCTACTGTCATATATAAATAAAAAGAACAAATAAAAAAATAAAAAAAATAAATAAGCAAATAGTTCCTGCACATGGTGTCTCTGCATCTAGAGTTCCAGGTTGTCAGATTTGCCCTTTCTTCTTTTTGTCACATGTCCATCAGTCATGGTAGTATGGCTGCCAATGAAGGGCACCGTCTGGTCAGCACCCTTCCACTAGCCTCATGGTGGTGCTGAGGATCAGATGCCCTCAAAGCTCCTTTCATAAACTTGTCAGAGTGTCCTGAATACACTGCCCATTGAAAATAGTTCTCCCTTTCACACTCCGAGACTCATTAGGAGTGAATCTGGTTTGCAGTGAGATCTATTTTCAAAGCCAAGTGTTTTCTGAGACTCATCAGTGAAGTGTCAGAGTTGAAGGTTGCTGCATGGAAAGTGAGTTCAACTGTGGGCCTTTGACATTGAACTTGAGTAATCAGTGGGGCTGGGGGCATTAGGACAATTCATGTGTAAGGGAGAACAGGACAGTCTGTGCAAAAGGTAAGATTCAATTTGCATTTATGATGGCAAATTAGGGCTAGGAAGTCCTTGTGGTTTCAGCTATCAAACCAATTATGTTTTTGCCAAGATCTGCTGATTCTTTCTGAAATAGATTGAAGCTATGATTTTAACTCTTGAGTGGATTGCTATTAATTTTTATCTAACTGGAAAAATGTATTCCAGAAGTGAAAAATTTTGGCTCATTCAGCTTTACCAGGGCCTTTCATTTTATCTTTTACAAAAATATGCCTATGATAGGTATCTTCACTACAGCATTATTGAGATACTAAATAGCTGAAGTTGAAAATATTCAACAATTGGGAAATGACTGGTTAAATAATTTATGGTACATCTTTAGTGTGAAATAATAACCAGGTGCTCAAAATGAGGTCTATCTAGATGAGATGTGAAAAGAAGACCTTGTGGGAAAAAGCAAGATGCAAAAACAAACAAACAAACAAATAAATATGTGTATACATGCATGTATACACACACATATATATACACACTTATGCATTCACCCAAACATATACACACAATGATATTTTTTTGTTCAGAAGAAAATCATGTTTATGTATATAGATTTAATCATAATATTTTGCAGTATTTATTAAATTTTTATTGTTTGATAGCAGTATGTTCAGCATTCATCATATCTAAATGGTCTAATTTAGTTCTCACAACAATGCTATTAGGAGGGAATTATTTTACCTGTTTTATAACTCAAGAAACAACAGCCTAGAAAGGCTAGAAGGCTGACTCTAGGCAGCCTAGTAGGTTAGAGGCAACACTGGGTCCCCAGACTCAAAGCCTGCACTTCTAATCACCATGTCCTTTATGTTGTTTCTTAACACTTATTTTCTGAAAGAATATTAAGCTTCCTAGTGTTTACTAGGGATGTTATAAGAAACTCATACATGATATGGGTACTGAACTAAGATCCTTCCCAGATCCTTTGCTCACTCTGAATTGGTGGCCAGGCTGCATGAGTATCTGGCATACATTTTTGAAACTATCACTTCTGTGTACAAGACATCTCCTAGCCTTAGTACTTCCCTACCCAGTGATGTTGTTATTCATTTTGGAATTCAAAGAGCAGTCATTGCCTTGTTTTTTGTCTTCTTGCTAGATCTAAGAACTCTGATGAGTGCTTGACACTTGAACTTCATCTTACTCTTCAGGCAAATTTAGAACAGAATGGCATTACACAGTTCTAACTACTAGGCTAACCTAGGTCTATAGTTCAAATTAAAAATTAGCTCATATTATCTCTAGCTTTGAAACTAATGTACCCCAAATAAATTTACAAAGGGATGATGATGTTGAAATAATTTAAGTACACATAGGAGAGGTCCTGTGTGCTGTCAAGGTTGTGTTGTTTAAAGTCCCAATTGGATTCCTCATTTGTCTGTCCCTTCCCAGTGCCCTTTTCCTCTCTAAACTTTCAGCAGTCTTGTGCTTAAGCAATTTAGTTCACTCTTTTTTAAAGGCCTTTGGTCAATACGTGTATGTAGAATCCCTCAGATTATTCCATAAAAGGTCACTTCAACATTGTTTGATTCCCTGGAGGGATCATGCTGGCCAGTTGGCAAAAACCCAAGATTTGGAACACTAGAATTTATGCCAGGAAACCATTCTGGAACATTTATGCCAGGTTTGGGCCAGCAGAATTACTAGTTGGAGCTATTGCCTCCTGCCTTTTGCTTCCCACAGTTCTACCTTTGATGCACAAGGTTGTAGCTAATTGCTTTTTATTGCATTCTATTGGAAACTGGTTACTCCATCCATACTCAGTCTCTGTGATCTCAGTTCTCTATTATTTCATAAATGTGAGGATCTGAAATAGGAGATCTGAAAGTAGGAGACAACGAGACAAGAGATGCTCTCATTTGGCACTCAAACTAGTTATAATCCTGTTACCTATTTTTCTGTGTCAAGGCAAAAATAATGCAGGAGTTATGTGAACAAGATGTCTGTCTGTCAAGTGTGTAGAAGTAAATGCACAGATGTTTACTTTATCCCTGGGAAGTATTGGGAAACTGGACTTCGATAATTTTCCTGTAATGAATGTACCTCTCAAAAATCCCTTTCCAAAAGAATCTATTGTTCTCCATTACCTGTTCAGATAATTAAAAAACAAAACAAAACAAAAACAAAACAAAACAAAACAAAACAAAAAAAACCTTGCCTGATATATGCCTGCCAGCTGCTTAGAGAAGTTAATAGTCTAGAGGATTTCTGTTAGCAGAAAAATGTGGACTCAAAAGCTTTTCCTTTAAAATAAGTCTGTTGTATAATATCACAGCTGGTTCAGAGTACAGGTGTACACTCCTGCTGTGCCCTGAGGAGGTGGTGGGGAGCCTGATCCAGATAAGATGTGGGGGAGGAGGGGTAGCACCCAACAGCAAAGCCACACAGTGTTGCAATCTAAGCCTAAACAATATCTCTGGGAAAGAGTTTCTTGCTGCTTGTTTGTGTCCGAGTAACCACTGACCCCTTCCCCCTGACCGTCGACCCTCCAAAGTGGGCTATTAACCCTGAAACAACACGGAGATTAGCTGGAGAGCTGAAGGAAAGTCCCAAAGAAGCTTCACTTCTGCAGAATCTAGACAGATTTCTCCACCTTACATTGATCAGATGCCTAGGGTTTGGGCAACCAGAGCAGAGGACTGAAATTCCTCAAGGTAAGAAGACTCCCCTCCCAGGAAATGGACTCCTCCAATGTTCTCACATGATTATTCATGCACTTTCACTTTCCCATATATAGGAGTCACTCAGGAGCAAGCTCAGACCAGCCGAGGGGAGTGACATATCCTATTCCATCCACTCCCTCCCTCTCGCCCATTCTTACCTTACTTTCACGTGCTCGCTCACTGGGCAGTTAGGCAGAAGTGATCCCTGTGACTCTGCCAAAGACAAGCCTGTGGGTCTGTAGGAAAAACCCCAGGCGAAGTCACAGCACTGAAATTGTTACTTTGAAGGAGTGGAGTAGAAAAGTGTGAAAAATGAATGGACCTGTGGATGGCTTGTGTGACTATTCTCTAAATGAAGAAGGAGCCTTCATGTTCACATCAGAATCTGTAGGAGAGGGACATCCAGGTAAGTAGGTTGTCCTGGACTGATTGGTAAGTCCTTCATTCCCAGCCTGTACGAAGGCAGCCACTTTTACTAGATGTCTTAAAATAATGTATTCGATTTACTTATTATAAGGTATCTCTGGAGAAACAATATATAATAGTTTTGTAAAACAGTTACTTATTAAGAAGTCAAAGGTCCATGCAGTTGCCCGCCACCAGCATCTCAGCATAGTGGGGTCAAGACATAACAAGCAGTTGGTTATCTAAGTATATGATACATACAAAAATGCACCATCAGATCTTAACTTTTTATAGTCTTTTTATCCCCCTAAAGCTTTAATCTGTTATCAATGTGCATTTTAAGGCAACAGAAGACCATGGATCACTAAGTTTTGCATGTAAAGCATGTGAGGTTAGAAATGAACAGCCCTGCATTCCGCGCAGTGCTGACATAGATTTTCAGTTGCTGAGGGGTCTATTTCATCTTCTAAGAGGAAGACTGATGACTTCCAAGAGGAAGAAAATACAACCATTGTTTTGGTCCCTGAAAGGTGGGTGGACTTAGACATGGGAAAGTGGGAGAGGCTTCCTTGGTGACAATGAGGACAATGCTCATATATGCAGAGATTCAAATTGTAAGACAAAAGTTGCCTAGCCTTGGGGCATATCAGCATTACTCAAGGGCTTGTGGAAACTCAGGATCTTGGACCCCATCCTCAAAGTTTTAGACTCAGTATGTCTTGGTAGAGGCTCTAGAATTTGCATTTTCAACAAATTCCCAGGAGATGCTGATGGCTGATGTGGGAACCACACTTTGAGAAAGGTGATTCTAGGAGAACTTTGGGGGCTAGACAGATTGATGCATGTATTTAAACACCCCTTCACATCCATTTGAGAAGTTGAAGTGTATGGTAACTGATCACCGTTTCTGCCTTTCCCATCTTCCCTATTCTTGTTCTTTCTCAAAGAAAATTAACTTTCATACCTTTTATCTTGGCTTTGGACATCTTCTTGCAGTAATCCTTCTGTGTGTGTTACCCAGTGGCTTTCAATCAGAAAAATATTGGTCCCTTTCCTTCAAGATCATTTTTTAATGTCTGGAGACAATTTGGATTGTCAGAACTATGGGGGTGGCAGGAAGATGCTACCAGTTTCTATTAGATAGAGGCCAGACATGCTGCTGAACATCCTGCAATAAATAAGACAATCCCACAGCAACTATTTGGCCCAAAATGTCAATAGTGCAGCTGTTGAAAACCTTGAATTAGATTAATTTGTAGGAGACTTAATTCAATGTAAATGGCTTCTTTCATTGTGCACAACTTTATAGTTTCTAGGTTTACTATACTTATCTCAGGTAAGCGGCTAATATCCAGTGTACTCTGCTCAGCTCCATGCCCTATAAAGATCATCTGCAGGTTAGGAGAAACATTTGTCCCACCTAAAGGAAGTGGGTTCTTTGGCATGCAGTGGCCAGTGGTTCCAAGCATGGTCCATTTTACATAACAGTCATGTGCTTCAGTGGACAGAAAATGAAAATCCCCACCAAGCTATCGGTTCTCTTGTCTGCTTAATGACAGCCCACCAATCTGTCTGATTCCCCTCTTACTTGCCAAGGTAAATTAACTGCCCAACTAAGTCAGTTTCTTCTAATGTTTGGTGACTTTCTGCTTGTCATTTCAGGGCTGAATTCTTCTCCACTAGAAAGATAAAATTCATGTTTCTTGTTCAACTTCCAAGAAAAGTGACTAGTAGCTATTGTAAGCCTTTTGAGTGATACTTAGAGAAATTTTGAAAGCCTAAAAAGAATTATTTCTATTAGGCATTATGCTATCTATACTGTTATCTCAACAAGCTTGCTGAACTCTGGTTTTGTACCTATAGCAATTGTTTTTCCCTACCCAGAGTGGGACATGTAAGCTGGGTCCTTTAAATAAGCAGAGACATTAATAATCAACCTGTGATAACTTTTTGCAATATGATGGCCTGAAATCTTAGGATATTTTAGCCAAAAGAGGGCTCTGTTGGTAGGGATGTACAGAGGCTATGGATTTGGACATGCCTCAATTTATAACCAGTATTTGCCACTGGCAAGAAAGAGAGGAAAGCCCAAATATGTTTAGGAGTAGTTTCTAAAAGAGACATTAGAAAATTCACTTTTAATGGCAGATTAACTAATATCTTTAATTTCTGAACTTAACATTTGCTTTTGAGAGCTGAACAACTTGATTCTGGATCTGGATTCTTAACTTAAAAACATATTAACCTACTTAGAGGAGCAGGCTCCATGGGTATTTTGAACACTAAATGAGATGTAACATGTGTAAAAAGAGGTCACTTTTATTTCTTTGTGGGTGTTCACAGTTTGCATAACCCCAAAGCAAGAGTAGAGTTTTCCACAGTGCCATTTAGTGATCCACATATTAGACCAGGTAGTGTCTTTAAGGCCAATTGTGGAAGAATATGATCAAAACTCAGCCCATGTTGAACCCCTGGTAGTCCTACCTTCTCAGGTATAAGGACATCTGACTTCCAGGAGGCCAAGAAACCAGAGGAGGAACTGAGAGAAGTTGATGGAAAAGTTCTGTGGAATAGCAATGCTCTATAGTGTGTGCTTGTAGAATTCTTGCAGGTGGAACCATGTACTTGGGGGTGGTGTCTTTCTTTTCCATAATTTTATTGGTGCACTATTGTGCACCCATAATGTATAGCACAGTGTACAAAAGTCCACAATGGTGGGATTTGTTGTTACATATTCATACATGCACACAATATAACAATACAGTTTGGCCAAAACCATTCCCTGGTATTTCCACTTTCCCTTCCCTCCTCCCTCCTCATTCCTCCCTCCTCCCTCCCATGGTCCTTTTCCTCTACTGATCTCCATTCAACTTTCCATATGATCCACAACACTTTCTTTTCCTTTTTCCTCTCTAGCTTCTACATATGAGGAAAACCACATCTCTTGACCTTCTGAGTTTGGCTCACTTCACTTAACAAAATGTCCTCAAGTTTTGTCCCTTTTTGGTGGTATCTTATACATGGTGCGTGGCATCTTCTGGAACCCACACAGCCATGCAGCTGTTCTGTCCCATCTGATTTTTTCATCATAGCACCTAATCTTACTGACTGACATCAATAATAATTTTAACTTCTATTTCTAGGGCTTTTCCATATATTAGAATTAAAGGGAATGTGCCCAAGAATGAGAGATATTTTAGTTAAATGAATGTACGTGTGTGTGAATTGCCTTAGAGTCTCAAAGAGCTGAAGTTTGAAATGTACTTCATTTTTTTAGTAAATGCTATGATATAGTATGTGCCCTCCAAAAAGTAGACAGAAATGAGAAGAAATAAAAATTTCAAAATATATCTGATTTCTTGTATTTGAAAGTGTTCTCTTTGGCAGGTGAGTTTGATATGTAAATAGACAACCTCAAATTATTTTAGCATGTCAGTTTGTTAGACCTATTATTTGTGTCATTCTCATGTTTATTCTTGTTCAGATAAGATCTGCGACCAGATCAGTGATGCAGTGCTGGATGCCCACCTCAAGCAAGATCCCAATGCCAAGGTGGCCTGTGGTAAGAGACCACATTCCTTTCTGCTGGAGACCTGAGTGGGTTGCACTGAGGGTCTTAGTGGGCATAAGACCATGGAGTCATTCTCTTGAGTTACAAAGAGATGTCCTCTGGTCTGCAACAGATTTCTTCATCCCGTGATATTCTGTGTATTGAATCTTTCTGGAATACATTCCTTATTCCCATCTCCATACTGTGAGAGGTCTAGGTACTTGAGCTTCCTCCAGGGCCCATGGCTGATAACCTCTCCCCTTCCCTTTCAGAGACAGTATGCAAGACAGGCATGGTGCTACTGTGTGGGGAGATCACCTCAACGGCCATGGTGGACTACCAGCGGGTGGTGAGGGACACTATCAAGCACATTGGCTATGACGACTCTGCCAAAGGTGAGGGCGGGCCCCTGGGTCTGGGATCCATGTTGGTCTTTGCAGAAAACACCCCCTTGAAGCTGTCAAATCTGAGCTTTCAGTTTTATGTAAGTAAAACCCTGCTAGAAGAAAAAAAAAATCCTTTCCTAGACCCATCTGCTGGGTTTCAGGTGTCAAAGGCTCTGGTAAAATTATGAAAGTCTGACTATGTATGACATACCTGGTGGAACCAGCATGTGCCTGTCCTTTGTTGACTGGTGTCATTTGAAGTCTTAATTCTTGCTGCTGGCAGACGCTTTGGAAGAAAAAGAAGCACGGAATGGAGGGAGCTGCTCTCTGCCGAGAATGTTCTCTGCTAGGCAATGGTGCTACTCTTTGCATCATTTGTCTTCATCCTTTCTGAAACTCTTATGCAGATGGAGACTTAGAGACTTACCTAAGGTAACACAGAGAAAGGCCACCAGGTTTGAAATCCCTGTTCTTTCCACCAAACCATGCTTTCCCTCATTATAGGCATGGAGAAAGATGACTTGGTCCAGAACTAGGCAGGTGAAGAAGACAGGAGGGCCCGGGTTAGCCCTGGTGCCAGATGGTGCAGAAGCCAAAACCCAGGATAGAGGCACAGGTCCTAGGATGGAATTGAGGAGAAACACCAATATAACCAGGTGAGGGGGAAAGCTTGGAAGAAATGAGAACCTGGAAGCAGATTCCAGTGTCTGAGCTTGGGCGGCCAGGGAGCAGCAGGGCCTGAAGGTACTTCAAAGGCCCCACGTATGAATGCTGGGTACTGAGGACTTGTGTACAGCACCATTCCATGGGCACTGCAAAGGCTGTTTATTTAAGCTGACCTCCTGTGAAGAGCGCTGGGCTCCAATTCTTAGAGATTCTGTGATAATTCCTGGTAGTACATATTTAGACAAGTTCAGTTTTTTAAAAGAAAAATTCCTTTTGAGTCTTTATTGGCTGGGTTCTCATTCTCTGGAGTCACCATGAAAAATGTAGTGATCTTAGGCAATGGCAAGAAAGGTCCTCTTTCAGAACAACCTGCTGATACTCAAACCTATAATCAAGACTCACAAACAGGACCATGACTGTTGAAAGATGCTTATTTCTGCATCTGTCACATATTGATTGTTTGTGCCTCTGTCACATCTTCGTGGGTCATGGAGGAGAGTTTATAAGTGAGAGAGCCAATCACAGTATGAGACACTCAGTTCAACTATAGTCTGACTTGGCCCAAAGCATTCATGAGCAATGAAGTCACTAGAATGCATAAGTGTTTTCCAGGAATGTGTCAAGAATCACTGGAAAGAAAAGCAAGGCTTCAAATGAGTTTCCCCCATCAGGACATGAGGGTATTCATAGAGGGGAGGCATTGTTTTAGAGCAGCAGCTTCCTGAGATGTTACTATGCAGAACCTTCCTCTCTGTACCAGGAAAAGCCAATTTGTGTATATATATTTAGACCTTGTTCAAGAGCAAACCTTGTTCTCTGTAGCAGAGAAATTTTCCAGGAGGTAATGTCCCCCAGTAAGAGATAAGTGAGGGAGCACCCAGCTCTGTCTAAGTTGGGCTCAGCTGATTGAGTTTCCCTTACCCAAGCAGGCCCATGGACTTGTGCCAGATGGCCCATTGTGGATGGTGACAGCCACCTTGGCAGGGCCAGCTGCTCCTTACACAAAGGGGAAGAGCTCTTTTCAAACTCTTCCCCTCTCCCTTTGGTTTTTAAATTCTGCTTCCCCAAATCTTTTGAAGCCCTTGCTTGGTTTTTGGCACTGGGGAGAGTTATTATTTAGATAGAAAGTAATAAGGTAAAATAAAAAATGTCTAATTTGGAATGAGGGAGTCCTTTCACAGCTCTCTAAAAACTGGCCATTGATTTGTACGCTCAATAACAGTCACTGGGGAAAGAGGGGTGCAAAGGGCAAAGATGACCTGATTTCCTGTGGTGAAGGGACTGCCTGGCCTCAGATGACATCACTGAGCATGCAGAGTCTGTGGCATAGTAAACAAGGAGCGAGCCAAACTTTAAGGGTAAACACCCAGGGACATTTGCTGAGAGCCAGTAGGGTTTGGGCATGTGTGTGGATGGGAGCATTGCAGGCAGAGAGACCCAATAGAGGTGGAAAAGATGTCGTGCTGAAGACTAACCCTAAAGGATTTCCCACAGCAAGAGTTCTGTTGAACAGAGACGTTTCCATTTTATTCTCTGGTGGGAGATCCCCACCTGAGGCTTGAACATAAACAACATAAGTTGGCATTGTGAGTAGGAGAACAGACTGGAAAGGGGATGGCTGTTGGGGTTCTGGGAAAGAGAACTCATGGTGAGCACCTGTGTTTAGCTCCTCCTTCTGTGAGGGCCAACTGGGAGAAGAACATGCTTTTCACACCTAGCAGCTTCCTCCAGGGATATCTAGAGTGGGCAACAATTTGCAAGACTTCCTTGCACCAGCACCCAGCACACTGGTCTCACCCAGCCTCCAACTCTGTGCCTCAGCTTTGCAGACAGGGGCCTTGACTCCAAGGGTGTGGTTGTTCCATTTGCTGCTGGCCCTGTGAACATTTCAGAATGAGAAAACCCGGCCTCTGGGAGTCTCTCTACACTGGTTCATCCACACTGTATTTTTTCAGTAATTTCATACTTGGGTTAGGCTCCTGAGCTTCTGAATGACAGTTAAGGCCCTTGATTTTTCATTCAATGCAGTGATTTTCATACTGTGTATGAAAAAACCTAAGGCTTCTGGAAAAACCTAAGGCCTAGTGTCACCAACCTGTTTATCAGCCACTGTCACCTGGTTTTTATGCTGCAGTTCCATGTAGGGTATACTTTTTAAACCAAGGTATAATTGAATACAGTAAAATGTACCGCGGAGAATTTTCTCTGACAAAAGATTGCGTGGAGAAGACATGGCCTCTTCACACTATCCTGGGTGGCAGCTGTGAACCTAGGTTAGAGATCATAGACCCCTTCACAAAGGGCCATGTCAGCGATGAGTAGTCTACCAGGAAGCTGGCAACCCTGTCTCTCTGACATGTGTCCTTTCTGCCTAGGCTTTGACTTCAAGACCTGCAATGTGCTGGTGGCTCTGGAGCAACAGTCCCCAGATATTGCCCAATGTGTCCATCTAGACAGAAATGAAGAGGATGTTGGTGCAGGAGATCAGGTAGGTCAACATTGTGGGAGCTGTGTGGGACATCACTCCAGTGATCTCACTCTTGGATCAGACTATGACATGTGTGGCTTCAAGAGAAAATCCACAGGCAATGGATTAGTTGTACTATCAGGGAGACCCATCATGCTGCATGAGAGTTGTAGGGGAACATGTCCAGAGTGACTTGGACATCCCTGCTTCATGGCAGTGACTTCAGGGTATGGCCATGTTGTGTTGTGAAAGGCTACGATTGTTTATATCCCTTAGGTTTTTCCAGAGGCTCCCCAGTACCCAGATTGAAAAATCACTGTATTGAATGAAAATTAAGGGCCTTAAATGTCATTCATAAGCTAAGGTATCTAACCCAAGTATGCAATTACTGAAAAAATACAGTGGATGAACCAGTGAAGAGAGACTCCCAGAGCCTGGGTTCTCTCATCCCACCCGCTCCTACAGTGCTGGGGACCAGGGATGATGTCTTTCCCTTCAAAAATGCCCAGTGCAAAGTGTTCCATGAATGAGGCATCCAAAAATGTTGAAGCACTAGTGAAATTTTAGATTTGGAGAAAACCATGGTCCTGTCGGTCTAAGTGGGTGTTGCTTATCATTCCCTGATGTTCGGCTGCAGGGTTTGATGTTTGGCTATGCCACTGATGAGACAGAAGAATGCATGCCCCTTACCATTATCCTCGCTCACAAGCTCAATGCCCGGATGGCAGATCTGAGGCGCTCTGGTGTCCTTCCCTGGCTGAGACCAGACTCCAAGACTCAGGTGAGCTGCCTCTTCAGCCCTCCACAATCTGGGCACTCAAAGAATTGTCCATTTTGAAAAGAATTACTTATTTGAAAACTCTTCCACTGTAGATGTACCTCCCTGTCTGTCTCTCCCCCTCACAAAAACATTGTTCAAATTGTTCTAGATTTTCCTTCTTCTTTTTTTTTGCCTTGCTGTTATATGTGGATCCCCCACTTCCTGTCACAAACTTATTTCTTAACCATTCTCAGACATATGGGTCCCTGCCTTTGCACATGCACAGGTCACCACATCTTGAGAAGGCTGTCTGTTCCACCTGGGTCTCACTGTGGCCCTTTTACTTATCTTTGTTTTATAAAAGGCCTTTACCTGCACTGCGTCCAGAGCCAACCCTATGGGCCCTGGCCTCTCTCACCCTGCTGTGTTGCAATCTGTCCTGCAGTCCCTATTTGAAGGTCAGCGGTGATGCAAGCATTAGCACATGTGAAGGCCTCCTGTTGCCCTTGAGTCCCCATGGCGCCTCCCTGTTTAACCCTGATGACCCTAATGCTGTTTTCCCAGTGGCCTCCTGCACTGGCTCCCTTCCACATTCCAACATGTCATCCCCCAAAGTCTTGGCACCTCTTCCTCCGTGTGCTCCCTCCCTCTGTTCATGCTTGTGGGTCCCACTTGCCCCTTCACATGCTCAATGCTTACATCTGCCCACCTGCATGACCCTCCAGATCAAGAGCCCCATTTCTCACCCTGAAATCCCACTGTGTGTGGCCCATTATCACCTGTTTCCAGTTCTGTTCAGTGCCCTCTCTGTCTCTACCCTACTTGTGTCCCGAGACTTTCCGTGTGGAACATCCCCTGGTCCAGCCCACCTGATGACAGAGGCTGCCCCCTGCCTGCATCAGCGCCCTCCCTCCCAGAGGCTCTCCCTGCTTAGAAACTCCTACAGGCTTCACTTAAATTTCCTGACATCCCTTCAGTGTTTTCGATAAGTTTCTGCTTTCTTCCTATGGGGGAAGGAGAAATCCAGCTGTCACTTTGGCATTCAAAGCCTCGCATGGTCTTAGAACTTCACCTTTCTCTGCCCATGCCTCACCCCATCTTTGCTCAAGTAGCACCATTTCCCTCAGGTTCCTCTTGTGGCTTAGTGCTTCACATCTGTGCTCCTAACTTTTGCCTTCCTCTGGGTCTGTCACTTTCCTACAAGTGGCCAACAAAGTTGCCATCTCCTCCTGCATGCCCTGGCTGGTCACCACAGACAGCACCTTCTCTTGCTCCTGTGCTTGGAATTGGCACATGTGATTTCATAGTTCAGCATGGTGTGTGTGGCTCTGTCCTGTTACTCCAGTGGCACAGAGACACCTCCTTCTCTCTCCCATATGTGAGGCCACACACAGGGCAGAAGTGTCTAGGGTCAGGAAGTGTGCTCATGGCCAGAAGAAAGCCCTTCTTGTGCTATCCACGTGACCCTCAAGGTGGGAGGTGGGATCGCCACCCTCTCTCTCTCTCGTTGTTGTTCGAGGCCATGGAGCAGGAGAGCTAACACAGATTTCGATGGTACTGAAAGAAAGGGACACAGAAAAGTTGTCATGCCCTCAAATGGTGCTATGATTTAGAAGCAGGATGGAGATTCATAGAAAGGAAATTCCAGAACACGGATGAAGGAAGTCAGTGGAACTGACTGGACTTTCCCTTTTTGGGGGTGAGAGTGAGCAATGGAGGATCCACCTCTCCGGCTAGCTGAAATAAGAAGAGCCACCCTTGTTTTGCTTAGATAAAAAAAAAAAAATAGAAAGTGTCCAAGTCTAGGGTCATTGAGGAAAATGGGGAGGATGACTCTTTTAGGGCTTCCCTTCATGTAAGCATGCACTGAATTCTCTTAAGATGCTGTTATAAATTCGAGGGTCTGCCTCACTCCCACAGTGGGCTGTGAGCCAGCTCCAGTTGGAGGGTGCAGGTTGGCCAGTTGGTGCCCTGTCTAGCCCCTTGGAGGGCATCGAGTGCCTGGCTCCCTCCTGGTGCTCTCTTGGTGTGAATGGCACTGTGCCAGTAACCGGTCACAGGCCTCCTTCCCTGTGCCCTGTTTGTAAAGGATTTTCACCATCTAACCAGTGTTGACCGTGAACAGGATGAGTCTTTCCACCTGAACAAATTCTTGCTGCTGATACTGAGAATTGGGTGGCAAGGTGATGGCTATTTTTGTACCTGGTCAGAGCTATGTTTTCCATGGTGTATTTTTCCCCATATCTTGCTGACATGAGGAGATAAGAGCAGTGCTTAGATCCCTCTGCTCTGCTACCCAGTTCTGCCACTCTGCAAGGACACTGCATGTGGTTTGCCAGGGTGAGGGGTGGAGTCCTCCAGGGGAGCAGTGGGAACAGGCCTGGGCAGCTCAGAACCGATCCTTGTTCTGAGGCTCCATGCAGCACATCTGGTACGAGAGCCTGCCTCAGAGTTTTCTGTCTTGGGAAACCCCACCCTTCAACACCCTCTTATGGGGCCCCATGTGTGGACAGCTGAGGTTTTAAGGTTAGTGCTTGATGTCTGTGCACATCTTCCCATCTCACTAATGTCAGGCATCAGGTGGGCCAGGGCTTTTGCTCTCCTTTCTTCTGGATTCCACCTGTTAGCTCTTTAGACCAGGCAGGAAACAGAGCAAGAGTCAGCATTTGATGGATATCTGAGGTGCCACAGGAAGATAGAGACATTGCTATGGGAACATAGCATGCTTGCTGCCCTGAACAGGCCCTCAGGTAGGGAGTAGTCCTATGCTATGGGCCAGTGTCCATCCCAGGGTAGGTGTATCCCTGCAGGCATCTCATGCCTTCAAGTCCTATGGGCATCACTATTATGGGTACACACTGCCTTAAGCAGGGTTGGTCTAGCTCATGCTTCAGATGTCTTAAGTAGCAGACTTCATCTGAAAAGAACCCTGGACATCAGGCCGTTTAACTCCAAATTTAGACCTTTTAGCTCTTGTGTGTGACCTTGACCAAGTCTCTTACTTTCTGGAGCCTTGGCTTTCTAGTCTGTAAAATGGGGAAGTAACAGTTTCTCCTCTTTGGCATGGCTTCTAGCATACCAGGCATATTCAACCAATGTTCATTTCCATTCCCAGCCTCATCTGCCATCCTCACCACCTCCTTTCCATTCACTCTGAAAACCCAGTGCCCAGGCTGCTTTTCTTTGTCACCAACAGACATCCATCTGGGACATCAGGCTCCTGTACTCAGTGATGAGTCAGTAAAGGACAGGGGTCTCTGGAGAAGCATTTTGTCTGTACTGCAGTGGGAAGCATTTTGTCTGTACTGAGCAGAGTTTGGCTCTTTGGTCCTTCACAAACAGACATCACACAAATCGTTTCCCTTCCATTGCTTTGTTTTTCTCATTTGTGATGTCTTAAACATGAATTGATAATGCACAGGATGAACACAGAACCAGCCAATCATGGTGGAAAGGAATATTAGATTTGTGCCTGTGGCCTGCCCTGCCCGGGCACCATGGGAAGGCTCCCTCCCTTCAGGCCCCTCAGCCCCTCCTTCTTTTGGCAAAAATCCAAGGTGCAGGCAGTCCAGAGCTTGCTACCCACTCCATCTCAATCCCCTGGCCAGGATCCTGCTCATGTCGTCACTACAGCAGGCAAGTCTGATGGCCCCAGACACTCCCAGGGCTCCTCCATTGAGGGTGCTGGGGCCACTCATCAGACTCCTCCCTCTGTCTCAGAGGCTCTTGGTGCCAATAGATGTCTCTCTGGCCAAAGTCTTCCCTTAAACATTCATAGCCAGGGGCCAAGATATCCCTGTTCCTGCCACTGACATATGGCCTGTGGATTCCTGTAGTCACTGGTAGTAGCAGAGATAATTTGCCCCAAGGACATGGAGGGTCAGAAGAGAGCTTTGGCCAGAGAGACATTTGTTGGTGTCCAGAAACCTCTAAGATAAAAGAGAAGAAGTTGCTTAGTGGGTCCCAGCTGCAACTTAAGTCTTTAAGTCATGCTAATTATGGTCACACATGGGAATAGCTATGCTGTATGCTCCATTGTACATAGTACCAGGTAGCTTCAAACATAAAGGAGTGTTAACTTTCTGGAAGCCCTTTGCAGGCAAGAGGTCCCACTTGATCTCTGGGATACCTGCCTGCTTGCTAGATATCTGCCTGGCAACCAGGTGCCTTCAGCTCAGGCCTCAACCTCACCATGCCTCCCCTGCACTTCTTGTGAACAGGTGACAGTTCAGTACGTGCAGGACAATGGCGCAGTCATCCCTGTGCGCATCCACACCATCGTCATCTCTGTGCAGCACAATGAAGACATTACGCTAGAGGACATGCGCAAAGCCCTGAAAGAGCAGGTGATCAAGGCTGTGGTGCCAGCCAAGTACTTGGATGAAGACACCGTTTACCACCTGCAGCCCAGTGGGCGGTTTGTTATCGGAGGTCCCCAGGTGAGCTGGGTCTTGGTTCCTGAAGTTGCTTATGTCTACAAGCACACAGATGGTTAGAGATAGCTTTGAGTGGCTCAGCTAGGTCTGGCTGCAGAAAAGAGGTAAAGAGAGTCTATTTTATATTTAGGGGCACTCTGTGGGGGCCTACTGAGTATCTGTCAGTACACCAGGAATGTGTGACTTGTCTCTAGGAGTTTCCCGCTTAGCGCTGCCTGACCCTTCCACTCTGGCCATCTCATATGCCATTCTACCTGTCCACAGCTGCCACTGCCTCTCCCTGCTGGGGCATGCATCCTAGCTGTGGTGCCTGCTCATGGCTGACCCCTCCACTGTGGCACTTGCTGGTATCTACCATGGCTGCCTCCAGCTCTGGTAGGCAACATGGTGGGGTGGGGTTTTGAGTGGGGACACCTGCTGCCTGCTTTCTCCTGAGGAGTGAGGCAGTGGAGATTGGCAGAGTACCTCTGAGAGGCAGCTGACTGCTGCAGCTTCCAGAGGGCCACAGATGCCTTGCCACAGGGGTGAGCCCCATATCAGGCTTGGGGAACAAATGTAGTGTGGAAACACAGGGTAAGAGAAGGGCCGGGCTTACTGTTCATTCTTGCAGGACTTCTCAAAAGCCTGGACACATCAGTGTGAACTGTGGATGTCCCAAAGGAGGGTTAGAGAAAGCAGACTCTCCCCAAATGATTTTACATAGACCCTCCACCCTTAAAAGGCATTTTTTATTGACTGATGCTGCACAGGACACACTTAGGACGTGGGCAACATGGCATTTCCTTAGCCAGGGTCATAGCCCAAAGTTACATTTATGGTGGTAATATTCCTATCTGCTTTTGGATTTCTCCTTATGATGGACCCAGAAACAAAAGCAGGGGGCATGGGGTGGCTGTGTCCCCAGGCAACTTCTGGCTCATCTTTGGTACATTATAATGAGATTTTGACCAGTTACCCAATTCCCAAAGCTGGTCAGTGACAAAGCAGACAAAAGCCTGAGGTTTCTGGTTAATTACCAGCCAAGGGATCTTTGAGAAATCCCTGCAGATGACTTCCTTCTTGAGGACTTCTGCCCCTCTCCAGCCATTCAGGGCTCTGGTTCTCATCTCTTCCATTTCTTTCCCTCTGCAGGGGGATGCAGGTGTCACTGGCCGCAAGATTATTGTGGATACCTATGGCGGCTGGGGTGCTCATGGTGGTGGGGCCTTCTCTGGAAAGGACTACACCAAGGTGGACCGCTCAGCAGCTTATGCTGCCCGTTGGGTGGCCAAGTCCCTGGTGAAAGCAGGGCTCTGCCGGAGAGTGCTTGTCCAGGTAGGCCACCCCCTCCCACTCTGACTCCACCTGTCTGTCCCTGTTGATGGCCCTGGTCCAGCTCCACCCTGAATAAGATGTTCAGAAAGCTACACATTTGCGAATAGTTGTGACTGTGTCGTGGGTTGGGCAGAGCGGTCAGTGCTCTGGAAAGCTGAGGGAGGCAGAACAGAAGTGTTCAGGGAGATGAGCATTACAGAAGGGGACTTCATGAAGACAGTGGGGACTGCTGGTAAGATAAGGTGGCAAAACCCATGGGGCAGGAGAAGTGTGGTCCCTTGGCCTTGGCCTGAGGACATCTCTGTAAGAAGCTTCAGTCACTGAGCCTGGCCTTTTTGGAAGGTGTCCTATGCCATTGGTGTGGCGGAGCCACTGTCTATTTCCATCTTCACCTATGGAACCTCACAGAAGACGGAGAGGGAGCTGCTAGATGTGGTGAACAAGAACTTTGACCTCCGACCAGGCGTCATTGTCCGGTAAGAGTGCTGGGACCCTGCCCCTCCCTTGCTCAGTTGTGCAGCCCAAGGAGGAGGTTCTTGAGCTCTTGGCCCAGCACCGTGTACACCCCCAGCACGGAGTGTCCGGTTTTCAGATGGAAGGAGGCTGCATGAGATCCCTGCTGGCCCAGCAGACGCTAACTCCAGTGGGGCCATCTTTGAGCAGCTGGGGGAGCTCAGAAAAGTTATTGTAAGGCAAAACAGCTGGGAATCGAGTAGGCAAGTCCTTTCCCACATGCTCTCATTTCTCATGCTATTCCTGTTTTCTGGAGCTTGGTCCAGTTGACATTGGCTTGGGACAGTCTAGTGGAGTTGAGTAAAGAGGAGAATGGCAGAGTTCAAATCCTGGTTCCTGGTGCATCTGTGTGCCCAGCTGTCTCTGAACATCTGAGCTTCCATTTC
Organism: Urocitellus parryii; assembly: GCF_045843805.1. NCBI lineage: Eukaryota > Metazoa > Chordata > Mammalia > Rodentia > Sciuridae > Urocitellus > Urocitellus parryii. The sequence continues at coordinate 167,739,405 of NC_135535.1, read as the reverse complement.
CTAAGCTGTGGAGCAAGATGGTGCTGAGGCTTATGTAGAGCATGCACATGGGTGGCGAAGCCCCACAAAAGGCCTGCCCATGAATTGCTCTTATGCTTGTATTCAAAGAAATTTCTTTTCCATTTATAAATGACCTTTCCTTCTGCCAAACATGCAGGGATTTGGATTTGAAGAAGGCAATCTACCAGAAGACGGCGTGCTATGGTCATTTTGGAAGGAGCGAGTTCCCCTGGGAGGTTCCGAAGAAGCTTGTGTTTTAGAGTTAGTGGGAGCTAGGTCTGGCCTCACCCTGGATGCTCCTATTCTGCAGAATCTGAACTCTCACATCTCCCAGACCCTCCTAGGGCATGCCTTCCCCACCCACCACCCCTTAGGGCAGAGCCAGCTCCCTCTAATTTTTGGTCCATCCTGTTATCACCATGAATGGCAGGGGGCAGGTGGCTTCCTGGTGCTGCAGGTCCAGTTTCCTTGTGAGCATAGTCATGATGTTTTCCTGCCTCTCCCTCAGATAAGGTCAATGCTGATTTAGTGGGAAGATTCTTCCTTTCAGGAGTAAAGTTCCTCATCTCTTCCCAGAATCTAGACCCTGGCCAGCTCCTCAACCCTGGGTGTGTGCCCAGGTCAGTTCAGTACACACACCTTGGGACCCTTGTGGTTCTGGGCATATTGGGCCTCCCCTCCACATCTGCGCCTGCCCTGCTGAGCCACAGCCTTCACGAACCCCCTACGTGGCTCAGTGTCTGCTATGGCTAACGGGCTGATATCTCCTGAGCATCTGAATGTGTGAGGATCCAGCTAAGTACTGACCTCATATATTCATTCCAGCAACATAATGAGGTAGCCCCCTTTTATTATCCCCATTTACAAAGAGGGAATTTGAGGAGCAAATTCTTTCACAAGGTCTCACAGCCACACGTGTCAGGGCTTAGATGTGATCCGAGGATCTTTGACTCAGTAGTCCTCCCCCATCTCTGGCCCTTGTGCCTTCTGCACTCTGAGTGCTGCTGGAGTAAGTGTGCAGGCCCCTCAGGGTCCCCTTCCAGGGCTAAGGCCAAGACACCCAATATTAAATAGTGATCCAGTGCAGGGCTTGCCTCCTGGTGGAGGAATGGTTGTCTGAGATGTCATGAGGATATTCTGCCTTTGCTAGGGTAGCTTTTGGGGGACACACTGGCCCCTTAAAGGGCCTGGGAGGTCCTTGGACCCCTGAGTCTTTAAAGCTACTTGTCCTTTCCATCCATGGCTGGCACTACTCACCCCATCCATCCTCAACCTGGATTGTACACAGTAAACCTCCACCTTCTCCCCGGCTCCCAAGGATGCAGACTCAGGAAAAGGGCTTCCTGGGGACACAGCACTGGATCTGGCTGGGAGAGACAGCCCAGGAAGCCTCATTTAGGGAGCAGATGCCCTGCTCCCTTGTACCTTGGGGAGCATAGAGACCCCAGCACTCTCAATTGAGGGAGGGGAAACTCTGCAGAGGAGATAAAACACAAGCCCCAGTGGTCATCAAGCCCTTGAGCTAGTGAGTGACCCAGAAGCTGGAGTCTGTCCATAGGGATCCCAGCTGCCTCACTACCCTCGAGTCTCTTGCAGCAGAGGGAGGGACAGGGTTGCAGGTGATCAAGTTCCTCTAACTTGGGCTCTATTTGGATTAAAAATTCAAAATTTTAAACTTTCCCTATCTAGAGAAACAAGATCTTTTTTGGCCAACATTGTTTATATAAAAGTAAACCATTTATTTGTTCATAGTTCCTATTATGGTGGTCAATAAAAACTCATTAGGAGCAATTACCCTATGCTTAGTTTTTGTCTGCCAACCCCAGAGTGGCTCTCTCCATGAAGTAATACCTGACTTCCCCATCCCCAGGGAAGTTGGGTTCTGTCCTTGGGTTACCCTAACCCAGGTCTGTGTAGGACCCCCGACTCCACCATGGACTAAGGTTTTCTCATCTGCCAGCTCCTGTGTTGAGTCATTGTGTTGACTCCCTGCATCCCTCTGAAGTAGACATCCTTATAAACCCCATTTTACACATAAAAACCCAAGGACCAAAAAGTGTTGGGAGTATGACAAGGGCCCTAGGCTGGCCAGTGGCTCCTCAGTCTCAGAGCATCTCAGTCCTTTGACCATACGCATGGTTGCCTCTAGTCTGCGTCTGTGTCTCCTTCTTCCACCTTACTTACTGTGCATTACCCACAGTAAGGTTGGCAGAAGTTAGGCCACATTAGTCAAAAGGTTGAGTAAGGCCCAGCATGGTAGCGCAAGCCTATAATCCCAAAGGCTGGGGAGGTTGAGGCAAGAGGATTATGAGTTCAAAGCCAGTTTCAGCAATGGCGAGGAGCTAAGCAACTCAGTGAGACCCTGTCTCTAAATAAAATAAAATACACCCACAAAAAAGGGATGGGAATATGGCCCAGTAGTCAAGTGTGTGGGTGAAGGGGTGTGGTCTGCAGAGAGAGGAGCCAGACCTTCTAGTGGGTGCACATTTCCTTTTCCCATATTCTCAACTACGAAGAGCATAACCAGTTGCTGCAGGAACCCCAGCCATGCAGCACTGGAACTGGGAGTTTCCCACAAGCAGCTGGTCTAGGAAGGAGTCAGCTCTGGGACACAGGTGGAAGGCAGATCTCTGTGGCTCTTCCCCTCACTGAGGAGGAAACTGAACTGGGTACCAGGGAGGGAGAGATATAGCAGAGGCCCGGGACCATGGTGGAGAAGAGAGTAGAAAGGCAAAGGCAAAAGACAGGAGGCCCTCGGTCTTGTGTGAGGGAGACTCTGGGCCCGGAAAAGCCACGGCACAGGCCATGCAATGAGATTTGCACATGACGGAAAATCATACCCATTTTTCAAGAACACATGGGAACAACAACAACAACAACAAAAAACTTTGAAACGCATTGTAATGATTGTTTGTGGAAGAAGGGCTTTTTTGGGCCGAAAAGGCAAAATAATTATTGGAAACAACAGAGTCAGCTTCTGGTCCATGGGACCCTCAAGTGTCAAAATGCCAGGGAAATGAAGAAGTAGAAAAGGAGGGTAGGAAGGAGTGACCAGCATGGGAGGTCAATTCTAAGTGTGGGACGAGGCTGTCACTCCTTTGCGTACCTTCCCAGGCCCACTTCTCTGCCCACACTCTGAGTTCTGTGCCACCACATCTCACTCCAGACTCCTTGGGTTCTTTGACTTCTCCAAACAGGCCAAGTTCAATTCTGCCTCAGGACTTTTGCTCATCATTCTGTTATGGATGCTTCCATCTCATCCTATAAGTTTTGGATGAAATTTATGTTTCTGAAAAACCCCTCCATTCATTTCCAGGGTCTTGTTCAGTGTTCAACACAATATGCCAAAATATATTTCCTTGTTTAACTCCCTTGGGGCCCAACCCCCTCACTGGACCCTTCCATACCTGCCCAGCCTCCCTTCTTTTCTTCACATGCTAGTTCTTCTGATTGTTTTCAGTCTCAGTTTACAAATCAACTTGTAGAAAGATACTCCCAGATACCCTCCATAACTTATGATGCTCAACCCCATCTGTATTAGTCAGATTTTCATTATTATGACCAAAATGCCAGACAAGAACAATTTAGAGGAAGAAAATTTTCTTTTGACTCATGGTTTCAGTCACTGGTCAGCTGTGCCTGAGGTGAGACAGAACATCATGGGGGAAGGATGTGGCAGAGAAAAGCTGCACAGCCCAGGGCAGCCAGGAAGCTGCAGGACAGGGGATGGGGCTGGAGAGAAGATCAGCTCTTCCAGGCCTTGCTTCCTCCAACTGTCTCACCTCCCAGTGGGTCCAATCAGCCATCAATGGGTCAATCCCCTGATGATGTCCAAACCCTCATGATCCATCACTTCCCAAAGCCCTACCTCTGGACATGGCTACACTGGGGGCACATGAGACTTTGGGGCACATTCCAAATCCAAAGCACAACACCATCTTTATCTGACACTAAGATATCAAAGATTATAATTATTTTTGAGTAACCATTTTATTATTAATAATGATGTTATGGCAATAATAATAGCTCATACACTGAAGATGATGTATGAAAACAAGAAAACTTTTTTCCTAGTTTAATTGAGGTATAATTGATAAATAAATATTGTATATATTCAATGTATACAATGTAATAATTCAGTACAAGGTATAAGGATTGCCATAACCAAGCTTATTAATGCACCCATCACCACATTTAGTTTTCTTCCAAGTTAATTCTTTACTGATGTTAGTGCTGGCTTGTTTATGACTATTGCCCTATAGGCCTTGGTCCTCCCTACATCTATAGTGCTCTCTCTTCTCTCTCTCTCTCTCTTTCTTCATTTCATTCCTGGCTCTAGTACAGGGCCTGGCATAGAGTATGTACTTGATGTAACTTTGTCCACCTTAGAGAATGAGATGCTCATTTCTCCCATCTCCTAAGCTCTTTTTAGAAAAGAAGTTCCAAAGGACTAGAGAATCCTGCTTACCTTTTGATTGGTCCTTCCAGTCTCAGGTGTGCAGAGAGAGTAGCACTGTTTCTGTGAGAATTTATACAATGATGACTCAGCATTTCTCTCAACACTAGAAGTAACCATGAGTTACTTGAAATGACACACCCCCTTTCCCACAGATGGGCCAGAGGAGTATGACATCAACAGAGGTAGGCATTCAGGAGGTATGAACTGTACATGGGGAGGCAGGAGCCGGTACTGAAAGGCATATAGAGGTATTTAGAAGTAATAGTGGATGGAGAAGTAGGGGAATGTAGGGAGACTGTGCGTAAAAGATTTAGTATCTCAGCAGTGCTTTCTTGAGATGAGAGGAGTGGTGGTGAACTTTCAGCAATTCTCCAGAGTAGGAGTGACCCAGGCACAGTGTAAGAGGCACTGTGACACATACCTGATTTCTGAGCTGTGAAGTCTCCTACTTTAACACTGACTGCTTCTTTGGGAGTGAACCTTGGCAGAATTTCTTCCCCTCCCTTTGCCCAGCATTCTAGATTCTAAAGAAAGGCACCTAAGTGATTAAGAGGTTAATTATTAAATAATCTGCTAAAGAATCACCAGAACATCAGAATATCTCTATCTTCAGATAGCACCAGAATGTGTCTCACTTTCTCCAATCCTCAGTTCTTTGCTTCAACTAATGTAAAGCTTGTAACTTTTTGTAAGGTTTAGCTTTCAGAAAAATAATGTTTTTCCAAAGAAATTACAAAATCTCACTACAAGAGGTCAAGATCTACTTCATTGCTCTAGTCAAAGAAAAATAAAGGCACACTCTGTATGACGAAGACCCAGCATTCCTGACTGTTGTACAACTGCATCTCCTTTCCCTCCACATACCTGAGTGCTACAAAATAGTTTTTTTTAAGGGGGGTGGTGATTGTCTGCACCATCATCTCAGGATTAGCCCTGAAATAGACTTGATTTTCTTCCTACCAAATCTTGTCTCCAGGTATTGACTTTCAAGTGGTAAGCAGAAGAGTGGGTCCAGTAACAAATTTGGCAAACCAGCCAGGAGTAGTGCTTTCTAGGACATGCAGCTCTTTGGGTTTATGCTACTGAAAGGAACAAGAATTGCTCATGAGTGTCAGCTGCTAGTGACAAGCTGACCCCATGACTAGGATTTCAGGGAACTCCTAGAAGTTGTCAGAAGTTGTTTAGGAAGTTCTGCCTTTTCTCCTCCTTGCAGCATCAGTTGCCTACAACCCCTTTGTGGGTGGAAAAAAAGTCTTTGGGAGACTAGGAAGAAGGGAAGTTGACCGACTCCAGACTGGGTAAAGTTGCACTGGTGTGAACCCTGGGAATCCTCTACTTCTGCTGTTTTGGGCTAAATAGACACTTAGATATTGCTTGGGTCATTTGCAGTACCAATTGGTGTGAGATAAAATGTTATGGACTAGTACTACCGGCTACTTTCAGGGGGAAATTTGTTTGCTTGGAGAGTACTCTGTGCATTTGGTTTGGCTTTTGTTCTAGAGATGATTTTCTATTGGAATAGTGTTTAGTCACGATATGTATTACAATCTGGAGAAAATGGGTCCTGGAGACAGAAATGGACAGGATTTGATTCAAATATACCAAAGAAACTTCCCCCAGAATTCCTAGGGACAACTTTGGCAGAGATGCTGGTAGCTCTACTTTATTGGTAGGGATTTCTCCTGTGCCTTTTTAAAAAAATTTGTTTTAATTAGTTACATACACATGACAGTACAATGATCTTGACATATCATACATTTGAATCAGATGGGGTATAATTTCTCATTTTTCTGAGTGTACAGTTTGCAGAATCACATTGGTCATGCAGTCAAGTATATACATACAGCAAATAATAAAGTCTATTTTATTCTGCTGCCCTTCCTATCCCTTCTCCCCCTCCTCTCCCCTCCCATCACTTCTCTCTATCCAATCTAATGTGACACTTCTTTTTTTTCTTTTTCCTCACATCGTCATACATGTATTCTGTATAATGATGAAGGTCTCCTTCTATCTTCTGTGCAATTCCTCTTCTCCCTCCCTTTCCTTCCCACTTCTCTTCCCTATATAGTGATAATCTTCTCATGCTCTTTCTCCCTACCCCATTTTGTGTCACCCCCCTTATATCAGAGAAGACATTCGGCATTTGTTTTTTAGGGATTGGCTAACTTAGCATAATCTGTTCTAATGCCATCCATTTCCCTGCAAATGCCGTGTTCTTGTTATTTTTTAGTGCTGGGTAATATTCCATTGTGTATATATGCCACATTTTTTTTTTATCCATTCATCCATTGAAGGCATCTAGGTTGGTTCCACAGTCTAGCTATTGTGAATTGTGCTACTATAAACATTCATGTGGCTGTGTCTCTGTAGTATGCTGTTTTTAGGTCTTTTGGGTATAGTCCGAGAAGAGGAATAGCTGGGTCAAATGGTGGTTCCATTCCCAGCTTTCCAAGGAATCTCCATACTGCTTTCCAAATTGGCTGCACCAATTTGCAATCCCACCAGCAATGTATGAGTGTACCACCAGCAATGTATGAGTGTACCTTTTTCCCTGCATTCTCTCCAGCACTTGTTGTTGTTTGACTTCATAATGGCTGCCATTCTTACTGGAGTGAGATGGTATCTTAGAGTAGTTTTAATTTGCATTTCTCTGATTGCTAGAGATGGTGAGCATTTTTTCATGTATTTGTTGGTTGATTGTATATCCTCTTCTGAGAAGTGTCTGTTCAGGTCCTTGGCCCATTTGTTGATTGGGTTATTTATTTATTTTTTTGTTATTTAACTTTTTGAGTTCTTTGTATACACTAGAGATTAAAGCTCTATCTGATGTGTGAGGGGTAAAAATTTATTCGCAGGATGTAGGCTCCCTATTCACCTCACATATTATTTCTCTTACTGAGAAAAAACTTTTTAGTTTGAATTTGTCCCATTTGTTGATTCTTGGTTTTAACTCTTGTGCTATAGGTGTCGTATTAAGGAATTTGGGGCCTGCCCCCAAGTGATGGAGATTAAGGCCAACTTTTTCTTCTATTAGACACAGAGTCTCTGGTTTGATTCCTAGCTCATTGATTCATTTTGAATTAACTTTTATGCATGGTGAGAGAAAGAGATTCAATTTCATTTCATTACATATGGATTTCCAATTTTCCCAGCACCATTTGTTGAAGATGCTATCCTTTCTCCATTGCATGCTTTTAGCACCTTTGTGGGTTGGTATCTCATGTGCCTTTTTAATACTATTGAGCTTATGATAACAACAAATGGCCTGTTTCTGGTAAATCTACTTTTGAGTCTTCATGACTAGTTTAATTTTTGTAATTTGAGCAGCATGCCCAATTTATAACATTTCTTGCAAACACCTTTAAGATAATTATTAAACTGCAGATAGGGTTAATATGTTAAGACCTTTGGATTTATGTATATTGTTTCCTCTGCTGTCCTTCTATTTATAGTAAGATAATTTTGTTATCCAAGGTCACTCAGTAGTTTGGTATTTCAGACAGTCCTAACCGAAATACAAAACTCTCAAGAGTCATCCCAAGTGAGATAAACTTATTTGATACTGAGGGGAACAGGGGAAAAAGGGAAAAGAGACTTTTAAAAAAAGTTCCAAGTTGCTACATGAACTTGAAAAAACTTGCCTGAAAAATTTGGTCGACAGTCTTCATGAGATTATAAAAAAAATATTAAAGGAGATTTTTTTAAAGCAACAACTCAGAAAGAAGGCAATTTTGAATTATTTATTTTGAACAGGCAACCTTAACTGTTCCATTTTGTCAGAAACATAATTTGAATTATGTCTTTTAAAGCTGTAAGGCTTTTGTGTATATATGTGTTTATGTATGTTACGCTCATACAATTATGTCCGTGTGATAAAATTACCCAAGAAATTCTATTCAAGTTGACTTTCATATAAATGAGCATTCAACATAAACTGAAACTGTTAAATTAACACAGGTGCCTGTTTGTTGAAGTCCAAAAGTAATGTGATAGAGTTAAAACATTTAAACTACTTCTAAGTAAGTTGAAATACTGAAACATCCATCAATACATATACATCCAAGTACTCTTGGCTTCTTGAACTATATAAAAGACTATATATCTAATTGGTTCTTTTCGTGTATTTCCATACAGTTTTGGTTTGTAGAAAAATAATTCAAGATCGTCTTCTTTCTGAGTTGTTGTTTAAAAAAGGAAGGTCATTAAGATTTAAAAATTCTAATTAACAAGTATAATTCTCTATGCAAGGAGTTTATCTGAATTCAGAAAAAGAGTATTTAAAATACAAATTTAAAAAAGGATATGAGGCAGAAATAAACCAGTTAAGTAAAAAAGGAGAAGAGAGCTGAAATAGTGGGGCTTTCACTGTTTCATACTGAAGAGGGAACTCAGGTTGGCCAGGAGTCTTCTCCAGGGAAGGGCAATTTCAATAAAGAGATAAATATTCTGATGAGGACTAAAGGGGACCAGGGGCCTCCAATGGATTGAGACACTCAACCTACATTTCTCCACAGAAGTCCTGAGTGTAACTGATGATGGGGAACAAACTAATCGAAATTATATCTCTGGAGAAATTCAGGCTTGTTTATTTCCATAGCCATTGGAGTGTCGGGACCCGCCTCCTAAACACAGTGTCATGTACAGGCCAAGATGTCCTGTTTTGTTCTGGGCCGAGATCTCTGCCCAGTGACTTTTGCTCTGGGGTGGTTCAGTGTTCAAGTTCCTCTGGAATAATCCCAAAGTTTAGAGATGGTCCTGCTGGGACTGCCAGAGAAAAAGCCAGAACCACCATCATCTGAAATCAATAAGAAAGTGAAGACCAACGTTTGGGCAAACAGGACTCCAGGAAGAGCAAAATATGCCCAACCTGTATAAGTAAATCATCATATGCTAAGACAGGAAACACAGAAGGGCATGCAGCCTATTTTCAAAAGATAATTAAGATCTGCCCACCATAATGAGGCAGTTCAGGACTTACACTCTGTATACCATCAAGCCCTTATACTGTATTGACTAATGTGCCAGGAGAAGATGTCTGGTCCTTAGCATTGGATTTAAAATAATGCATTTTTCTGCATACCATAGACTGAGGAATAAAAATTGTGTGATAGAGATTATGGGTTAGATGTGAGGTATCCCCCAAAAGCTCATGTGTGGCACAATGCAAGAACTTTTAGAGATGTAATGATTGGATTATGAGAGTCTTAATCCCTCATGGGATTAATTGGGTAGTAACTGTAGGCAGGTAGGCTATGGCTAGAGGAGGTGGGTTATTGGGGATGTCCTTTGGGGGTATATATTTTGCACCTGGCATGTGGAGTCTCTTCTCTGCTTTCTGGTCCCATGTTCTGAGGTGTTTTCCTCCTCTACACCTTTCTTCCGTAATGTTCTGCCTTACCTTTGCCCCAAAGCAACAGAGTTGGCCATCTAAGGACAGAGACCTCTGAAACCACGAGACCTAAATAAACTTTTCCTCCTAAAATTGTTCTTGTCAGGTCTTTTTGTTTAGCAATGAAAAAACTGATTAAAACAGTGGTTTTAACCTTGCAAGAGATTCTAGAGGTGAGGCCTTTCCCACCCACGATGTCCTACCTTACCACAGATCCAAAACAACAGATCCAAGTGACTATGGACTGAATCTTCTGGAATGATGAGCCAAAATAAATATTTCCTCATTTTAAGTTGATGTTCTCAGGTATTTTGTCACAAAAGTGGGAATCTGATAACACAGCAAGGACACAAACATTTAATCACTTGCCAAATTTATTTTCATAAAAATGAAATTCACATGCATTAAGAAAAGTGCACGAATAAAGGTAAATAAAGGGTAAAGATAAGTGACACATTAAAAAACATCTGCAATGCCAAATTGAATGAACTACACATCAATAAAAAGGTAACAAAACTTCAATGGGAAATGGACAAAATATAAGAATAGGAATGAACAAATATAACAAAAGAAATGAAAAAAACTACAAGAAACAGAAGCTGCTCTACTGCGCTCATATTTTTAAAAAATAAAAAAAAATTTAAAAATCCATTTTTTTCTTGGCAAACAAAAGGCAAAAACAAAAAGAAAAAAGAAAAAGTTCTTCAAATCCAGGACTCAGAAAAAAGAAAAGAAAAGAAAAGAAAAGAAAAGAAAAGAAAGAAAGAAAGAAAGAAAGAAAGAAAGAAAGAAAGGAAGGAAGGAAGGAAGGAAGGAAAGAAGGAAATAGATATCCCTAAACATAGTTAGTGGGGTGTAACTTGGTACAAACTTTCCGGAGGGAAATTTGATTCTTTCTTCTTGAAGTGTCAATATCCTGTTCACCTGGCTAATCCTTGGGTCAGAGGTGCCATCAAATAAGGAGGAGGAATTAGCAACCCGGGCAGTGGGTCAGGAGGCTGAGCTCTGGCCTGGAGGTGGTAGGAGGGCAAGACCAGTGTGTTCTGGCTGGAGGGAGGGGGCCTTCCTGACTACTGAATATCAGGGATCACCTCTGTCTCTGAGTCTGAAGGGGGCTAACTTCAGGGTGTTCACTTAGCCCCACAAAGACCCAAGGACACAGGCTCAGACCCGAGAAGCCCTCACATCCAAGGATGCAGTGACTGAGCCAATCGTGCAGCCTGAGAGGACAAGAATTCCCCACTGCAGGGGCTATTCAGGATCCCAAATGACAGAGGACACTGAGGCTCACACAGGTAAGGACACTTGTGAGTAGAGAGCAGGAGCAGGCCAGGATGGGCCAATATTTCCCTCCACTTTTCTGAGATAGTTCTCCCCTGACAGTAGCCTGGTCCCTGGTTTCTGGAGGGATTATTCCTGGGGCCAAAGTGTTCTAGGATCTGGTCTCTCTTTTAGTTCTGAGCATGGTGTGTTCTTGGCAGCCCTGGCCTCCCAGCTCTGCTCTGGTTTCTTAGAGGCTCCTCTGGGAAGAGTGTGGAGCACCATGGACATCAGCCCCTGTCCCTTCCAGGACCCCCAGGATCTTGTACCTCCCTGTTCCCTGAGCCCAGTGCCTTCCTTTGATGGGATAGTGGATGTAGTGGGCAGGGGAGGCCTCTTCACCTGGTAGGTGATCTTGAGATGTTCTATCTTCTTATTGGGCCTGATAGAACCCGGTAGCCCACCCTGGTCCCCTCCTTCTGGTATACCTTGTCCCTTCCAGGAGGCCCTTCCTGATGTCTCCACCTCCATGAAATTGCATTTTTCTGCCTCTTATTGAAAAAAAAATAAACAAATAAAAATAAAATAAGTCATTTTGTACTTAGCTTTTGGATTTCGTGCATCAAATGCTTTAGATTCCTGATTCGAAGATATTTTAATTTGTGCTTTCCTTATATTTTTCTCTTCCACTTCTAACTTTCTGAGTTGCATGTTGGTTTGGATGACTTCTTAATCCAAGAAGTTCTAAAATTTCCATTTTTTTTTTGTTTTTGTCATCAACTTTTTACTTGTTTCTAGTTTCACTGACAGCTAACTGCAGACAAAAATTTCCATTATTTGCACTTTTCAAAAAAACCTCAAAAATTTTCTTTGTAATCCCAATGGTGAATTTTAATAAATGTTATGTGTTTGCCTGCTGATATCAAGGTATAGATTTGTATTTATTTCAATAAATTAAATATTTAAATTTACATTGTACATATTTGTATTTTAATTATATCATTCAGATATTCCTGGGATTTAAGCTTTCCTTAGAGAAGCAACTGATAAGAGAGGAAAATAATAATGTGTGGATTCTAAGGAATGGCAAATGATGACTCTATGCCTCCTTCATTCAGGCACTTACTCATTTCTTCCTCCTTTCTGCAAGGAAGTCAAAGGTGTGTGACTTTGTTGTTGCCATCCTTTGCCCCCTCTCCCTGGTTGCCAGGCATAGGCTCAATTCTGGGCAGAGCCCTGGTCAATGATCTCAGTGTTGTGACCCAGCTGGCTGTGGTGGCCCAGGGAGGCCTGCAGCAGCCTGGGGAACTAGCAAGGAGCTTCAGCCTTCCACACAGCCCTTCTGCCTGCGATCCAGGAGTCACTGTGCAGTTTCTTGGCAGAAGAACCTTAGGCATGTGAGACCAAGTATTGCTCTTCCTGGATCTCAGTGGGAGATAGGGAGGGTGTCATGGCAGGCAGTGTTTGATGGTTCTCTTGTTCAACCAGTGACAGAAAGATATTCTATACAGAGGGACCAGGGACCCACCAGGCATGGTTCAGTTCAGTGCTAGTTCTAGTGAATTTGGAAAGGGGTCATGATGTTTCACATTGGGATAGAAGAAGGCAGAAACTCAGAAATGTCTAATGCCTGGACATGTCCACCTTCTGAGCTAGAGCTACAGATTCAAGGGTCTCAAAGAAAATATGGAAAATCTGGTCTGAATTTTAAATATCTCCCAAAAGCCCATGTGTTGAATGCTTTATCGGCAGCTGGTGGTGCTACTGGAAGGGGGTGGAACCTTTCTAAAGAGGTGGGGCCTAGTGGAAGGAAGTTAGGTCATAGAGGGTGTGCACTTGAAAGGGAGATTGGAAGCCTGGCTTCTTCCCTTTTCTTTTGCTTTCTGGTACCATGAGCTGAGCAGCTTTGTTCTTTCATGTGCCAGGATGCTTTGCCTTACCACAAGCCTAAAACAATGGAGGCAGCCAACCATGGACTGAAATCATGAGCCCAAATAAACATTTCTTCCTTATAAATTGCTTATCTCCTGTGTTTTGTTTCAGTGATGGAAAGCTGAGTAAAAGAACCATTTCTTCTTCTTGGAGCCAGGTCCATTCCTTGAACAGAAAGATCATGATCATCATCTCTAGACAGGAGATGAACACTTGAGACAAAGTGGAAACAACTGATTAAATGTGAGCCTGAATACAGGAAACCTCATGTAGTTTATGATCCAGAAGAAGCATTTGTCAAGGAGCATTTGGCCTCATCCTGGCCACAGGATTTGGCTTCCTCTAAAACAGAAAGCCCTCGCCCTGCTCCCTTTATGTCCCATGCTGGCTGCTAGGCTTTCTCCTGTCACCTCCTCCTCCATTCCCAAAGCCTATTTCCAGTGCACTCATGTGAGTTGTTCATGGCAATAGGACATTCTCTTCCCCTTCTCCTCCTGGGGAACCCTTGAGCTGGCTTTCAAGATGGGGTCGCTATCCTCTTTATCTTTCCTCAGGAACTGGACTTAACCATTCAAAAAATGGAAATGTGTCATCTTCTGGCTTCACTGAGCCTCCATTTGACCCTGGTGGCCCAACTCCCTAGTCACCACAAGGCCCTATTTTCTCTCTTCTCTTTAAATGTATTTTTAAATTATCAATTAAATGTTTTAGCTTAAAAACTTTTTATGTGTTTTACTTTTTCTCAAATTGCATCTCAGCAGAGTTACAAATTTATGAATAGTACTTGATGAATTGATGCTATTTATTATATTATGATTTCTAGAACATACCAGGAGTCCATTTGAATTCGATGACGCAGACCTCTGTTTCCTAAACAACATGCTATTATCTGGGAGCAGTTCAACCACCAGAGACTTTTGAAATGTTGGAATACTTTGTGTTGATGCTTCTGTGCTGCTCAGTGACAAGAGTAGAGGCTATTTGTTGCTTTCCACAAATGTAAGTTGATTTGATGATGGCTGTGATGTGCTGACTTTGTGCAGGGCAGGTGTGTGAACTGAGGGCTTCCAGTGGTCTGGGCCCAGCAGACCAGCTGCCTTCTGACTGCCAGGACCCTGGCCAGGGTTGGACTGAGCTCAGCTGCTTATGGCAGCAAAAGTTTGGTATATTCTGGGAATCCTCGGCTCTGCTCCACTTCACCAGGGCATCTGGACCAGAAAAGCCTGCCTGCCCCAAGCCCTGGGTATCTGCTGCCTAAGGATCAAGTATTAGGAAATGAGTGTTGCTGAGATCAGCAGCCTGCTTGTACAGGACTGGGTGTGACTTATGGGCAAAGAACAGAGTCAGAGCCTCTGGATAACATGGTGATCAGTGTTGGGAGCAGAGGTCCAGATCAGGTCAGCCTGTAGAGTGGAAATCCAGACTGAGCCTGACCAGAGCTGATCCATGGCTGTGGCCATTGTGGGCAGAACATGCACTAAGGTCTTCAGAGAAACATGAACAAGGATTCTGTGGTCATCCAGGGCAAGGTTTGAACCAGGTTCCAGACCCTTCAGGTTGAGCTACCTCTAGTGTACTATAGTACCTCCCCCAGCCTCAGTTTTTCCATTTGTTACAAGAGAGTAAAGATAGTTCCAGGCTTGAGGTAAGCCTCGTGAGGATGCGGTAGACATAAAGGTCTAGCTAACATCCAGTACCTCGAAGGTTTTCTGGAATGGATAGTCGTTCATGTTGGGCTTCTCCAAGGCTATGGCACTGATGTGGGCTCTGATGACAAATAGGGATGGAACAAGCAGCCAGAAGGGATACTCTGTTCCTATCAGATCAGGTCATAGGGGAAGCAGGGGAAGTAGGAGAGAACTCACTGGGAGGCTTAGATAATTAAACTGTCTCCTATCCTATCAGGGAAGCTGATGCAAAGTAGCCCTCTGTGAATGTGGAAGGAACCACCCAGGAGAGAGGGATATAGAACGTTTGCACAGTACCTCAACTGCCTGCAGTTTTTCATGCAGCCAGAAGAGGGAAGCACTGACCCACACATTCCCTGTGGATGGCAGGGGCTCCCTTTTCAGAGTTCTGTGAATCTCATGAGGAGCCCTGAGTTGCTGGAACGGATGTTACTTTATCAGTCCAACCAGATTTCTCAGAGCCTAGGTATACCTATGTTCCTCTCCTGTCCCAGAGAGTGCCCCTTCTCTTTTGGGAAGTTCTTTTCTTTGCAGGTAAGGCTAATGCACACAAGTGCAATTCCACACAGTATTTGTAACCTATGTGTCTACTGGGAGCAGCTGTCTTCATGCCCATTTTTACAGGTGTAAGACCTGAGGCCCACTGCAGGTATCACCATTATCAATGATAAGTGGAGCCCCATTGAGCATGGAGAGGACTTTGGCACACATCTGTTTTCCCTTTTCTCTGCCCTGCCTCGGATTCGAGGCTGGTGCTCTGATGGGAGACAGAAAGGATGGCTGGCCACGCTGCTGGTGTAATGAAAAGTGGTAGCTGGCATCAGGCTCTGTTGGTATGGAAACAGTTATTTTGGGGGCTGAAGTTCTCTTTTTTGGAGGAGGGTTTCAGGCTTGGGAACCAATTCTTAGTTGGGTCCTCCCAGAGCCCTTCAGCCTGGGGATACCAGCCCACATCCCTGCCACTGTATAGCCTGTTGCTTCCTTGTTCATACTTATCCATAACACTGCCCTCAGGTAACTCTGTATTACATGTTACGGGTCCCTCTAGAGGACAACCTCTGCCCCTTTGCTCTGTGCTGACCTGTTTTTGTCTGGGCTGAGGGTCTTTCTCCCAGTGGCATGTGGGCAGCAGGTCTCGCCAGCTTGTAGGAGTGGCACATTTTTAAGTATAGATCAAGTTTTTTCCACACCAGTCTTCTTCCACGTGCTCAACCTGAATTGCTGTATATATCATCTTTTCAGCCCAATGAGGTAGATCATGATATTCCCAGAGGCCCAGGGATGTGCTAAGGGGTTGCCCATGCAGGTGGCCCCTCTGTCTTCTCCAGAGCCTTGCCCCACACACTGTTTTCATGTCCCATCATCTGTGTCAGGTTCTGCTCTCCCTTCCTCCCTTGGGCTTCCTACCCTTACGCTGGCACCAGGTAGTACTTGGGAAATATAGTGAAGTTGAAAACAAGCAAATGAAGGAAGGAATAAAGTCTGTGTGTCTCTGTGGTGGTCAGGTGGCACAACCTTGATTCATACTTTAGAATGATGGAAAACTTGTCAAGACTTTTTAAAATCTGATGCCTAGTCCCCACATGACTATTTCCCACTGAATTCTGAGGATAGCAAAAAAAAAAAAAAAAAAAAAAGGAGATGCCCATTCTTTAGGAATGTCTTCCTTTAAATTGGACCCTTGAGATATGATCCTGAAGGTTTGGCCCGAGCAGCCAGGGAGATGCTAACTACCTTGTTCACTGTTGGTCCATTGGCTTAGCTCCAAGGAGCCTCCCAGCCCAGGAGTCAAAGACCCCCACTGGGAATAGCCTGAGAAGCTTGCAGTCAATTCAAAGCTCTCTCTTTTCACAGAGTAAGTGGCCAACCATTTGTCTACATCCCCCAGGCTGGGGTCCTGGTGCAGCCCAACCTGTGGCTTTCGTGGGGAGATAGGTGCAGGCAGAATCTCAGCCTGAGAGCTGCTTGCGGCAGCTGCCCCTGCTCTTTTTCTATCCTTCCCCCCCTCCCCTCCCTTTCCCTTCCCCCTCCCCTCCCTTTCCCTTCCTCCTCCCCCAACCCTCCAACTTGTGGGCATCCTATCATTTTCTATTCAAGTGTTGAAAAACTGACCCATTGAATGAATTTGGTCCTTTTGTCATAAGTCAGTTCGGCGTATTTGGTTTCTCCATTCCATCTATCTGGTCTAGGCATCCAACATCCAGTCACTAGGATGTAATCCTTATATATTTTTCTTCTTCCCCATCTCTCTAATAAAAGATTGCTGGAAGTGTTTCTACATAAGAAGTAGAACTTGGTTTTAACAGAATTGGTATCCTATTTAAAGTATGGGGAACTATGTCACGGTTTGCATCACCCTTCCTTGACTTAATCTAAATGTCCCACTCCCTACACAGGTGATTTGGGGTGGGGGAGAATGCAAATTTCTTTTTTCACTAAACATAGAAAGTTTTTGGTCTCTTTTGAGTATCTTTTTTAGAGGAGAAACTTTTGGTTTAATGAAGACAAAATCATCCATTTTTTTTTTCATGAATTATGCCTTGAGATTGCATCCAAAAAGTCATGGCTAAATCCAAATTGAGACTTTCTCCTATGCGATGATCTAGGAGTTTTATAGTTTCACATTTTACATTTACTCTATGATGTGTCTTAGGTTACTTTCTGTGAAGGGTGTAAGGTAGGTGTCTAGGTCCCCCACCCCCACACCACACGTGGAAGTCCTGCTGTTCCACTGTCACTGTTAGAAAGAAGACCTGTTCTCCACGGTGTCACTTTTGCTCACTTATCAAAGACAAGTGGACTATGTTTCTGAGCTCTCTAGATTCTGTTATACTGATCTATTTTACTATATTTTTACCAATATTACACTCTCTTGATCACATTTTCTTTGTAAATAATTTAAAATTTTACTAACATAAAAACATAAAATCATACCTATTAATGGGGAACCATGCGATGTTTGGATACATGTATGCATTTTGAACTCAGGTAAAATATATCTATCTCCTCAAATATTTATCACTACTCCATAGAAAAAACATTCACAATCCTTTCTTCTATCTTTTTTTTTTTTTGACACATATAGTACTCGGTCACTCTCTGTGGCCACCTTATTGTACAACAGCACACCAGAACTTCTTACTCCCAATTGCAACATAATCACCATTGGACAAACTCCACCCACCCCCTCCTTCTTGCTCTCCACAGACTCTGACAACTACCATTAACTCTTAATTTCTATGAGATCAACATTTTTTATTTTTTACATGAGCTATATCATATGGTACTTGTCTCTCTGTGTCTGGCTTTTATCACTTATCATAATGATGTCTATGCCCAATTCTATTCATGTTCTCACAAATGAAGAGTTTCTCTTTTTATGGGGTAAATACCATTCCATTAAGTACAGGCTTAGAATTTTCTTTATCCATCCATCAGTTGACATTTAGATTGCTTCCCTTTCTTGGCTATTGTGAATAGCGCCACAGTGAACACAGGAATGCAGATGTCTCTTCCACATACTACTTTCATTTCCTTTGGTACATACCAAGTAGCAGGATGGCTGGATCAAATAGTTCTATTTTTAATTTTCTGAGGAACCTCCATTCTGTTTTCCATAATGACTACACTTGTTTGCATTCTTGCTTAGAGTGTACAAAAGTTCTCTTTTCTCCACATTCTCACCAGCACTTTTGTCTTTTGTATTTTGACCATAGCCATTCTTACTGAAGTGAAGTATCTCATTGTGGTTTTAGTTTTAATTTCTCTGATCAATTCTGCTATGGATGTCTTGTATTGTGTTTTAAATTCTACTTAATATAGTTTTTTTCAGCTCAAGGATTTTTCTTTTTTTTTTCATTATAATAATTTATTTTATTTATTTATTTTTATTGTTGGTCGTTCAAAACATTACATAGTTCTTAATATATCATATTTCACAGTTTGATTCAAGTGGGTTATGAACTCCCAATATTACCCCGTATACAGATTGCTGTATCACATCAGTTACCCTTCCATTGATTGACATATTGCCTTTCTAGTGTCTGATGTATTCTGCTGTCTGTCCTATTCTCTACTATCCCCCCTCCCCTCCCCTCCCCTCCCCTCCCCTTTTCTCTCTCTACCCCTTCTACTGTAAATCATTTCTTCCATTTGTATTATCTTGTCTTACCCCTCCTTTCCTCTTATATGTCATTTTGTATAACCCTGAGGATCGCCTTCCATTTCCATGCGATTTCCCTTCTCACTCCCTTTCCCTCCCACCTCTCATCCCTGTTTAATGTAAATCTTCTTCTCAAGCTCTTCGTCCCTACCCTGTCCTTGTTTACTCCCCTTATATCAAAGGAGTCATTTGGTATTTGTTTTTTAAAGATTGATTAGCTTCACTTAGCATAATCTGCTCTAATGCCATCCATTTCCCTCCAAATTCTATGATTTTGTCATTTTTAAATGCAGAGTAATACTCCATTGTGTATAAATGCCACATTTTTTTTATCCATTAATCTATTGAAGGGCATCTAGGCTGATTCCACAATCTTGCTATCGTGAATTGTGCTGCTATGAACATCAATGTAGCAGTGTCCCTGTAGCATGCTCTTATTAGGTCTTTAGGGAATAGACCGAGAAGGGGAATAGCTGGGTCAAATGGTGGTTCCATTCCCAGCTTTCCAAGAAATCTCCATACTGCTTTCCAAATTGGCTGCACCAATTTGCAGTCCCACCAGCAATGAACAAGTGTACCCTTTTCCCCACATCCTCAACAGCACTTATTGTTGTTTGACTTCCTAATGGCTGCCAATCTTACTGGAGTGAGATGGTATCTTAGGGTAGTTTTGGTTTGCATTTCTCTGACTGCTAGTGGTGGTGAGCATTTTTTCATGTACTTATTGATTGATTGTATGTCCTCCTCTGAGAAGTGTCTGTTCAGGTCCTTGGCCCATTTATTGATTGGGTTATTTGTTATCTTATTGTCTAATTTTTTGAGTTCTTTGTATATTCTGGTTATTAGGGCTCTATCTGAAGTGTGTGGAGTAAAGATTTGTTCCCAGGATGTAGGCTCCCTGTTTATCTCTCTTATTGTTTCTTTTGCTGAGAAAAAACTTTAGTTTGAGTAAGTCCCATTTGTTGATTCTAGTTGTTAACTCTTGTGCTATGGGTGTCCTATTGAGGAATTTGGGGCCAGATCCCACAGTATGTAGATCATAACCAACTTTTTTTTTTTTAATTTATTTTTTTTTTATTGTTGGTCGTTCAAAGCATTACATAGTTCTTAATACATCATATTTCACAATTTGATTCAAGTGGGTTATGAATTCCCAATTATACCCCATATACAGATTGCTGAATCACATCAGTTACCCTTCCATTGATTGACAAATTGCCTTTCTAGTGTCTGATGTATTCTGCTGTCTGTCCTATTCTCTACTATCCCCCCTCCCCTCCCCTCCCCTCCCCTCCCCTTTTCTCTCTCTACCCCTTCTACTGTAAATCATTTCTTCCATTTGTATTATCTTGTCTTACCCCTCCTTTCCTCTTATATGTCCTTATGTATAACCCTGAGGATCGCCTTCCATTTCCATGCGATTTCCCTTCTCACTCCCTTTCCCTCCCACCTCTCATCCCTGTTTAATGTAAATCTTCTTCTCAAGCTCTTCGTCCCTACCCTGTCCTTGTTTACTCCCCTTATATCAAAGGGGTCATTTGGTATTTGTTTTTTAAAGATTGACTAGCTTCACTTAGCATAATCTGCTCTAATGCCATCCATTTCCCTCCAAATTCTATGATTTTGTCATTTTTAAATGCAGAGTAATACTCCATTGTGTATAAATGCCACATTTTTTTTATCCATTCATCTATTGAAGGGCATCTAGGCTGATTCCACAATCTTGCTATCGTGAATTGTGCTGCTATGAACATCGATGTAGCAGTGTCCCTGTAGCATGCTCTTATTAGGTCTTTAGGGAATAGACCGAGAAGGGGAATAGCTGGGTCAAATGGTGGTTCCATTCCCAGCTTTCCAAGAAATCTCCATACTGCTTTCCAAATTGGCTGCACCAATTTGCAGTCCCACCAGCAATGAACAAGAGTGCCCTTTTCCCCGCATCCTCTCCAGCACTTATTGTTGTTTGACTTCCTAATGGCTGCCAATCTTACTGGAGTGAGATGGTATCTTAGGGTAGTTTTGATTTGCATTTCTCTGACTGCTAGAGATGGTGAGCATTTTTTCATGTACTTATTGATTGATTGCATGTCCTCCTCTGAGAAGTGTCTGTTCAGGTCCTTGGCCCATTTATTGATTGGGTTATTTGTAATCTTATTGTCTAATTTTTTGAGTTCTTTATATATTCTGGTTATTAGGGCTCTATCTGAAGTGTGTGGAGTAAAGATTTGTTCCCAGGATGTAGGCTCCCTGTTTATCTCTCTTATTGTTTCTTTTGCTGAGAAAAAACTTTTTAGTTTGAGTAAGTCCCATTTGTTGATTCTAGTTGTTAACTCTTGCGCTATGGGTGTCCTATTGAGGAATTTGGGGCCCGATCCCACAGTATGTAGATCATAAACAACTTTTTTTTCTATCAGATGCCGTGTCTCTGATTTAATATCAAGCTCCTTGATCCATTTTGAGTTAACTTTTGTGCATGGCGAGAGATAGGGATTCAGCTTCTTTTTGATGCAAATGGATTTCCAGTTTTCCCAGCACCATTTGTTGAAGATGCTATCCTTCCTCCATTGCATGCTTTTAGCCCCTTTATCAAATATAAGATATTTGTAGTTTTGTGGATTGGTTACTGTGTCCTCTATTCTGTACCATTGGTCCACCCGCCTGTTTTGGTACCAGTACCATGCTGTTTTTGTAACTATTGCTCTGTAGTATAGTTTGAAGTCTGGAATCGCTATACCACCTGATTCACACTTCCTGCTAAGCATTGTTTTTGCTATTCTGGGTCTTTTATTATTCCATATGAATTTCATGATTCTTTTATCTATTTCTACAAGAAATGCTGTTGGGATTTTGATTGGCATTGCATTGAACTTATAGAGAACTTTTGGTAATATCGCCATTTTGATGATGTTAGTTCTGCCTATCCATGAGCAGGGTATATTTTTCCACCTTCTAAGGTCTTCTTCTATATCTTTCTTTAGGGTTTTGTAATTTTCATTGTATAAATCTTTCACCTCTTTTGTTAGGTTGATTCCCAAGTATTTTATTTTTTGGGGGGATATTGTGAATGGAGTAGTTGTCCTCATTTCTGTTTCAGAGGCTTTGTCGCTGATATACAGGAATGCCTTTGATTTATGCGTGTTGATCTTATATCCTGCCACTTTGCTGAATTCATTTATTAGCTCTAATAGCTTCTTTGTAGACCCTTTTGAGTCTGCTAGGTATAGAATCATATCATCTGCAAATAGTGATAATTTAAGTTCTTCTTTTCCTATTTTTATGCCTTTAATTTCTTTCGTCTGTCTAATTGCTCTGGCCAGTGTTTCGAGGACTATGTTGAACAGAAGTGGTGAGAGAGGGCATCCCTGTCTTGTACCAGATCTTAGAGGGAATGCCTTCAATTTTTCTCCATTCAGAATGATGCTGGCCTGTGGCTTATCATAGATTGCTTTTATAATGTTGAGGTATGATCCAGTTATCCCTAATTTTTCTAGAGTTTTGAACATAAAGGGATGCTGTACTTTGTCAAATGCTTTTTCTGCATCTATCGAGATGATCATATGGTTCTTATTTTTAATAAGGAATTGATGTGGTGAATAACATTTATTGATTTCTGTATATTGAACCAGCCTTGCATCCCAGGGATGAATCCTACTTGATCATGGTGTATAATTTTTTTGATATGTATTTGAATCCGATTCTCCAGAATTTTATTGAGGATTTTTGCGTCAAGGTTCATTAGAGATATTGGTCTGTAGTTTTCTTTCTTTGAAGTGTCTTTGTCTGGTTTCGGAATCAGGGTGATGTTGGCTTCGTAGAATTAATTTGGAAGTTCTCCCTCTTTTTCTATTTCCTGAAATAGCTTGAAAAGTATTGGTGTTAGTTCCTCTTTAAAGGTTTTGTAAAACTCTGCTGTGTACCCATCCGGTCCTGGGCTTTTCTTAGTTGGTAATCTTTTGATGGTTTCTTCTATTTCCTTTATTGTTATTGGTCTGTTTAGGTTGTCTATATCCTCCTGACTCAATCTGGGCAGATCATAAGACTTAAGGAATTTATCTATGCCTTCACTATCTTCTATTTTATTGGAGTATAAGGATTCAAAATAATTTCTGATTATCTTCTGTATTTCTGAAGTGTCTGTTGTGATATTGCATTTTTCATCCAGTATGCTAGTAATTTGGGTTCTCTCTCTTCTTCTCTTCGTTAGCATGGCTAAGGGTCTGTCAATTTTATTTATTTTTTCAAAGAACCAACTTTTAGTTTTGTCAATTTTTTCAATTGTTTCTTTTGTTTCAATTTCATTAATTTCAACTCTGATTTTAATTATTTCTTGCCTTCTACTTCTTTTGCTGTTGTTTTGCTCTTCTTTTTCTAGGATTTTGAGATGAAGGATGAGATCATTTATTTGTTGGTTTTTTCTTTTTTTGAGGAATGAACTCCAAGCAATGAATTTTCCTCTTAGAACTGCTTTCAGTGTGTCCCATAGATTCCGATATGTTGTGTCTGTGTTTTCATTTAACTCTAGGAAGTTTTTAATTTCCTCCTTGATGTCTTCTAAAACCCATTGATCATTCAGCAACCTATTGTTCATTCTCCAAGTGATGTTTGATTTTTCCTTCCTACTTTTATCATTGATTTTCAGTTTCATTCCATTATGATCAGATAAGATGCATGGTATTTATTATCTCTACCCCTTTATATTGTCTAAGAGTTGCCCTGTGACATAATATATGGTCTATTTTTGAGAAGGTTCCATGTGCTGCTGAGAAAAAAGTGTAACTACTTGATGTTGGGTGGTATAGTCTATATATGTCAATTAAGTCTAGGTTGTTTATTGTGTTATTGAGTTCTATAGTTTCCTTATTTAACTTTTGTTTGGAAGATCTGTCCAGTGGTGAGAGAGGTGTGTTGAAGTCTCCCATGATTATTGTATGGTGGTCTATTAGACTCTTGAACTTGAGAAGAGTTTGCTTGATGAACACAGCTGCACCATTATTTGGGGCATATATATATATTTATGATTGTTATGTCTTGTTGGTGTATGGTTCCCTTGAGCAGTATGAAGTGTCCTTCTTTATCCCTTTTGATTAACTTTGGCTTGAAATCTATTTTATTAGATATGAGTATGGACACTCCTGCTTGTTTCCGCAGGCCATATGAGTGGTATGATTTTTCCCAACCTTTCACCTTCAGTCTATGAATATCTTTTCCTATCAGATGCGTCTCCTGTAGGCAGCATATTGTTGGGTCTTGTTTTGTGATCCATTCTACTAGCCTGTATCTCTTAATTGGTGAGTTTAAGCCATTAACATTTAGGGTTATTATTGAGATATAGTTTGTTCTTCTAGCCATATTTGTTTATTGATGTTACTAAACCTGATTTGTTATCCTCTTTGACTACTTTTCCCCCTTTACTGTCCTACCTCCCATTGTTGGTTTTCAATGTTATTTTCCATTTCCTCTTCCTGTAATGTTTTGCCAAGGATTTTTTGAAGAGATGGTTTTCTAGTTTCGAATTCTTTTAACTTTTGTTTATCGTGGAAGGTTTTAATTTCATCTTCTAATGTGAAGCTTAATTTCGCCGGATACACGATTCTTGGTTGGAACCCATTTTCTTTCAGTGTTTGAAATATGTTATTCCAGGATCTTCTAGCTTTCAGAGTCTGTGTTGAGAGATCAGCTGTTATCCTGATTGGTTTACCCATAAATGTAATCTGCTTTCTTTCTCTTGCAGCTTTTAAAGTTCTCTCCTTATTCTGTATGTTGGACATCTTCATTATAATGTGTCTAGGTGTGGATCTCTTATGATTTTGCACATTCGGCGTCCTGTAGGCTTCTAGGATTTGGGATTCTGTCTCATTCTTCAAGTCTGGGAAGTTTTCTCGTATTATTTCACTGAATAAACTGTTTATTCCTTTGGTATGGAGCTCTGTGCCTTCCTGTATCCCAATGACTCTTAAATTTGGTCTTTTGATATTGTCCCATAATTCTTGGATGTTCTGTTCATGGTTTCTGAGCTGTCTATGTTCTTTTCCAGTTGAAATACTTTGTCTTCATTGTCTGATGTTCTCTCTTCTAAGTGATCTACTCTGCTGGTAGTATTCTCAATTGAGTTTTTAAGTTGGTTTATTGTTTCCTGCATTTCTAGGATTTCTATTTGTTTGTTTTTTATTTCCTCTATCTCCCTGTGAAATTGATCTTTTACTTCCTGGATTTGTTTGTCAATGTGATCTTTCATTGTCTGATTTTGCTGTCTCATGTCTTCCTTGAGACTCCAGATCATCTGAAGCATATATATCCTGAACTCTTTATCTGACATTCCATCTGTTGCAGCTATTACCTCTTCTAAAGTTGAGTTGACCTGCATTGCTTGTGGTCCTTTCTTTCCTTGTCTTTTCATACTGCTCGAGTTTCTTTCTGCTTGGTGCAACTGTTGTGTTTTTGAAATTTACCCCCTATTTATTTATATTGCTCTTGTATAGTTGGGAAGTCTCCCTTGCAGGGCGGGTAGTGGCTGTGCTCCTCCTCTAATTAGGGTGGTCTGTCTACCACACTGATCGGTCGCAGGTCTGCCCCCCCCCGCGGGCACGGGTGGCAGCTCTGCTTTGCCCCCTCTCCAATTGTGGTAACGTAACTACCACGCCCTGGGGTCATTGGTCCTGATATGGATATGGGTGGTGGCTCTGCTGGGTCCCCACTCCAATTGGTGTGATGTGTCTACCACGCTGGCAGGCCTCTAGGCCGGTGGGTTGCAGTTCTGCACAGCCCCCACTCCCCATGGGGGTACCTGACTACCTCTCCAAGGGGTTGCTGAGCCCCCTCCAGACCCGGGCGGCGACCTTGCTCCAACCCCACTCCAACCAGTGTGACGCAACTGCCTCGGTGTTACGTGTCCACCACGCTGGCAAGCTACCTGGCCTGTCTTGCCAGTGGGCCGCTGGTCTGCCTGCCCCGCTTGCTCAGATGGCTGCTCCACACAGCCCCTACTCCAAATGAGGTTATTTGGCTACCGCGCCGCGGGGTCGCTGGTCCTATTCTAGGAGTGGGTGGCTACTCTCTTCAGCCCCGGCTGCATTTGGGGTGTCATGATACCACGCCGGCGGGTCACTTGGCCTGCTCTGGGCACAGGTGGAAGCTCCACTCTGCCCCCCCCAGCCCCCACAGCACCCAGTAGGACCCTGACCGAGAAGCAGTCACTGCTGGTTGCCTAGCCTTGGGCCAAAGCAGCTTAGGTAGCCAGAACCCCGCATCTCTGATCCCGATACACTCTCCGCTGGGAGCTGGCTCCAGCAAGCGACCCCCACGGGTTCCCCAGCCCCAGGCCAAAACTGTTCCGGGAGTCAGAACCCAGTCGCCCCAAGCTCAGCGCACGCTCCACTTGGAGCTGGCCTCCACCAGCAGTCTCCGCAGTTTCCTCAGACCTGGGCCAGGTTAGCCCTGGGAACCAGAATCCAGCTGCTCAGTGCCCGGCGCACGCCTTGCCAGGCACGAGCCTCTAGGAATATTCTCCACAAGATCCCCAGTCCCGAGCCTGAGCAAGAAATCTGTCTGCTAGACGCAGGCAAATACCAGCCTGAAATCACCTGTTCAGTAGCTGAATGAGCTGAGATCAGTAGAACATGGGGATGATTACATCATCTCTCCGAAATGGCGGCTGCTGTCCTCCTCTGTGGTCTGACCGGTGTCTGGAACCAAACTGGACCGCTTCTCTCCTCTGTCTCAAAGCCGGAACTCAGCACTAAGCGCTGCCAATGTACCACTGGCGTGAGCCCCCCGAATCCGTATCGCTGCTCCCCCGCTCCGGCACCGTGCCGCTCCCCAGCGCGTGCCACAGATTCCAGCCGAGGGGTGATTGGCTATCAGGCTATGCGACCCTCCGTGCGGAGAAATGGAGCTCCCACAGCTGAATCTCGCAAGATGGAAATCTGTCCACTAGATTCTGGAGCACCTCAATTTTACTGGAAATTCCCAACAAGATAGCCTTCAGCTGATTCACATAGTCTTTCTCCCGCTCAGTGACACGGCGCACTTGGGTGATGCACTCCCTTCGCCGCCATCTTCCTCCCCCATTCAAGAATTTTTCTTAGATGCTTTAAAAATTTGCTTCCTTCTCTCTGTTAAGTTTTTCTGTTGGAATATTGAATTGTTTCTCTGTGTTTTCTTGAAGCTCATTGAATTTCCTTAAAATGATTCTTTTAAACTCTCCATCTGTGATTTTTATCATATTGGTTACTATTAGATCTGTATCTGGCACTTTATTTTGACAACTAGGTGAGGTTATGGTTCTCTGAATGTTTCTGATGCTTGGTGTGCACCACCATCTGGGCATTAAAGATTTAAGTATTCATCCCAGTCGTTGTGACCTGTCTGTGTTCCTGTCTTTCCAGAAATCTTAAACAGGCTGTTTATTTTCTCTAAGCCTATAGTCACTTCTAATTCAGCACTACAGGTGTCCTCAGCTCAGGTTTGTTGCCAAGGCTACCATTGGTGCAATGTCACTGTTTTAACACTAGAGGGTGATCCAAGCCCATATTTGCCCCAAATATGCAATTGGTGTATTGTTCAGCATGAACTGGTAGAGAGTCTATTCCCCCAAGCCTTTCCCAGATGCTTCATTCACAGTCTCCAGCCTGTGGTTGAGTACCCTGGGATTCTGTCCAGCTCTAGGCACTTATGCCACTGCTATGCCCTGAACCCATTGCCTGCCAAGACCACAGCACTGGCATAGGGCCAAGGCCCATAGTGCCATGGGCTGAGTGGATTCATGGCCGAAGCCTGCTGCAAGCAACCACAGGTGATGCTGGCCAGAATAAAAACCCAATAGACTGATATAATGTGTTTCTGCCTGTCACTGGGGCTGCTTCATAGATTCTGTTCATAGGTGCTGGCCCCGTACGGGCCACCAAATGCCGCAGTCTGGCTGGGCACAATTCAGGAGCCACTTTTCAAAAGAAACTAACTTTATTTTTAGAACTACAAACGCCAAACAAAACAGCTCCTCAGGAAAAAAACCCTCAGAGCCCAACTGCCACCACCGGCTTCCATAAGCCTCTCACCCACACAAACCTCACCACCTCCCACAATCCTCCTGCTCTTGAGGCCGATTGGCTGGGTCGCATGGGCGGAGCCAAAGAAGTCCCCCAATGAGCAGCTCCGTGGTCTGAAAGGGCAGGGAAACAGCCCAATGAACAGCTCCGTGGAGGAGCCAATCAGCTAGATGTTGCTGGGGCCGCTGTGAGCCAATCATCAGCTGGCAGTCTGAAGGGCAGGGAAACAGCCCAATGAACATCACCACAGAGGAGCCAATCAGCTAGATGTTGCTGGGGCCGCTGTGAGCCAATCATCAGCTGGCAGTCTGAAGGGCAGGGAAACAGCCCAATGAACATCACCGCAGAGGAGCCAATCATCAGCCAGCAGCTGGAAGTTTGCTGGCAGCTGGAAGTTTGCTGGGGCCCCTTTGGCTGTGGCTCTCAACAGTTGGAGGCTCTTAGGATCTTTCCAGTATTAGTTTCTCCAGCCTGGCACTGAGCCCCAAGGCAAAGTCCTCCGCTGACTGCTAGTCCTATCATCAGTGAATTGAGTGTTGCTCCAGGTTAGGCAGTCTAAGGTTGGGGCAGTGGTGGAGGCAGTCCCTTGGTTACCAAAGCTGACTCTAAGCTGGGTGATGCCTGAGTCTCAAAGTCATAAGAACCTGTTCAGTCTCAGTGTTGCACCCAGGCCTATGCCACAGCTGGCAATGACATAGGCTAAAACACAAATCCATCCCACTGGGAATCAAGTCTGTATCTGGTGCCCAGGGCAGGTCTAGAAACATCCATCTGAAACATTGATCTGGGAATAGCTGTGTTACCTGAGTTTGGGAAATGGGAGGTAGAATCAGTCCCTTGGCCATCAAGGCTGATGTTAAGCTGGTTCTGAGTCTCACACACCTGAGTCTCCAAGCTGCAAGAACTCGTGCAGCTGGGGGCATTTGCCCTAGGTCCACTCAAAGCTGACAATGATGCAGGACAAAACTCAAGTGTGCCTCACCAATACACCGTTCCCTACTTGGTGCAGGGAGAGGTCTGGGAGCTCTGATCTATGGCCTAGGAACAGTAGCCCAGGGTTTCTGCCTAGTGCCAGATTTCATCATGGCAGTCCTGGCTCTGAGCTTCACCACAAAGAACTGTGGCCCATCAGGTGAGGTCCTCCTCCCCCATTTGCTACCTGAAGTTGGAGGACGGGTGGCGGAGACAGGCTATCACAGTTCTAGTGACTCAGTCTGTGGGTATTGGCCTGGGGGTAGGGCTCCTAGGGCTCTGCTTGACACGGAGTCTCACTGTGGTGGGTCTGGTACTATGTTTTGAGTCTAAAGTCTGTACTTAATTCTTTCTTCCTCCCCAAGCAGATGGTATCCCTCTCCACACTCGAGGTGGGGGAGGGGTGATGCTGGCAACTCTTCCCCTCCTGCCTTCCTGAGAGCATCTTTTCTTTTTTCATACTGAAACCAGGCACTGTGGTCTCTCACCTGGCTCCTTAGCTCTTGTGAAGGTAGTTTGTATGTGAATAGCTGTTCAAACTGGTGTGCCTGTGAAGAGATGATCACTAGAGGGTCTTACCCAGTTGTCCTTCCTGTCTCATCCTTAAGTCCTTTTGAATCCCCTAGGCAGCAATGAAGTCTCCTCTTATTTCTTCTGTGGAAACATATAACTCACTTTGAACACCAAAGAAGATTTCCATGTTACAGATAGGTGCACCTTGGGCCACTAGTGCTAAATTCATGACAACTAACAGAAAGTCAGTCTGTCTTGTGCTGCCCATTGGAGCCTCCCATTCAGTCTTTCCAACCTCTGTGTGATCCTGGGCACCTTACTTCTTCTTGATTCCACCCCACTTCTCTTGCACCCCATGCCCACTTGATGAAAGATCGTCTCATTTTGCTTGATGATTCAAGTAATCAAAAGATAATATCTCTACCATTTCATCACCAAACTGTCTACTTCCCTGTTTCAGCTCTCTCCACACTCTGGCTTCCTAGAGCCAAAGTGTACACTTGTGTGTTAAATCCCATACTCCCCCTCCATTCAATGACATCTCTCCAGCCATTTCCACTTCTGTTTCCTCAGTTTTTTTTACTTGATTGCATCATTCTCCTCGATTGAAAGCATAGTCTCTGAAGAAAAGAGAGACTTTGGTTCGCATGCTTTCAAACACTGTCTCAGCTCTTTGCTCCCTTTGAAAAGGAAACTCTCAGAAATATTAGTCTTCTTATTGTCTCTACTTTATCCTCTCCTATTCTCTCTCTTATTTAGTAACAATACAAATACCATAGTTTGCTACATTTTGGATATGGCTTAAGTGTGCCCCCAGAGGTTGATGTTCCAGAAGTTTGGTCCCCAATGTGGCAATGTTGAGAAGTAGTAGAACCTTTAAGGAGTGGGGCTCAGTACAAGGTGGTTAGGTCACTGGGATCACCAGCCTTAGAAAGGATTAATGAAATTCTCTAAGATCCTAGTTAGTTCTTATGAGAGTGAATGAGTTGTTATAAAGAGAGCAAGTCTGGACCCTGAGTCTCTCTAGCTTCCTGTCTCACCACACTATTCTTTCTCTCATATCAGTCACCATGATCCACCTGCCATGCTATGATTCAGCCTTCACTAGAGCTTAGCAGATGCTGGTGTCATGCTCTTGAATCTCA
Organism: Urocitellus parryii; assembly: GCF_045843805.1. NCBI lineage: Eukaryota > Metazoa > Chordata > Mammalia > Rodentia > Sciuridae > Urocitellus > Urocitellus parryii. The sequence continues at coordinate 167,708,841 of NC_135535.1, read as the reverse complement.
AAGCTTTGAGCTAAATAAATTTCTTTTCTTCATGTACTACTCAGCATCAGATATTTTGTTATAGATACAGAAAATAGATTAATACACATACCATACATTCATCATTTAAAAGTGAATAACTCATTGGCTCTTAATATATTTACAGGTGTGTAATCATCATCATTATATAATTCTAGAATATTTTCATCACCCAAGAAAGAAACCCTATACTCTTTAGTAGTCACTCCCAATTCCTCTCTCCTCTTACCCCCCCCCTCCCGTTAAGGAATAATTTACTTTCCTTCTGTATAGATCTGCTTCTTCTAGACATTTAATATAAATGAATTCATATAATAATATGTTGCCATTTGTGTCTTTCTTCTTTCAGTTAGCATGATCTTTTCAGATTCTATTTGTAACATACTTCATTATTTTTATGTTTAAGTAATGTTCCACCATATGGATTTGTTACATTTTGTTTACCCACTAATCAGTGGATGAACATTTTGGTTGTTTCTATATTTTGCTCTGAACAGCTGAGTACAAGTTTATGTTTGAACACCTAGTTATAGTATAATTGCTAATCATAGAGTAAATCTATGTTTAATATTTTAAAGAGCTTCCAAGGTTTTCCAAAGCTGTACCATTTTTCATTCCATTAGCAATGTATGAGGTTTCCAATGTCTCTGTATTCTCCCAAGGTTAATAGTATAGTGTCCATCTGTTTTTTTTTTTTTTTTTTAGTAGTCATCCTAGTGGAGGTAAAGTGATATCTCAATGTGTTGTTTTGTATTTCACTGATGGATAATTACATTGAACCTCTTTTAATGTGCTTATTGACTATTTGTATATCTTTGAAGAAATTTAGATTCTTTTCTAATGTTTTAAAGTTGAGTTATTTGTCGTTCTACTATTGAATTGTAAAAGTTCTTTATATAAATATTTTATCCATTTTGTGAATTGTCTTTTTGCTTCCTTTGCTAATTTATTTATCCTTTGATGCACAAAAGCTTTTAATCTTTATGAAATCCAATTTATTTTATTTCTTTTTTTGTTTATTTATTTGTTATATCTAGGAATCCATTATCAAATGCAAGCCATGAAGATTTACACTTATGTATTTTTAAAAGAGATTTTATAGTTTCAGCTATTATATTTAGATCTTTGATTGATTTTGAGATGATTTTGTATATGGTAAATGTGGGTCCAAATTCATTCTTTTGCCTGTGGATAGCCAGTCATTTCAGCATTATTTGTTAAAAAAATTATTCTTTCTCCATTGAATAGTGTTGGTTCCCTTATTGAAAATCAGCTAAGCCGAGATGTATGGGTTTATTTCTGGACTTCAAATTTCATAGCTCTATATGTCTATTCTATGATAGTCTCATACTATTAATTACTGTAGCTTTGGAGTAAATTAGAAAGTTTGAGTCCTCCAACTTTACTTTTTCTTTTCAAGACTGGATATTCTGAATCCCTGCAAACCCATATGAAAGTCATTTATCTTGTCAATTTCTGCAGAAATAGTATTTTGATAGAAATTGGCTGTCTGTGGTTCAATTTGGTAATTAAATAATATTAAGTGTCTCAATTTATAAATATGGTATTTTCCATTTATTTGTTTTCTTTAATTTTACTTAATAATATTCTCTAGGGGCTGGGAATGTGGTTCCAGGGTAGAAATGCTTGCCAAGTGTGTGTATGTGTGTGTGTGTGTGTATGTAGTTTTCAGAGTGTATATTTTTTATTAAATTTATTCCATAAACATTTTATACTTTTTGATGCTATTGCAAATGATAAAAGGAATAGACTTTTTACATTATTCTTTTTAAAAACAAAATGACAACTTCAGTACAGTGGTACATACCTATAATCCTAGTGACTCAGAAAGCCAAGGCAGGAGGATCACAAGTTCGAAGCTAGCCTGGTTAACCTAAGGAAACCCTATCTCAAAATAAAAAATAAAAAGGGCTGGGGAGGTAGCTCAGTAGTAGAGCATCACTGAGTTCAATTCCCAGTATCACAAAATTAATTAATTAATTAATCAACTTATCAACTAAAGTACAAATGAAATGACATTTATTAGAGGTGCACCAATGTGATACGTATGTAAGCATGTATGTATATAAAATATGTAATATGTGTGCATATGTGTGTATATAAAATTTATTTATTTAATAGGCTGGCTGCATCAGGGAAGAAAAACCTATACTCTCTTCCCCTTCGGGTTGTTTATCTGGGCCCAAACTCCTGAGATTAGAAGATACTTTGAAATAAATATAATCAGTAAATTAATTTATGCTGCCCTTTTCCCCCCTAGATCAAATAGAACAAGCACAACCTCTCTGACTCAGGGAGGATATTTCTGAAGTTAAATTTATGCTGTATTATTGAAGATCTGGGTGATCTGGGAAATCCAGGAAGCTCTGAGCCTCAGTTGACTGAAGTATCAAATGAGGTTTTACTTTCTAGATTTACTTTATAGAGTTGTGATGATTCCAAAATACAGAAAACTCAAGGGAGCCACATAGGGACACCTCACCTGGCTGGAGCATAGGGCAGTTGGAGAAGGGGAAGTCCAAGAGTTCCCTGAACAGCTGAGAGGTCTCAAAGCTGTACAGATGCCATGCCCCATCCTCAGGAAGAAGGCATGACTTCCACTTTACACCTCTCCCATCTTAACTTCACTCAAACTTCCCTAAGTGTCTTCTTTCTGATATCAAACACATTGAGTGAGGAGTGCTTCTGCAAGGGAGGGAGTAGAACTCTGTCTGAGGTGGCTTGGTGTGGACTGCCTGAGCCTGGCCATTTGAAGGGGACATCCCCACAAAGGAGGATCCTGATGTGGATGTTGGACCACCCAAGTGGGCAGGTGGCCCAGTCATAGGGTGTAAGGCCCAAAGGAGAGTAAGGAAGTTACTGGAGAAGGCAAAATACCTGGCGAGCATGTCAGAGCCTAGGCCAGGTGAGGAGAGTGTGTACACAGGAGTGACTTGGCATGGGCTATCAGGAATCAGCAGTACTAGAGCAGAGAAATATGTTATTAATGACATTCTTTAGATTTGCTGGAGCAATGTGCCAACAACTTGTAGATTGTTTAAGATTTTCTATAGATAATGCACCCCCTTAATCCCTGCATCTTAAGTGAACAACTCCCCACTGCTGGCCTTTGGTATTCCTCAAACCAAAGTTTATATGGATAAACATAAATAAGTAGGGGGAAAAAAGAAAGTTTAGTGAAAAATGGGACCTTTACATAGCTTCAAAATACCTCCCCACAAATAGTTCTCAGAATCCTGGCACATAGCAAATGATCAAAGTAGACACCACCAGGATCTGAACAAATTGAAGTCACATGCCACCTGATGAGAAGGAGAACGTACCATCATTTTCATGGAATCTGACATCATGAATACTTAAGGGGAAAAAAAAATCCAAAGTGAGAGTCATTCTACACAGTAACTAACCAGTAATCTCTAAAAAGTGTTAAGACCCTGAAAGTTAAAAAAAAGATTGAAGCACTATTTTTTATTTAAGGAGAGTAAAGGGAAATGACAACTAAATGGGGCACATAATTATGAATCCTTTTCCTGTAGAAGACTTTACTGGGGCATTTGGTGAATTTTGCATAGGATCTAAGGTTATTTGGAGATAGTATACACTGTATCTGCAACTTTTCTATAAGTTTGGTATTGATTCAAAATAAAGAAAAGAAAAAGAAGGTTCCAAAATTTATACAACCTTATTTGGGCCACATGGGTGGTAAGTGGCAGCTCCAGGCAAACTCGGGTGTGTCTGCCTCCTACAGCATCACGCTCCTTGCAAACCACTGGCACTGGACATCTCAGCTAGTCTCTCTTCTTATTCAGCTGCACCTGGATTTGCTTCCCACCTACCCCAGCTCTATGCTAGACATAGCTACCCCATCCACACCTATCCAGAACCCACCTGAAGGGCATGTAGCAGCAGCACCAGGGCAGCTGAGAGTACTCAGTGATTCAAGGGGGTGCCACCTGGCTTCCTGTCCTAGGAGTGAGGTACTGCCAGCTGAGCTTCTAATGCCTAGAAGTTCTCCATACTTCCCAAGAATTTCAAGATTTTTCAAACTACATAGTAGGAAGCCTGGGGATTTTCCTTGTCTTGGTTCCCTGTGGTTACCATCTTTGCAGTTAGGAATTCCTTATTACTTAAGCAAGTCTAATAGAATATCTCATTAATTAGGATTTTAGATATCATTTGATCACTTAAAATCATCACCTTTGCAGTTACCTGACATCACCTATGGCCCCAAACAGAAACTGATGCTCTCCTGTAAACTTCCAGGCACTGTCCTGCCTCCCCACAGCTGAACCAGCTGGGACAGAGGAAAACGGAACATTCCACCTGTTTATCTGTCACTCTGCTCATATACCTATCAATTCAGCCACAAGGCCACAGGGGCAGGGGCTGGTAATCCTGGGGACTCAACAGTGAACAAACCAAAGGACAGACAGTATTCTCCAGTATTCAAACTGACCACCCTAAACTAGAGCCACCAGTCTCTGTACTGTTTGAAACCAAACCAAATGCACCTCCATCACTACCTAGGTAAAAGATTTCATCCTTTACTGTAGAAAAGTTGTTAGGAATAGAGTGGGTGACCTCAGGCGGAGGGAAATTCCCCTTCTTACAGATCTGGAGTTTTTCTTTAGGGATTCTGGGCTCTCTTCAAGTGTTCCTCCAGCATGAGGGCTCTGTGGGGAAATGTGATACGTACACGAGAGGCCCTCCAGGAAGGAGAGGCTCTTAAGATAGGGGCCTCTCAGGGACTGGGAGGAAGCCTGGCAGCCCACATCCTTATAAATGGTGCTCTCCACTCTGACTTGGAGGCAGAGATCCACCAAGACGGAAGCCTGTGTCTGGGTGAGCTGAGCCCCCATTTCCTGGTATATGGGTATATGGGCCCTCTCTAGCATAAGGATTCTAGGACCAGCCTAAGAGCCACAGTACTAACTAAGGGCCTGAGAAGGAAGGGGTTCCCCATCATTGACTGCTATATAGGGGATAGGCCATGGACCCTGGTCATATCTATCCATTCTGAGGTCCATGATTCCTTAGAACCCAAAAAGAGGCTAACTGGGAATTTTGAGGGACATATGGATTGCATTCCCATATCAGGGAGTGAAGGACAACTGGAAGGGATGGTTTCGGATTGTGTCCACAATACTGTAGTTCATCTGTAGGTCAGAGAGGTGCAATGAATGCCTCAGGGCCACACTGGGACATGCTAACAGAGAAGACACTCTGTGAGAACCAGGCTACTGACTCTCCAAAGTTCTACCCCTCACCTTCCCAAGGACTACACCACCTCAGATCAGAGGCATGGGATACAAGACCAGGCTAGATACTGGACGATGCTGGGAATTCCTGTGCATGGATAGTTTGGGTCTTCAGTTCTTCCCAGTACTCTTATTTGGACTGGATTGGCCCTCAGACTCTGCTATATTCCTGAATTCCAACAAATACAGCAAATGTAAAGGATTAAGGGGAGACATATGCAAATTCTACAGATGGGTCAGTGGCCCTTCTCTTCAGCAGGAGAAGCAGCTGGGACAGGAGCCATGTTGCTGTGCACTTTGGCCCTCACCCTCACCTTGATGGCAGTTTCTGGCATCATGATCAATGGGACAGAAGTTTGTGTTGGAAGCCCGGGTATCCCTGGCACTCCTGGATCCCATGGCTTGCCAGGCAGAGATGGGAGAGATGGTGTCAAGGGAGACCCTGGACCTCCAGGTATTGTGTTGGAGACCCCATCCTCCACTGAGGGGCAGGGACACATTTTTTAGGCCCCTTTGACCAGGGCTGTATGTTGGGTTTCAATACTCAGTTGGCTGGGACATAGTGGGGGTTTCCTAGGGCACTTAGGCTGGAACATCTGGAGAGTATATCTTCAAAGTGCCCATACAATGTTAAGTGAATTCACTCAGATGGAAGTTGAGGTCCACACAACCATGTCCTCTTCTCTCTACAGGTCCCATGGGCCCTCCAGGAGGAATGCCAGGTCTCCCTGGGCGTGATGGGTTGACTGGAGCCCCCGGTGTCCCTGGAGAGCGTGGAGACAAGGGGGAGCCTGGTGAAAGGGGTCTTCCAGGTGAGTGGGAGCCAGGGGAGAGGATGGGCAGGGGGGGACATGGACATAATGCCTATGCAGTCAGCAACATGGGGTAACAGAGGTGTCTGTGGCATACTGCTCAACCTAATTAATGATATGTGAGGTTGAAGACAGAAGTCAGAGGTGTTCAAGTAACGTGGTCACAATTCAGGGACCGATGGGTATAGGAAGTGTTCCATGCATTGGGACTGCTTATGGAGAGATAAAAGGTGTCAGGTGAAGGAAGAGGGACAACACTGGGAGTCATAGCCCTCCATGGGACTGAGGCTCTTGGGCATTCTAGAAGGTATACAGGGTTCTGTGCATGAGGGATCCAGGAAAAGGTTATGATCAGGAATCCCAAGTATGCAAGGGAACTCCATAGCTCTGAGTACTATCAAGATCTATCAGGAGAATGAAAAAGCAATCATATTCATCCTGGGTGGAAGATGGAGGAGAGGACCCTTTCTAGAGGTCAGAAAAGCACTCAAAGGTGGGCAAGCAGAGCCATTCAGGAGATATGACATGAAAGAAGAGCAGAAAGAGGTTCATCAGGGGCACAGCTGCATTAAAGGAATATAGGTGTTTACAGAGTATGGAAACATTCCACCTTGTGGACCCTCATGCCTGCACGGGGGATGCAGACAATTAGAGGGCAGGGTTCCAGGGTTACAGTGGGCAAAACATCTGTGGGCAGCAAGTTGGGATCTTGTTTGCTTGCCCCTCATCCTGGTGGGGGTCTCTCCATAGGACTTCCATCTTATCTAGATGAGGAGCTCCAAACCATGCTTCAGGAATTCAGGCATCAAATCTTGCAGTCAATGGGAGGTAAGGGGACTCCTTGGGGGCACAAAGGGTAGAGTTACCCCCAGCTTCTGGAGACTATAGACCTGAAAAACAAGTGTGAATCTGCAGGTTTGGGATAAGGAATGATGCTTTCCTTTTCTGAAGTCTCTAATGGTCCAGAAAAGAGAGAAGTAGACATGCTCCTAGGAGAGCATGTTCTCTGCCCATCCTGCTTTCTCTTGCATGCCAGAAAATTTCCCAGTTCCTGGCAATAAGTAAATGTTAAGGAGATGAATGAATGAATGAATGAAAAGATGGATGGATGAAAGCAGAGAGAGGAATTTATAAAACTGATTGGAAGAGGAAGGGAAGGAAGAGAGAGGCAGAGACAAAGAGATTGGAGAGAGCCTAATGGTAGAGACCCCGAGGAAGCAAGATGGATGTGGAGACAGAGATTGGTGGCCTAACCCAGATTCCTCTGCTCTTAGTCCTCAGCTTGCAGGGGTCCATGCTGGCAGTTGGAAAGAAGATCTTCTCCACCAATGGGCAATCGTTCAACTTTGATGACATTAGTGAGTCTTGTGCCAAAGCAGGTGGCAACGTTGCTGCCCCAAGGAATCCAGAGGAGAATGAGGCCATTGCAAGCATTGTGAGGAAGTACAACACTTATGCCTACCTGGGCCTGGTTGAGAGCAACACTCCTGGAGACTTCCGTTACCTGGATGAGACCCCTGTGAACTATACCAACTGGTATCCCGGGGAGCCCAGGGGTCGGGGCAGAGATAAGTGTGTGGAGATGTACAAAGATGGGACATGGAATGATAAGAACTGCCTGCAGTACCGTTTGGCCATCTGTGAGTTTTGAGCAGACATTTAGGCCACAGGGTAGACAGGATCCTGCATGGCAGCCTCCAACAAAATTTATTTTTAAATTTAAATTTCAACAAAATGTATTTGTGATTATTTGATCCAAAGGCATTCTTAATCACTTCATTCCCCAGATAGTTCCTAACTCTTCTCCTATAATCACTAATCCTTGACACTGCCCTGGGAGCCCCTTCTCAGCACTGCAACTTAGGTATCCACTCCCGACCTTGAACTTCACTATGAGAAGTGAACAATTTGTTCTTCATCTTCTCCAGTTTTTTCCATTTATAAATGGCAACCATGAGGCCTCAAGTTAGAAAAATCCTCTAAAATCACAGAGTGCCTGCTTCCTGCTCCTCTAATCTTCCCCTGAAACTCTCCCCTTTCCCAGTCCCATGAAAATTTAGAAATCTTGGTTAAACACAGTGATAAAGATAGACTTCCAGAAAATTACAAATGTGAGGAGCGAAGGTCACCTTCAGGATTACTCAACACCCTGGTTCTCTGGGGCATACCTGCTCTCTTCCATGAGGTTAGAGAGCCAGAGGGTGGCCCAGAATGGAGCTGATAGAACTTAGTCTTCCAGACTGGTAAAAACTCCCTTGAGTTTTAGGGTTCCTGCTCAACCACTGATCAACAGAAACCAGCCTAGGCCTCTAATGAAGAACCTTCCCACCCCAGGCCTGACCAAAGTAGCTTCCTGCTGATCCCCACCTCACCTCAGATCTCCATGAGGCATTTACACTATCAACCCCAGCACTGGCTCTGCTTTCTTCTTTAATTTCATTCAATCAGGATTTCATTAAAATCAACTGTGCATAAAATCGTGGGCTCTGTCTTGGTGTGGGTAAAGGTATCCTGTACCTCTTTGGGATATTTAATTTTCCTGAGCCAATTTCTTCATTTTGAATGAAGATAAAATATTTGTTGCCATTGCTCCAACTACTCAAATCACTATCATAACTGCTACTACTACAAAATGACACAGTTTCTCAAGCACAAACTATGCACCAATCACCTTGACAGACACTTGTAATGCTTCTTATGAAATGTTATTTAATCTTTAACAATTTCATGGGAACAGCATTATTTTTCCCATTTTTAAAATGAGAACATGGATGCTTAGCAAAGTCAAATGTTTTGACTATTACAATGAAGAGCAAATGGCAGAGGTTGGATTCAAATCCATCTACTCCACCTGAACCTCATATTCATAATCACCCCACCATTGAGCTGAGTAGAGATGACTTAAGTGCAATAAATTATGAATGTGTTAACATGAATTCCCATTGCTTTAGTTTCATTTCTTTTTATTTATGTAAATGAAGTGAGTTCTGCCTCTGAGCCCCGACTTGCCCGAAGAATGAAAAATCCAATCTTAGGATATGCTTTCTTTGTTTGGTGGGTGGAACAAATTGATCTTCTCCTTCAGGCTGTACACAGGAATGGGGGCTACAGAAACATCTGAAAGAACATATAGACATCAGTGTTGGCTGCCAGTGTGTAGATAATTCCTGGTCTGAGTCCACAATGCCCATTTGCAGTTGGTGACATCATGCCTTCCATACTTCACTTAGTCACCTGGATGTTTTCTGCAGCAGAATGTTGGAAGTGGCACTCAGGGCATAGTCCCAGGTCTTGTGTCAAGTCTGCAGGAATGGGACTATGCCTCATGCCCCAGGGACACATGGGAATGGGACTGTGTCCCATGAGGGGCAACCACGTAAATATCTTGTCTCTAGAAAGGCTCCCCCTTCTCCCACCCTCACACTTTGAACACTCTTTCTCACTGCATGAATTCTTTCCCTGAGCAAAATTTTTACATCAAAACCCCAAAGACAGGTGGGAATAGAATGTTATTTCTTATTCTATGATGAATATTGGTTTTAAAGCTAATTATCCTCCCATATGGACTCAGAATCCAGCATACAAATTATAGAGTCTTACTATCACAATATCAAATTTAATTTTTTTTAAATCAAGGAAGCTTTTTAAAATATAAACTATCTAAGCCTCTGAAAATTCATATATCCTTATTTATCAAGGAAGCTTTTTAAAATATAAACCAAGTCTCTGAAAATTCATATATCCTTATTTTTTATTAAATTTATTTATTTTATGATTTTATTTGATATTGTTACTATGGTATTTTAAATCACATTTTAAATTAATAATTGCTTGTTTGTGAGAAAACTTGTCTTATTTTTTAATTCATATTACACCCAACCATCTTTTTGGATTCTCATTCCCCCCCCCCAATACTTCTGAAATAATTGACTCTTTTATGTTTTATAAATATATGATTATATTTACAAATGATGGAAATTTTGCTCTTTTCTTTATGGTATTCATAATTTGAATTTTTATCTTTTGATAGGGTCCAGGAGCCCCTATACATTGTTGAAGAGATCCAATGACAACATGAGTTTCTTATTGTGACATGGGAACATTTTCAATATTTCACAATTGAAAATACTGCTTGTTCTAGTTTCTGATAGATACCTTGTAATTTTTTATCATGACTGTGTATTGAATTTTATCAGATGATTTGTGGCATTTCCTTTAGTCTCTTCACAGTGTGTAAGGGGTGAGGTGAGCCATTTCTCGTTTCTGCTGATTGACATCTGGAGTGCACAGCTGAGATTGACAAGTTCCAAGTGCCTCATATTTTAAACCTGGAGAAATACCCCCAGCATCCACTTCTTGACCTGAAAGAAAGGAACTATGCAGTAGAATTGGTTTAATAATTCTATTATTTCTTTGGTCAGCATAAGGATTGAAAAGGGAAAGGAAGGTGACCCACCTTGGGTAGCACCTGTGCTCTCACAGTGGAAATTATCCTTTCCCTTCCAGGACACCTAAGGCAGGTACAGGAGATCATTCCTTATTCTAAAAGTATTGAAGTGCTAAACCAACAGAGAGCCTTATTTTGCTGAGTCATGGAGAAAAAAAGAAAAGAGGAAGGATACAATTGTGAACAGGAGTGTTCTGGGAAAACTTGAGTGGTTTCTCCAGGGCTATGTGAATGCCTTTGTCACAGAAAACTATCTGTGGTTTAAACTCTGTTCATGAGCAAGTTGCTCCCTAAAGCACAGGGGCACCAGCAACAAGACCTCTGGACTGAAGTGTCCACTGACAGGGTAGTGGCCACAGAGCAGGAGGCTCTCAAAGTCCATTTCCTGAGAGGAGCTGTCATTGTAAGCAGCCATTCCAGAAACTTGAGAACCAGTCAGTGTAGGCTGAGAGCAGCTGTGTCCCCACTGATACGTGGCTGCTCATGGGAGCAGGGAGCGTGCACCTTTGACATCAATGTTCTCTCTATTCTCTACCTATCTAAAGATTCAAGAGAGGAAGCTGCTACCCACCCTTGACATCAAGAAGCAACAGCATCAAACCTAGCTATAACTCCATGGCCCTGGTGGTGAAGAATCAGACATTGACGAGAGAGAGAGAGAGAGAGAGAGAGAGAGAGAGAGAGAGAGAGACAGAGAGAGAGAGAGAGAGAGAGAGAGAGGGAGATTGATTGAGAGATCTTAATGACAAAACCAGGAGACAAAAATAATTTGTGTTTTAAATCAACCATAGAATCATTTCAAGGATCTGGGAAGAACATTTCCAAAGAATTTGAGACAGGGGCTGGGGATGTGGCTCAAGCGGTAGCACGCTCTCCTGGTATGCGTGCAGCCCGGGTTCGATCCTCAGCACCACATACCAACAAAGATGTTGTGTCTGCCGAGAACTAAAAAATAAATATTAAAAGTTCAAAAAAAAAAAAAAAGAATTTGAGACCATGTACTAGTTTGTAGAACAGGATGCACTCCAAGCTTTAAGTTAGTGTATATCTAAATTGACGTTTTTAATAAAATTTGTTACATATTAAGTCAATGAATTATTTTGATTTTTGTTTTGGTGTTGAACTATCCTTGCATTCCTGGGATATCTCCTACTTGCTCTGATGGCTGATACTCTTATCACAGTTACTATGTGCAGAGGCTATACTTATGTTCATCTATGTAATCTTCATTATCTCTGATCTATAGATGCTATTATTTTCCCCAATGAAAAATAAGAAAATTTGAGGCACATTGAGGTTAAATTGATTTTTTCAAGATCATACAGTCAATCCATGGGCTTATAAAGACAGAAAGTCAGATTCCAAAGACTATGCTATTAATTATCAGTACACTTCTGGACTTAAATAACTACTTTTTAAAATTGTGTTTGTTTGCATTTGTGCTAATATATTATTATTGTCTAAGAGTATACTTTTTTGTCAGGTCTTTATTCATTATGATTTAAATGTTTAGCTAAGCCATTTATATGAGAGAGGATTATCTTTCTCTGAAGATTTGGTAACACCTTAAAACCTTTTTTTTTTTTTTTTAAAAAATAAGAATAGTGGATAACTTTTTACTTCTCTTTCTTTGTGATTTATATGTCATTCTAACACTTCTTGGGCCAATTCTAAATTGCTTATTAACATCTATTTTTCTAGTTTGCAATCATGTTGCTATGAAAATACATTCTATAAAAAATTTGTACATAGTATATTTTTTAATGTCAATACTGTCCATATTGTCATATTCTTCTCTTTTCCTTCCTGATTTATTTCTTATACTTTTCCATCAATCATTGCAACAATAAATCTGTATCACATACATTTTTGGTTGTTGCTCTGAGTCTTCCATTTTGCTGGGCTTTGGCTGATCTCAGATGAGCTTGCCAGGACTCAGCACAATGGGTTGGACCCAGGGCTTTCAGGTGAGTTCATGTCTATTCTGCATCACGTAATTATTCTGATATTAATGGCTTCCAGGGACATATTCTTCCCATGGTTGGGAAAGAAACACAAGAGGCCACATTAACTTACAAGCACACTTGAGGCTACTGTTCCCTTCCTATCTACTCAGAGTCACAGGGCCAAACCAAATATCAAAGGGGCTAGGTTGTTTACTCCACATACTCCAGTGGGAGCCTCTACAAAGTACTTTAGCAAACAGCTTGGATTTATAATTCTATTCTAAGAAGGAAGTTAAAATTGGAAACAATCATCCAAACTACCACAGTCATCTTTGCCAAGTTTATGGGTATTTTTTTTTGCATTTTATTTCATTATTTCATTTTATTTCATTACTAGCTCTATTGTTTTTTCTTTTCTTTATTTCTTTATTTTAATTTATATATGACAGCAGAATGCATTACAATTCTTATTACACACATAGAGCACAACTTTTCATATTTCTGGTTGTATACAAAGTATATTCACACCAATTGTGTCTTCATACATGTACTTTGGATAATAATGATCATCACGTTCCACCAGCATTTCTGACCCCATGCCCCCTCCTTTCCCCTCCAACCCCTAGTTTTTTTCCTTCTTATTGTTCATTAATTTAACTTAAATTTATCTTTAATTATATATTTTTAAACATACAGTTGCCCCTTAGTATCTATAGGAGATTGATTCCTGGTCCCTACAGGTATCAAAATCTGCAGATACTTCTATGTATATATATAGTATTTGCATACAATTTATGCATATCCTACTGTGTACTTTAAATACTCTCTGTATTACTTATAATACCTAAGCCCATGTAAATAGTTGATTTACTGTATTGTTTAGGGAACAATGATAAAAAATTTTTGTATATGTTTAGACATTATATATATATATATATATATATATATATATATATTTATTTATTTATTTATCTATCTGTGATTGGTTGAATCTGCAGATGCAGATGGATAGTGAGAGTGGCTGTTTATTATCTATTGTATGAAGTCCATAGTCCTTGGAGGACTATTTATGGGGCTTGCTGTCTCTGTCAACTCTCATTCTGCTTATTTCCAACTTATTTGAGATTTTTTACAAGGTGAATTTAAATTTACCTCATCTCCATTTAAGAAAGCCCTGTGGTATCTGGGTTGATGGTAAGGTTCTCCATTGCCTGTATGTCTCCACTGCACTAGGTGTGACAAGCTGGGACACGTAAAGCACAGTTTTTCATCTAGGAATAAATACAAAATCCAGTAATAATAATAAAGAATTTTAATAGTAATAAGTTCACTAATTCCTGGTGCCTGGCAGGCTCTATGTAACAGGGAGAGCTACTGAATGGGGTACGGTGACTTGAGTATACATGAGCTGTCGGCCCTTAAGAAGCCAAAATGCCAATCATAATACAGAATTTAAGGTAAATGACCTGACCTTGCTCCCCACCAGGAAAAAAGCAAACTTCTCGGGTTGTTTGGTCAAAGTGTTTCAAAGCATTAGTGTGAATTTGGGTGAAGGCAGGCATCAAAGGTCACATTAGGAACTTGGTCATTTGATCAGAGTCCAGCAATAAGCAGTGGATGCTTCCAGACAGCGTGGCCTGTAAGAGCCACAGCCTAATCTGGCACATGCTCCTGCTCCAGGTCTCTGCTTCTTTCCTTGCTCTCTTACTGGGTGCTTCCTATGTGCCCAGCCTGGGCTGTACCATGGGGACAAGGAATTGAACTGGACACAGTTCTTGCCCAAGAACAGTAACAACACAGGTGAAGTGGACACAGAAGTTAGCTCTAGTCAGAGAAAAGCCAAGAGTGCTGCTCTGAGGACACAGTGCTATAGTTTACAATTGTTCCATCTATTTTTCTTAAGCACTGGCAGTTTGTAACCACTGTCCTAGGTGGACATGCATCAGCTGTGAGAAAGATGCCAGCTCATGAAACTCTCATTCTAAAGGGGTAAGGTGGTCATAAGCAGGTAACCAAATAAACAACAAAAATTCACACAGAGAAGCAGAAAATTAGAGCAGAGAATCATTATTTATCAACATGCATACTTAAAATTTAATGGTTAGGAAAGACCTTTCTCCCAAGACAATATTTAAGATGAAATCTGAATGACAGCAAATGACAATTCAAAGACAGAGGCAAGTGTCTGGGCAGAGAGGCCAGTTGGTGCAAATGTTCACATTCAGTTTTGAACTTAAGTTGTCTGCAAATATGTCTTCCCCTTGTCCTAGCTCTGTTTCAGGTCCCAAGAAGATATTTGACAAATTTCCTGGATGATGAGGGAAAAGTGAGTTTACTCAGGGTTATAGGTCTCTCATGTCTCCACCCTGGCCCTGCAATAAATGAAACCCAAATGAAGGGATGAGAACAATGGATACAGAGAAGTATGCTAGTGTGTGCATGTGTGTGTGTGCATGAACACATGTGTTTGTCTGGTATAACATCTGTGCATGTTAGTTTTGGAAATAAATATCTAGATGGAACTGTGATGAGAGCTTGTGACTCTATACTGACTGAGCTGTACGAATGGATGTGTAGGTGGGACAGGTGAAGGAGGAGTTGGTTTACTATAGAGACACTGCCTAGAACTGTTCTGGAGACCCCACCAGCAGCCCAGGAGAACTACCTAGTTATAGCAGCTCCAAGAATGGTTGTTTATTAGAATTTAATTTTATTTTCATTTATTCATTAATTTTTTTGCAGTGCTATGGGTGGCATCCAGGGCCTCATATATGCAAGGCAAGTGTTGTACTGCTAAACTACATCTCCAGCCCAGGATAGTTGTTTATTAATCTGGGGTTGAAGGCCAGGCCAGTGTGGTTCTTGGTCACCAGCCTAATTGGGCCTGACATTGTTGAGGCAGCTGCCAGAAGCCTGAGCTGGAGGGTTCCCTTCCCTGCATTGCCTCTGTGCTGGGTAAGTCATTTCTGGAGGAAAGAGGTGGAGACCTGGGCCTACAGTCTGGCTTCATGGCTTGAACCTGGTGAGGACTGAGTAGAAGCTTTAGAAGGGTCAATAGGCCCACCTGGGCTTCTGACTCTATGATCCAAGGCATCTGTGTCTTTCTTGGATCCACTTGACCATCTGCAAGCTAAAGGTGGTCTTTTCCAAAGGAAGTGATGAGTGGGGTGTGAATGCACCAGTACCATATAGAAACCTTGACTGTGGACTCCAGGACCAACAGGAAAGGAAGGAAGGAAGGAAGGAAGGAAGGAAGGAAGGAAGGAAGGAAGGAAGGAAGGAAGGAAGGGAGGGAGGGAGGGAGGGAGGGGAAAGATGTCAAAGTATTGATCACAGGGGTTCCCTTCCAACCAGACCTCTCTCCAACTGGTACTGGAGAAGGGAAGGTGAAGGGCCCTGACAGGCCAGGGGAGGCAAGCACAGGTAGCAGCATATGCTGACTCAACAAAATGAGATGATTTTTTTCCCTTGACTTTCTCCACTCTGAGGTAAGGACCATGTTCCTGTTTCCATTACTCCCTGTCTTTCTCCTGAGTGTGGTGACAGTGGCCTCAGAAACAAAAACATGTGAGGATGCCCAGAAGACCTGCTCTGTGATTACCTGTGGGATCCCTGTCACCAACGGCACTCCAGGCAGAGATGGGCGAGATGGACTCAAGGGAGAAAAGGGAGAGCCAGGTACATGACGGGTTGCTCTGTCTTCCTGAATGTCGCCAGCAAGGGACTGTTCCACATGAGGGATGTAGCAGAGACCTGGGGAGGCTCAGCTTTTATTATGGTGAATATTAGTGCACTTGACTAGTCCCTATAACACATCACTGCCTTCCAAACAAAGGTGCTCTCTGGCTCTCCAAGATCCCACACTTCCATAGAAATCGGGGGTGTGTGATTGCCTTCAGGACAGCCTTCTTGCCCCTGGATGCAGAAGCACTTTCTTCTCTGCGTCACTACTAGTTCCCTGGTTCTTTCCTGGGGTCAGTGTGAATCAAGTGTTGAGCTCTTAGAGAGGGAAAATGAGTAATGATCATGGGTCATTGTTCCTTGCTTTGTAACAGGTCAAGGGCTCAGAGGTTTGCAGGGCCCTCCAGGGAAACTGGGGCCTCCAGGAAATATAGGGGCGCCTGGGGCTCCAGGACCAAAAGGCCAAAAAGGAGATCGTGGAGATAGTTCGGGTAAGGAGCACACCCCAGTAAGATCTGGGAACTAATAAATAAATAAAAAAAAAGAAATTTGTGTATTTAAAACAAAAATAAATAAATAAACAAACAAACAAATAAATAAATAAATAAAAACAAAAGTTATATTTCAACCAAAAAATTATTACAACATTATCATAAGCAAAAGGTGAAGAAAAGAATCTAGGATTATAGTCACAAGTTGCTAAGGGTGACTAAGTCTATTAGTCAACTTTTCTTACTGTGAGAAAATCAGCCTAAAGTAGAAAAGACTAATTTGGCCCATGGTTTTAGAGGAGTCCCATCTGTGCTCTCAGCTCCACTGTTTCTGGGTCTGTGAGGAAGTAGAACATCATGGCAGAAGGGTGTAGTGAAACAAAGCTGCTCACCTTATGGCAGCCAGAAGCAAAAAGAGAGGGAGGGAGGAGTGGGGACAAGATATGTCCTCAAGGACAAAGCCCCCAGTGACCTACTTCCTCCTAAAGTGTCCACTCTCCCCCAATAATGTCACCAACTGGGGACACTCCAGATCCAAACCATAACATCAAGATATAACTGGGAAGACGGAAATAAAGTTTTTTTTTTTTTTTGCTTCATTTTGATTTCTTTTTTCTTTTTTTTTTTTTTTTGCAACAAGCTTACATTTAAGTAAGCCAAAAAAAAATCCTTTTCCAAAATATTCTGTTCTCCAATTTGAGGTCTTCTTACTAAATACCCTTGTCTCTATTGCTTTGCAGCTGCTGAGACTAAACTGGCTAACTTAGAGAGAGAGATAAGGAACCTGAAATCAGAATTGGACCGCATCAAAAAGTGTAAGTCTTTTCTCTGCCCCCAACATGTACTTGACCCTCACTTTTTTCTTCAACATGAACTATATTTGGAGGGAGAGTGGAAGAGAACTAACACTTAGGAATACTCAATACATACCAGGGTCTGTGCTGGGTTGCCATTTTCCTGTAATAGAGTTTCATTCAATCCCCTCACCAATGTTAGTTGTGGTTGTTATATGTATTTTGTCTGCAGATGAGGAAAAAGAATTTCAGGAAGCATAGGGAACTTATTCCACATCACACTGCCAGCAAGGGGCAGAGGAAGAAGTGAAGAGAGATCTGTTGTCTCCAAAGTCTTTGCTCCTTTCTCGACATCCACTGTTCCTACATGGTTGTTGGTGTCTGATCCTGTCAGTGAGGCCCAAACATGTCTTCTCTGTCCACCAAGTGCCAGGGTAGTTTTTAACCAATATAGGTCTCAAGGATGGGATATGGCTGTCTGCCAGAGGTTGTGTCCCTTCCATGACTCTACAGCTGGGAAGTGGCCTCCTCATAGTCTCTGACAGAGGGCATTAGCTTGGGCATGGTACTATTTTTTAGAGTCCAGTTCCCAGAGAAGGGCTTTTTCACCTACTGTCCTGAGCTGGGCTCCAGTCAGCCTCATCTACTCTTTGTGATTTCAGTGCAAGCCTTCTCTTTGGGCAAAAAGTCTGGAAAGAAGTTCTACGTGACCAATGGTGAAAATATGCCTTTTTCCAAAGCGAAGGCTTGGTGCACAGAGCTCCAGGCCACTGTGGCTGCCCCCAAGAATGCTGAGGAGAACAAGAACATCCAACAGGTGGCCAGAGACAATGTCTTCCTGGGTATCACAGATGAGGTTACAGAAGGCCAGTTTATGTATGTGACAGGAGGGAGGCTAACCTACAGCAACTGGAAGGCGAAAGAGCCTAATAACCATGGCTCAGGGGAGGACTGTGTGGTTCTCTTGAAGGATGGACTCTGGAATGATGTTTCCTGCTCATCCTCCTACCTGGTTGTCTGTGAGTTCCCAGCCTAAAGCACCTCATTTCTCTGGCCCTTCCTTGTCTCCCTGCTGAGCTCTATGCTGCTTCAAAAGAGAATTCAGTGCTGGTTTCCCATGGTTAGAGTTAAGTCATTCCTGTTTGGAGAAGGAACTAGAGTGAAGGAGGCATATTTAATCGTGGGATGGGGAAATGG
The DNA here is from genome assembly GCF_045843805.1 of Urocitellus parryii. Taxonomy (NCBI): domain Eukaryota; kingdom Metazoa; phylum Chordata; class Mammalia; order Rodentia; family Sciuridae; genus Urocitellus; species Urocitellus parryii. Next base: position 167,690,176 of record NC_135535.1, on the reverse strand, counting down.
CAGAAGCTAACTATGGGGCACAAGGATCTGGTCCAGCCCAGGGACATTGTCTTATCATAACAGTACTGAAGTAGATTCAGCCATTGAAAGGGCCAAATAAACTCTCTTCTTTTACAGTGAGGACACTCAACCTGCCAGAGGGACCCGTGGAGTGCCATACCTGTGTTAGAATAGATAGTAGATCTCAGGGACAAAGACATCCAATTCCTACTTTCCAATAATTGCACTCCTTGATGCCAAATTCTCCTTTCCTAAACCCTTCCCCAGGGCCAGCCTAGCACCCTCCATGCTAGGATATTGTCTCTTGGTTTCATGAGTCACCCCCGGGCACCTTCCACTTTCTGACTATAATATCTGGCAATATCCATATGAGTGACAACTATTAGTCCTAAGAATCCCCTTACCCCACTCAACTTCCTGTGGCTTTTCTTTAGCCACCAGAGTGAACTTGAGGGCAAAGAACATCGTTTCCTTCCTGCATAATTTTAAGGGGATGATTCAGCATCATACCAGCAGCATGGGAGGAGACAATTGCAGGGTGTGCCCTTCTCACAGACATTGTTAGTCTCTGTCCCCACTGTCCCTTCCTTTCATGGTAACATTCTATCTCCATTGTGGGTCAGTGTCCCATTATTAGTATACACAAGAGGACAAACTCTCCCCAAGTGAGTTCTACACCCTAAGGGTCAAATTCTGCAGGACCAGCCAGTCAGCAAATGCAATCTCCTCTGAGCAGCGTTCTGCTGTGGTTTTGGCTCATGATTCTGCTTAACCATGGAGGTTTTTCAACTACCTCAGAGTGAGGAGATCTGAGATTTCAAAGCATCTATGCAGCAAACCAGGAGAAGAGGATGAATTGCAACTCCAGCTGCATGCCCATCACAAAATGAGATTGGAAAATAATTCATAAATGGAATAAGGGCCACTTTCACTTAGTGAAAAGTTTTTGGTAACCTTTGTTTTCTGCTTTATTTCTCTTTGTAGCTGAACTACCAAGAGAAGCCCTCGGTGGCTAATAACTGCTAGACTAATATTTGTTAAATGAATACATCAAAGAATTATAAATGAACAAATGGATTGGCTACCGAGAAGTGACTGTCAGGCCATACTTCTTCCTGCCAGGAGGTAGGGGTGGGGGACCTTCTGCAGAGCTGTCCAGGCAGGCGTGGGAGTTGGATTGGGACATGCTGAAGGTACTGGGGCCAGCAGGGTAAAAGTGATAAGACTTTTGTCCTTGGCCTCTAGCACACCTAGACTGTCACATTACCAAATTTTCTTTAGCTACTGTGATTGGCAGTAATGAAAACATTTTTGTGAAATACAGCAGAACAATTCACTACTTTTAATTGAAATCCAGGCTACTTACCAATGGCATTGGAAACTGCTTAAAACTTAGAGGCACCTATGAAACCATGTATTAAGAAAAATAGAAAAAGGAAAGACTAGAGACTTTTTAGAAAATGAAAAATATATATGTGTGATGACCCAGAATGACTGTAACCGGAATATAAGTTTCACCTAAATTTTCTCACAGCTACAACAGCTAAATTTTCTCACAGCTACAATAGGTAACTCTTACATAATTCTTTCTTATTTATGGTAAGGGTGAGGGGTTGTTATGGTATACCCAAGACGAATGTCCCTTTGGTTATACCGTGCACAAAGGACAGTCTCTATGCTATAAAACTGCAGAAGATGCAGTTTTGTCAGCTGCAGGGATGGTTTCCCAACAGGTGAGGGTCACTGGCTCAGTTCCGGAAATGCAATAAAAACTTTTAGGACAAGCTCAAGCTCTTCTGTTGTCCTCTCAGTCAGTTTCTGTTTATTTTGTCTCCCAGCCCCCTTCCTCCTGCATCCCTCCACTACTAGAGCTTCACATTCCTGCCCCAAGAGTTCTCTCTGCCACAGGGACTCATCCTCCTTCTCTCCTGCCCTATCCCTGGCCACTTAGAGAGTCCCTGATGGTACTCTCAGCCCACCCTGCAGGGCATGCAGTTTTCTCAAATGGATAGAGCTTGTTCTTCCCCGGATCCAGCAGTTGATGGTCCTTTCAGAGCTCCTCTCTCTATATGTCTACCCCCTTCCCACCACCATTTTGACCTCAACCTAGAACTCTCTCTCTCTCTCTGTATTCACTTTCCAACGGACCCCTATCAGATAGCTTTGGAGAAGGTAAGTTCATCTTAAAATATGGAATTCTTGTAAGAGTCCAAAGATAGAAATTACAGTTCACCCAGGCCTCCCAGCATACCTAGAACAAGAAAGAAATGATGGGTTCAAGGTATCCCTCCAGTCTCTTTTCCCCTCTCCTCCAAAGGCTGAAGGCAGATGGTTCTTTACTAAAGGATGTACAATGATTGACATCTCTTGCATACCATTTTAGTCAGCTTTTGCATTGCTGTGGATAAAATTGCCACTTGAGGAGGAAGTTTATTTTGGCTTATGGTTTTACAGGCCTATGGTTGGTCTACTCCATGGCTCTGGGCCGGAGGTAAGGCACATCATTATGGCAGAAGGCATGGTGGAGGAAAGCAGCTGAGGACATGGTGGCCAGGACACACACACACACACACACACACAGAATACTCTGCTCACCAGGGGAAAAAACAAACAAATCCCAAAGGTATACACCCGAAGTGACCTACTTCTCTAAACTACTTGCCTTCAGTTACCATTGTAATCCATATTAATGAATAAACCCACTGATTAGATCATACCTCTCATAATCTGATCATTGCACCTCTGAAAATTCTTAAATGTTGTCTCACACATGAGCTTTTGGGGAACACTTCATTCTACACCATAACACATACCAATGAAGCTGGAAACTCCAAGAACAGATATTAAGGGACCACAGGCAGCATGTTCTCCTTGAGAATGTGGGAATGGAGATGACTGAGAGGAATCTTTTGAGCCTCATTGTTCTAATGGAATAGGTGTCTCTGCTACCCATTTTCCATGCTGGAAATGTTTTTGGAACAGGGAGCTGGCAGACACCTCTTAGCTTCGGTCTTTCTTTGCTGCTCTTTGCATAGAGTGAAAACCTGGTGGTCATGCTGCAGAGCATTCTTGGAAAGGAAGTCAGTGTTCAGAAGTCTATGAAGCTTAGACTCTGGCTCTGGAGCCATTTCCAGGGGGAGAAAAAGGCACAGGTCACTGTGTACCATATTAGGGTTGAAGAAGAGATGGTTTCGTAGGTGGAAAGTTCCAAGTTTGGAAGCAAGAGACTGTCGATCGAAGTTAACTCCCTATCGATGATGCACTGAATGGTATGTTGACTTTCTGGGCCACAGTTTCCCAGGCTTTACCTCAGTCTCTAAAGGGTTCTGTCTTCAAAAGCTATAGGAACCAGTGGTCACATATAGATGCAGACTGCAGGATCATTTCAGGAATAGAGTTGCAGGATCTGAAATCTGCTTTCAGTTTTTATTGCCTAAGCTAATTGTGGGGTAAATACCAGCTAGTTCTGAAGTCTATAGAAAACCAATCTGGATGAGTGATATTGGCCAAATTATAGTGTTATATTTTGTAACATGTGCATGCACAGATATATAACAAACAATCCCATCAGAATGTACAACTAGAATGCACCAATAAAAAATGTGGGGGAAAAAAAGAAAAGAAAAGAAAACCACTCTGGGTAAGTTGGAAGGGCAAATACAAATCATCATGAGTTGGAGACTTTGGGCTTAAATTGTGTCTGTGAGTCCATGTTGTTCTGTGGAAGCTGAAACATGACCAGTATGACCATAATTACCAAAGCTTGTAACATTCAAGGCCCAGATTCCATCCCAGGTTCCAGATCCTGGAATTTCAGGGACTTGATCCTACAGGACAATCTTCCTTTGATGTTCTACAACTCTTGCTTCTGACACCTTTGGCCTTGCTCCACCCAGAGATGGGGACTCAGGGTAGCAGCTGACGCCTGCCATTCATGTCTGTCAGATCTCCTTCCCTTCAGGGGTGGGCAAATCTTCTTTCTCTGTGGCTGCCTGAAATTGATCAGTGCCAAGAGTCAGGCTGTGAACTATAACCCGCCTCCATCCACGTCATATGACATGCTGAGCCTCTGACTTGGGAGGTTGTTTGCTTGTTATTATGTAAATGATCTGTGCTTTGGTAACTGCCAGGAATCAGAGGTTTCTTTTTCTTTCTTTCTTTCTTTTTTTTTTTTTTTCTCATTAACCAGGAATAGATCTGATGTTATCAAGTGGCTGGAGATGTCAGGAAGTGGATTTTGTAAAGTGATGTTGTCTTAGTAACCCTGAGTGGCTGATAGATTCCCAGTAAAGCAGGAGGAGCTCAGGACAGGAGGCCATCTGGGAAGGGTTCTTCTGACCCTGGTGACCACTGTGTGGGGAGGGCGCAGAGCCTCTAAGAAGGAAGTGGTGGTTTGTCCAGGCAAACACAATTTTCATGTTTTAAAGAAATAGGGTGCAAGTAGCCCTTTACTAACTAAACAAAAGCTTCAGGCTAGCCACTGCCATGCCACAGTCTCACCTGCCTTTTCCTGGCAGGTGAATGGTTTGTGCCACCTCATGTGGCCCTTCAGCATAGGGACCAGAATTGACGGGAATGCTTGATAAAATTGTAAGATCTAGTTCCATTCTGGACCCAGTGAATTAAAATATCAGAAATATTCATCTTAGTGAGGTCCTCAGGTGATCTGGAAGTTTGGCCAGTTTTGGAAATCACTGCCCCAAGAAATACAGTCGCCATAGGGGCTTTCTGCCTGCCTTTCACTCTCACAGGGTGACTGTTATGGGGGGTCACCCCAGAAAGCACTCTAAGTCTAAATTCAGATCAAAAGAAAGCTTTATTTACCTGGCCAGAAACTGTCACCCACCGCAGAGACTCAAGCTCTCTGGGAGGACAGCAGCTTCCTGGTCCATCCAAAGAGAATATAAGCACAAAAACCACAACTCAGTGACTTGCTCATCGTCATGTAAGCTAGCCAATTATAGAAGTTAAAACATTAATAAGTGGGACCTGTGGGCTCTAGGCAGGACTGGAATTTTCCAGCAAGCAAGTGGTAAACAGAAGCAAAAAAATCATTAGCTTTGCAGTTCAGTTGACCACAGTCCTGGGTTCAAGCAGGTGCTAGACAGTTGTATCCTGAATTTGGGTGGGAGTCATCGGGATGAGAATCTACTTCTAAGTCATGTAGACCCAAAAGGGCATTCACACCCAGGACGTACTCACCATGACCCTGCTGCATCCTGAGTAGGGTACAATTTGTGGGGTACAAAGTTCAGAAAGACAATTTTTATTTTTTAAAATAAGAAAACAGCTTTCATTTCAGTTTCTCAGAAACAGCTCTTGTAATAGTTTTTTTTATAGGAGACAGCAAAATGGAGTCTTAGGCCTGTCTATGACAGTTCTTACTTTATAATAGTCTTATCAAAATCTTACATCTATAATATATATTTTTTACTAATATATAACCTATAACTTACACTCTTTTTGATTGTATTTATCAGTTTCACACCACAACAGTGACCAAGTAGCAGATGTCAGGGTTTCTTGATTCCTTGTAGGCCCATCACGAGGCAAATGGTTCTGTTTCATTTAGAGTGTCACACCTTGTTATGGTTGGGATATGATGTATCCCTCCAAAGCTCCTGTGTTAATGCAAGAATATTCAGAGGTGAAGTAATCAGATGATGAGAGTTGTAATCTAATCAGTCCATGCTAATTTGAATAGACTAAGTGGGTGGTAACTCTAAGTAGCTGGGGCATGACTGGAGAAGGTGGGTCACTGGGAGCATGCCCTGAAAGGGTTCATCTTCCCTGTGACCCCTTACTCTTTCTCTTTCTCTCTCGGTTTCCTGGACACCATGAACAACAGAGTAGCACTCTTCTATCATGCTTTTCTGCCATGATGTTCTGCCTTACCTTGGCCCAGAGCAGTGGAGTAGGCCAATATGGACTAAACATCTGAAACCATGAGCCAAAACAAACCTTTCCTCCTCTAAGTGGTTCTTGTCAGATATTTTGGCCACAGCAACAAAAACCTAATTAACACAGATCCTGAACAATCTCTCTCAACTAACCAGTGTCCCGCTAGTAAAAAACAACTGTGGACTCCAATTTTTTCCTACACATTTCTAGGCGCTTACTGCCCCCTGTGACTTCAGGGAGTGAGTCTGGGGCTGAAACAGCTCTAGGAGTCTCAAAGTATGGGAGACTGGCCCCTGGGACTCAGACTGGAGACCTGTGTGTTCACAAGGTTGGGTTGTTTGTACATATTTTTTTTTTTTGCATGTGTGAATGTGTGTTGAGTATCTCTATGGAGATCAACAGACCTAATACTTGAAATTCCCTGCATCCTATTGCTAGGGTCTCAGCCCTCACCTTCCCCCCAAATCTGGATAGTTCCAGAGACTTTTAGTACAGAGTACTTGTGTTTGGTCACTTATTAAAGGTCCATAAGTGACCCTAATCTGTGTTGTAGGATGCTGGGGGCTTGACAGAAATTGTTTGTACAGTAGTATAACCTTCCGTGCAGATCTTGGATCACTGCTGCCCTCATCTGAGTCCTTATGTGATCACTGAATCTAAGGTAACTCCAACATCAGTTACCAATATAACATTTGTTTTATTTTCTTCTCAGGAGTTATAGATATTGACTATTTTGGCTCATTATTTGTTTGAATAATATTAGGTCATTAAGAGTGAGGACTCTTGGGCTGGGGTTGTGGCTCAGTGGCAGAGTGCTTACCTCACACATGTAAGGCATTGGGTTCGATCCTCAGCACCACATAAAAATGAATAAACAAAATAAATATATTGTGTCCATGTGTAACTAAAAATATTTTAAAAAGAGTGAGGACTCTTGCAGGGCACACTGTAACCACAGCAACTTGGGAGACTGAGGCAGAAGGATTATAAGTTCAAGACAAGCCTCAGCAACTTAGTGAGAACTAGTCTCAAAATAAAAAATAAAAAAAAAGGACTAGGGAGGTAGCTCAGTGGTAAGCACATCTGGCTTCAATCCCCAGTACTTAAAAAAAAATAGTGAGGACACTGAAACTAGACTGACTGCCTAAATTCAGATCCTGATTCAGATCCTGGCTTCATCACTTTTCAGCTGTGTGACCTTGGGCAAGTTGCATATATTCTCTATGCTTTAGTTCCCTTCTTGATAAAACTGGATAATAATAGTGCCCACCTCAGAGGACTGTTAGGAGTAGATGAGCTGATGTAATCAAAGCAATTAGGCATCACTGACTCGAGATAATGTCATGCAAGCATCAGCCCCTGCTGTTGTGATTATTACAAGACTATGTTTTTCATTTCTGCAATCCCAGTTCCTAGAAAAGGGTGAGGAACCACACACTCAATTAATAACTGTTAAACCAATAAATGAATGAAGGAATCTGAGCCCTCCCCCAAAACGTGCAACCCAAGTCTTTTCTCCAGAGCTTAACTCAGCTCCAAGCTGCATCCAAGGATTAAGCAGCAAAACTCATTTAGGAGGAGGGCTATGGGCACAATTTCCTTTCCCAGGTTATAGGGAATCCCCAGAGAAGCCTGTGCAGCAGGTGCCGTGGTTTCATGCTGCCCTCTGCTGGGAGGGCAGAGTCGGCAAACCCAGAGAGACTTACATGTGGGACCAAGTGCTGTGATCCCATGAGCACCTGTCTGCAACTTGGAATGCTTTCCTTATCTCCACTTCTGTTCTGGTTGCTACAGTCACTCGAATTGTGCACCTACTTTGCAGAGCCAGATCCAGATGCAGGTTCCTACTGGGTAACCACAAGTCTCCAGCATGCTGGACCCTGACAGTCCTCACTGTTCAAGAAGTCCAAGTTACTAGTGGAATTCATTGCTCCTCACCCACATGTCTGCCTCCTTTCTGAACCTAGAATGTGAATTCCTGTTTGCCACTTTCACATTCCTCCCTCTGCACCCTCTCCAGTCAGGGATGACTTCTGAATCTCCTCAAGATAGAACTTTGCTTCTGCTCTTGCCTGGGACCATGGGGACTGGGTTGGTGGCCTTGCCCCTGGGCTTCCTCTGTGGACTTTCTGGGTATCTCTCTGAAGTGAAGTCCCCTCTTTTTTTTTTTCTTTTCTCAGCATCAGCAAGGAAAGAATCTGGACTTTTCTCTAAATCAGATTCTCTCTGAGAACACTACATTTTCTCAAAATTTCAGAGGGGCTCATCCTGGGGACCTGTCACTAAAGTCACTTTAGGGACTCTGCCTGGACCCATCAGGCTGCCAGCAGAGGGTGCTGTGCACAGATGGTGGACATCTCCTGCATGTCCCCAGAGGAGATGGCATTGTTATTCCACCAGCAATAATTCTGTTTCTGGTTCTGAAGCTTCCTAGAAGATGAGCTAGTGGAAGCAAGATTTGTAAAGGGAATATTTTGCTCACTGATAAAATTTAGGGGCATATTCCTTCTTGGGGTCCGTCCGGTCCTGCAAGGCAATGCTGTCTTAAGCCAAGTATGGCAAACATTAGCACACATAATGCCTCTCTCCTTCCTCATGTTAGCGGCAGACACAGCTAACTAGTTACTTCCTACCTTGCCTGGTTTAAGACCTTGAAAGCCATTTAACCCTACAATCATGGCCAAGGGATTTCAGATGGTGGGTAGAAAATAACTCATGGTCCAACCCTGCCCAGTGCCCCTGAAATGTCCAGCTTCCTGTCCCTGTAATAACCTATGACTGTGGCAATCACAAAATTACAAACTGATGTGGTATGCCAAGTTGCACATGAGACCCTGTTCCGTAGTGGGAACATCTTCTCAAGGGTTCTCCTTAACCATCTGGGCTGACCCTTTCCCACCCCCCTGTCTGGGAGCAGTTCTTGGTGATTATCTCTCCTGTGCAGATGGATTCTGGTTCCCAAGGATTCCAAGGGCAGGAATCAGAAAAGGCAGGTACATTTCAGATTCACTAAGTGAAAGGGGTTTGGAGAGTCCAGAGATGAAAGTAGCCCAAAGTGACTGGGATGGAGCGAGAGCTCAAGGGAGATGGTTTAATACCATACTCACCATTGAATGGTTTGTTTGTGATTAATGTACCAGGGTCATGGGCTAAATTCCAGATCCAAGAAAAAGTGCCATTTTCTTCCTCTTAGCCAGGGAGTTATAAACCCCCCAGAGTTTCAGAGCAAGAGGTGAAAGAGGGGTGGGAATGAATGCTAAATTCCTTTCACCCTTGCCTCTTTCAAACCTAATCAGTACTTAGAAGAAGGTGAATAATCTTTTTCGTATCTATGGTTATAGTTCCTTTCTTATTGCTACTACTAAGTCAGGGGATCCCTGACTTATAATAGTTTGAAAATTTTCCAACTTTATGGCGATGTGACTCCATACTTCCAATATTGAAGTTGGATCTTTCCTGGGCTAGAAAGTTGGGTGCCATCCTCCTTCGAAATGCTGGGCAGTAGCAGCACACCGCAGCTCCCAGCCAGCCACTCCTTAAGGAGAAACAGTGGTTAACTGCCAGTGTTTTTCAGATATAGTATTGTTTTGTATCCTATCAGGTCTACAAAATGCCCATCTCTGTATATTAACATATTCAATGCTTTTTTATGAAATAGGTTTTTCATTAGATGATTTTGTCCAACTGTAGGCTGACATAAGTGCTCTGAGCACATTCAAGGTAGGCTGGGCTGAATATACTGTGCCCGGCATAGGTTAAGTGTATTAAATTCATTTTCAATTTATATTTCTAACTTACAATGGGTTTATTGGGACATAACCCTGTTGTAATTTGAGGAGCATCTTTACATGCTGGTGGATATTTTTTGTATAGCTTTATCAGGATATATTTTTTGAATTTGACTTTTAAAAAGTTTGATTTTTCAAAGTTATCCTCAGCAACTTAGTGAGGCCCTAAGGAACTGTCTCAAAAAAAAAAAAAAAAGGCTGGGAATGTGGCTTAGTAGTTAAGCACCCCTGGGTTCAATCCCCGGTACCCCAAATCAATAAATAAATAAAATTAAAAAAATAAGAAGTCTGATTTTTGATTTTACCATTTCTACTTTTTATTGGTTTTATATTTCATTAATTTCACTTCAATATTTACTTATTTGGTTCTTTATTTTTTCTTGTCTCTAAAATTTGTTTTTAAAAAGATGAGCACCTAGTTCAACTATAATTAGTCCATGCTTTTAAAATTTTTTTTTAATAATGAAAATTGAAGTTATATATTTTCCTCTGAGTATAGCTTTAATGTTACTCCCTGGATTTGGGGGTACTTACTATTATTCAATTTGTTTTTTTAGTTACTACCAAGATTGTGTACTTTTTCATGTTTCAATCTACAGTTGTTAATATTTCTTTTTTTAATGAATTTTCTCTTTTCCTTCTTATCCTATTTTTCCTATGTAAAAATCAGTTCCTTATTGATTTATCTGTCACTCACATTGAAAGTCTTCTTCTTGTGTTTTTATGTTGTGTTTTACTTTTCAGCCAAGAAGTTTTATGTATTTTTTTTATGTATCAATATCATCACTTTGGGTCTCCCTCTCTGGTAGCATTTTCAGATAGCTCTTTCCCCTCAAAGAGTACATAAATCATTGCTCATATTTTATTCTGATTTTTATATGTATATGTAACTAAGATTATCTGATTTTACTTTTCCTCTAAATGCTTAGCCATTTAATCTAGGAATAAATTAAATGCTTAGCCATTTAATCTAGGATTATTAACTGACAAGTCATTATTTTTCTATAATTTTGATGTTCTGTTTTTATCACGTACCTATATGACATGTGTACTTGGATCCATTTATAAACTTCCTAAGTTCTTTTCCATCATTCTATTTATTCCTATGTAAGTAATACATGATTTATTTTAATCAAGTTGGTTTTAAAAAAAGGCAAAACCCTTTAACATAAGATGGGCCAAATCTATGTATTTTAACCAATTTTCCAGATTCTTGTAGAATTCATTCTTTTCCTAAAAGCTTTAAAATCATTTCATGAAGTCCTCACAGCCTCATTTAATGAAATATCCTAGACATTAGTAACTCTGTTTTGATTCTGGATCTTAACCTGAAACCAAAACTTATAAACTGCCAAGAAAAAGAAACTTAAGATATCCTGTTCCCATAACCTCCTCCCACCCTTTCCAAGGTCTCTAACTACAAAAATCTGTTATTTCCCAACCACCTGTGCTCAAGGTCAATTCTAGCTTGCTCCACCCAAGGCCATTTCCAGTTCACTCTTGTTCTTTGTTAAAAAGATATAAAAACCCCTATTCAAATAACTCTAGGGGCTGCACCATTTGACTGGGCACTCTGGCAGGCCTTCCTTGTCAATAAAATTTGCTTATGGAGAGAGCCTGAGACTTCAGTGTTCTGTCCTAATGTTCTTTTTCACATACCCCCACATGCACACATGCACATACTTTTTTTTTTTTTTTTTTTTTTTTTTTTTTTAAGAAGAACACTCAGAGGGATACTAGGTTGCTAGATTCACAGAGAAATTCACTCCCCTCTCATCCTCATCCCCTTTCTGTTCTCTCAGGCTCTCACTAGCTGGAGACCAAGTATCCCAGGCTTGCCCAGGACCCACCTCTTAGTCTCCTTTTCTTTCTGCACAGAACAGTCCCTCTGGTCACAGAGTGTATTTACTTGTCCTAAAGTTGCCATCCAACCTGTGGGCCCTGGACTAAGTGCCAGCCACTTGCGCCTGAAATGAAGGATTAGGGGAATGAAAAAATAAATACTCAAAAGGGCTGGCAGTGAGGTCAGTGTGCTCTTACCGCAGATCAAAGGGCCTAATGACATCTTAAAAACACTTTATTCAGCCCTGCAAATAAGACTTTCAAGTAGGAATTAAGGGTCTCTTTCTCTGGACTTTCTCAGCACTACATCCATTCTACTTGCTAAATATACAATGCACCATTTTGCACAGTCAGAGCCTCTGTAAGTTCCTCTTTGTGGCACAGAAATGGTTCAACCAGGTAGTCCTGGGGAGCCTACAGTCTCTCAAGCAAATAGTGGCCAAACATGTTACCGTTTGAAATGCATCCATTAAGAACCCTCAAATTTCAAAGTCCAAGTGGAACAATGAATTGAAATTCATTCTACTATTATGTATAACTAATTAAAACAACAGCAACAAAAAAAGTCCAGGTGGACCCAGCTGATGCCCAGGGGTGGCTGGGTTCCAGAATGTTTGGTTGCAGTATCACTTTACATCAATCAATCCTCCACACTTAGCATGGCCATAGAAGAGAGGGCATTATGACATGTGCACTGGTCTTATCTGACTTTCCAGGCATCACAAGTTCATGCCTGTCTACCCAAGGCCTTTCAGTCAAATATTAGAGTGAAACCTATCATAAGATTCCTGCTGTTAGTCACAGAAAGGCTTAATAGTTACAGATAATTAGAACAGACAGTAATAGAATATTTTGGTCTCTGAGTAGCTTAGTGATTACACAAGAAGATGACTTTCCTATGTGTCCTTTGTTAAGGTCTCTTAATATCCATCCATTTGTTCTAAATCTGTTTGCTGAGCACTTTATCATTCACTGCTGGAACACACTTTCACCAATTAATTCTCTGTGATGTTAGGGAAGTTCAGGGCTATAGGATCCATGAGAGTCTGACTAGCCATTTCCATTTTTATATCCAATGCCTGGAAAAAATATTTGAAAACTCAATTAACATTTTATTTTCTCTAATAGACACCTAGTTTTTTTTCTCTAGTATATAAAACATAGGTAACTTGAGATGGTCAAGCAATCATTAAACTTGTGAGAATGCTCTGACCATAAGCAACTCAGTTGTCAATGTTGTGTATCAAGGGTATACAGAACAAAAACAGGGTCCTAGAAAAGCAGACATCAAAGAGCTTGCCACTGGCTGGTCATTATGGGATGTGGGCTGGTTTGGTAACCGGAGGGTTAAGAACAAGATGGAGACTTGCAAGTATATCACTAAACTGGGTTTCCCAATGTACTACAGGAAAGGGGCTTCCCAATGTACTACAGGGAAGACCACCCTTCTATACAGGGGTGGCTTCAAGTCACTCCCATGATGGCCCCTGGCATTGTGAGAGACAAAAATTTCCTGAGAGCCTAAGAGCACATAGTCCTGGTTTCACTTGCCGCCTAGGCCACTATGGTTGAGAATGTAGGCACAGTTTAAGATTTGAGCTGAAAGTTGCTCATGTATATTAGCACAAGAGACCCTCTGTGCTCAAGGGCTTAAGGAAAGCTTGGACTTCTGAACTATTTGCTTCAGTCCTCCTTAATCAGATTGTTCATATAGAATCCAAATGACCCTCCTTATAAGTCTTCTGTGCTCAAAGACAAACCAGGCACTCATGCTGGTGGGTCCCGTGGATTTGAAGGTTTCTCTCGGGGTTAGTTTTCTGTCCACACAGTTCTGCTCCTCTTTCCTCCCCCTTGTCAAGAAATAGGTCTGGCATGAATATTGGGGTGGGCAGTGAGGTACCAAGACCACCATGACCTTGAATAGGTTTCAGTGGCCATAGTGTGCTAGGTCATCCCACTTCCCAAAGCTTAGTCAACTGAGCCAGGGGAGAGAACCTGAGACAACCAGACTGATTTCTACAGCAGTTTAAACTGAAAGCAGATGAGAGTGTCTCATGCCTGTGCAGCAGTCTCTGAGCACAATCCCTGTCCTCGTGCAGTGGGGAAACCACGAAGCAGAGGAGCCTAGTGTGCAAGGAACAAGAGGCAAAAACAGAGAGAAAGGCAAAGGACAGGGAGGTGGCAAGACTTTGCCTGTGCACCTCTCCTCCTGCCCCCAGTCCTTTTTAACCCATTCAGGGCCAACTATTCGTTAAAAAACAACAACAACAACAACAAAAACTTCTTCTTGTCTTAAATTCAGTTGTTTCCTCTTACAATAAAAAGGGCCTTTCTAAGCTCCCGCTATCAGTGTGCCCAGGTGTGGCCTTTGTAGGGGGGAATTGTTTGCTAATTATTGTGTAACTGACTTGTACTTTAAAAGGTGCAGGCAATTGGGGATTTTTTTTTTTTTTAATAACAGAAGAAAGATCTTATCTCAGAGCCCCCGCTGCGAACTGTCTGAAAATGTGGCTTTTGCTTTTGGACATGCTACCCTATCTATACATGAGGTGTAGCTGCAGGAGTTCTGGGAAGAGGTTTGGGGTTTGGGGGCCCCATCCAGAAAGGGCAACCCCCCTAGTGCCTGTGAACAAAGGAGAGCATTTCATCTGATTTCATGTCTGGGGGAGGAGGGGTTTATACATGGGCCTTTTATTATGGGCCTGTGATTCACCCAGGTGCCATTCCCATTTCTTTTATTTTCCTTAAGCGTTTTTATTTAGTTTTAGAATTCTGAAATTTTTTTCTTCATTTATTGCCTTCAATGTGTTGCTGAGTCTGTGCCAGGGGCAGATTTTTTTTTTTTTTTATGTTGTGCTGGGGATTAGAACCCAAGGCTTCATGCATGCAAGACAAGCACTCTACCAACTGAGTTCTATCCCCAGCCCCCATTCCCATTTCTTGAACACAAGTATCATTTAAATATTTTTTTGTGGTTTGTGCGTGATGTGGAGTTTCACTGGTGGTGTCTTCATCGTTGAACATAGAGTAGTTACATCTGATTCATTCTGCTAACCACAGAATGGGATCCTAATTAGAATAAATTATGCTCCACATATGTATAATATGTCAAAATATACTCTACTGTCATGTATATCTAAAAAGAATAAAAATGAATAAATAAATAATTTTGTGAGAGTGTATCAATAAAATCAGCCAGTATATGGGAGTCTTTGGTTTATATATTTAGAGGCCCAAAGTATAAGCTTTGGGATCAGAAAGACCTTGTTCATGACTGAGCTCTAATCCTTCTACCCCCATGACTCTGAGCAAGTCCCTTCACCTCTCTGTGCCTTTGTTTTCATATTTGGAAAATGGGGAAGATTTAATTAGATTGTCTTTGCGACAGAGTAGGGAAAGAAAATTCCTGAAACTACCAGAAACTTCCAGGCAAGAGAAGTGTTGGGGTGAATTTGAGCATGACCGATGACCCTCTGCTCCAAAGTTCCCTGAGATTTCAGATGGCTTTAGGGTTGTGCACTTGGCATTCCTCCCCTGAGTCAGGGTGCAGCTCCATTGACAGATGCTGGGTAGCATGGGAGGAGGAGTACTGGTTGTGGGACCACGAAATGACTGGGGCAGGGTGGAGGGTAGGCAGACTTCTGGACCAGGTCACTCTGCCTAGCTATGTAGCTTCCTGGGTTTAGGCTTAAAGCCAGAGTCAGCTATAGAGACTTCCAGCTCAGAGACTCTAGCCTGCAGTGGCTAGAGGAGTTTGTGGTCTGGAAGTGGTCCTGAAGAGGACATATACCTGGGATCCATAGCCTGTAGATGGAATTTAAGACACGGGCACAGAATGCTTAACCCATGGAGTGAGTGTAAGGAGAGAAGAGAACTGAGACTCAAGTATGCTTCCATCATGTGTCAAGGAGAAAAGCAACAGGGATGAGCAAGAGGCTGATCAGGAGCAAAGGACAAGAGTAAACACAGGCAAGGGCTAGAATACAGCTAGTGGTAGAGCTCCTGGGTTTGATTCCCCAGCACCACTAACATTAAACAAATGAAAAGGCTTTGGGAGGAAGCTCAGTGATAAAGTACCCCTGGGTTCAATTTTCAGTACCCAAAATATTTTTGAAAAAAAGAAATTTAAGAGTAAACACAGAGCCAGTCATAGTGGCAGACACCTTTAGTCCCAGTGGCTTGGGAGGCTGAGGCAGGAGGATCAAAAGTTCAAAGCCAGCCTCAGCAACAGTGAGGTGCTAAGCAACTCAGTGAGACCCTGTCTCTAAATAAAATACAAAATAGGGCTGGGGATGTGGCTCAGTCGAGTGTTCCTGGGGCTGGGGATGTGGTTGAGTGTCCTTGAGTTCAATCTCTGGCACCCCCCAACCTTCAAAAAGAGTCAACACAGGCAAGGTGTTGATCTGTAAGCTGAGAGAAGGAAGAATTTGGAAGAAGAAGAGGGAGAGCTAATCATTCAATGAGGAGGAGAACTGAGAAGGAGATTTTAGACTTTGTAACAGTGACATCATTGTCATTGCAGGCTGACTTTTATCCCTTGCAACTGGGAGAGCAGGCTGTCCCTTTCTTCTGGATAGGCCTTCCGTGTGTGAGGTGATCTGCAATATAGCTACCTCTGGCTGTGTCCTGGAGAGAAGCCTTGGCTGTTACAGGTGGTTACCTTTTTATTAGGGTATTGGCAACACATAAGTTCGGGCTGTAACTCACTTGCCAGGCTTCTGGGCCAAGCATGGCTACTCTTCCCTCCCCAACCCCTGCCACAGGGGCTCAGAACTCGCAGATCACAAGTCCCTGTTCTCCACAATGTTTGTCATTCCACTTGCCGTTGGCGAAGATCTCCACACAGTTCTCTGCCCCACCATTGTTGTTGGGCTCCCCTGGGGCCCAGTTGGAGTAGACCAGGGCCTCCCCAGTGGGGTAGATGAACTTGCCCTCCGTCTTGGTGTCTGTCATGCTCAAGAAAGCAGACTTGTTCTGAGCTGTGACCAGCTGTTGCAAAGCCTCATTCTCAGCTGCAGAGCGAGGGGAGGCCAGCTGTCCACTGGCCTGGGTGCACACCTCCTGCGCACCCTCAAAAGTTTTTTCAAAGCCAGCTGTTTTGAAGATCTTGTCCCCAACACTTTGGCCATCCGGGAAGAGCACAGCTGGGAGAAGAGGGAAATCAGGTTGAGATGAGGTACTCCTGGCCAAAGTGCAGGGGCTCTGAGATCTCTGTGCTGCAGCCCAAGCCTTCCAGACCTTCCCAGGCAGGGCCTCAGGGCACCAGAGGGAATGTGAGTGAGACACTTGGTTCTGGAGAAGCCCCATCCCCATAATGCACACTGCAAACTGGTACCATGGTCCCTAGTTCACAGATGACAGAGCTGGAGTTCAGAGCAATTAAGAGCCATGCAACCATCCTACTTAGGGATAAAACCTCACGAAATCCGACACCAAAGCTCAGGCCTGCCCTTTCTGTTTTAGCTCTGCCCTTTCGGTTGTGTGCTGGCATTGATTTTTAATTACTATGGAGAACTGGACAACTTGATCTGGGAAACGATTACTGTGTAATCTGAGTCCATTTCTGAGAATACAGAAAACAATGCCGTGAGCCCACTGTCACCACTGTTGTTATGATGGATTGTTTGAGTTGTGTGAGGGATAAGGGGACAGTACAGGGTAGGGTGGGACATCTGAGAGCTAAATGCGCTGATCTCTGCCCTTGGTCAATCCCATGTTGGCTTCTCAGTGGAAGATGCCCCAGCCTGTCAGGTGCTGGGGAAGGGGACAAGGGCATCTGAGAGGAGGACTTTTGTAAAATTAATGCTGGAGAGAGGCTTGGAAAGAAATTATATCTGACCTTAAGACCCAACCTGGCAATGACTGTCTTGGGGACAAGACAAAGTCACTTTCCCTTTCAGAATATGCATTTCTTCTCCTCTAAAGTGAGGGATCACTTCAGAAAAGTACCATCTGTGTAACATGTCGAGTATCTTTTTTTATATTCTCATCCCTGTGGCTTCTGGACCCATGTGTGGAAATCTGGCAAAGGACACTGGGCTCCAGAATGGGCTGCATCCTTGGAATTGTTGGGATGATCAGAATCCAGGCTGCATCCTGGATCACTGTTTTCCTCTGGGCATTTTTAACAAGGTCTTGCAGGGAAGATTGTCTACAGACTCAGGATGGCATCCAGAGCAGCCCTGAACAAGGTCAGTGTAAGATTATGTGCCATTACTGAGTGTAAGTTCCGTGGTCCCAGGGCAGTATGCATGTGCTACACGAATATGCCCATGAGTTCATCCAAAAATATGTGGACATGTGTTAGGTCTAGCCAGTTGGTTGTGCATATGAGCTTGTGTATGTAGATGGATGTGGAATGAATGATGATATTTAAGTATACACATAGGTGGCAGGTGCATGTGCACATGTTCTTCATGTTTTCATCAGTGTGATTATGAGCAAATGAGTACATGTATAAGTATGTTTATGGAGAGAAGGAAAAGTACAAATGCTTAAAACTCTCACCTCAGCCTGGGTGCTTAGGAGCCAACTCCATGTCTTACCCAAACAAAACCCTTTATGCTCTACTTATTCAGAAAACTTCTTTTTCTAACTCAGTGAGATTTAACTAAAGGGTGTGGACTCAAAACTGAAGTCACAGAGGACAGAGGAGGAAGGGGCAGCTGGGAACTGAGGTAGAGATTCTAAAAGGCACAGAGCTCTCAGGTGTGAGCTCTTGGGGGGCTTTGACACCACAGGATTGCACAGTTAAGGTGGAATCTGCTCTATACACATCAGGGATTGCAGGTAGAGCCCAGCATTGGCTGGAACCCCAAGGCAGCCTGCCCCCTGCTTGACCCAGGAGCATGAGTAAGGAAAGATTCTTAATGACCAGTCATCAAAGTCAGTCCCTCACCTGCCTTGTACCTCCAAAGTATAATCCAGCCCCAACCCTCAGGACAGCAACTGCATTCTGTGCTGCCTTGGACTGTGCAGCAACATCTCTGAGCACTCCCACGCCTGGCTTCACAGAGGTAAGTAATGCAATGTGTTTGTCACAGGGACTAACTCAGTCAGACAGGAAGGAAGGTCAATTAAATTGCCCTGCACTTGAGACATCTGCCTTGGGGCATGGATGGCCCTGAGGTTGAAGGGTGCTCTGGAGCCTGGTGGTTTCAGATATGCATCTGCCAGCCCAGTGAACTGGTGATATAGACTACTAAATCCTCCTCCTTGTTCCTTGGAAGGACTTCTAGGTTGTGGAACACATGGCTTCCCTCCCCAGCCCCAGCTTTATGCCCAGTCCCAAGCCCAGCCTTAGACATAGTCCCTCACTGGGTAAGGCTCAGTGTCAGTCCCACCTCAACCCTAAACCCATGCCAGAACCAGTATGGGGCCCAATATTGGTATGAGGCTGAGGTTCAAATCCAGAAATTCACCTTTCTTATACTGAGAGAAGACAGTCTGAAGGTGCTGTAGCTGTCCCTGTAAGTCCTTCACTTGCTGCCTCATGGCAGTGATGTCTGCAGGGGAGAAAAATGGCCATGTGAAGACTTGTCCAGCACATCCTAGGAAGAGCTCAGAGCCCAGGCCTCACGGAAGGGTATGGAGTTGTAGCTACATATTGGGGATGGAGGTGACGGATGCCTAGCAGCCGACACCTGCTGACCCTACTGGACCCTGCTGTATGAGGCTTTCTTATGGGAATTTAATCACATATCCATTTTTTGAGGGTGGGGTGAGTGGGAATATATTCCTTATATAATTTCCATCCATTGGATTATTTAATGCTCAAAGCTATCTGGTGAATGGGAAAGACAGCTGTCATTTTCCCAGTCGTCTGGTGGAGAAACTGCTCAGGTCAACCTTCCCACATATATTAGACAGCTAAGACCTAATTCTGCCTGCCAGCCTTTCCCTAGTTGCACCCACCACCTGTAAACAATGGGGCTGTCATCCCAGAGAAGAGGCCAACCTGAGCAGAAGAAGGCTACACTTTTCCGTCCCATGCCCTGGTGGGGGTTCCAGAGTCAGGAGCTGCTGCCTTACCTGATACCCCACTTTCACCCTTTTCTCCTCTGCCTCCAGGAGCACCTCTGTCCCCCTTCAGTCCAGGAGGGCCCCTGGCTCCTGGGGTTCCCTGTGGACCCACAGCTCCAGCAGGCCCTGGAATCCGAGAAGGGCTGGGTGAGCTATGGACTCTATTTATAGCATTTTCACCTGTTCAGTACATGACATGCCCTCATTTCCCAGCTACACACTCTTCCGGCATACACGCTCTTCTCAGAACCCAGTCGTGTGCCCTCTCTGTGTACAACTATTCCCATCACACAACATTCAACCTTCTCTGTGTACAACTGCCCCCGTCACCAACAACTAACCTTTTGTGGATACAGAACCATCTCAAGGCTTAGCACTGCACTCTCCCTATATATGGTCAGTTCCCAGAGATGAAAAGTGCACCCTCCTTGGATACAGACTCTCAACAACACCCGCCCAGACTTCATGGTTGCCACTGCCAACTCCAAATGGACACCACATAATTGGATCCAGCCCAGATCTTTCCATCACTCACCTGTTGCCCCAGCATTTCCAGGAGCTCCACGCTCACCAGGGGCACCTTTCTCTCCTTTAGGGCCTGTGGGACCTCTGGTTCCTGCAGAGCCCTGCGGGCCTGGGGCACCTACTTCTCCTGAGGAAGGAACAAACAGGGACAAATGCTTCTGAGAGTGTGTTCAGCATGTATGTCCTCAGTAGTAGAGCTTTTTACCCACAACTCCAGGGTCTGAAAGAGAACTGGAGAGACTGCACCTGTTACCTGGGCTCTTCTGTGGAGGGTAAGAGGAAATTATTGTTAATATGGGGAAGGTGAGGAAAGATGTGCATGGTGAGGCCTTCATGGTATTCATGGTCTGGGCTCTTCCTGGCATGTTATGCCTCAGGTCACATCATGGTCCGCCATCATCATTTCTCCCTTCTCCCTCCCAGACAGGCCATATCACATTCACCTACCTTTGGGCCCCACCTCTCCTTTTGGACCTGGTTTTCCTTGTGGTCCTATGTTCCCCTGCTTCCCTGAAGGACCTTCTTTTCCAGCTGGACCAGGCACACCTTGAAGTCCTGGGGGTCCTGGAGAAAAGGACCAATCCTGTCAGTGACACTAAATCCTCTTGATAGAAGGAGTGCATAAAGTGACAGTAATAGTAGAGGACAAAGAGGAACCCCACAGTAGGCCCAGTCTGAAATAAGCCAATGCCACCTTCAGAACAACCTTCTTCCTGGTCTGGGATCTGTGCATGCATACTGGTATAGCCTATTGGCAAAATCACCTTTTTTAAGATGCCTGAATTCCATGTCTAGTTGCTTACCACTTGGCCCAGAATCTCCTTTGGGTCCAGGTTCTCCAGCAGAGCCATTGTCCCCTTTTGGTCCAATTGGGCCAGCTGGTCCAGGGAGCCCCCTTTGCCCTATAGCTCCTGGCAAACCTATAGCAGCCATAGAAATGAGTATACAGTTAGCCTTAGGCCCAGGAGGGTTAAATCCCTGGCATTCCTTCAGGGTTTTGCAAAGCATGGACATTTCATGGTCACACACAGTGGTCCAGTGGTGATCCAGGAAATGGACCTTAACATTCCCATTATGAGGAAACAGACTTGTCAGAGGTGAATTCAAGCTAAGTGCTTCTTCTCCTGCCCTAAGATCTCAGTATCAACAGAAGGCAACCTGTCAGCATTTGCCTATGATCACACTCATACACACACACACACACATGTGTATATATGTGATATATATGTATGTGTGTGATACATATGTGTGTGTGTGTGTTGGGGGATCAACATTTATATCAGAAATGATACTAAATAGAGGATAATTTGTTCAGTTATTTGTGCACTTACTCATTTATTTGTTCATATGGAACCCCCAAAACATAGAAAACAAAAGCAAAATTTGACCTGTGTGCTTACATAAACTAAAAATGGTCTGCACAGCAAAGGAAACAATGAATGGAGTGATGAGGCAAGCAGAAGAATGGGAGAAAATTTTTGCTAACTATTTAAGTAACTCAAAAAACATTTAAGTAACTCAAAATATTTAGTAACTCAAAAATATTTAAGTAACTCAAAAAACTTAACAACCCCAAATAAGTAATCCAATTAAAACTGGGCAAATGATCTAAATAGACACTGCTCAAAAGAAAAGATGGCCACACAATATAGGGAACAAAATGCTTAATATCTTTAGCCATTGGGAAATGCAAGTCGAAAACTACAATGAGATACCATCTCATCCAAGTTAGATTCAGTATTATCAAAAAAGCAAAACCCAACAAAAACAAAAGTAATAAATGCTGGCATAAATGTAGAGAAAAAAAGAACTCATACACCATTTGCGGCGATGTAACTTAGTATGTCCCTTCTGGAGAAGAAGGTTCCTCAATAAACTAAAAATCAATCTACCCTATGATCCAGCTCTCCCACTCCTGGGTACCTATCCAAAGGAAATGAAGCCAGCACACCAAAGGGATGATGCCTGCATCCTGGCCTATTGTGACACTCTTCACAATAGCTGAGATATGCAATCAACCTAGGTGTGCAACAGATAAATGGTTAAAGAGAATGCGGTACACAGACACAATGCAATGTTATTCAGCTGTAATGAAGAATGGAATCCTGTCATTCACAACAAAATGGATGGAACTGGAGGACATGATGTTAAGTGAAATAAGCCAAACAGAAAACACAAGTCCTTCATATTCTCTTTCATATGCGGAAGCTAAAAACCATAAACCTGAACCTAGACAAGTGATTAATAGAGATTGAGAAATGTGGGGGTGGGATAGGGAGAGAGTAAATAAAGGGAAGCTGAATTTGATCTGCACATGCTGCATGCATGTGTGAAAATACCACACGGAACCCCAACAATATATACAATTAATGCATTTTAATAAAAATGAAAAAGAACTCAACCATTCACATCTACTTTATAATTCCCACTGGACCAAATGCAAATATTAATCTCAGGCCCTGATATAAAATTTATAATGAACTGTGAGACAGGACAACAGATGAGGAATACAGTGCATGAGATGCCTCTCGTCTCATCCCAGTGTCCTGCCCCAGCACCTACACACATCCTTGGAGCTATCTTTCTAGAGGAGAAAATGAGACTTGAAGAGTGGGAAGGGTTTAGAGAGCCTATGTTCTTAAAATCAATTTAGAGAGAAGAGAAGTGACATTTCAGACTTGGAAGATTTGCTCCTGTGGCAGGAAAATCCAGGCCCTCTGGGGTCAGGAGTGTGGTTGGGATAAGGATGACTAAATTTGCCAGATGAATGGAAGATTCTGTGCTGGGTTCTGTTCCAGCTATTGATTACTATCCTTTCAAGGAATGAAATGGAAGCATAGAAGGTTACAAGACAGATCCATATCCCACTTTCACAGAGAACTGGGCTGAGGACACAGATGTCCCAAGCTCGGGCTCAGCTTCTCTTAAACTCCACCATACCCAGGCTGGTGGCAGGCACATTGGGCTAAATAAAGCAAGTCATCTCTAGAATGGAGTGTTAGAGGCCACCTGTTCTTGGTGCACAGAGGCCACAGAGCATTGAGGTGGAGGAGGGGCACCCTTCTCAACAATAGTACCCATGCCTCTAAAGGACTACCTTTGCATTAGGGTCCCCAAAGACCTAGCTCTGTGCCCTGGTGCCACATAAAGTGGAGCTTCGTGATCTAACAATTTGGTCAATCTTGGCAATATTAAAATTCCTCCTACCCTTCCATTTTATACTCATTTACTAATTCAATAATATTTATTGAAGTTCACTGTCCTAAATGTTGGGAATATGGTAGTGAACAAAACAGATCCCACCTCCTCCCCCCAAAAAAATCTCTTCCTCATGGACTTTTGAATCTACTGAATAGAAACAGACAATCAAAAATTAAAATGTACAACCTATGGCTTATTAGATTGTAATAAGTGCCACAGAAACAAAATAAAGCTGGTCGTTCAGGTATCTGTTTTAAGCAGAGTGTTTAGGACCTCCTTGCTGGGAATGTGGATTAGGTGTAAGGCCTTGAAGGAGCCATAGGGACATCCATGAGAAGAGTGAGAAGAGCGAACTACAGGAAACTGAGGAGAGAGAGGCCCGAGTGTGGTTAGGGATCAGCAAAAAGCCCGTGTGCTTGGAGCCAGTGGGTGTGAGAATAGAAGCCATTGAGACCAGAGAAGCAAGCAGGGATGAGAAGGTCATGTAGGGCCTGCAGGATGCTGCAAGGGGGAGGTTACTCTGAGGAAGTTGAGTGTCCCTGGAGAGACTCTCCCTGAATCTTTCTGGGCAGGAGTGTGGGAGGTGCTGAGGCACAGGAAATCATCCCCCACAGGCAAAGTCTGGTCTTTCTTGCTCTCTATAATGCATCCGAGGCCCCTGTGCTAATCACTCCAGGACGACAACTCTACCTTCTACTCTGGTCAAGCGTCTCTCAGGTACCAGTTGTCCTTTTCAGGAAGTTCTGGGGACCACATGCTTCAAAATTTGCGGAGCAGAATATCACAGTACAGACTTTGGCCCCACACAGACCTATGGAACAGCATCTGAGGGTACTTCGGACTCCCCATGACATTCACAGACCCATGTGGTCAAATAACTTGAGTGAGTAGAATAGAGGAGCCAGAGTGAGCCTCTGTCTCCATCTACTGAGTGCTATTCTCTAAGAACTGACTAAAGTCACATTTGGTTGTGCAGGGGGCAAGGCACCTGCAGAGGAAAGGAAGGTCTCAGTCATAGTCCATGTGGCAAGCTCAAGGACTACTAGGAAATGTCCCACAGGAGCCAAAGAGAATTGAGACTCCCTGAGAGAGAGCTGTACAGTGAGTTGGTTCCTCCTCCAAATTCACCCCTGGACAGCCCTCTCCATGCCCCAGCCCATTCACACTGGGAGCCACTTTCTGTCTCTAAAAGATAAGCTGGTACTCACTTGCCCCTCACCCTACAAAGCCTAGGGATATTAGTCTTTCTGACTTAAGTGTCACTCTTTTCCTTTCTCCCTAACCAAAATGCAAACTCCAGAAATATACTCAAAGCTGTGGCCTAGGACCACGTGATCCCTTGGCTCATGTTGCTAGTTTGTTGAATGTTTCCTTCTTGCCAATAAGATCCAGAGCCTTCCCCAGGGCAGGGACAGTATTTCAGGGACCATTTCCTATTTCTTAGTACCTTTGGTAACCTCAAGAGAATTTACCTAATTAGTATAGCAGGAAAATGCAACTTCATCCTAAAGACTCAAAAAATAATGATAGTAAAAAGTTTGGCTCAATTATTTGTCACTGGGCAGAAAACAATATTCCCTTTTTCATATAAGTAAACTAAGACTCTGTGACACTAAGTGGCTTGTCCCAGGGAGTCCCAGACCTGGAGCTACTAGTCTAGTACAGATGTGTCTGATGAGAAGCCCATGTCCTTTTAACCCTCTAGAATGGTTTTATTTACCCTCTCTGAGTCAGTTGTCTTATCTGTCAGGAGAAACTAGCATGTTCCTTGTAAGGCTGTGGAAGGGTTAAGTGAATACCCAAGCACAGGACTCCACGAAGAAATATGAGCTTCTGCTCTCTGCTTGTAATGTTTTAAGACAAATCCATTTGATTAGATCTTTATATGGGGCCATGAAACCTCATCTTTTGTCACCTTTCATACAGTATAGTTTAAATAAACATTAAAAGTATTTAATACCCTGGGTAGGTATCATTTAACCAAAGTGAACTATTGCTACCTCCTGGAACAGGGTCCTAGGGCTCCCCTAAATATCAATAATTTACCCACTCTGTATTCATTTTATGGGTAAGGGAAATCCAGGAGTCCTAGGGGAAGAGTCAGGTCATTTGGGAGATGTGGGAAGCACTTGGGGGCGTGGGACAGAGGACATTTGCCAACTGGTAAAACACTGTTTTAGATAGAACAAACATTGGTGGAAACCCACCTCCATGGTGGAGGGTGGGAGAAGCCCATCTCCAAGTCTTCCATTGCAAATATCCAGACTTGCAGGTTTGTTATCATTCCAAGGCTCAGCCTTCCCCACCCAGATAAACCACCAGTCCCAGCTCTACCTGGATCCCCCTTCTCGCCCCGGGGCCCCTCTCTCCCATCCCTTCCATCGCGACCAGGCAGGCCATTCTCCGGGGGGCTGCACATGACCAAGGTACAGGTGCTGGCCATTGATCTCTGCAGGTAGTTCTTCATTTCTGCTCCCAGGTAACTCAGGGGCTGAGCAAGCAGGACCAGCATGGAAAGAAGGAGGAGCATCATGGCCTGGGGAAAGGAATAGAAAGAGAAAGGATATGCTGTCAGTTCCAGGACATGGGATAAGGCTGGGCCCAGGTCCTGGAGGTCAAGAGAAGTCCCCGTCCCTGGCTCCCTGCTGTGGGCTTAGAGAAGCAAGACTCCAAAAGCAGTTCAGGGAAGTAGACTTTTATTCTGACTTTGGAAGGCCTGAGTTACCCCACTGGAACTGTGTCATAGGTTGACAGCAGTGTTCATCTATTCTCAGGTGCCCCATGAGAACAGTGGCTGTGGTTTGGTGTTCCTCACTAAGGCCACATGTACATTGGAAAGGATTCTTTTGAGTGCCTCTGGGTAGGACCCTTCCCCTCTGTGGATTAGGCAGTCGGATCAACTCAAATAAGACAAATATGCTTCCTCTCACTTGCTGTCTTGGTGGATCAGCACTGGCTGCCTACCACACTAGTCTGAAAATAAGTCTAAATCCTGAAGGCTTTGTCATGTCTGTCCTGAGCTTGGGCAGGGAATGGGCTGCATGTTAATTGGGTGATTTGTCATTCCTGGACCAGGCACTGACTCCATGAAGAGAGTACCAGAGGAAACTCAGGTAAAAGATTTCAAAGACACTAAATTAGCAGCTGGAGTGACCCAAAGACATCTAGATGTCTGTCCAGGAAGTGTGGTTGGAGGAAGAGTACATCCCAAATGGGCTCAATCAGGTGAAAGGCTAGTTTTAGGGAATAGCAAGAGAAACTATCCAATAGAGAATCCATCTGAGAGGGGCTTCGGAATTGAGATCGGGGGCAGGATGGGTGTGCAGGACCTTGGTTACTCCCTACATTGGGCATCTGTGTTAATTTTCCATCACTATGACAAGCATCTCAGATAAAACACTTAAATGAAAGAACGGTTTATTTTTCCTCATGGTTAAGAGATTTCATTCCATGGTCATCTGGCCCTATTGCCCTGGGTCTGAGGTGACACAATAATACATAATGATGGGATCAAATGGCAGAGAAGTCCTGTCCATTTCATTCGAGCCAGGAAGATGAGAGTGGAGGGGCCAGGGTCACAAAATCCCCTTCAAGGGCACGATCCCAAAGACCTAACTTCCTTCCACCAGGCGCCACCTCCCAAAGGAGCTGCCACCTCCTGATAGCACAGCAGGCTTCAACTCAAGGGCCTTTGGGGGACATTTAAGATCCAAACCAAATCAGTATCTTTCCTCTCAAAGAAAGAAACTGCTATGAGAATGGAAAGAACCAGTGGGAGTCACAGAAGCTGGGAACAAAGCCAGAGTATACTGTGCAAAGATGATGGGCTCTCTAGGAAGACTGGAGTGGTGGCAGGACAGGGGCTTCCTGGCCAGAGAGGTGCCTCTTTCAACAACTGCTAGTGTTTCTGGGCTGTGACTCTCATTTTCCATTGACCCCTTTCACTTTTGAAATCGTAACTTCCTCAAGTACCCTGTAATTCTCTAGAAACACCTGGGTGAGCCCGCAGGCCAGTGCTTCTTTGCCCCTGTTTTGCCAAAGTTCAGTCCTGAGAACAGGGTATTGTCCTCTGGCACTCAATCCAGGGCCCTATGGCTGATTCTGGGAGATTATAAAAGACAACAGGCAGTCTGCCCACAAAGCTCAAGATACCCCAGAAGGCACCACCAGCATTTAGGGGTCTTGCAGAGGGCAGACACACAGATTTTCAGACAAGAGATTCAGGAGGCAATGTAGACTCACTCGCAGCAGATGGAACGGGCAGAGCCACAGTCCCTAGAACCCCTGCAGTGCTCAGTTTATGCCATGCTTTCAGCGTAAGAGTTTATTGAAAAAGTGACTCTTCAGAACATTGGTTGGAAAATCAGAAACTGAATCCAGTAAGTGTATTCTTTAAAGACTTGAGGCTGTGAGAGAAGCAGGTTTGGCCAAAATCCATAGGGAAATGGTACCAAGTTGGGTTTAAAACCCAGGCCTCAGAATGCCTAGTCTGTTTCTCCTCCACCGTTTTTATTTTTGAACAAATCAGGGAGAGAGAAGGAACCCAGATCAAAGCTAGAATTGGATTTCCCTCCTGAAGCTTCTGTACCTGGCACCTGAAGTCTCAGGGGGTATCATAGTTCACTCATCTTCTCTACCACAGCTCAGAAAGCAAATCTCCCACTGAGTCCAGCAAGCTGAATGAGGGGCAAAGAGAACCTTCTTACCTCACTGTGCCCTCACCTCCCATACTCACAACTCCTAGACCAGAACCAAGAATTGGAAACCAGAATTCCCCTTCCCCAACACCAGTAAACTGCTCAGATAGGCAGGGGGGATATTCACAGGATATGGGGGAAATAAAATAAGAGGCAGGAGCAGAGACACTCACAGATTTCTTCCTCTAAGGTCCCAGGAGCTCCAGGCAAATGAGCTTGGTTTGGCAGGCACTCACTCTTTATGCCTTCTCTGTCACCTGAGCAGCACAGCCCTGGTTTTCTGAGAACGCCCTTTGAGAAGTGGAAGAGTTTTCTTCCTTGTTGACTCACTCACTCACTCTCACCCCTGCCTGCACTCTGGAGACCTGATGTGGATAGTCATAGCACTGTGCATGTCTATCTTACAAAGCACTCTCAGTCTGCGACCCCATCCATACCTTCCCTGCAGCCCTGGGAGTTAAGTAGTATCACCGGTGTCTATATTTTATATATGTCCAGGAATTTGAGGTCCAGAAATGCATGTGTTGCACAATGAGCTACAAGGATTGCAAAAGCAACTTGCATCTGCCTATCTCAAGAGCCAGGACCTACTGCATCCACTTCTCTTTTCTCTTCATCTCAACAGCACTGCCCAGACATTGGGAAAGAGCTGCTTCACATATCCAGGCAGGGTTAGGGCAGGTTCAGGGGCTGCAGAGGTAGAACCCTATGGAGGAGTGACAGAGGTACCTCTGGAAGTGGTCATTATTTTCCATCCTACTAGAACTCAGCCCTTCACTTACCTTTTGTAGCATGTGCTGCCTTCAGCAGGCCTCTGCTCTGCCCCTGTTCAAACACATTCTGCTTTCTTAACTGCTGTTTACCTTGTGCATGGCTCTAGGGATTGTTTAGACCCTTGAGCTCTTAACATGCTGTTGCAAACACTCTCAGGGCAGCTCTTAACTTCCAATACCTGTTGGGCAGTTGTCCGTCCTACTGCCATTGGTATCATCCTTCCTTCCTTCTAGATTCCTGGGACTTGATTTCTTGCATCAACTCTGCCTGACTCCATTACCAGCAGACCCATGTCCCCAATCCGCTTCTTTGGCCACCCTAATGGTAGCACTGATTGTTCTTGCTTTTGATTTTCGGGGCATCTTCTTGCATATTGTGAAATCTAAAATGCCAACTAATCCTATTTGGTAGGTAGAGAAAGGTCTGTTTCTCCCACTGTAATTTTTTTGGAGCAATATTCCATAGCAAATCGCTCATGCTCTGATAATAAAGCTGTTTTAGTAGTAATACACAGTTTTCTCCATTCTAGAATATTCACATGCCTCCTAGAAATCTGGCTCAGCGTGAAACTACTGCTTTCTTCTATCCACAAAGAATATTTGTCAAGTCCTATCCTGGTGTCTGGCCAAATCTTTCTTATTAGTGGTGGCTTTTATTTCAGGAACCTCATACTTTGTGTCTCTTTGCAAGCACATTCTCTCACCTGCCACCTCTCAGCTTGCCACCTCTCAGTTTTCCCACAATGCTCTTGGATCCCATTATAGAGCAGAAAATGCTGTGTTCTAATTCTAGTTTCACACTCTAAAGGAGTCTAGTTTTATTTCTGATCCAACCCAGAGACACTCATATTGATAACTTTTGTTTTCTTGAGTTACATCTATATTGATGAGAAAAATCAGATTTTGGATGGTGACCATAGTGTCCATCATCCAGAGGATCTTTGAACCACTCTCTCTTTGCAAGACAGGGTCCATGGTGACCACATGGTTTCTTTGATAGTCAGCCACTCACACTATACTATAGCCTTGTCAATATTTGCAGCCCCTGGTGGGTTTGATTAGCTGCACTTTTGTCAGAGCTAAGTGGCAACCTGGGATTGCCCCTAAATACTCTGAGCTCATTAGGACACAATCAGCTATATTCAAGTTTTCTCATCCCCAGACTTACCTTTCAAAGGTACCCAATTTCCTGGGAAAATGACTCTATTTCAGATTTTAGGTGACTCTATAAGTATAGCATACATTTTTAAATTTAAAACATTTTCAATTTCCCTCCTTTTCTACCATACTTTTGTTACCAAAATCAAAACAAACAAAAAACCAGACCAAAACCCCTCTTTTTTTTTTAATGGGAATCTGTCGACTTCTTATTTTATTATTAATGCCAAAGATGTTAAGATAATTTTATGAACTCAAAATATTTTAAGTAATGAAATTTCCATTTTATTATGCAGTTTTATATCATAATAGTTCAAATGTGGTTCTCTACAACTACTGTTCCAAAGCTCCTTTGGGATTGAGTCATCCCTAATGGAGCTTTCACTACTGACCTTTGAGTTTAACAAACAAAATTTCAAATGACTAAATTTTTATATAAATGAGCTAAGAAACAGTCTTCAGATAATTAGGGGTGTTAATCTCCATCAAGACATGTTGCTGAAATGTTTATTCTGGTACCACAGTTATAAGTCAGAATCTCCAAAAAACAAAAGGCTAACAAAAGTAAATTGTAAATCAAAGAAGCTTTCACAGCTTAAACCTCCCAGTCAAGCCCAAGAGAAGCAAGGCAAAACAACTTTCCTGCAAACTAAATGGGTCTCCAAATATTTGCATCTAGTTGAGCTTTCAGAGATAGATACCTAAGATCGATCATTAATATATTTACTATCCCCGCTGTGGTTGCATTGATTACACTTAAAGAGTTTAACACCCATCCAAGTCCAAAGATGGAAGAACACATATACTGGTATGGTCATCACAAGGGCAGACTGACTGTAAAGGCTAGCCATACTAGCACAGCCCCGGGGGAAGTTTTCTCTGACAGAGGCCAAGTAAAACAATCCTGCCAAGGGGATTAGCAGAATCACAGTCAATTTAGGCAGAGGCAGAAACACTCTTCTTCCCCACTAACTACCCATCTCCCTGTTTTAAAAGATATATATAGTGTTAAAGGAAATTTATTTATTTATTTATTTTTAAATTATGAGCTACTGACGCTCCATTTCTTCTTGCTTCTTATTTTGATGAGTTGTCCTAGCTGCCTGATGATGGGACAGGCTAGGCTCTTCCAAGCTCAATTCATTTGTTGAGGCTTCATATCTGAGCAGCTTCTTGGAGAGCCGGCACATCAGGAACTCCAGCAATGCTGGGTCGGATAGCTCTTTTGCCCTCTCGGCCCGGTCTGCAGGGGACGACCACCCCATCGCTCACAGGCATCTATGAGTGACCATAGATAGACAGGTGGCTTGTGCCCGGCAGCAAGGAGGGGAGCCTGCAGCCTGCTGGGTTCTGCCCGATCTGTCGCTGGTAAAAGCACTTTCCGCCTAGCCTGGCTCCCTTCTTTCCGCGCCCCTCCCCTTACGCACCTTTTTTTTTTTTTTTTTTTTTTTTTTTTTTTTTAAGTCATTGTATAGAGTTTTTCTAAAAAACGTTTTTTTTAAAAAAAATTCCTGTGGGGGTACTTTCCAGCAATATTGCTATTTTTGTGGGTCTCTAAGTCGTCTCCTTTGAAAGCAAACGGCTCAAGGGACCCAAAGTCCAATGGGATGCACAAAGAAAAAAAAAGGCATCTTTTAAGTTTAGGATCCTGTAGTATTTACTATCCCTGGGAAGGTTAGCTAATAAAGTATAGGGATTAGGAACAGCTCACGAATACCATGTACAAGTTTGTTTATTGTTGATAAGTTCAATAAAAATCTATGTATTTCTATCTTTGTTTAGGTTATTGGTTTTAGTTGATTTTTTTCTCCCCCCACCCCTTTTTGCGTGGGTTGATGTTGTTTATTTATTTGTTTTGGTGTCAGGGCGTTTAACCACTGAGCCACATCTCCAGCCCTTTTGAATTTGCGATGCTCCGGCCTCTCAGCCTCTGGAGCCTCCCCGGGACTCCCTGGTTTCTTAATTGGTAGGACAGGAGTATTATAGGGAGACCTGCAAGGTCTTATTAAACTGCTTAAAAAGCTAGTTAAGCACAGGTTTGATCTCAGCTGGGGACTTAGGGTTATACTCTAGGACAGCTGTTAATTTGTTTTAAGGTAGCTTTTACAGGTTTAGCACTAATAACTCATCCCATTTGTCCTTGTGACCAGAACTTCAGCAGGACTTGAGTCAGGATATTCTCAGAGACAGTCTTGGGGGACTGTTGGTGTTTTATGGAGGAGCACCATGAGCTCCTCTCCATGACCAGGAGTTTGTGTTTGCCTCTTATCCCATTGAAGAATAATAAAAAGATGCCCCTAGTTTGCTTAACAGACTTCTCCTAAGAGGGGAATAGGGCACACAGGAACTCATAGAAATGAGTGCTTTAAAACCTTTGAACCACTTCACAGGTCAACGATTTAGTGTTCCTTTCCTGATGTCCCTCTTTGTTTTTCTTTCTTTCTTTTTTCTTTTTCTTTTCTGGACAGTTTCCTTTTCAGTACCCAACAGAGTGTGTGGCTCTAGTCCTCAATACAACTCAGTTTTCTTTCCACTATTCCTAAGGTAACCCAGGGCATGCTGGAAGAATCAGAATTGTATTAAAGAGATGGGGCGCCCCTAGGTCCCATCAGTCTTTACTTGCCTATAAGAGGGAACTGCCAGGAGCCAGCTTCCTCCTTTACCAAGCCTTCTCTAAGGATGGTTTGGGAATCTCCTCTTCCAGAATCCCTCTTGCTTGCACTGGTTTGGTCCAGCTTTGCTGGTAGCCAGTGGGTCCCAAGGTGGGGGTGGGGACACTCTCCCAAGATGGTTGCCTTTCCCAGAGAGTTACCTGGAGCAGACAGGGGTAAGACCGATAACCAAGCAACCTGCTCCTTTATCCTTTTTTTCCTGCAGTCACATCATTCTTGTGAAAACCTTAAAGGAAATATCCATTAGTTGAGAAGGCTTAGTGTCTGGACCCATGTTTTAGTCAGCTTTTCCACTGCTGTGACCTGACAAGAACAATTGGAGGAGGAAACGTTTACATTGGAGTTCACAGTTTCAGAGGTCTCTGTCCATAGATGGCTGACTCCATTCTCAGGGCCTGAGATGTGGCAGTGTGTGGTTGGGGAAAGCAGCTCAGACATGATGATCAGGAAGGAGAGACAGAGATAGATAGAGATAGAGATAGAGATAGAGATAGAGATAGAGATAGAGATAGAGGGAGAACTCTGTTCATAAAGGACAAAATATATACTCAATAGTGGGCCCCCAGTGACCCACCTCATCCAGCCACACCTTGTCTACAGTTACCACCTAGTTAATCTTCATCATGGGGTTAATTCACTGATTAGGTTCAGGTTCTCATAACCCAATTATCTCACTTCTAAACTTTCTTAAATTGTCTCACACATGAGCTTTTAGGGAACATCTCATATCTAAACCCTTATAACTCCCAACCAATTTTTGGAGTTTTCTCCAGATATCAGGAACACTCAGATATGAAGTAAGCTCCCAGGACTATCTAGTTATCATAAACCTGTGACCTACTCAAACCTTTAGTTTTGCTGTATCTCTTTTTAAAAAATACTTCTACTTTATGATAAAAATCTTATTTTACCATACAAAATTCTTTTTTAGCTTTAAAACATTTTTATACTTACAACTTTACACCTCTCTTCCTCTTGCCTACTGGCTTTTGGGGTTTTGGTTTTTAATTTTTTAAAAATTTACACTGAAACAATCTGTACAATTTCCATGTTTAGACATATGTTAATTAGAATTTTAACTCTTAGTCACATTGTTTATTAATGAAGACCCAGAAGGAAGTCCATCTTGAAATATTTTTACCCTACACCAACAACTGAAGAGAATACATTTTATTAAAAGGCACAAATATATTTTCTTTGTGGGATTTAGAAAGCTATAAGTGAATGGGAAGGTGTACTCCACAAATGGATAATATGTCAAAATACATTCTAATGTCATGTATATCTAAAAAAAACAAACAATTTTTTTTAAAATTAGCCATGAGTACTAGGGTTTACATTTAACTAATAATGTTTCAATTTTTAACTTTCTTAGAAATAACACATTTTATTAACATAACTCTCAGACTATACATGAAGACTCCATTCAATCACATATCTCAATTATGTTTATCTAATGTATTTACTTTGAGCAGTTAGTTACTCCTAGATTACCCATAAAGACCATGAACCAGACAAGCATAGTCAGTATTTTAAGTTTTTTTTTTTAAAGAAATTTTATCTTGTTTTCCTTTTTCTTTTTACACTCAAATGAATTTAGGAGTTAATTCTCAGACATCTTCCTTCTAGCTAAGACTGGCTGAAATAAAAAGAAACCTCCAAAAGACCAGGAATTTTTTTTAAATTACCTTTCTTTTTCTTTTATTAGTGCATTGTAGTTATTAAAATTATCTTAAAGGTGTTTACAAGAAAATTTAGTTTAGGCATGACAATAAAACAAAATATTAAATTAGATGTACAAATGAAAAGTAAAAATTTTAATCTTTTTTTGTTAGTGCATTATAGTTATACATAATAGTGGGTTCATTTTGAGATAATCATACATACATGGAATATAATTTGCTTTACTGTAGTCTCTAGTGCTTCCTCTTTCCCTCCTCTCCTCCCTTCCCTATCCCCTTCTTCGATTCTACCGATATTCCTTCTATTTATTGTATTTTTAAATTGGTGCTTTGTAGGTATACATGCAAGTAGAATTCACTGTTGTATATTGACATATATACAGAGCATATTTGGTCATTTTCCATGATTTCTTCCTTTTACTATCTCTTCTCCCAACCCCAATTCTCTTTTAAGAATAAAAATAATTTTTATTTTTGCCTCTTTTTTTGTGATGTAGAAAAGTGAAACTATCAGATTCCTTTAGTAATAAATGAGTAAAAGGAAAGATCTGGGCTGTGCTGGGTTCTAGTTTCTGCTTGTCTCTCTGAGGGTGTAATTTCAAAAGAGGTAAATCACATTTATACCACTATAATGACTAGTGATAACTTTTTAGATGATTAAAAAAAGAAAAAGAAATTACCCAATAGGCATAAAAATGGTCAAAAGGACCACAACAATGAGATCCTAATTGGAACAAGTTATAACTATTTTATGTATGTATAATATTTCAAAACATCCTTTACTGTCATGTTAAAATTTTATATATATATATATATATATGTATATATATATATAATATTTCATATATATATGAAAACCTTCTTTATGTATAGCAGACACCTAAGAAGGAACTAATTAATATCTTGATAGATTCAAGACATGAACAAGCATTTTTCCTTGTTTTTTTTTTTTTTTAGTACCAGGGATTGAACTCAGGGGCACTCAACCACTGAGCCACATCCCCAGCCCAATTTTGTGTTTTATTAGAGACAGGGTCTCACTGAGATGCTTAGTGCCTCGATTTTGCTGAAGCTGGTTTTGAATTCTTGATCCTCCTGTCTCAGCCTCCACCACCCCTGGCTTCCTTGGTACTTTTTAAAATTGCTAAAAGGGAGGGTGAATCAGTGAAACTGGGGTTCAGGAAAAAAAAGTAATAAATGATTGTAGGTAAAAAGAAAAAAGGTACATGCATTAGATAATGCCAAAGAAAATGTGACACTTCCAAAATTCACATTATAAATAAACCATTATTGAGTTCTTGTACTTAAAAAAATTGTCAATAGGTTTTTTGTTTTTTTTTTTTTGCCCCAGGTCAATTAATGCCTCCCACCAAAAAAGATACAAAATGAATTCTTCTTTTCCTACCTGTATCCCTTTAATTTCTTTCATCTGTCTGGTTGCTCTTGCTAGTTTCAAGAACTATGTTAAATAGAAGTGGTGAAAGAGGGCATCCCTGTCTTGTTCCAGTTTGTAGAGGGAATGTTTTCAATTTTTCTACATTTAGAAATAATGTTGGCCTGGGACTTAGCATAAATAGCCTTTACAATGTTGAGGTATGTTCCTAATATTCCTAGTTTTTCTAGCATTTTGAACATGAAGGGATGCTATATTTTGTCAAATGCTTTCTCTACATCTATTGAGATTATCATATGATTTTTGTCTTTGAGTCTAT
The DNA here is from genome assembly GCF_045843805.1 of Urocitellus parryii. Lineage (NCBI taxonomy): Eukaryota > Metazoa > Chordata > Mammalia > Rodentia > Sciuridae > Urocitellus > Urocitellus parryii. The sequence goes on along the minus strand of NC_135535.1, from coordinate 167,654,203 downwards.
TGATGTGATGAATTACATTTATTGATGTCTGTAAGTTGAACCAATTTTTCATCCCTGGGAATAACCTACTTGATTGTGGTGCATGATCTTTTTAATATGTTTTTGTATTGACTTGCCAGAATTTTATTGAGAATTTTTGCATCTATATTCATTAGAGAAATTGGTCTGAAGTTTTCTTTCTTTGATGTATCTTTGGTTTTAGAGTCAGGGTGATATTGGCCTCATAGAATGAGTTTAGAAGTGCTGCCTCTTTTTCTAATTCATGAAATAGTTGAGAAGTATTGGCGATAGCTCTTCTTTAAAGGCCTGGAGAACTCAGTTGTGTATCCATCCGGTCCTGGGCTTTTCTTGGTGGGTAGGCTTCTGATGGTGTCCTCTATTTCCTTGCTTGAAATTGATCTGTTTAGATTGTGTATATCATCCTGATTTAGTTTAGGCATATCATATGCCTCTAGAAATTTGTCAATGTCTTTAATATTTTCTATTTTATTGGAGCAGAAATTTTCAAAATAATTTCTAATTACCTTCTGTATTTCTGTAGTGTCTGTCATAATATTTTCTTTTTCATCATGGATATTAGTAATTTGAGAACTCAAATTATCACTATTTGCAGATGATATGATTCTATACTAGAAGAACCAAAACATTCCACCAGAAATCTCCTAGAACTAATAAATAAATTCAGCAAAGTAGCTGGATATAAAATCAACACCCATAAATCAAAGGCATTTCTGCACATCAGTGACAAATCCTCAGAAAGAGAAACTAGAAAACCACCTCATTTACAATAGCCTCAAAAAAGATAAAATACTTAGGAATAAATTTAATGAAAGAGGTGAAAGACCTCTACAATAAAAACTACAACATGCTTTAAAAATAAATTAAAGAAGACCTTAGAAGATGGAAAGATCTACCTTGTTCTTGGATAGGCAGAATTAATATTATCAAAATGACCATACTACCAAAAGCACTATACAGATTCATTGCAATCTCAATCAAAATCCCAATGGCATTCCTTATAGAAATGGAAAAATCAATCATGAAATTCATCTGGAAAAATAAGAGACCCAGAATAGCGAAAGAAATCCTTAGCCAGAAGAGTGAAGCTGGTGGCATTACTATTCCAGGCCTAAAACTATATTACAGAGCAAATAGTAAACAAACCAGCATGGCATTGGCACCAAAATAGACCTGTAGACCAAATGTCTTATATTAGACAAAGGCGCCAAAAATATATGTTGGAGAAAAGATACTCTTCAACAAATGGTGCTGGGAAAACTGGAAATCCACATGTAACAAAATGAAATTAAACCTCTCTCACCATGCACAAAACTCAACTCAAAGTGGATCAAGGACCTAGGAATTAAACCGGAGACCTGTACCTAATGGAAGAAAAAGTAGGCCCAAATCTCCATCATGTTGGATTAGGCTCCAACTTTCTTAATAAAACTTCAGTAATGCAAGAATTAAAACCAAGTATAAATAAATGGGATGGATTCAAACTAAAAAGCTTCTTCTCAGCAACAGAAACAATCAGTGAGGTGAATAGAGAGCCTACAGAATGGGAGCAGATCTTTATACAGCACATTAGATAGAGCACTAATCTCTAGGATATATAAAGCACTCAGAAACCTTAACACCAAAAAGCAAATAACCCGATCAATAAATGGGCCAAGGAACTGAACACTTCTTGGAAAAGGATATACAATCAATCAACAAACATATGAAAAAATGTGAACATCTCTAGCAATTAGAGAAATGTAAATCAAAACTAAGATTTCATCACATTCCAGTCAGAATGGCAACTATCAAGAATACAAACAATAAGTGTTGGCAAAGATGTGGGGAAAAAGGCACACTTATATATTGCTGGTGGGACTGCAAATTGGTGCAGCCTATCTGGAAAGCAGTATAGAGATTCTTTGGAAAACTCAGAATGGAAACACCATTTGGTTTAAACCCACTCCTTGATTTAAACCCAGAAAACATTCGGCCTTTGTTTTGGGGGGATTGGCTTGCTTCACTTAGCATTATATTCTCCAACTTCATCCATTTACCTGCAAATGCCGTGATTTTATTCTCTTTTAATGCTGAGTAATGTTCTATTGTGCATATATATCAAAGTTTCCCTATCCATTCATCTACTAAAGGGCATCTAGGTTGGTTCCATAATTTAGCTATTGTGAATTGTGCTGCTATAAATATTATGGATGTCTCTCTGAAGTATGCTGTTTTTAAGTCCTTTGGGTATAAATAAATGGCCATTGTTCTATGCCTCTCCCATTGTGAGTCCAGTAGTAAAAGCTTGGGAGCCTCTGAGGGTATTGTCCCCTTTGGGTTGCCAGCTTTATATCCAAACAAAATGGGTTCACATCTTTGTGTATGCAAAACCAAAAACTCAAACCAGGAAATCAAACAATGAAGAAAGATTTATTATGGGTAACAGGTGAGGAGAGCACTAAGGTTATTTGCAAAACAATACTCTCCCTAAACAAAGAAACTGTGGGATTTTATTCATACAGCCTATACATATTCATGTGGGAAATCATGTGGGGGACCTCTGGAAGTCAGGTTTTCATCTATTTTCCCATAACTACTGGCTGGAGGTGAGGCAGAACATTATGGTGGGGTGAAGGTAGAGCCATGCTTGGCTCATGACAGCTGTGAAGCAGAGAAAGAAGGGACCAGGGACAAGATATACCCTGTAAGGTCATGCCTCTACTGACCAATCTCCTCCAATGAGGCCCCTCCAACATCTCCCAATAGTGCCACCAGTGGGGGACAAAACCTTCAACCCATTAGATACTGAGGGACATTCCAGATCCAAACTCTAACAGGGGAGGACACATGTCTGAGCATGCTCAGTTTAGGGTCACAGATAATAGGTTTCATAAAGGAAAATAGTGGACAAACACTTCTGGGCAAGCTCAATTTTATAATGAGAGAATTTTTACTCTTAGATGCCTAAAAGAATAAGTCAGAGTAACTTGATGACCTTGGCTTGTTCCTCATAAGTTTCTACAAAGGGTTTTTAGATGAAATAAAAGAAGAAGGTGGATAACAGTCCTTCAAAAGGACAGAAGCTTTCTTCCTCCTAAATATAGGAATTTGCCCCTATAGATTCTTGCCTCACTTGGTGGCTAATAGGAAGAACTGTCAGCAAGTAGGTGAATAGGAAGCCTTGGACCTGTTTCCCTGGAAACAGCAATTCCCTCAAACCTGTAGAGATTCCCTTTGTGAGACACTTAGAGGCTGGCTGAGGAGCTCCTATACCTCAGGTAAGTGCAAAGCCATCCACATTAAAGCCAGTAGGAAAGAAGTCACATCCTGAGTTCAAAGCTCTTTTTTTTTTCTCCTCTTTTTCTCAATCACAAGCATAAATTTGTTTCGTCCGCACCTTGTTCTATATCTTAACGACTCACTATGAAGTTAGATAAAAGCACTAATGCTTATGGGAATACCCCCCCCCCCTTCCAAGCTATGGGAAAGGACCCAATTATAAGGTAGTTATAAAAGTTTAAAGCAGAGATGGCTGTGGCAGAAACCACGCACAGAGCTTCAAATGACAAACTTCTGAACAATCATGTTTTCTTAGAATTACAGGTCGGGAAACTCAGTAACCTTGGGATGAAGATAAGTTATTTGCAACCCATGTTCCAGAGCTGACCTTCTTAAATGTAATGAAATATCTTGGTGCCCACCTACTTGAGACTAAGGTAATATCAGCACAAAAGATGCTATGAACTGGGTATGGCAGCACATGACTGCAATCCGAGTTCCTCAGGAAGCTGAGGCAAGAGGATCACAAATTCAAGGACAGCCTGGGTAACTCAGTGACTGACATTCTGTCTCAAGTTAAAAAGGCCTGGGCTAGGGGTGTAGTTCAGTGGTACAGAGCTTGATTAACAAGGATAATGTCCCCGGGTTTGATCCACAAAATCACTAAAAAACAAACAAAAATACCTCAAAGCAAATAAAATTTAATAAAAAAAAAACATGGGGGAAAAACAATACAAACAAGGAAGTTTTTAGCACAAACTGGCATTTAAAAAGAAAAAGAACTCAAAAGAGCAACATAGCAACCTAATGCTATATCTTAGGACACTAGAGAAAGATACACAACCTAAACATAAATTAGCAAAAGAAAGAAAATAATAAATATTAATGCAGAAATAAAGTAGAAATTTGGAGTAAAATACAAAAAAGTTAACAAAACAAAGAGCTTGATTTTTTAAGAGATAAACAAAATTGAAAATCCTTAGTTAGATTAAGAAAAAAAGACAAACTCTCAAATAATTAAAGTTATAAATGAAGGAGGATACATTATAACTGATGCATGGAGATGAGAAAGATTAAAGAGATTACTATGAGCAATTATATGCCAACAAAATGGATATCTCTGAAGTTAATATGCTCCAAGAAAAATAGCATGCAAAGACTTGACATGTGAAGAAATGAAACTCTCAATGGGCCCTTAACTTCTAAGGCTGGAGATATAACTCAGTGAGAGAGTATTTGCCTAACTTGCAGAGGCATTGGGTTTGATCCTCAACACACACATACACACAAAAATGAAAATAAAAATGCAATGTTAATTCAATGTGTGGAAAATCAATGCAATCTACTACATTCATGGAAGGAAGGACACAAACCACAGGATTATTTCAGCTGATGCAGGGGGAAAAAGCACTTGATAAAATTCAATGCTAATTCATAATAAAAACAACTAAAAAGTCAGGAATAGAAGGAAACAGTATCAGCATAATGAAGACTATATATGACTATGTAAGAAAACCCTACAGCTGACACCAAACTCAACAGTGAAAGACTGGAGGCCTCTCCTCTCAGATTGCGAAGGAAGCAAAGATGCCCAGTCTCACCACTTCTATTCAACATGTACTAGAAGTTCTATGAGCAAAGAGACAAGAGAAAGAAACAACAGGCATCCAAATAGGGAAAGAAGAAGGAAAATTCTCTGTTCATAGATAACATGGTTTCACAAGTAGAAAAAGCTAAATATGCCACACAAAACTTTCAGAACTAATTAAAAAATTCATCAAAATTATAGGATAATAATCTGTTGTGTTTTCTATGTACAATGAATAGTCCAAAAATGAAGAAATAAATCTCATCACAAAGGCATCAAAAATAATAAAATACTTAACAAGTTTTAAAAGGAGGCAACAGACCCAATTACTCAAAACTTCAGAAATTTTGTTGAAAGTGATTGAATGAGACACAAATAAGCAAAATTATCTTGTGTTCAAGGACTGAAAGACGTCATGTAGATAATATTTCCATAAAACCTACAGTGCTGTGCACATTTAATGCCATCCTTACTAAAATCTCTTGACATTTTTGTATAAATTGGAAAACATAACTTAAAATTTATATGGAATCTCAAGATATTCTGAATTGTGAAAGTAATCTTGAAAAAGAAGGACTAATTTAGAGATTTCACAAATTCTAACTCCAACAGTTACAATTCTACAGTAACTAAAACTATGGTACTGGCATAAAGAGCAACAGAGCAACAAAACAGAACTGTGAGACAGAATGAAACCAATGGAAAAAATAGTCTTCAACAAGGATGTCAAACATTACAATAGGAAAAGGACATTATTTTCAATATATAGTATAGGAAAAATTGATGTTCATATTTAAATAATGAAGTTAGATCTCTACCCCATACCATATGTAAAATTTAACTTGAAATAGAGGAAAGATTTAAATTTTAAGTCCTAACACTATAAAAATCCTATAAGAAATGAGAACTTCATGACTCTGGATTTGGTCATGAACTTTTGGATTAACAATAAAAGAACAATCAATGAAAGCAAAACAAGACAAACATGACCACATCAAACATGAAAATGTAGGACTAGAGATGCAGCCCATCAGTAAGAATGTTAGCATGTGGAAGAGCCTGGGTTGAAACCCCAGGAAATACACACACACACACACACACACACACACACACACATTACTGATTTTGTTCCTTTGGTTGAACCATGATTTATGCATATTTTGCTCCCTCTTCTGGACAAAAAATATTTGGGTTAGACACAGGAGTGTTATACAACCCTAGGCGGAATTGTGACTTTGCTATTGTCTTTAACTGAAGAGCTTCTATTTACTTGCTGGAAGTATGGCTTCAAAAGCTATGTATGGGTGCCAAGTTGACATGGCTGTCACATCTTTAGTTTAAAGCAATGTTTGGATTAAAACTCTACTGAGAAAAAGTTTCAGTTGTCTATACTGCTACAAGGAAAACATAGTGTGTGCTTTTCATATAACTGATAAGTTTAAGATAATTAGACAATGCATTGGGGAATGACTAATATCATAAAACACAATTAGCTATGTTAACTAGACCAGAGTGTGCTACATGTGTCTGTGTGTGGTCCATGTGTGTTAGTACCAGAAAGGAAAAAAAAATTAGGATTGAACTAAGAGAAACCATATTTTTGAATGAAGAAACAATACTCTCTGGACCCATAGAATCCTACCCAGATGACAAAATGCCAAAACACCCATGGCTTCTAATGCCCTTACAAATGAGACTATGAATGGTAAGGGAAAACCAAGAATCTAGATTGGGTGCCTCATTCATAGAGCAGAAATTAACCAAATCAGGGGAAAGCACATCTGAAGGTAAAGGATGCTGAAAATAGCTCCCCAACAATATCTTGGTATTATATTAATGCTGTATCCTACCCTATTATTTTTATTTTTTAATTTATATATGGTAGCAGGATGCATTACAATTCATATTACACATATAGAGCACAATTTTTCATATCTCTGGTTGTATATAAAATTGATGTATTCAAATCAATTCATGTCTTTATACATGTACTTTGGATATTAATGCCCATCACATTCCATGCCCATTTCTACTCCCATGCCCTCTCCCTTCCACTCTCACCCCTCTGCCCTATCTAGAGTTTGTCTATTCCTCCCATGCTGCCCCTCCCTACTCGAGTATGAATCAGCCTCCTTATGTCAGAGAAAACATTCAGCATTTGTTTTTTTTGAGATTGGCTAACTTTACTTAGCATTATCTTCTCTAATTCCATCCATTTACCTGCAAATGCCATTATTTTGTTCTCTTTTATTGCTGAGTAAAATGTTCCATTGTGTATATATGCCACATTTTTTTTATCCACTCATCTACTGAAGGGTGTCTAGGTTGTTTCTACAGTTTAGCTATTGTGAATTGTGCTGTTATAAACATTGATGTGGCTGTGTCTCCGTAGTATGCTGTTTTTAAGTCCTTTTGTATAGACCGAGGAGAGGAATAGCTGGGTCAAATGGTGGTTCCATTCCCAATTTTCCAAGAAATCTCCATACTCTTTTGTACTATAAAATATCATTTTTATTTTAGTGGCCCAGTTTCTGTTTCTACTATATAATGCTAGAGTGTTTTGCTGATCATTTTGTTCCTGGATATCTAGTAGAAAAAGAGGTTTATGTGAATTTGCAAGAAACTTGAAAGTGTTATAGAAATTTGAGCCCAAACAATTTTGGACAGTCTTTCCTACTCTTCCAGACAAAGCAGCAGAAGATTATTCTTTGTACTTAAGGGATTGCCACAGTTTGGATCTTCAGAGTCCCACCAAAGACCCAGGTGTTCAAGGATTGGTCCCTAGTGTGGTGCTTTTGAGAGGAGATAAATCTTTCAGAGGTGGGGCCTAGAGGAGAGTCTTTGGGTCATTGAGGGTGTGCTCTCAAAGGTGAGTGGTTTTGTTCCACACCTGATCTCACCACGAAGTGCTACCTCTTCACAGGCCCAAAAGCAATGGGACCAAGTGATCACAGAGTGAAACCTCCAAAACTGTGAGCCAAAGTAACCCTTTCTCTTTATAATTTGATTATTTCTGGTATTTGTCAGAGTAACAGGAAGCTGACAGACACAGGGATAAAAACTAATAATCCTGATTGAATAAAATGGACCACAATCTCTTTGATGAGAGCCAAATGTTTCTTGCCTATCTTCACAGGACCAGCCTAGTCAGGCTATGCCTTTCAAGAATAGTAGACTTTACAGGTTAGAATTTGTTCCACCAAATGCTCCCCACCATGATGTTCAGCCTTACCACAGGCTTAGAATTCAAGCTTTGCCCTGTGACTTTAATCAGCCAATGAAAAACGAGTAGATAGTATTGTGTATTATAATGAGAAAATTTTTTTCCTGTATTTGGGACTTTTGTTTCTGTTTAATTTACTAGTAACAATTGTGTTGAATTTGTGAACTCTAGTGTAATGTTTGGAGTTCATTTATTACCAGGGCATTATTTAGACAAAAATAATGGATCTACAAATTTCTGTCGTATTTTAAAACTCTATTATACAATTGAGTCTTTGAAAGTATTTCTCAAATTTTCAGAAATACATTCATTATAATTGTATCTTAAAATCCTTTTCTCAACCGAAGTAAAATTTCTGTGAAACTTACAAGATAAACCATTTACTATCTGAAATGTTCCAAGAGACTTGTCGTTCTCTCAGGCTCAAAAATAAAGAGATAGGAGCCAAGATCTTCACCACATTAAGGATCATGGGAAAACATTTGCTTTCTGCACATGATGTATGGAATCTGATGTAGAGATTATTAAATAAAATGTGGGGAAAGCCATTGATTTGGCCTAGGCTCCTGCTTAGATTCAACAGACCAAATCAACATGGAGTTCCATTTCAGTAGCTGACTGTTATGAATCTCAAATGGCCCTAAAGACCATGTCTTTGGCCAGCTTCTGGTACTACTGGGAGGTGGTAGAACCTTTAGAAGGTAGGACCTCACTGGAGCATGTTAGGTCTTTGGGCACATGTCTTTGAAGGGGATGTTTGGATCCTGACCTTTTCCCTCTGGCATCTTTTCTCTTCCTAGCCACCATGATGTGAGATTTGTTCCACCATATGCTCCCCACCATGATGTTCAGCTTTACCACAGGCCCAAAGTGATGAGGCCAAGTGATCATGGACTATAACCTCTGAAACTTCTTTGAAGTTGTTTAACTCAGGTATTTTGTCCCAGTCATGTAAAGCTAACACTGAGTTTCAGTTAATGTAGGAAACTTTTAAACCACTTAAGCTGTAACCAATTAAATTGGACCTAAACCTCACTTCCATTTTCTATAAATGCTAATTATGTTATTTGCCACAGATCTTAGAACCTGTTCTGATTCTAAGGGCTACCTGATTTACAAATCATTTGTGTGTATGTGTGTGTGTGTGTGTGTGTGTGTGTGTGTTTCTTAAATAAACTCAGTTTGAGTTAAACTTGTCTAAGATTTTTTTTAAAGGACCAAAGCATCAGCTGTTCCTCATAAAAGAGCATGGCCCAAATTAAAGGATGTCTTCCCAGCTATTCAGATATTGTTTTAGGAAAAGGGTAATGTCACTATTTTATACCAAATCACTTGTTGCAATTCTTCTTGATGAGGAAGGGGAAGGCAGAACTCACAATCCACAAGTCAACATAATGAACTAGAGTGCTCCTGCACACACACCAAAAGAGGAGTGTCAGCCCCTGCTCAAGGAGGTTTCACTAAACCCAAGTTAGAGCCATTGTGCAGCACCTGGATCTTTTCTGCACACAGATCTTTGAGAACCCTTCTCTTTCAACAAAACTTTGACAGCAGACTTCAGTCTCAAGGAGTGAACCACAATTCCATGGTGATCAGTCACAATCATGTCCACCATGGCACACTGTGAAGGCCAGGCCATTTTGCTTTCTTATTCCCAGCTTACCCTTTGCAATTTGCAATTTGTACAGGGTCACACATTCTCCATGTCATTTTTCTATTAAGTACCTTCTATTGAGAGCAGATGTGTTCTTTTACAGTTGAGTCCATTTTCCATGAAAAAGATAATATTCCAAGGATGTCAAGTGTGGTCCTGAGGGTCAGCCCTGTCCACCATTCAAGTGTTAATTGACAGATGAAGAAGATAGATGTTAGATGGATAGATAGATCTATCTCACATGTATCTAAGGAGATGAATAAACCTTTGTAAAAACTCCATTTGTTTGTATCTCTGATCTCTCTTTCCTTATATCTGTCTAGGCTTTATAAAACTCAGTTTGACTTTTTAACAATTGCATAATGGACACGCAATTGGGCAGATTCCCTCATGTGACACTTTGTTATGGAATAGCTCAGAAATGTAAAGCTGGCTTTTCCTAAGACTCTTGTGATGACCTACCACCATGAAGTGAAGGAAGATCTAAAATCTGTATGAAGCCTGGCATGGTGGCTCACACCTGTAATCCCAGCAGGTTGGAAGGTTGAGGCAGGAGAATGACAAGTCCAAAGTCAGCCTCGTCAATTTATCAAGGCTCTCAGCAACATAGCCAGAACCTGGCATAAATGAATGAATGATGGGAACGTTGCTCAGTGGTTAAGCAACCCTGGATTCAAACTCCAGTACCAAAAATAAAATATACATAGAGCAACTATAAATTGATGGGAATACCTGTGATATTTCATATGGGAATTTGTTTTGAACACATCTGAACCAAATGACACACTTTTTGAAAGACTGAATCCTTTATTCACCTGAAAATTCTGCATGCACTCACTTGGGTTCCTCTTGAACATGAGAGGTCTTAGGCTGGTTTCTGCAACTTGGGACACACAGAGAGCTTTAAGTCCCCTTGTATCACATCTGCCTCATCCTGGCACTTTTCCGTCCCTGAGAAACTTGGTCCCCTGCTAGAGCTGGATGGAGCCCCTCAGAGACACCAGGCAGGGTACATCATTTGTTTGTGACTAGACACAAATTCCTCCAGTGTGAAGTTCCAATTGTCCTCCTGGGGATTAGTTCCACCTCTCCTGCCAGAAACCAAGATCTGCCTTGCTCTGCAGTGCAGGAAATGCCACTTGAGAGCTGGCAAGGGAAGGCCAACTGCACCTCCATGAGCTAAAGCCCCACTTGGCCTCCGAAAACTGTCTGGTGCCAGCTTCTTCCTGCTAAGACTTCATCCTTGATTTCCTAGGTGGTCATCAGAAAGTTCCTGGCATCTAAAGAGACCAGGAAAGGACTTGACAATTAAGAATTGAGGCCTGGTCCTAGGCACTATGTCTGAACCAAATGATGACACACTTTTTGAAAGACCGAATCCTTTATTCACCTGAAAATTCTGCATACACCCACCTGGGTTCCTCATTAGAGGTCTTAGGCTGGTTCATGCCACTTGGGGGCACACAGAGAGCTTTAAGGAGAGATCATGGGGAGACTCAGATAATCCCTAGTCACTTCATGATGTAGGCACTATGTCTATAGCTCTAGGAATAAAAGTTAGGATATTGGGAACAATTTTATGACAGTAAATTTGACATCTTTCACAAGTATACTCTTGGAAAAATCCAAGTTCCTGAAAATGGCTCAAGGAGAACCAGTTGGAATCATTTAAAAATATGAAATAAGTAGTAAAAATCTTCCTTTAAAAAAAGGTCAGATTCAGACAGTCATTGGAAAAATCCAAACATTTAATAAAGGTATACATGTGAATTTGCACAAGATTTTGGAGAATACTAAGAGTGGCAACATACCTGATTCATACTAAGGCTAACTTAATATTACCCAACCCCTTGAATATAGTGCTGGCAAAAACCTGAGTATGAGGTAATTACTAAAAACAGGTGCAAAATTGTTAATTGAAATATTAGCAACCTTAATGTAGAAAGAAACACATAAAGGGGATACACGTATCATGATCTACTTGTGTTCCTCAAGAACACTGTGATCTTTAAAGAAAATCTATGCAAATCACTATATGACTAGGTTATATATATGAGAGAGAGAGAGAGAGAGAGAGAGAGAGAGAGAGAGAGAGAGAGAGAGAGAGAGAGAGAGGGCATTTTCCTGTAGAAACATCTAGTAGCAGAATTGCTAGGTATCTAGAACTTCAATCAACATTCCAAGTGACCATCCAAAGTGATTGTGCAGATAACACATTTCCCCATTTTGAGAGTTACTATTTCCCCACCTGTTCTCTATCTCATTATAGGAAGGAAGATATTTACAAAATTAAGATTTGTATGTTACATGCCTTGGAAATTCATACAAACCATTTTATTGTGCAACTTAATAAGTATAATAATGCATAATATCACTATCAAATGAGACATCACAAACAGCATGAGACTCTTCCAATGGTTCCAAGAGGGGGGGGGGCAAAGTGCAAAACCCACAAATGCAAGCTTTCTTCACAACTCCTGCTGTTGTTTAAACACTTATGAGCAGTATACACTGTTTTATAAACAAATATTATCAGAGCAAAATGGCAAGAGCTACCAAAGAGCTCTAGCCTTGGCCTGCCTCTATACAAAACACTCCAGGAGTCAACAGGGAATTCAGCACTTGCTCCTCTCTTCTACTGGCACTGTGTAAATGGTGCCCCCTAGTGGTCTGAGAGATGTAGCCTGCAGAGCTGTGTTGGCAGGGGCTGTCCCAGGGACAGGAAACTCTCTGGAATACTTCAAAGAGTTCTATATCTTAGGCTCAAAATTATGAAAATGTTCTTCAAAGTGGGAGGTTCCCAGATAGCCCCACTTTGAACTTTTGTCTCAAAAATGCAGATCAACTATATCCCGAAAGCTTCCCTGGGCACCCCTCAGATATCGTGGACCCACATGCCCAGGTGACTGTCAGAACACGCTGGATTTTCAAACAGGGGCTCTCAGACCTGTACAGAAACCTCCTGGGGTTCTTGAGATGCAGAAGCTAGAACTGTGGCTTCAGTGGGAAGCCGTGACCTCAGTGGGGAAAACTCAGGTAGCACTGTGCGTTTTAGGTGGATGGAGGAATCAATCTAAATAACAGAGAAAGAGTCTGCCAAGGATGTGGATTGGAAGTAGAATGACACTGCAATAGATAGATGCCTGCCACAGGAAACTCCAGGCATACTCACTGTGAGCACAGTGGGAGAGTAAGGATAGGGAGGATTTTTAAAGGCAAAAATAAAAGGAATTACAACATGTATTTCAAAACAATAAGTCCTGGCAACATTGGCGAATAACAAGGTACACATGTGTTCAAAGTTAAGCAGATAGTTGCTGGGCAGACACCCTTGCAGAAGTCTGTTCTCTTTAAGGCTTCCTTCTGGCAGAATTCTTGTCAGGCAATAATGGCTGAGATGACTTTCTTCATAACCTCCTCGCTTGTTTCTTTTTCTGTTAGGGTTGGCACACAAGCAAATTCATTGTGATACCAATGATGCTGATAACTTTCAGAGAGTCCAGGCTGTCCTGGCAGGCTATGCTGTGTCTTGAACATGCTGTCCTGGGCCATGGAGGAGAGCAGCAGCCTGCAGACCCCTCCATACAAAGGCAGCTTAGAGTATCTTACCTCCAAGGGGGAGATAATTTGTGAAGCAGGGCTGTGCAAAAAGTCTCTACCTAAAGCACACATTGGTTTAAATTTGGCAACTGCTGTTATTTGGGGGTGGTCTTGCTGTCTTTGTGCCTGTTGCTGTGGTAGTGGCTGCATAAGAGCACTAGAAGATGCACAGTCAGGGATCTACCCTGGGGGTTACTACTGCCCTACCAGAAGACAATGACAATTCAGGAAATTCTCTCTCTCTCTCTCTCTCTGTGTGTGTGTGTGTGTGTGTGTGTGTGTGTTTTCTAGGGAGCAGGGGGTTGTATGAAGGATTTGGGGTTTTTGCTTTATGATTTTTTTCTTCTTGTGGTTTTCTTCACAAGAGCCTTCCTGAATTCAATAACTTATGTGCAGACTCTAGAGAGTTCTTTGACCTGAACCCCTGTGGATAGTTACACAATGACCTATATCTATAGCTCTCTAAAATTTAATGCCATGTTATTCTCTAGTTATAATTTTGGCCCAGTTGTAGATCTCTTCAGATCCTTCATCCCAAAGCTGCTGGGTTGGGGACCTGGGCTGCTCTGCAGCACCTTGCTGTCCAGCTTGCCCAATGGGCACTGGCAGAGAACTGACTAGGATTTGTGGAGGACATGCATATCTTCCCCCCCCCCCCCAGTGGACTGGCCAGAGACTCTTTTTAAATTCAAGAAATTAACACAAAGCTCTGTGGACACAGAGCCACTGGGACTTCGTAAACAAAAACACTGAACAAAGAACAATGGCACACAGTAATGAGCCAGAGAAAATGGCCTTCAGGACACTCCAGAGACCTGCCAACTGGAGGCAGAGTGTTCCTGAGCAAGCAGGTCTAGGCAAAGGGTGTCCAGGCTGCCTCTCTGCTGGCTGCATGGCTGTCACTGAGGGCTCCCCATCCTGCCCCCCAAGGCTCCCTTCTCTCCCTACCTATCCTGGAGACTCCTACTCCACCCCCAGGCCCTGTGCTCCCTGAGGAGCAGCAGACATACCTCAGCTGCCCACCAGAGACCTCAGCTAGCTGTCAGTCTCCTGGTGACCAGACTTCCTGCTCAGTAGAGGGTAGGCTTGTCCATCAGTGGCTCAGGCCACAGCCTGGGAGCCAATCTGCTTGTGTGCCCCGCCCCCCCCCCCACATTCATTCTGAGCTGTGGCACATCCTGGTCTTCCTGTACTCCACTGCTGTGGTCCACCACAGCCATACCCTTGGCCAGGGCACAGGGAGCTCAGAGCAGGCCATTGCTGGCTCTGTTCCTTGGCCCCTGCCATGGTCCTGGTGGTAGTTTTAAACAGCTATTTGTGTAACAGCAGGCAGGAGGACATGCATATCTGAGAGCTCAGGGCCACTCCATTCCTTAGACAACCTGGACCCTGCTATTGTAGAAGGGAGGGCACATGCTGTTCTAAGTCCCCATGCTTCTTGGACATTAGAAACAGTCTTGAAATGGCATTTTTTTGGGTAATCCTGGGGCTATTGAAGCTGCTGAAGAGAATATCCTCAGTCATTTTGCTGCTATCCTTCATACAGTAAACACTTACAAGGGACTTCCTGGTCCTGATGCTGTTACATCTTTCTGTTTTAAGCCACCTGTTTTAAGGTTATCCAATTTTAAGATACCAAGATTCCTAGGATGCCATCTCTCAACAGCAAGACTGTCCAGCCCTCTTTTCACCAGCAGGCTCCATTGGGAAGACCAGGCTGATTGTCATCTTCTGGTGACAAACAATCTCTTTTTCTCCCTAGGTCATAGTCTGGCTCTTTTGTTTTGAAACCAAATCTAAAAAGAAAGAGAAATTATTTGTAATAAAATATAAGGTAGAGGATGGGGCTGTGGCTCAGTGGTAGTGCACTTGCCTGGTACATGTAAGGCACTCGGTTTGGTTCCAGCACCACATATAAATAAATAAATAATAATAAAGATCTATCAACAAAAAAATATTTTTAAAAACTATATATGGTAGTTTATCTTAGTTCCAGAACTATCACTTACTTGCTTCTTAACCTTGAGTAGACCCCAAAAACGCAATCCTCCCTGGGATGTCCATATGACTGAGGTTACGAATGGTGCATAATTCCAAACTCCCAACTGTCCACAGAGTCTGAAGCAGCACTTCTGTCCATGTGAACCCAGGCTTTTTAAATTCTCCCAGCAACCCTTCTGCAAGCTCTGTATTTAGACTGAACAGATTCCCAGCTACCCTACATACATTCTCACAACTTCATTTTTCTGAAGATGCCCCATCAATGTACATTCATGACCCAATGTATTATAAAAATATTCTTAACTTTTTTGTATTTTAAAGCAACAAACAGAAAAAGCAAGGGTTTGTCATCACTGGACAGTGCATTTTACAATTGGTCCTAATAAGTGCACTGAATACTCTAGTCTTCATATTTTTCTCCTACATAAATAAAGGATAATTGTAATGTGGGCCATAGGCCTCAAAGCTTAGAGGTAGATGTATGGAAATGATAAAATGCTTTTTAGACTATATAGCCCAATTAGCCGAAGTTTAGAAGTGCACAGGCAAGAGTGTCTGGAAGCCTTTTGATATTTGATCACTCCTAAAACCCACCTCCAAGTTCAGAATGGCTTAAGTTAACAGGTAGAAGGATCTTTGATCCACACTTCAGATGATTCAAATTGTAACTATACAAAACAAAATGGGTACCTCTAAACACATGCTCTCATTTTCTCTCTCCAATATAATTGCTCACAGAAAGATGAGGTACAAGTATCTATAATGTGTCAGTGGTAACAGACCCAGGTGGCAGGTAGGTTACAAAATGATGGAACCAAGAGGCAGGTGCTCCCTATCTCACATTCATACCTACTAAGATCCTCTTCCCAACCATGCTCTCTTCCTGATCACATGGATATTCTCTAAGCACTTGCATCTTATTTCAATTCATATTTCTCTCCAGTCATTATCTTGTTCAGATTTTCTACTTATTCATATAACATCATTGCTTTGCAGGAACTTTGAGATATTTCTAATTCATGAAAATTTACAAAATAATTTCATGCTTACATAGTATTTGCTATTCATTTATTTTCCAATACTGTTCTTATATTCCATTTCCTCTGAGAAAATGTTCTACTGTCAAGCAACCAAAATATTCAATGAACCATAGATAATGACAGAATAGAGATCTATGGAAACCTTCTTCAGTGAGTGTATGATAGGGCAATCCTAGTATAGTAAAATTTTGTGCAGCTAGAATTTACAAAATAACCATATAAGAAATTCCCAAAACAAAATATTAGCTCACATAACAAATGGCTAAGTACCTAATAATACTCTGAGGTGCCCTGTGTGATACACAATCAAAATAATTCCTTTCCCCTTCAGTCTATGTGATTTTCTCTTGGAGGTTTCATTGGCATACTAAACTAAAGATCTAAGTAAATACTCCTAATGTGTCTGGCATAAAATTGATCAGGACAAAATTTTAGAGCCATCCTTAACTCCTCTCATTGAACACTCAACATCTCTGCAAACTATCAGTTCCACCATTAAAATATTCAATCTTCCTAGTTCTGCAGAATTCCACAGCTAGCACCCTGATCAAAACCTGCACAATTTCTATCCTGGATAATTACAAAAGCGTCTTAATTATTGCCTACTCCCAAACTTGCCTCATAATAATTGATTTTTCCATAAAAGTCATATGATACATCCATATCCATACTGAAATGAATACATGACAAGTATCAAAACTGTCCTATGTAAAGAAATGGCATGAAAGGTTTTCAAAAATTCTTTGTATTTCTTGTATCATCTACAGAAAGATATGTTCATGTAATTTTTGGACTTTTGACTTACCTTGATTTCACAATGGCCATGCATTTGTTTGGTCAGTTCCTCTCTGAAGGAAAAATCCAGGTACAGATTCTGTTCAAATGATAGATTAACAATCTCCAAATCGTGTTTTCTAAATGTGTGCCACAGTTTTCCTTTTCCTCTCATTTTGCTTCTCCTACTTCTTTATGACTATTTTCAACTGAAGACACTGAAAAAATATGGAACCAGAAAGGAAAGAATTGAGGAATACTAGAGGCATCCAGAGAAAGAAAAGATTAATTTTTGACTAAGATTTTTAAAAGGTAGAGCTGTGCCTCACTACTTATTCATTAAAAAAAAGGGAGATATTAAGGGCCTCTCTTTAAAAATATAAAGATAACATGAGATTATGTTCTACAGGGTAGGAAAGGATTTTAGTCTTACAAAAATTTAAAAATAGGAAGAAGACAAATGAAAAATTCTCAGTCATAATAGTAATTGAGAAAGTATCAATAAACCAGCTCACATCAATCTCATACCTCACAGTTTAAGTGGTTGGTGGAGGAGGAGGGGAGGAATAAAAATTAAATAAAATAGGGAGCCAACATTGGGATGGGACAAGTATTGATTTTTATGACTACTTTGGGTTTTTTCTCTGTACTATGAAGTTCAAAGTGAACTTACCATTCAATGTAGCAATCAAATAAAGAATACTTGAAGTTTTTAGAGAATTTTACATGACCCTTTTCTAACCCCTCTCCAATGGGATGGCAAGAGTTTGTATGGAGGGTTGGTTTGTTTGGTGGTAGTGAGGATTAAAGCCAGGGCCTCAGGTATGCTAGGAAAACACTCTACCACTAGTTCACACTCAAAATAGAAAAAGCAAAAAGACTAGGCACTTAGCGCAGTGGTAGAGCATCCCTGAATTCAATCCCAGCACAACAACAAAATAAAGAAAAGTGAGAACATAAATTGTGGGATACAACTGTAAAGGAATAGAGATTTTATGAGATTGAAGTTAGTATTAACATGAAAATAAAATATTGTAACTTTGATTTTCTTTATAACAAAAAGAGCTACAGAATTGGCACAAAAGGACAAGGAAGTCAAAACATGTCATTGCCAAAGGGAAAAGAAAACATCCAAGTCAAAGCAGTAGAACAAAGGAGGGACACACACACACACACACACACACACACACACACACACACACACACACCCCTGTAATATATACCAAATAAGAAAAATGGCAGTAGTAGTCCTCCTCCCTCTTTTCTTTCTCCCTCCAGTGGCTTGGTCTTTAGTTATTTTTTCAGATGGGAAGGGGATAAAACCAGCAGCTGTTCCAGTGGCTTTTCCACAGAGCTTTATCCAAGTCCTTTTTAATTTTCATTTTGAGACAGAGTCCTACAAAATGGCCTCAAACTTGAGATACTCCTGTCTTAGGCTCCAGGAGTCACTGCAATGACACACATGCACCCCTGTGCCCTGCTACTAGTGCATTGTTCACCGTACAAAATAATGGGATTCTGGGTGAAAAGCTCAAACATGTATAAAAAGTTTGGTTAATAGGCCCTCCCTGTTTCTGTTCTCCCCTTCTCTCTGGGTGAACTAAACCACTTGGAAGACATCCATTCTTCTATAGAAAACAAAAATGGAACACTTATTTCCGATTCAAAAGAAACAATAGGCAGGATTTTAAAAATGGTACTAGGAAAACTAGATATCCACATGAAAGCATCAAGTTGGGCCTTTCACCCCATAGGGAAAAATTAACTCAAAATTGAAAAGAATAAAGCTAGAAAACCATAAAACCTTCTGCAAGAAAACTTGGGGGAAAGTTTCATGACATTGAATTTGGCAATGATTTCTTAGATACGTCACCAAAAGCACATACACAAGAAATTTGGACTACATCCAAATAAAAAAACTGTGCATGAAAGGACACATGAAGAAAAGGCAAGAACAATCTGTGGAACAGGAGAATCCCTTTGGAAATCCCATCTGACAAAGTGTTGATATCAAGACAGAGAACCACAACTTACACAGAACTCCATTTTAAAGTGGGCAAAGGATTGGAATACATATTTCTCCGAAGAAGATAAACAAATTGTCACTAAGCATGTGAAAAGATGGTCAATATTACAAATCATTAGGGAAGCCAAATTCACATCCACAGAAAAATAACACCTCACTCCCATTAGGATGGCTACCATCCCCAAACCAGATAACCAAAACAAAACAATTGCAGAGGAGGAGCAGAGAAACTGGAACCCCTGATGCCCTGTTGGTGGGAAGGCAAAATGGTGTAGCTATTATGACAAAAAATATGGTTGGTGCTCACAAAAAAATAACTATTATCCAGCAGTATCATTTTTATGAGGTACCTAGAGTAGTCAAAGTCATAGAGACATACGATGATAGTCCTCAGGGGCTGGGGACGGGGCACTGGAGAGTTCTGTTTTTATGGTTACAAATAGTATCAGTTCTACAAGATGTAAAGAGCTCTGTGGACAGTTGCTGGTAATGGTCACAGGACAATATCATGTAGGTGATGCCACTGAAGTGTACGTTTAAAAATGATGGTGAGTCTAAATTTTACATGATGTTTTATTAAAATTAAAAAAAATAACACAAGAAAATCCTCTCAAAAGAGAAGACCTGAATCTCTACACTTTATACAAACCTAGTTCACTTTTACAGCAAAGCCACTTATGTGATAACTAACCCACTCCACATAACAGAATTAATTCACTCAGGGGGTGGAGCCTCCCTAGCCTTAAAGACCACACCTCGAAATGCTGTTCCATTGAGCATAAGTTTTTCACACAGGAACTTCAGGGGGTTCAACGTTGACTCTATTCCAGTTGGACTGAGCCCAGAGCTGTTTTACTCTCAGTCTCTCAGTCATGCACCAAGTAATAATGCTGTGGTCAAGGATGGATATATGATGGTGATGCCACAGAGCCTATCATCAAGTGAAGGTTGACATCAGAGTTATATATTAGTTTATGTAAGTGCACTCTATGATGTCCACACAACAAAACTCTCCTCATACATTTCTCAGAAACAACCCTCACCATTAAACAATGCCTGATTGGAGTCATTTTTTCTTTTTTCTTTTTCTTTTTGACATGTTTTTAATATGGGAAGTACAGTTGTCCCTAAAATACAGGCATTCTGTGTTCTGTCTTATGGAGCAAAGTACAATTTCCTTTACAAAAAAAAAATTGAACACAGTATTAGTCATGACAGTGAACTCTGCAGAGTATATTTGAGGTTTCTGCCTCTCTGGGGGGGGGCTGTTGAGAAGAGTAAAGGAAGCAATGCTTTTAATAATGGTACCTAGGAGACAGAAAGTTTCCCCAACATTTCATATGCAGGACCATTTTCAACCTCTTGTTCTAGAGAACCATAAAAGATGTGCAACAGGAGGAATTAGCTATGAGACTACAAGTTCCTCATGTTTGGAAACAACACCTAAGTGGGGATTTAAAATTAACAAAAACAAAACACTCTCTTCACAGCAAAATCACACTTGGGGAGTTCAGATGAGCACTACCAAGATTCTAGAGAAGCTTCTTGTCTGTTTTATCCCACTCCCTACCCCATAACTCATAAAAGTCTCAGATTTTATGAAAAAAATAAATGTGCATGCTTCAAAATATTTGAAAGACTTGAGGTTTTTCAAATGAAAGCTCAGTAGAAGGAGGAGCAACCAAAGAGACAGTCCTTTGAATCACTCTAGCCCCATGGTTAGAAGCACGACTCTGCCACCTGCTTACCAGAGATCCATGGCAGATTCACATCCAGAAGTGACTGCTGTTGAGTCATCACTGTTTGGGGGGCCCTTTGATGCATGTTTTTCCTTCTAAGACCATGTGGCCAGTGGACTCCTGGGTCTACTATGTGCAGCTGGGGAGGAAGGTCATGTATAAGTTGCAAGACAGCCACAGCTGACCCCACAACCTTCTCCTCTAAACTAGGGCTCATCTAAAAAAAAAAAAAAAAAAAAAAAAAAAAAAAAAAAAAAAAGAAGAAATCAGAGCCAAAATCAAGACTTTTGTAAATGTACTTCCTCAAAAAAAAACTGTCATGCCAAAATCTCTTTCACTATCCTAGGTTTCAAATGTTCCAATTTATTTCTAAATTTTATAATATATGAAAAAATTTGTGTACTTGATAAACAATCCCCAGGACCACTCATAAAATTCTTGCAATGTAGTTTCTCACCCTTCCCTGCCTTGGGATTCTGGAGATGGAATCCTGAACCTGGGCTTGCTAGGCAACACCCCATCATTAAGCTATACCCATGCTTTCTTTACTTTTTGTTTCTTTGATGGGGAAGGTAGCCAGATGGAACCCAGGGCCTCGTGCCTGCCTGCCTCACACTTGCAGGCCTAAAATGCTGAGCAAGCACTTTACTATTGAGCCTCCCCGAAACCTATTCTGCTGATTTTTATTTATTTGTATTTTTTCTCCCATCCTTTTACTGCCTTCACTCCCATTAACTTTTAAAACACCTGAAACTGACCATGAAGCCAAGATCCTCGTGCCACAGCCTCTGGGGTATCTGGATCACAGATGCATATCATGGCAACGGGCCAACTATTTAACTCACAGGAAAGAGGAAAAAGAACAAGAACATAAACTTATCCCTCGACCTTAACATGGAGCAGTTCCTGGCCATTTTATTTTATTTGATCTACCCTATCATTCGCCTCATCTCCTTGGCATTCCCCTTCATTGATTTGATGGGAATCCCAGACATATCATTGCCCTGAAAATACTTCCATATATCTCTAAAATATAAGAAATCTCTTTTAATGTGACCAGGGGCTAATTTTTAAATATAAGAGGCTTTGGAGTAGCCTTGCTCCCCAATTCCACTGTGCAGCAGCCATAGCCAGTTCTGCCAGTAACAGGGGCTATCCCTGGCCCCCAAAGCCGCCCATTAAAAAAAGGGGCTGGGGATATACCTCAGTTGGTGGAGTGCTTGTCTCACACAAGTCCCTGGGTTCAATTCCCAGCCCCACAAAAAAAAAGAGAGAGAGAGAGAAGGAAAAGGAGGAGGCTCAAACACCCCTACGCCCCAATACCCCAACATTAGTGCATGCAGTCCACAACCTGCCACAAAAAAACATATCTTAATCCTCCACCAGAGAATCTCACCTTTGGAAGTCATGTTGAGCCTCTGCTCTTCTGGCTTTCTCAGTGGTAAAGTGAGCAACTCTGGATCCATTAATATAGACATCCATTAATATAGACAACCAGCCCACCCAATAGGGACATGGGCCAGCAGAATTGGTCCCGCCCTAGCCTGCAGCCCACCCTAGACACATCTGATTACGTTTAACCTAACACCTACCTCTGCAAATCCTAATTTCCATTAATTCAGCACCCACTGAAACTAATCTTATTTAATCCCTACAACATCATATAAGGTAGGGTACTTTTTTTTTAGTATTTATTTTTTAGTTACAGGTGGACACAATATCTTTATTTTTATGCAGTGCTGAGGATCAAACCCTGTGCCTCATGCATGGTAGGCCAGTGCTCTACCTCTGAGCCACAACCCCAGCACCCCCACCCCCTCCCTGCCATGGTGTAATATTTTTTCCCCACCTGGACTTGAGTTCAATGGAACAGAGATGTTTAAGCCATAGTATTCCCCTGACCTTGAACCTAAACCCTTGTGCTCCTCTATCACACTCTCATCATTCTTGACTCAAAGCTGAGTTGCATCCCTTGATAGGGTATTGATTATGGAGTACTGAGCTTAGAAGCAGGAGAGGCCACAGATTGAAATTGAATAAGGACATAGGGACAATAGGAACATTATAAGACATAAAATTATGTTTTATGATCTTTAGATTGGTTGTCAAAAAATAATCACAATAGATACATATTTTTTCTTGTCAGTACTGTGGATTGAACCCAGAGGCTCTCTACCACGGAGCCACAGCCCTCAGGATTTTTTTTTTTAGTCAGAGTTCTGCTGATTTGCTGAAGCTGGCATCCAACTTGCAATCCTCTTGCTTCAGCCTCAAAATTACAGGTATGGAATTACAGGTATGCACCACAGAGCCAGCTTTATTCATCTTGTTCTTTATACAGTCCTGTGATAGAGAGCAAAAATCTTCATTTCACAAATGGAGAAACTGCAGGCCTTTGAATTTTCTTCACAGATCTGGGGCTTTGTACTTTCCCACATGTGGGGGAAAGGTAATAATACTTTGAAGGGTTTTTTTGTACTTCAGGTGTAGAGAATGCAACCCACGCTTGACAGTTGTTTCTCATTCTTCTGAATCAGAGTGATCTGCCTGCCCCTCTTTCTATTGAAACAAATGGCTTTTTTCTTTTCTTTTTTGGTCCTGGGGATTGAACCTCCAAATGCTTGAAGACTAACTCTGCAGCTGAAACTGATTTTTTCCACATTTTCTCCTAGCAGTCCTATGGGGATATACATGATCATACAGATGAGTCCTGAAGCTCAAAGTGATTAACTAAATTACCTGATGCCAAACTCTGAGGAGACTACTACAACAAGATAAAGCAGAGAAAAATAAGGTTTGCCAGGCATGGTGGTGAACACCTGTAATCCCAGGGGCTCTGAGGCAGAAGGATCACAAGTTCAAAGCCAACCTCCATAATACAGCAAAGCCCTAAGCAGTGTAGTGACACCCTGTCACTAAATAAAGTATAAAAGAGGGCTGGATTTGTGGCTTAGGGTTGAATGCCTCTGGGTTCAACCCTTAGTACCAATAAATAAATAAATAATGAAATAAATAAATAAATAATGAAATATGTTTGCAACTGGGCAAGTTAATGGCAGCATTACAGAAGATAAATTTTAAAGGGCAGGGGAGAGGAATATAGTTCTCTAATTTGATCCCAGAATAGATGGTGTCTCTGCATCTAAAATGAAGAAAAGGCACAAGGACCAGATTAATGGGCAAATAAATTCATGGAGGTCATTTCGTGTGGTATGACTGCAGATGGGTCCTGTGCTTTCTGCTTGGGCACCTCAACCTGTCATTTGAGGCAATAAAGGTGATTTGGGGTATATGGGGGAATATTTTGGGAAAGAGAAGACTTGAATAAGATTAGCGACTGAGGAAGTAGAGCAAACCAAAATTGGGCTGAGCCACCAGCGGCTCCAAAATCATCTTCATTATTCCAGGATTCCACTCCCGCTAGCCACAGCCCCCTCTGCTGGTGGCCTTCTTCACCCCTGGACTCTGGCAGGTCTAGCTTCAAAATCCAGATCTCGTGTTTTCTTTTAGGACCCTCTGCATGGAATCATGATGAAATTCCACCATTTGCACCAGCTCTGAGATCGCCACCAAGGACTTTAGTGAGAAAAAGGAAATTGTGGAGGAGTCAGAATGGAAGAGCCCCTTCTAATGGGAATGCTAATGAGGATGATGGGGAACAGGAGACCAGGCAGACAATGAGGGAGATGAACAAGGGCAGGAAGGTGATGGTGAGGAAGGGGATGGAGATGTCAAGGAGGAGGCTGCTGTACCTATGGCAAACAGACAGCTGAAGGTTATGTGGATGGCAATGTTAATACCAATGAGGATGCCAAAACAGCAAGCAAAGAAAAAATAAGCCAGGCATGGTGGTACAGGCCTGTAATCCCAGCAACACAGGCAGGCAGCTGAGGCAGGAGGATCATAAATTGGAGCCTTCAGCCTCAGCATTTTAGCTAGACTAAGCAGTATAGTGAGATCCTGTCTCAAAATAGAAAATGAAGAGAACCAGGGATGAAGCTCAGTGGTAAAACACCACTGGGTTCAGTCCCCAGCACCAAAGAAAAAGAAAAAGAAAAGAAAACAAGGAGAGAAAGAATGAAAAGTTAAGATGTTTTTAAATGTCATGTGACCTGGTCATTCTTCACTTCCTGTCTTAATCTTAATCTTAATCACTTTCCAGTAGAAAGTCCCATGGGCCCACTTTGGTCAGCACCTTTGGCAGATGACCTGAGCTCTCCCTCCACTCAACCAAAACCACAATGTGAATTTGCAACACAGAAGGGTTCTTTTTTTTCTCTTCAGAGTACTTTAAAAAGGAAAGTTTTCATTTTTCACTTCCATTTCATATTTTTGTACATTTTCATAGTGGTCAAGCATTTTTAATCATCATAGAAAACCAAACCAGCCTTTGAAGAGTTCTGACCTTATTTTGGTGTGACCATGTTCATTATAAACTCAAAGAAGAAGAAAAAAAGTAAAAAAAAAATGAAAACAGTGGCTTCAGTGCCACAAACATAGAACCCAGCACTTCAGGTGGCTGAGGCAGAGTATCCGAAGTCTGCCTGGCAATGGAGCCAGACCCTGACCAAGATAAAAATCAAGGTCTCAGAATTTAACTCAGTTTTAGTGGCCTGGTCACTCCTCAGGAGCAAAATGGGTGGAGGTATCTTATTCCCACCATTCCAGTAATTTTTGTGTCTATGTTCTTAGCTGTACTATAAGTACATGGTTTGTATGAGATAATCTTAATGGTCAAAGATAACAGTTTTCTTTTTTTTTTTTTTCTATAAAGTTGCTATTTTTTAAATGTGGTCAGCCCGTTGGTGTCCAATACTATACCAGAATTTTATTTTGCTGAATTCTTCTAACAATCAAATAAAAAAGGTAATTGTTAGATTGATTTTACTTGTTTCCCAATAATTCAAAGTTCCCATCAGCTTTGTTTCCTTCTTTTCTCAGTACCCTGAATTCACACCAGTTGCCCTTTCCTCCTCTCCTCCATCAAGCTGCTTCCCAAACTACTGGACAGACACCCTCACTGCTTTGCTTTCATTCTTTCCTCAGCTCCAGTCAGGCTTTCCTTAGAGCTCACTCCATGATTCATACCAAGGAATCAGCTCCATATGACCCAGTCTCATTGGTAATTTTTCTAAGTCATCACACATATTGGCCAATCTCTTTTGTATTTGCTATCCTACTTCACATTCTTTATATAAAGCTTGCCTTCAGAGCATGTTTTCTGAGTCCTCCATTCTTGTTACAAATGCCCCTAAGGAGCCAGGAGTGATGGCACAAGTCTGTAATACTGTGTCTTGGGAAATTGAGGCAGGAGGATCTTAAATTCAAAGTCAGCCTCAGCTGCTTAGTGAGGCCCTAAGAAACTCAACAAGAACCTGACTCTAAATGAAATTTTAAAAAAGAGCTTGGGATGTGGCTCATTGGTTAGGTGACTCTGGGTTCAATTCTAGGTACCCAAAAAATTAAAAAAAAAAAAATTTAAAAATGCCCACCATGGTAAAAGCCCAGGACACACCAGGTCCTGTAGTTGGAACCATGTGATGATGGAGTTGTGAACAGCACAGTGCAGGCTCAGAAACATCAACATTCAAGTGAACATTTAAAAAAACATAATTCCTGCATGGCGCAGGGGTGCACAGCTGGAATCACAACTATTCAGAAGGCCAAAGCAGGAGGACCGCAAATTTAAGGCCAGTCTGGCAACTTTGCAAGACCCTCAGCAACTAATCAAGACCGTGTCTCAAAATTTAAAACAATAAAATCAAATGTGTTGGGAATATGGCTCAGTGATAAAGTGCCCCTGGCTAAAATACTCAATAGAAAAACAAAACAAAACAAAAAAGTACCATTTCTTTTCTCCATGACCCAAAGTGAATATGTTTAAAAGCCTATTTAACATTCCTGCCAAAGTATTAAAACCACACCCTATAAATTGAGTAAATTTGGAAAAGTGATCACTCAGCAAATTGACTTCTAGAACATTGAGTTTTGTTGAGAAGACTTGATAACAATTGCCCAGTAACTTAATTTGTCCATGTAAATTTTAGCTGTTTGTCTCATTCTCCCATATCACAGCATTTAGTTCAATCATAATGATGCCAAGAAATCAGCTAACAATTATTAGTTTACACTTCTTTCCTCCTTAAATCTGTTTATATATATATTCTATAGGCCAAAAGCCTGCACAAAATTTAATTACCAACATCATTAATCATCATTATTTGAAGGTTTTTTTTCTTATTTCTTTATTTACTTAGTACTTGGGCTTGGACCCAGGGTGCTCTATGCTTTGCTAATAAGCCACATTCCCAGTCCTTTTTTTTTTTCCTTTTGAGGTAGGGTCTCACTAAAGTTTTGTGACTGGCCTACAACTTCTAATCCTTTCTCGGCTTCCCAAGTCCCTGCGTTTCTAGGTGGAATTTGAAGATTTTTAGTCACGTCAAATATTCTCTGGTGTCCCCTTCACCCCACAAAATCTTCATACCCTCCTGATTATCCCTACCCCTTTAGTTAATTCAATATCCAGAGGAAATTCCTGGTCACAATCCCTGAATGCAGAACCTCACAGGATAAATGCAAAACAGATACTTGTCCCTTGTAAATCCCTATTATTGATTTTCCTCTCACTGTAACTATACTGAACCAACCCCGAGAGCCCCCAGACTGCATCTGTCTTCTTCACTGTTGTAGCTCTGGGACCAAGCATTACCCCTGGCACTAAACAGGCCCTGAGAAATATTTCTTCCTATTTGAGGGAATGATGAAATTTCTCCTCCATTCCCATCATTTAGAGCTTTGTCACTCTTTCACTTTCCCTGCTTCCAATCTCACCTCCGTCCAATGTACAACAGTCATTTTCAATTCTCTGATGTAAACAATCAAAAATCCTTCCCTAACTTGCCTTGGCTGTAGGATCATAACAGGTTGATACCCAGTGCCATTTCTGATCAGAACTGTTCCTGCTTTTCCACCCTCATCTCCCTTCACTGAACTTCACATTCATTTCTTCAACACACACACACACACACACACACACACACACACACACAAAACCCCATCAAAACAAAACAAAAAAATATTGCTTTTGACTTTCTGGACATATAATGCTTGATTAATATTTTTAAAAATTGTTTAGATTGCCCCCACCCCATTATTATCCTCAAAAAATGTGGAGGAATGGGCATCTTGGCACATGCCCATTCTACTCTCTAACCATCTCCTCAGAACACCCCCAGGGGTATTATTTATCTCCAAACTCCCCTGATACTGCATAGATAATTTGTGCTTCAGGATGGGAAATAAGATTTAAAGGTTTTTTTTCCTCCCAAATGATAATGAGGTCAGGCGTGGTGGGTGCATGTCTATAATCCCTGCAATTCAGGTAGCTGAGACAGAGGAATCACAAGTTTGAGGTCAGCTTCAGCAAATTAGTGAGATCCAAAAAGTTCACTAAGGTCCCAGAAGAATTTAGCAGTTTTTCTATTTTTTCTCCTTAATTTGAAATATAAATTGCATAAAATAAATCCTTGAATACATGAGTTCTATTAGTGGGTATTATTTCCCATTGATCAATTTATTGGTTTTTGCATGTCAAATACCAAAGCTTTTTAATTGTTACAGTTTTTTATCGTGTGTCTTGATATCTCATAGGCCAATCTTATGGGGGAAAATAAGTAGTTCTTGTTTTCGATGTTTAGGTCATCAAGCCATTCCGAATGGAGAAAGTGTCCGGAGTAAGCCTAGAGAGGACAACAGTGCAGGATGCCTTGAGGTTACAGAATTCAAGTTCCATGTCCCATGTGAAAGGCAAGTTGGATGAAGAGGGGAAGCCCTTTCATTTGACTGTGGATTCTTCATGGATTGCTATAAACTATTTACATCTAACTAAAAATCTTATATGACATCTGGATTCTCGATGTGTGCATGATAGGCTAACAATAAGATCCTTTGATTTGTGAGCTCTACCCACTCTTTCCACCAATGTGCTCAGTTCAGAAGTTATAAAACTAAAATATATCTCCCTATGGTCCTTAATCCCCAGAAATTTTGTTTAAGTCACTTTGTTTATTAATAAAAACTTGTCATCTTCCCCACACCAACAACTGTTGAGAACACATTTTATTAATAGGCTCAAATATATGTTCTTTATAGGATTTAAGAAACCATAAGTGAATGGGAAGTTATACTCCACATATGTATAAAATGTCAAAATACATTCTACTGTCATATATCTAAAAAGAAGAAATGATTTTAAAAAAACCCACTATTTAGCTACTAATGTTTCAGTATTTAAATTTTCTTAGAAATAACTCATGTTTTATATTTGTCACATAACTTAGACTGTACATGAAGAACACAGTTATATATACACATATCTCAATTACATTTATCTAGTTTATTTACTTTTAACAATTACTCCTAGATAACCCAGAATGACCAAAATTCCAGACAAGAATAGTCAATATTTTTTAAGCTCTTTTATGTTTTATTTTTTTTTAACATTCAGATGAGTTTAGGACTTAATCTCAGATATTTGCCTTCCAGCTAAGATTGAAATTATAAACCTCCAAATGACAATGAATTTTTTTAAAATGATATTTTTCTTTTATTAGTACATTATAGTTATTAAAATTATCTTAAAGGTGTTTGCAAGAATACTCTATGTTATATGTGCCAATCAGACATAATTTTAAGTCAGGTGCATAAATGAAAAGTAAATTTTTAAAGTTTTATATTAGTGCACATAATAGTGGGTTGCTTTTGAGATAGTCATACAGTGTGGAATAAAATTTGCTTCATTGCAGTCCCCACTAATTCCTCATTCCCTTCCCCCCCCCATTTTCTTTTTCTATTCCTCTGATCTTCCATCTATTTATCGTATTGTTATATTTGTGCTTTATAGGTATGCATGCAAGTAAAATTCACTAAAGTATATTTACATATGTACAGAGCATAATTTGTTAACTTTCATTCCATTGTTTCTCCCTTTTCCTATCTCTCCTCCTAGTCCCAAGTCTGTACCTATACTCCATTAGCTCCGTTTTCTTTTCATGGTGTTCCCTCTCTCTTTTTTCCCCCTTACTTTGTTCTTTGCAAGAAATGACAGAAAACATTCAACCCTTAGCTTTATGAGCCTGGCTTATTTCACTTAGCATGATGTTCTCCAGTTCCATCTACTTACTGGAAAAGGCCATAATTTTATTCTTCTCAATGGCTGAGTAAATTCCATGTGTCTATATACCACATTTTCTTTATCTGTTGATAGGCACCCGGGCTGGTTTCATAACTTGACTATTGTTAATGGCACTGCTCTAAACATTGAGGCCCCTGTATCACTATAGTATGCTGATTTTAGTTCTTTATGGATAAATTTAAAGACATAAAATAGCTGGATCATGTGGACATTCCATTTCTAGTCTTTTG
The DNA here is from genome assembly GCF_045843805.1 of Urocitellus parryii. Classification (NCBI taxonomy): domain Eukaryota; kingdom Metazoa; phylum Chordata; class Mammalia; order Rodentia; family Sciuridae; genus Urocitellus; species Urocitellus parryii. The sequence goes on along the minus strand of NC_135535.1, from coordinate 167,623,856 downwards.
GGGATTTTCCATAGTGTTTTCCAGAGTAGAAGTACTAATACATAAACCACCAACAATGTATGAGTTTACACTTTCCCCCACTTCCTCCTCAGCATTTATTAATATTGTATTCCTGATGATTGCCATTCTAAATGGAGTGAGATGAAATCTCAATGTACTTTTGATTTGCATTTCCCTGATTGTTAGGAATATTTAACACTTTTTTCTTGTATTTTTGGCCATTTGTATTTTTTCTTTCGAGAAATGTCTGTTTAGTTATTTTGCCCATTTATTGATTAGGTTATTTGGGTTTTTTTAGTGTTTTTTTTATATATTCTGGATATTAATCCCTTATCAGAGGAGTAGCTGGCAAATATTTTCTTGCATTCTGTAGGCTCTCTTCATGCTTCTTTCCTTTGTTGGGCAGAAACTTTTTAAAAAAATTTGTTTTAATTGGTTATTTGTGACATTCAATGCACTTTAATACATCATCATAAATGGAGTATAATTTCTTATTCTTCTAGTTGTAGAATCCCACACCATATTTTCTTTATCCATTCATCTGTTGAAAGGCACCTAGGTTGGTTCCAAGTTTAGCTATTGTGAGTTGAGCTGCTATAAACATTGGTATGGATGCGTCAATGTAATATGCTGATTTTAAGGAGTGAGATAAGTTGGTCAAATGATGGTTCCATTCCAAATTTTCTGAGGTATCTCCACACCACTTTCCACAATGGTTCACCAATTTTTATTCCCACAAGGAATGTCTGATTGTATCTTTTTCCTCGCATCCTTGCCAATGTTTATTGTTTCTTGTATACTTGATAATTGCCATTCTGACTGAGGTGAGAAAATCTTAGAGTGTCTTTGATTTACATTTCTCTAATTGCTAAAGATGTTGAACATTTTTTTATGTATTTGTGGTTGATTGTATTTCTTCTTATGTGAAGTGCCTGTTCATTTCCTTTGCCCATTTATTGACTGGGTTATTTGTTATTTTTTGGTGTTAAGTTTTTGAGTTCTTTATTTATCCTGGAGATTAATGCTCTATCTGAGGTTCATGTGGTAAAGATTTTGTCCTATTCTGTAGCCTCTCTCATTGGGTTATTGTTTCCTTTGCTGAGAAGAAGCTTTTTTGTTTGAATCCATCCCATTTGTTGATTCTTGATTTTTGTGCTTTAGTAATCTTGGTAAGAAAGTCATATCCTAGGCTGACATGGTGAAGATTTTCACCTACATTTTCTTCTTTTAGGCACAAGGTTTCTATTCTAGTACTTAATTCTTTGATCCAGTTTGAGTTGAGTTTTGTTCAGGGTGAGAAATAGGGGTTTCAATTAATTTCATGCAGCTTTATTACATGTATCTTCCGCTCCCAAAATGTTTGAGGTCATTGTGAATGGAATAGTTTTCCTGATTTTTTTTCTTATCTGGTTTATTATTCAAGTGTAGGAAAGCTATTGATTTCAGTATGCTGATCTTGTATCCTCTAACTAGAGTTTCAAGAATTCTATTAAATAAGAGTGATGAGCAGACATCTTTGTCTTGTTCCTGATTTAGAGAAAATGTTTTCATAATTTTTTCATTTAGTTTGATGTTGCTTTGCATTTGTCATATATATGTTTTATAATTTTGAGGTGAATTCCTTTTATCCCTAGTTTCTCCAGAGTTTTTAACATGTATCAGTGCTATATTTTGTCAAAGGCTTTTTCTGCCTTAATTCTTGATTTTAATTCTATTTACCTGGTGAATTTCACTCATCAATTTGTGTATGTTGAACCAACCTTGCATTCCTGGGATGAAATTTACTTGATTATGGTGTATTATTTTCTTTATGTGTTTTTTAATGTTATTTGCTAATATTTTATTAAGGATTTTTGTGCTTATGTTCATCATGAATTTTGGTCTATAGTTTATTTCCTTGATGTATCTTTGTCTTGTTTTTATATCATTGTGATATTGGCTTTAAATAATGAATTTGGGAGTGCTTCTTCCCTTCCTATTTCAAGGAATAATTAGAGGAAGTTTGGCATTATTTCTTTTCTTTTTTTTTTCTTTTTTTGAGGGAGGGGGTGGGTGGCTAGGGATTGAAGCCTGTGTTCTTAACCATTGAGCAAATTTCCAGTCCTTTTTTACCTTTTACTTTGAGACAAGGTCTTGTTAACTTGCTTTCAGTCTTGTTATATTCCTGAGGCTGGCTTTGAACTTGGATCCTCTTGCCTCAGCCTCCCAAACTGCTGAGAAGATATGTGTGCAGTACTGCATCCAATTTGTGTTTTGTTTTTCAGTGGAGGGACACTAGTTCATCTTTAAAAGTTTGAACTTCTCAGCTGAAAATCCATCTGATTTTGAGCTTTCCTCTGTTTTAAAACTTTTACTTGCTGCTTCTATCTCATTGCTTGATATTGGTAGATTTAGGTTTTCTACCTCTTCATGGTTCAATTTGAATAGAACATATGTGTGTAGAAATTTGTCAATATCTTCTAGATTTTCCTGTTAATTGAAGTATATATTTTCAAAATAATTTGTAATGATGCTCTGGATTTCAGAAGTATTTGTGGTGATATCTTCTTCATTTTTAAGTTTGTTGATTTGGGTCTTCTCTCTCTTTTGGTTAGGGATACTCAATCTTATTTATCTTTTGAAAGAACCAACTCTGCACTTCATTGATCTTTGGTATCTTTTTCATTCTCAATTTCATTAATTTTGGCTTTGATCTTAATAATTTTCTGTCTTCTACTGATTTTGGAATAGTTTGTTCTTCCTTTTCTGGGGCTTTGAGGTGTAACATTATATTATTTATTTAGGATTTTTCTATTTTTAAATTTAGACACCCCATTTCATAAAGTGGCCTGTTAAAAATGCCATCATACTGGGCTGGGGATGTGGCTCAAGCAGTAACGCGCTCGCCTGGCATGCGCGGGGCACTGGGTTCGATCCTCAGCACCACATAAAAATAAAATAAAGATGTTGTGTCCACCAAAGACTGAAAAATAAATATTAAAACATTCTCTCTCTCTCTCTCTCTCTCTCTCTCTCTCTCTCTCTTTCTCTCTCTCTCTTTAAGAAAAATGCCATCATACTGTCTCAGACATTTTGGTATGTTGTACCTATGTTTTCATTTCTTTCTAAGAATTTGTGTTCCTCTCTTGGTTTCTTCTATGATCCCATTCATCATTCAAAAGCTTATAATTTATCTCCAGATATTGAAATGATTTGTTTTTATCTCATTACTAATTTCAATTTTTTTCCATTATGAACTGATAGGATACAAGGAATTACCTCTCTATCTTTGTAATTGCTAAGATTTATTTGGTGTCATAAAATATGGTCTATTTTGAGAAGGTTACATATACAGCTGAGAAGAAAATAAATTTAGATATTAATGTATAAAATATTTTATAAATATCTCTTATATTCATTAGATTAATGGTAGTTTTTAAGTTCTGAAAAGTCTTTACTTGGTTTGTGTCTGGATTACCTGTCTGTTTGTGTAAGAGATGTGTTGAAGTCATCCCTTAGTACTGTACGAGAATCTATTTTATTCTTTATATTGAGTGGGTCTTGTTTGATGTATGCAGGTGCACAAATATTTGGAGCATAAATATTTAAAACAACTACATCTCTTTGTCTCTTTTGACTAATTTTTGTCTCTTCTGACAAATTTAGGCTTAAAACCTATTTTGCCAGATGTGAAAGTAGCTTCTCTTGCTTTTTAAAAAATATTCTTTGTTAAAAATATTGAAATTTTCCCACTGAGGTACCTGAACCTCTGTATTTTCTTTCTATATCAAACTATCCTTCTGTCCCATACTGTGCCTTTTAGAAGGAGTCAGGACTAGGTAAGGTTCAGCCCAACTTTCTTTTGTGAGTTTTGCCACTCCACCTGCTGGAGTCAATTGGAAGTGCAGCCTGTTGAACCTGCTCTCAGCTTCTCTGCTTACCCATCATCAGTCAGTACAGGGGAAATGGAACTGGAAGGACCTTTTACTGGGCTTTCCCAGACCTCTTCGTAGTTGGAAGTGTGCCTTTGGACCTTTGTTATGGGTAAGTACTCTGGAGAGATTAAATCCTTGCACCCCTAGGGCAGAGTAGAAATTAAGCTCACCTGGGCATCTAGGACTCCATTGTCTTCAGAGTTCTACTCAGGGTAGATTGACAGACCTCTGGGTGGATGTTGCAAGGCAGGGATCCTGTAGCCCATCTACCACCCAAATTTGGGTTTCCAAGTCTTCATCCCTAATGTAATTTTGCCCACCTGATCAATCTCCCCTTACCCTTTGTAGTTGATCATTGGTGCCACAGAGTTCTAAAGGAGATTGGATTGCATTCTTCTGTCCCTATTGTAATCACTCTTATTTTACCTTATGTACTCCTGCCTGCACAATTTTCCTGACCATTTTCTGCTGGTCATTCATGTGTTAGTGGCCTTAAAGAGCAAACAGGCTGCATTTTCTTCTGTATCTCTGTCCCAAATCCCCTTGGATCCACTATTCTCTGGGAATGCTTTGGGGTTGTGATTTGATAGCTGTGCTTTGGGTCATACAGTGAACACTGGCTGAGACAAATAAAAAACATTTGTTAAGGACTCTGGGGTTCCCATAGAACAAGACTCAGTACAATCCCCTCAAGCTGGGTGTCCTTCTCACCTACAAAGTGAGAAACACAGAGCACTTTTTGTGTGCCAATTTTTCCATTGTGTTTCTCTTTCCCATTTGGTTTCCCCTTCCTTTGTAGTGACATAGCACCAGTGTTGCTGTAAGGCCTTAGTGTAGTTTCTTACATCTTTTGTTCACTGCAAAAAAATCTCCAGGATTCTCCAAATCTTGAACATACAAATAATGATTTATAATGGTTTTTTTCATACACTCACCTTATTATGAAACCTTATTTCTGTCATTCAAATTACAAACAGCAGAGCACAAGGGAAGCTACTCCTTCCTCTGCTCTGCCATCTTGGAAGGATGGCCTCCTAAAAGTGAATTTTTTAAAAAAGCCATAAAATGTAATCATGGATTCAACAATGTTAAAAATTTAAGGAAGGGGAAAATTCTGTGAAAGGGTGAAGCAGTCACTGAAACCACCACTGAAATTATTCCTAGGGTGCTGACTGTGGTGGTGTGTGCTTCTCATTCCAGAGACTGAGAAGGCTAAGATGGGGGTATTGCAAATTTGAAGCCAGCCTCAGCTAAGTAAGGCCCTAAGCAACTTAGTGAGATCCTATCTCAAAATAAAATTAAAAATTCCTAGACATTTAACTCAGTTGTACAGTGTCCCTGGCAGCCAAAATTAAAAAAAAAATTCCTAAGAATTTCAGAAGCAATTTAATTTTTTTTTTGGTCACTGGTGAAGGTACAAACATCTGCCAGTGATGAGAGAGACTCTCCTTTTTCAAGTTCTCCTGTATCATTGCCTTCATATGAATTCCCTAAAGGCTGGAGAAAAGACTGCTAGTCAGAAGTGCAAATTTCAGAGTTCTTTACCCAAATATAAATTTTGAATTCAGTTTATTGTCCAAAGATTTCAGAGCACTGAAAACATAAAATTAGGTATCTGGGGGTTCTGAAATATCTATACATATATAGAACAAAATAAAACCCACAGTTCCTTTTGGAGTTCCTTTACTTGGATGTAGACCTGCAGGATGAAAATGTCTTTCAATATCCCAAGCTTTTAATTGCCAGTAATCAAGACAGAAATACTATTTTTAAATCACTCAGACCCTTTCTGAGACTTTGTGTGGTCAAGTCTCCCTAGCTAGCCTCCTCTTCAGATGGGTATTTTTGTAAGCTCCCAGATCCCAGGACAAAGGCACAATGCTCTAGATCTGTGGCTCACCCTTGCATGCTTCTTTGACCTTCCCAGTCCTTCTCTAGATTGTCATGACCCTATTAGCCCACTCATGGTCCCTGCACTACTCACTGATCTTGGATACTCCCAAGAAACAGGCTCCAAGTGGCCACTAAGTTTTCCCAAAATGACAGTGGTACAAGGCCACTGAATCAGGCTCAGGGCCTGGAATCCTGGGAAATTTCCATTCTTCTCAGCCTCACTCCTTGTGAGTCCAATAGCAAAATCCTGGGAGCCTCTGAGGAAATTATCCCCTTTTAGTTACCAATTTTATAACCAAACAAAATGTGTCCACATCTCTGTGTATGCAAAACCAAAAAACCTAATCAGGAGAACAAACAATGGAGAAAGATTTACTATGTTCAACAGGTAAGGGGAGCACTAAGCTTATTTGCAAAACAATGCTCTCCCCAACAAAGAAAGTGTGGGATTTTATTTCTATAGCTTACACAGATGCATATGAAAAATCATGTGGTGATCTCTGCTAGTCAGCTTTCCATCAACTTTCACATAACTATGGGTCTCCCATTGTAAAAGGGTGATGGTGAAGAAAAGCTGCTCAGCTCATGACAGCTGGAAAGCAGAGAGAGACAGAAGGGACCAGGGGCAAGGTATACCCTGTGAGGACAAACCTCTGCTGACCAACCTCCTCCAATGAGGCCCTAGCTCCCAAAGTTTCCAACACCTCCCAATAGTGCCACCAGTGGGGGAGAAAACCTTCAACCCTTGAGACACTAGGGGACATTCCAGATCCAAACTCTAACAAGGGAGGACACATTTGTGAGCATGTTCAGTTAAGGGTCACAGATAATAGGTTCCATAAGGAAAAATGATGGACACAAAACACACTTCTGGGCATGCTGAGTTCAATTTTATGAGAGAATTTTTATTCTCATGTGTTTCCAATGAGTTTCTCCAAAGAGTTTTGGCTGAAATAAATAGAAAGAGGAAAGTTAGACTCATAAGCCTTTCAAAAGTGCAGAAGCTTTGTCTGTCCTAAGGATAAAAATTTGCCCCTACAGATGCCTGCCTCACTTGGTGAATAATAAGAAGAAATATCATCAAGAAAGTGAATATGAAGCTTTGGACCCTGTTTCCCACCCTGGACACAACAATGCCTCCAAACCTGGACAGATTCCTTTTGGGAAACACTCAGAGACTGGCTGAGGAGCTCCTTCCTACATCTCATGTAAGTGCAAACCCAACCATATTAAAGCCAGTAGAAAAAGATTCACACCCTGAGTTCAAAGCTCTTTTTTTTTCTCCCTTTCTTCAAAATTTCAGGCAATAATTTGATTTTCCCACACCTTGTTTCATATCTTAACAACTCACTATGAAGTTAGATGAAAGCACTAAGCTTTTCCTTATATACCCACCACTTCCAGGCTAAGAGAAAGGTCTCAATTATTAGGCAGTTATAAAAGTTTAAAGCAGAGACTGGCTGTGGTGGAAACCAGGCACAGACTCTCAAATGTCAAACTTCTGAACAATTACATTTTCTTAGATCCACAGGATGGAAACTCAGTAACCTTAGTACCAAGAAAAGATATTCACAACCCTTGTTCCAGAGCTGACCTTCTCAAATGTAATGAAATATCATGGTGATCACCTACTAGAGAATGATATAATAATCTCTCAAAGTATGCTATAAACCAGGTGTGGCAGCACTTGATTACAATCTCATTTCCTTAAGAAGCTTAGGAAAAATTATCACAAGTTCAAGTCCAGTCAGGGCAACTCAGTGACACCAGGCCTTAAGATAAAATGGCCCAGGCAGGGGTATAGATTAGTGGTTAGAAGCTTGCCTCACAAGCATTATGCTCTTGGGTTTGATCCCCAGAATCACTAAAAAAAGAGAAACTCTCAAAGTGATAAAAATTTAATTAAAAAAACATGGAGAAAAGCAGGACAAACTAGGAAACTTTTAGCAGACACTGTTATTTAAGGAGAAAAAGAACTCAATTGAGCAACATAGCAATGCAATTTTATACCTTATGGCACTAAAAAATGATGAACTCCTAAACATAAATTAGCAAATGGAAGAAAATAACATAGAGCAGAAATAAAGTCAAAATTTGAAGTACAATACAAAAAAAACAACAATTAAAAAAAGAAAGAGCTGAGAGCAGAGCAGGGAGGAAGAGCAGGAAGAAAAGATTAACATTAAACAGAGACATGAGATGGGAGGGAAAGGGAGAGAAAAGGGAAATTGCATGGAAATGAAGGGAGACCCTCATTGCTATACAAAATTACATATAAGAGGTTGTGAGGGTAATGGGAAAATAAACAAGGAGAGAAATGAATTACAGTAGATGGGGTAGAGAGAGAAGATGGGAGGGGAGGGGAGGGGGGATAGTAGGGGATAGGAAAGGTAGCAGAATATAACAATTACTAATAGGGCATTATGTAAAATTGTGGATGTGTAACCGACGTGATTCTGCAATCTGCATTTGGGGTAAAATTGGGAGTTCATAACCCACTTCAATCTAATGTATGAAATATGATATGTCAAGAGCTTTGTAATGTTGTAAACAACCAATAAAAATAAAATAAAATAAAATAAAATAAAAAAAGAAAGAGCTGGATTTTTTAAGAGATTAAAAAGTTGAAAATCCCTTAGCTACATTAACTAAGAAAAAGGAGAATGCTCAAATAATTAAAGTCAGAAATGAAGGAGGATACGATAGAACTTATGCCACAGAAATGAGAAACATTAAGGAAACTTCTACAGGCAATTTTGTCAATAAAATGGATACCACAGAAGTTAATATGGTCTAAAAAACATAGCATGCAAAAGACTAATCATGTGAAGAAATAAAAATCTGCACAGACCCTTAAATTTTGAAGAGATTTCTATCAATTGTCAATAACCACCAAAGAAAGAAAATCCCTGGATCTAAGTGTTTCACTGGACCATTCTACCACACATTTTTTTAAATGCCATAGGTACTTTTCAACCTCTTCAAAACATATATAACAGGAAGGAATACTTCCAAACTCACTCTACAAGGTCAAAGTATGCTATAAACCATCAAAAAGAATAAAATACTTTACAAACTTACAAGAAGATAAAAACATTCAAATATTCAAAATTTCAGAACATTGTTGAAAGCAATTGAATGAGACACAAATAAGTATAAGGTATCTTGTGCTCAAAGACTGAAAGACTTCATATTGATAATATTTCCATATAACTCACAGTGCTGTACAGAGTCAGTGCAATCCTTATCAAAATCTTGGTTTCATTTTTGTATAAATAGGAAAAAAATATATGGAATTTCAAGATATTATGAATTGCCAAAACAATCTTGAAATGGAAGAACTAAGAGATCTCAACAAATTCTAACTCCAACACTTACAAATCCACAGTAACTAAAAGTGTGGTACTAGCATGAATACCAAACAGAGACCAATGAAATGGAACAGTCAGAAAGAAATAAACCCATTTGTATATGGGGAAATGGTCTTCAACAAGGGTGTCAAAGTATACAATGGGGAAAATACAGCATCTTCAACATATAGTATAGGAAAACTTATTGTTCACATTGAAAGAATGAAGTTAGATCCTATCCTCACACCATATGTAAAAATTAACTTGAAGTAGAGAATAAACATAAACTAAGGCCTGAAGCTATAAAAATCCTATAAGAAATGATAACTTCATGCTTTGGTCATGGTCTCTAAGATTGACACTAAAAACAAGACAAATATGACTACATCACACATGAAAATGTAGGGCTAGGAATTTTGCCCATTGGGAAGTATGAGCATAGCATGCATAAAAGCATAGGTTCAAGCCCAGGTAAATACACAAACAAAAACACACACAGACACACACAAACACACACACACACATGCATACACACTACTCATTCTGTGTCTTTGGTTGGACCATTATTTATACATATTTTGCTGTCTCTTCTGGGCAAAAGCTTTTGGGTTTGACACAGGATAGTTATACAAATGTATGTCAAAATATGAATTTGCTATTGTCTTTATTTGAAGAATTTGCACTTATTTGAAATATGGCTTCAGAAGACATATATAGGTGCCAAGTTGCTTTATATATGGGTGGCAGTCACACCTTTGTTTTAGTAGATATGCTGCTGAAACAAGCACAAACAGCATTGTTTTAAAGCAATGTTTGGATTAAAACTTCTACCAAGAAATAATTTCACTTGTCTATATTCCTAGAAGGAAAACATATCACAACTAATAAGTTTGAGATATTTAAGATGACAGAGAAAATAAGATAAAATATTGGGGTTTGACTAATGTCATCTACAGCTAAAAACAATAAGCTACATTAATTAGCTCTTGCTGAATATGTTACATGTGTCTGTGTATGGTCCATGTGGTAGTACCAGAAAAAACCAAACCAAACAAAACTGGATTGACCTAAAATAACATATTTTTGGATAAAGAAATAATAGCCACTGGACCCACAGAATCTTACCCAGATGACAAAATGCCAAAACATGCATGGCCTCTAGTGCTCCTACAAATGAGACCATGAATGGTAAGGGAAAACCAAGAATCTAGATTTGGTGCCTCACTCATGGAGCAGAAATTAACCAGAGCAGAGGAAAACACATCTTAAGGTAAAGGATGCTGAAAATATTTCTCCAACAATATCCTGGTATTATATTAGTGCTCTATCCTATCCTTTTCTTTTGTCCCATAATAGATCATTTTTACGTTAGTGGCCCAGTTTATGTTCCTACTATATAATGCTAGAGTGTTTTACTGATAATTTTGTTCTTCGATATCTAGGAGAAGAAGAGGTTTGTGTGAATTTGCAAGAAGATTGAAAGTGTTATAGAAATTTGAGCCCAAACTATTTTGGACAGTCTTTCCTAGTCTTCCAGACAAAGATTCAGAAGATTATTTTTTGTACTTAAGAGACTGCCACAGTTTGGATCTTGAGAGTCCCCCAAAGTCCCATGTTTTCAAGGCTTGGTCCCCAGTGTGGTGCTTTTGGGAGGAGATGAAACTTTCAGAGGTGAGGCCTAGAGGAGAGTCTTTGGGTCATTGGAAGTATACTCTCAAAGGTGAATGATTTTGTTCAACACATGCTCTCACCATGAAGTGCTGCCTCTCTACAGGCCCAAAAGTAATGGGGCCAAATGATCATGGAGTGAAATCTCCAAAAGTATGAGCCAAAGAAACCTTTTCTCTTTATAATTTGATTATTTCAGGTATCTGTTATAGTGACAAGAAGCTGACAGAACATTGATGAAAATTAATAATCCAGATGAATAGATGGACCATGATCTTTTTGATGAGGACAAAATGTTTCTTGTCTATCTTCATAGGGCCAGCCTGGTCAGGCTGTCTTTCAAGAATTTTAGACTTTACAGCTTTGAATTTAAGCTTTTTTCTGTGACTTTAATCAGCCAGTGAAATATCAGTAGATAACATTAAGTATAATAATGGCAAAATTTACCATCTATTTGGGACTTTTTTTTCCTTTTTTTCTTTACAAATAAAAATTGTGTTGGATTTGTGAACTGAAATGTAATGTCTAGAGTTCATTCACTATTATGGTACTATTTAGACAAAAATGATGGATCTACAAATTGCTGTTATATTTTAAAATTCTATCATATAATTAAGTCTTTGAAAGTATTTCTCAAATATCCAGACATACATTTATTATAATTGCATCTTATAACCCTGTTTTCAACTGAAGTAAGCTTTCTGTGAAACCTGAAAGAAAAAAACTTTTCCTAATTGAAATGTTCCAAGAGGCTTTTCCTCCTCTCAGGCTCAAAAATAAAGATGTCAGACCCAAGATCCACACCACATCCAGAATCATGGGAAGGCACTGCTCAGGTGCGTACATGATGTAGAGAAAATTACTTAGGGATTTTGAAATAAAATGTTTGGGAAGCCATTAATTTGGCCTAGACTCCTGCATAGATTCAATAGACCAAATCAACTTGGAGTTCCATCACAGTAGCTGAGTGCTATGGATCTCATATGGCCCTAAAGGCCATGTGATGCAGGCCTGTTTCCAGCCTCTGGTACTACTACTGGGAGGTGATAGAAACTTTATGAGGCAGAACCTCATTGGAGCATGTTAGGTTTTTTGGGCACATGTCCTTGAAGGGGATGTTGGGATCCTGACCTTTCTTCTCTGGTCTCTGTTGCTTCCTGGCAACCATGATGTGAGAAGTTTTGTACAACCACATGCTCCCCACCATGATGTTCAGCCTTAACACAGGCCCAAAGTGATGAGGCCAAGAGATCATAGACTGAAACCCCTGAAACTCCTTTGAAGTTGCTTAATCTCAGGTATTTTGTTACAACAATGGAAAGCTAACACTGAATTTCAGTTCATGTGGGAAAGTTTTGAACCATTTAAGCTGTAGCTAAATAAATTTCCTCTATACCTCACTTTTATTTTCTACACAAGCTACCTAATTATGTTGTTGACCACAGTTCATAGTACCTCCTCTGATTCTTAGGGGTGTTGGGAGCTACCAATGAATCATTGCTTTAAACTCCATAGACCTTTTGGGTTTCTCTCAGTACAATGGTGCTGAAAGACATGACCAGTTGCAGGTGGCTGCTGTTAATGGTGCAGATTCCATGCATGGCATGGGATTTATGGGTTTGATTATTTTGTATTCAGATGCCTGTTGCTCTGCAGTGAAAGAAATATTGTCACAGCTCAATCGCCTTGAGGTGCCAGCTGTCCAGAGGAAGAAGAATATATCACATAAATGTATAAGTCCCAATTCCCCTGCTGCTGCTCACTTTGTTTACCTTGAAGAATATTTCCTTACAATATATCCCTTTGATGTGCTTCCCCTTAAATAAACCATGCAGAGCCCTACTCTTTCTTAGAGATTGGACTCATCAGATTTCATCCACTCACCAGGCACCCACTGTGAAACTGTTTCCCCTGTATTTTGTCATTGTTTCTCAATATTTTTTCAGACTTTTAATTTCCCAGCCAGCTTACTCCTCCATGTGATTATCTGATCCCTCATTTTTTAGGCCACAATGACAATTTGGTGCCTGAACAAAGATCTATCCATGAGCTAGTCAGAATGAGAAATTTCAGGTGAGCCTGGACACTCCTCATAAAAGGGATGCCACATCATTTTTGAAACACAGAGAGGGGTGGAGTAAATTGTTTAGTCAGCCCTGTAAAACTTGCAATATTCTCTGAAACTATAACTAAGAAAAGAAAGCTCTTTTATGCTTAGGACAAGAAAGGCACAGTTGTTACAGCTTTTAGAATTTTCTTTTCAAACTTTTTTTTTGTTTCTTTAAGAAAATAGTAGTAAATGCAGATTCTTGGGAGGCATTTGGTACCACTGTCCAAGAAACTGGGCAAAATCCACATGGGAGAGTTTATGTTATGGTTATTTATCTTGTGGTATAGAAACTGTCTTCACTCTCACCTTGTAATAACATACAATGTTTGGTTTCTATCTCAGTTTCTGATTTTAAAGGCTACAAAATGTTAGCTAAGACTCTTCAGCCTCTGGCATTTTTTTCTAGTCCCGCTCCTTCTCAGCAACAGTCTTTATCTTCTAAGAGTGAACAGGAGAAAGAGGAAGAAAAAGTAAAATTCTGGCAATGATTTTTTACAAAAGAAGTTTTCAACCTTTCTGGAGATAAAACTCCAGAAGGAAATATTTTAGTGGTGATTTGGCCAGAAAGTGCTGGGTGATGCCTGGTTGTAAAAACAAACCAGAGAGCTGGGGTTGTTACCTAAGTGGTACAGTGCTTGCCTGGCATGTGTGAGGCCCTGGGTTTGATTCTCAGCACTACATACAAATAAATAAAATAAAGGTCCATCATTATCATCATCATCATCATCAATAACAAAAACAATAAAAAGCAACCAGAGCTTCTGCCTTGATTCTGCAGAATTGACAACTATGCTGGTTTGTTAACAAGCCCCTCTCTAATTCTACAGCTTCAGGAGAGAGAAACAGCACTGACAGAAAACTGACCTCCATTTGTGGAGGAGATGTAAACTGCATCTCAGAGATCAGGGTCTCTCCATTCCTTTGACAACCTGTATCCTGCTGTTGTAGAGGGAGGGTACCTGATGCCCTAAGTCCCCATGCTCCTGGGACATTAGAAGTGGGTCCTGAACTGGCAGCAAAATACTGCAAAGATGAAGCAGGATGACTATATGTGGCTGGAGTGAAGCTGAGAGAAGGTCCACTTCCTCTGGACCCTTGACCCAGCAAAACACAACTTGGCTCCTTCCTCATGCCAGGGAACATGCAGACACATGAGCCACGCTCTTCACTGGGAAGTCCCCATGTCTCCATAGGAAAGTAGCCAGTTTCTTCCAGTGAAGCCTGCTGGGGGTGGAGGGGGCTGTGCAGTGGTGCTGTTGTCAGATTGCATCTGGGCATCCTGGTGACATAAAACAGGATGACCTTGATCATGGAACTCATGTTGTCTCCTGGCAACAAACATTCTCTGTTTTTCTCTATGTTGTAGTGTGGATTTTTTTTAACCAATTTTAAAAAGAAAGAGAAATTATTTTTAATCAAATATTTTATACTTAAGCTTAATTTCAGCATTATCATTGATGTGGTTCTTGACCTTGAGTAGACACAAAAAAGGCAATCCTTCTGGGGTTCTCCATATAATGGAGGTTGTGAATGGTGCCCAATTCCCTATTCCAAACTGTCCCCACAGTCTGCAGCAGCCTTCTGTCCATGAGAACCCAGGCTTTTCAAAGTCTCCCAGCAACCTCTCTGTAACTTCTGTTTTAGAATGAACAGATCCGAGCTGCCCTCCACATATTCCCACAACTTCTGTATTTTTTTAAGTCACCCCATCAAGGTACAGTCATAACCCATTGTATTGTAAGAACATTTTAAAATTTGTTGTATTTGAAAACCACATACAGAACAAACAAGAATTTGTCACAGCTGGGCAGGGCATTGTACATGTGATTCTAATAACTGCACTGAACAACTCGAATCTTCATGTTGTTCTCCTGCATCAAATGAGGATAACTGCAATGCCGGCCACAGTCCCCAAGACTTTGAAGTGGGTATATGGAAATGAGAAAATGCTTTTTAGACTACACAACCCAATTAGCTAGGGTTGTAGAGGAGAACAGGTGAGAGTGTCTGGAAGCCTTTTGATATTTATCTTTAAGTTTAGATATAGATTTAGGTTTAGAGCTGGAAGGATCTTCTATGCATTCTTAGGATTGTTAAAATTGTCAAGGTACATAACAAAACTGGTACCTCTAAAAACACACTCTCATTTTCTCTTTTCAATATAATTATACACAGAAAGATGTGGTGCAAGAGACCATAATTTGTCAGCAGTTACAGAGCTTTGAGCAGGTAGGTGAAAAAAAATTAAACCAAAATGCAGGTGCTCCTTTTCTTACAATTAAACCTCTTAGGATCCTCTCTCTGACCAACCTGGATTTTGATCACATGAGCATTCTCTAAGCACATGTAACTCATTTCAATCCAAATTTCTTTCCAAGTCATTACCTTGTTCAGTTATTTTTTACTTATTTGCAAAACATCATTGATTTGCAAGACATTTGAAATGCTTCCACTTCACAGAATTTTTATAATACAATAACTTCATTGATTTTTGTGATTCCTGTGTCTTTCAAACCTGTTCCTATATTCCCTTTCTTATTTTCTCCAAAATGTCCTCCTAGTGTCAAACAACCAACATATTTACTCACCCATAGATAATGACAGAATAGAAATATAGAGAAACCCTCTTCAGTATATATTAGGGCAATTCTACTGTAGTAAAATTTGGGGGCAGCTTTAAAAATAATTTATGAAAATAACTACACCAGAAATTTCTAAGACAAAATATTGTCTTATGTAACAAATGGCTAAGATGTACCTACTAATGCCATATATGGGACATAATCGATACAAGCCCTTTTCTCTGAATTTAGGCCATCATCTCTTGGAGTCTGACTGGCATAGCAAACTTCATATATCTAAAGTAAAAACTGCTAATGTCTCTGGCATACAACTGCTCAGGACAAAATTGTACAGCCATCTTTAACTTTCCTCACTGAATACCCAACACCTCTGCAAACTATCAGGTCCACCTTCAAAATATTCAGTCTTTCTAGTTCTGTAGAATTCAATAGCTGATCAAAGACTGCAAAATTTCTAACCTGAATAATTACAAGAGCATCTTAATTGGTGTTTATTTCCACACTTGCCTCACAATAGTTGATTTTTCCATCAAAAAATAATATGATACATTCACACACACACACACACACACACACACACACTAAAATGAATACACGACAATATCGAAATTGTCCTATGTGAAGAAATGGCATAAAACTTTTTCAAAAAATCTTTGTATTTCCTGTATCATGTACAAAGAGATATGTTAAACAATGGGTTAAAGGCCAATCTTAAAAGTATGAGATTATGATCTACAGGGTAGAAAAAAATTTAGTTAGTCTCACTAAACTGTTGTGACTGGCCTTGAGCCAGTGGCAGCCTCCCATGTCACTGGGATTTTGAGTGAAATTTGTAGATTTTTAACCAGGAAAATAACCTCTGGTGCCCCCTTTGCCCCACAAAGTCTCCACACCTTACTGATTATCCCTGCCTCCTTTGTTCTTTACTTAATCCAATGTCCTGAGGATATTCGTGGTCACAATCCCTAAATACAGGATCAATGCAAAAATAGACACTGTGTCTAGTTAATTTGTATTCTTGATTTTCCTATCAGCTGACCTACTTGTACCCAACCTGAGGGCCACCAGGCTGCATTTGTCTTCTTTACTGTTGTATCTCTGGAATGAAGCATTACCCATGCACCAAATGGGCCCACAGAAATATTTCCTCCAGATTTGAGGGAATGATGAAATCTTTCCTCCAGTCGCATCATATAGAACTTTGTTAATCTTTCTTTTTCCCTGCTTCCAACTTTACTTGCATCCAATGTACAACAGATATTTTCAATTCCCTGATGTGAAATAATCAAACAAAAAACCTTCCCTAACTTGCCTCAGCTGTAGGATCATAACAGGCTGATATCCAGTGTCATTCATGATTAGGACCCTTTCTGCTTTCCCATGCTCATCTTCCTTCACTCAATTTCACATTTGTTTCTACAAGCCAAAAAAAAAAAAAAACACAAAAAACAAAAATACTTCTCATGATTGTCTGGTAATACAATGCTTTTTATTGTAAAAAAAAATATTCACATTGCCCCCCCCATTATGATCCTGAATAACTGTGGAAGAAGGAGTCTGTTACATCTTTGCACATGCCCATTCTACTCTCTAGCCACCTCATCAGAACACCCCTGCAGGTACTATCTATCTCTATACCCTGTGATACTGCACTGAGAATTTGTGTTTGGGGATGGGAGTGAAATTTCAAATATTTTTTCCCCAAAAGATAACTAGGTCAGATATGGTGGGTGCATGCCTATAATTCCTGACCTCAGGGAGCTGAGGCACAAGGACCATAAGTTCAAGGTCCACCTCAGCAAATCAGTGAGACCCAAATAGTTAAGTAATTGCCCCACAATAATTTAGCTGATTGCCTATTTTTCCTCCTTAATTTAAAATGTTACCTTTATCATAAAATAAGTGCTTGGATGTATGAGCTCTGTTAGTGGGTATTATTTCCCATTGATCTATTTATTGGGTTTTGCATGTCAAATACCAATGGTTTTTATTATTACAGTCAGTAATAGTGTGTCTTCATACCTCATAGGCCATCTTATGGGGGAAAGAAAACAACTCTTGTTTTCCATGTTTAGGTCATCAAACCATCCTGAAAAGAGAAGGTCCAGGGGTAAGAAAGTCTTCTGCCAGCCCAGAGGGGAAAATAGCCAGGAAGTCTTGAGGTTACACAATTCAAGTTCCCTGTTCCATGTGAAAGTCAAGTTGAGATGAAATTTACAAATTAAATCTACATAATTTTTAAACAAGACGAACAGAAAAAAAAAAAAACAAACCCTGGTCTAACCATTTATGGTAGCTCATTTGGATGCCTCCAAAAAGTAACTTTATTTTGAGTAGCATTCAATCACACTGGATATGAGATGAAATCATGTTTGCCATCCATTTCTAATCAGAATGCTGGCAAGAACTGCAAAACACTCCCCTCATCACACACACACTGAGAGAAACTAAGGAAAATAAACACCAACATCCCACAGTCAATTGGGTGGCAGACCTGGGCCCCTCATGTCTTGCTATTCTGCCAAAGTGCCCATCAGCAGTTTTGGATGAAGCTTTCAAAGTAACATTCAACAGCATGCCTCACCTCCCAAATATTTTGTAAATCTCTTCCAAGAATGATGCATTAAGGGAGAATAGTCTCTGTCAATGTTAGTGGCCTTAACTCCCTGCATCCTATTTATATTACTTGTGGTTGAAGTTGATATGGTATCCATTGACAATGCTCAAATATTGTGAATGCCCCGAAGACCTAGAGTTCTTTTGCCCTCAGTTAAAGGCAGCAATAATATTTTGCACATGTACAAAGGATGGGGTTATTTACAACATTTTTGAAATTTTGTCATCTGCACAGCCAGAGTTTATGGGTTTATGTTCTGGGTATTAGAGTATTTTCTAGAAAACTGAAAATAAATACATTATAAAATTCCAAAGCTCAATGTATCACTACTGTTATCCTGGATCCTGTCATGCCTGCAGCAAAAATTTGACCAGAGGAGGGATTTTTTTTTCTTTTGAAGAGAAAGGTTTCTTTACATCATCCCATGGTGTCCTGTGCATCTGCAGGAATCCCACAGAACAGTTTTAATGTTAATAATAATAGAAGAAAACATCAACTGAATGCTCACTGTGGGCCAGGCATTGTGCTAAGAGCCTAACTTGTATACTTTCATCTAATCCTCATTTTGACCCCTAGGAGACAGATTCTGCTAGCCATTATTCTCAGTGGGTCTGAGGAATTAGTAGCTTGTTTGCAATCAGAACCATGAGTGATAGAACCAGGAATCAAACTTAAATCCCTGTAGCTCCAAAGCCTATGTTGGTAACTAGTTCAGAGACAACCAGTTGTAAATTACTGAGGTAGCCAGTAATTTAGTCCCAACTGGTAGCAATATATTCACAGTGAAATATGGATGTATATTAATTCCACCATGTAATTTGTTATACAGAAGTTACCCCATTTCAGCTTTAAGCAAGGGGTCCAATTGAAATGATGTTAAATTGCATCCAGGAGGAGAAGACTCAACAAGAATCTGAGCAAGAACTGACCAGAGGAGCATCTTCTGAGGCCCCAGAGAAGCTGCATGGCAGCAGCTGGGCATTGTAAAATACACCAGTGGTAATTATGTTTTGGCATCATAAGTTATTAATTCAAGAGGAGGAATAGGAGAGGCCCGCTCAGGAGCACAAGATTACATGGCAGGGTTCACATGGTCACAGGGCATCCATCCAAGTTCTGGGCAGTGGCACTGAGGGCTTTGGTGGGTGTGGCCAGGCTCCTTCCCTGTTCTCCCATGGTTGCTGTGGGTGTGATGGCCCCCATGCAGCTCCTCTGAACTGGTTCCACCAGGTTCCACTTCCAGTGTGAGGACACACCCAGACTAGATGGAGCAGATCAGTAAATGGACATTGACTTGAATGAGTTGTGAATCAGAGATGGAACTTCTTCAAGCAAGACCAAGTTGGATGTTAAGAGGCTTTTTGGATTGGAGGGGGTGGGACAATCAAAGGAATTTGGCCAAGAACTTCACAAAGCTCAATCATCCTGTGACATTGCAGGATTGAGGGCAGGATTGCCTTGCAGAACCTAGCCTTCATTAGTGAACTTGGCCTTCACCACTTATAAGTCTTAAAACAGAGGATTTAATCTTGGGGTCCATAAACAGTCAGCAAACACTTATATTGCTTTTTGTTGAAATGCTTTACACTTTTCAATCATATTGAGGATATGAAGGAGAATATTTAGATTAGCAATTGTTATGTTTACTATATTAGAAATAGAAACTAAAATTGTTTGAATGATTTTTCTCACAATTCACTTCAAAATAGGAACATTGAGTGAATTGTGATGAATACACTCCACTGAAATTAGTTTCAACCTCCTGGGCCCTTGAAATTAGTCTTAGGGCTGGGCATGGTGGAGCCCACTTGTAATCCCTGTAGCTTCAGAGGCTGAGGCAGGAGTTCAAAAATTCGAAGATAGCTTCAGCAACCTAGAAGAGGTCCAGTTCACTAAATAAAATATTTTTTAAAAAATGCTGGGAATGTACTAAGCACACCTGGGTTCAATTCTAGTACCAAAAAAAGAAAATGTAAAAAGAATGAAATTAGTCCTAAGAGTCATTTTGTTATAGAATATGAAAAGGCATAATGAAGAATTTAAAATGAGTTGTAGGGCCAGAAATATGGCTCAGTAGGAGAGCACTTACCCAGCAAGAGCAAGGCCAAGGGTTCAATCACCAGCCCAGGAAAAAAATTAATAAAATAAATTTCATTTGCTTTGTTTATAATACTTGAGTCTCAACTGGGTTAAATATGATTACAAATGTTAAAAAATATTATAAAAAGTTGCTTTTATTACACTATGAATTTTATCATACAAAATTAACACAGTATATAATAATATTTATAACATATAACATGCAATACTTATAAAATTCATCATACAAAAAACCACTCTAGGTGGTACATGCCTATAATCTTTGCTACTGGAGAGGCTAAGGCCAGAAGTTCACAAGTTGGAGGCCAGCCTCAGCAACTCAGTGAGGCCTTGTCTCAAAATAAAAAATTTAAAAAAGGATGGGGTTTAGCTCAGTGGTAAAGTGCCCCTGGGTTCAAAGCCTAGTACCAAATAAATAAATAAAATGTATCATACAGACTTCGGGTTGTGACTCAAAGGTAGAGTTGCTGTCTCACATGCATCAGGCACTGGGTTCAATCCTCAGCACCACATAAATAAATAAAATAAAGGTCTTGTGCTCATCTACAACTAAAAATAAAAAAGTCTTTAAAATGTATCATACAATTTTTTACACTACAAAATACTTTAGAAATCTTAGAAAACTTTGTGTCATTTTGATGGCCTCATTTCCTTGATTTGCTGTTTGCCATCTTCAGCTATGATACAAAGGGTTTTTCTTTTTTTCTATATAACTTATCTATGTTGAAAGATTCTGGCTTTGTTTCACCAGAATAATTTTCTAACTTTTACATTGACTTTATTATGTCCTTGATTATTTAATAAAATAAAATTTCTCACAAGGAGAGAGCTAAACTTCTTTGCAGTTCCTGTCAGTTTCTAGGTCTTAAATGTCCCCTTCAAAGAGGAAAAAAAAGTGTTATTTCTCAAGCACCCGTGGCTCTAAATTAAGGGTTCACACTGAACAGGTTTGGATTTTCACCTTCCTCAAATTAGTCCTACAGGTGGAATAAAAGGCTTCGTGTGGTGGTGCATGCCTGTAATCCCAGAAGCTCCAGAGACTAAGGCAGGAGAATAGCAAATTCAAAGCCAATCTCAGCAATTTAGAGAGGCTGTAAGCAATTTAGTGAGACCCTGTCTCTAAGTAAAGTGTATACATATTAATATATATATATGACTGAGGATGTAGATTAGTTGGTTAAGTGTTCCGTGGGTTCAATCCCCAGTACCAACAAACAAACACATGTTGTGGAATAAAACTATTGATAGTAGGGCTCTTCAAGAAAGCCTATTGAAAATCTCAAAAACTTTGTGACTCTACCTTACAAAACAGGTGTCAGAAACATTAGGTCTCTTTGATATGATTACTTGATGAATTGCTTGTGAATAAATGAGGTTTTTTTTCAATGTTTCTTTCCACATTGAAGTCAAAAGAAGCATTGTCTATAGCACACCTTTCTACCTTATTTGGTTTTGATTTCATAGAAGCTATTTTACAATTCTGCAAAATATAGATAGCTAATAGCAATACAAAATATCCCTCACATCTACACAGTCTGTTGAAGAAGCTTATTTGAGCTCTATCTGTGCTTCTGTTTTGACTTTCCTTTGCTTGATATAAGTCTGTGCTTTTTGACTTCTCCTTTGAGTCAGTTATAATCTGCCTAGTTTCCTCATTGATTTAGTGAAAATCCCTAGCAAGTGTTCATTTTATTCTGTTTGAAGGTCATGATTTGACCTTTTAAAAATATATGTTTTCAAACAATGCACAGGGTAAATGTTCATTACAAACAATGCAAACCTTAGGCTTTAGAGTTTAATTCTCGCCTTTAGTCCCAGCAGTTTGGGAGGCTGAGAATTTGTGTTCAAAGCTAGCCTCAGCAACTGTGAGACCCTAAGCAACTCAGAGAGACCCTGTCTCTAAATAAAATACAAAATAAGACTGGGGATGTGGCTCAGTGGCCAGGTGCCCCTGAGTTCAATCTTGGATACCAAAATAAAAAGAAAAATAAAAAATAAAAGAATTGAACACACTTGTGTAACCAGCATCCAGGTCAAAAGACAGAACAATATCAGGTTTTTCTCAAAATCACTACCCTCCCCCAACCCACAAAAAAACTTAACACTGAGTTCTCAAACTTGGATTAATCTTGCCTCTTTTTGAATTTCATACAAAGTGAATCACAGCATTTTTGTGAAAGTTCCTCTCGTTGATTATATTTTCATCCACATGTTTGCATACAGTGGTAAAATATTCACTACCACATCTGATGTCAATTGAAATTTGGGTAGTTCCATTTAGGACTATTATGATAGAGCATTTATAAACATTCCTATTGGTATATTTTCACAATAATTGCAATTTCTACAGTGGAATTTCTAAGTCACATTTATTTCTCCTTTTGTCTAAAACATGAATTCACTCTGATAATCTTTGATCTAATCTAACATGACAAGGTTCCTTTACCCTATCCCTTTCTTTATTTGTAGTTCATTTCATCCACAGTGAGAAAACTAGATCCCAATATATATAGCATGTATATTATTTGCTCAATCCTGGAAACCTGTAAAATAATTTCAGAATTGCTACACAGTGAGACCCTGCTCAAAATAAAATTTAAATATCTGAGGGGTATAGCTCAATGGTAGAGGACATGCCTGGCATGTGCAAAGCCACGAGTTCCATCCCATGCAGTACAAAACTAAATGAGTAAATATATAAGGAATTGTTGAATGTGTTACTGGTGAGGGGTGCTGTGTTCATTGTCTCTTTTCAGCAAAGAATTGAAGAACAGGACACAAAGACAGCAAGCAAGAAATAGGCTTATTGTAAAAGCAACAGAGTTACAGCCCTAGGCTTCTCTGAAGAGAAGGGGCCCCAGAGCTGGGAACTCAATGGATGAGTTTTGTCTTGTTCTATTTATAATCTTTGGAATTTCCTCCTTTCCTTATCTCCTCTCCTGTCTATGTGCTCCTCACTATTATTGATTGGTGCCCACTCTGTCAAGGCATCTGTTTTAGTTTTTTCTATTGTACCCCCTATTAGAAGCATGAATGCCAAAGTGCTTGTCTGATTGGGTCCTCCACTTGTGTCCTCCATGAGTACTTTCATCATGCAGGAAGTTTTCCTCATCAGAAGACCCTCTCCCTGCTTCTTTTTTCTGGCCCCACTCCTGACCTCCTCACTTGCCATCTTGCCCTGACTGCCTAAGCTCTTCTACATCTAGAAAACCACCCTTTGGAAACACAGTGTTCATGAATAGTGAGCCAGGAATCAGCAATGAATGAAAGGGTTAGTAGGTAAAAATATGATAATATATTTACATAGTATTAAAGTATCTCCCACGAGATATTTATTACAAATGGAAAATTTTACAGTAGAGAGATCATGCAGCCATCACCTTTATCAAACCTCTCCCTTCCCCCCATTAATGGGCATTGATCCCAGGGGAGCTGGCCATACCACTGAGCTACATCCCAGCCCTTGATGGGATGGACTGAGAAACACTCTACACCACTTCACAGGAGCTTAACACAAAGTCAGAATGGATGAATCATGGCATTTGAGCTGTTGTTACTTTTACAATTTTTATTAACACTACACCTTGATGCTCACCCTGCATTTTGCTTCTCCCTGTACCAAGTAGACCCTCCTCTCCTCTTATATGTTTTACCAGCTGGCAGGAGTTTTGGACTGCATACTAAAAAGATGGTAGAATAAAAACAAAATATAAACAACCATAAAGCTTCCTAAACCTCAACTTTCCAAGTTCTCTCCCTCCTTTCCCCACCCTGCCCAGTATGTCCTGGTTCTCTTGCTGTGTCTTGGCTAGCAGCCTCCTAGGCAAAGTGCAGGCTACCTCCTAGGGCATGACTGAGCACTCTCCTGGCTGGGTCTCCATGGTGGATCTGGAATTCCTTCCTGGTGCCAAAAGCCAAACACAAGGATGCATTGTGTGGTTCAGGCACTCCCAGCCAGGAGGCTTTTCATTTGGGCAGTCTCTCACCCCATGCCTGTGCTCAGAGAGGGCCACCCCCAGCTTCCTGTTTCCCTGGGACCCTGGCTTTGGGCATGAGCAATGGGAGGAAGCCCCAGAGTAGGCTGCAAACCTGAGTACACACCTTGGGCACTGGTACAACCTGGCACCAGGGGGGCAAATACCCACACCTCTAAATAGTCTCTGTGTACCTTGGGCCACCTCCTTGATCCTCCCAGACTCACCTTGCATTCAGCATGGGTTTCAAATCAACCTGCAGGGTAAGAGAGCATTAAAGAAAAGAGAGACTGGAGGCTTCTGCACAAGGGTGCCTCATTAGCTCAGGCCAAGAGTGTTCTTTCCTGTCAGAAGGAGGCTTATGGCTAGAGACCCCCAAATAACCCAGTAGCTTCATTCTTACCTGGTTCACCCTCCACATTCCCTCATTATCTATGATTGTCCTCAGACTTGAGAGATAAGAGGCTCCATAATGCTGAAGATGTGGATTTTGCAGGCAGACCTAAGTGTCCTCCAACCTGGAAGCTGTGATTCTCTGACTTTAGATTAAATATATTCATACATTTTCCTTGAAAAATGAGGATAAAGATACATACCTGGAACAAAGATTAAATGAGATAAGGCATGTAGAGTCCAAAACACCACTGAGATTAGAGAAGTCATCCAGCAAATGACAGAATAATAATAAATGATGGTACTTGCTGGCCACCAGTGTGCTTTGTGGCCTGGCACCTGGTGGGTATATTCTCTCAGTTATTTTCACTGATGCCATTCTTCCCAATTTTGAATTAGATGGCTCATTTTTAGAGAGAGAATGTTCAACTTTAGGAAACTGGGCCCTTACTGTCTTCTTGCCCAGAAATATCAATATACATTGGGTTGGTTTCTTTAAGTGTGAAACACACAGTTGCCATAAATTCAGACAGTTTATGGAATCATTCAAGTAGTTCTGGTCCTACCATATTTTCTAGGTAAGCAAATCTTCTACTAATAGGAATAATTTGTCTCCTTCACAATACTGCCTCTTTTGATTTGTCCTTTATTGCATTGAACTGCCCTTGAGTTCTTGATTAATTAATTCAATGTCAGCATCTCTACATTTTCCTGGTGTAAGAAAGAACAAATGCCATGAAAGGAGGCATATGTCTGTATTCCCATGGCTAGGGAGCCTGAAGCAAGAGGATTCAGAGTTCAAAGCCAGGCTCAGTAATTTAGAGAGGTCCTAAACATCTTAGCAAAACCCTGTCTATAAATATAAAAAAAAGGCTAGGGATGTTGTTCATGCAGCTCAGGGGTTAAGAGAACCTGGGTTCAATCCTCTGAAAAAAAGATTTAAAAAAAAGAACACAGCTCTAATTTATTCTCTATGCATGTGTCAAATGTTTGATTAACAAAGAAGGAATTTTCCATGGATATGTCCCTTAATTTATATCTTAGAGTTTATCATTATTGATAAGTCATCAATAACTGTTTAATTTCAATAGTTAAGTATTTATTGAAATGATACCATTATTTTGATTTTTGATTCTTATCTATGAGAAAGGAATGGTGGACTGAAAATTTTTCAGAATACCATTTGGGAATGAATAGTCAGAAAAAAATTAATTTATTTTCAATTATCAGTTAAATGACTTGGCTGACTTGAGAAGCTGAGACAGGAGAATCACAAGTTCAAGGTCAGCCTGGAAACTTAACCAGGCTCAAACAACATAGTGAGACACTGAAAATAAAAAATTAAAAGTCTAGGGTTGTGGGGATGTGGCTCATTGGTAAATTACCCCTGTGTTAAATCCCTAATACAAAAAGAAAGAAGGACAGAAAATTAGCAGCTAAAGGATAGCCTATATATTAGAGCAGGAGGATATTTAGATGTCCATTTCAGGAAAAACAGTTTAAGTTAGAAATATTATTTAAATACATTTCAAAAACCACAGAAATATTATAAATGGAAAAGAGATTACATCTTTAATAACGTTTAAAACTACTTGAAGAAAACAATGGAAATCATTTTTATAATTTTGGAGTGTGGAATCATAAGCAAATTGGAAACTCTAGAAGTCACAAAAAAATTTTGAGAAATTTGGCTACCCAATATATAAACTTCCTGAGCAAAGACACCAAAAAGATAGTAAAAGGGAGGTCTGGAGAAAACATTGCCAGCACCAATAAAAGACATTTACATTAATAATCAGAATATAAAAAGAAAAGAAATAGAAGGGAAAATTATTTAAGTAGACAAATGCAACCCAATGTCACTTCTACATAGCAGCAACTAAATAAAACCTAATAAGAACATACCATTTTGAACCATAGGATGGATTTATTAAAAAAAAAAAATAGGTGTTGGGGATCAGCCCTCCTCTACACTATTCCAACCAGACAGTGATATCAGAGTTGGGTGCGCACTGGCTCATCTGTGGTTTAGTGAGAATTGGGGGCAGTGTTTGCCTTTTGGACAAAACATAAAGGTTCTCTCATTCTGTGATTGCCAGGCCAGGAATCTAGTCTTTCCAGAATACATGAAAATGGGGACTAGGAATGTGGTTCAGTGGTTGAGCACTTACCTAGCACATGCAGGCCCTGGGTTCAAACCCCAGCATCAGAGGGTGGGGGAGAGAGAGAAACACAGAGAGAGAGAGAGAGAGAGAGAGAGGAAGGAATTAAGAGACGGAGAAAGGGAGGGAGAAAAAAAGGAAAGAAATGTGGTATTTACAGCTGCCTTTTAGACCAGGACGCAAGAAAAGACCACTGACTCCAATTAAAATCAAATTAAAGCAAGCTTATTATTTCAACCAGCCTGGCTGCCTCTCCCTCCCAAAATGGAGGGAACAAGACAGCAATGCCAGCTTTCCTGCAGCCCTGCTTTATACCCCAGAAAGTTACACATAACAGAACTCTGACAAGCATCACACTAATGGAAGTTTACTTTTTTGCTGGCCCCAACATCAGAATTTATGAGGACCATTAGAGCCTCAGAGAGGGTCGTTGTCTGGCCAGGGAAGGCCAATATTTATGAGGTGTCACTAAGTTTCAGAGAGCGCTGCTATCTGGTCAGAGAGCCAGGCATGGGTGAGTTCAAGGAACGGGCAGGCATTCCAAGCAGGTTCAGAATTTGCAGTAATTTATAGTAAAGCAAAAAATTATCTTTTCATGGCTTTGTAGCAAGATGGCTCCCAATTTTAAGAAAAGATCCAGTTGGGTCTATCACTGCCCTCCCTCTCTAATGCCTGCACTACTTCAAGTGCACTGAACTCCAGTAGAAGGGAGCAAGAAGGTCTCAAAACGAATCCTCCAAAAAGCCCACTACCTCCCAAACCACAAGTGGTAAAACCCCCAAGAAGCACTTGGCTACAAAAATCGCTTGAAATGAGCGCCCTCTAGTGTAGAGACAAAGAAAACTCAGAGTTAGAGGCCCAGTGTTGTGGTGCTCTGACATCTAGTTTGTCCACTAAATTTCAGATTCATTAACTCCTCTTCCAGCGTCTGGTGTGAGAAACTGCTCCGATTTCAAAACAGATTTGTGATTCCAGAGGGCAGCTATTCCGCTTTGTGGGAAGCAAATGAAGACTCTCTGGTTGGCTTTTTAGAAGACACAAATAAGATCTGTGCGCTCCATGCCAAATGTGCAGTAGTTATGCCAAAAGATCTCCAAATAGCACTCTGACACATTGAGAACTTATGTAAGAACCTACTATGGGGCGGGATGTATGAGTAGCTGTTTGAAAGCCTCCCATGCATGAGGCCCTGGGTTTGATTCACAGCATCTCAAAAACAACAAACCAAACCACTATTTTTAGGTCTGATGTTAAACATCCCCTCTGTCTCCAAGGTGTCAAAAGGTGCCTCAGTGGATGATTATAAGTAGAAAACTAGGGGGGAGGAATCAGGTATTGGCAGCTTTTCCATTTTTATTTGTGTGTGATTTTTTATGTAAATGTTAAATATGCAAAGCATTAATGCAGATCAAAATGTTTCAATGAACAAATTCTGGCAATTCAGCTGTATGATGATTATAAAGGTCTGCTATTATTTTGTTTTTTTGGACTGTGGCAGCATTTTGATTGTTTACAAACTAAGTTAACTTCTTACTGACAGCCACTAAATGTAGTTTGTACAATTGTGATCATACAGTGGATTTCACTCACTCTGCCTTTCTGAGTTGTCCCACATGCTAGTGCAGGTTTTTAATACTGTCCATCTTCTGTGCTGTTTTTATAAATTTGCTATTAAAATATAGGAAGCCAGGCACTGTGACACATGCTGGTAATCTCAAGTATTCTAGAGGTTGGGGCAAGGGATTGCAAGTTCAAGTGTTTTGAATCTTAAATTTAGGGGCAGAAAACTCTGCAACTTAGTGATCCCCTGTCTCAAAATAAAAACTTAAAAAGGCCTGGGGATATAGCTCAATGGTGGAATGTCTCTGGGTTTAATCCCTATTACCTAAATAAGTAAATACATGCAACTGTTAAAAAGATGTATGTTCATGAAGCATGTTTTATACTGGGGGCAAATAAAGAAATAGTCTGTATAAACAATGGTAGGTCCATCCACAGGATCCTTTGTAGCTCCTACATGGAATAAAGTAGATTTATGTGGACTCACATTCATAAACTTTTTTCAAATATTTAATGATCTCCCAAGAATTGATGCTAGGACACATGTAGACATGAATGTGAAAGCAAACTATTTTTTGTTGATACCCTGTTTCTAATTTTTTTCTCCATATATACTGGAAACACAGGCAATATGTAGAGAAGAAATAGGAGAGTCCACCAAGTTATGGGAACAGAACTGGAATTATTTGGCAGAGGAAATTAGTGACAGGGAGGAGTTTGATGTTTTGCATTTTATACTTTATTACCTTGTGCTCTAACATAACAAGAAATTAAAGTGTGTGTGTGTGTGTTTGTGTGTGTGTGTGTGTGTGTGTGTGTGTGTGTTTTGAATCTTAAATTCACAATATTAGGCAACCAATCCCTAACTTTGAGGCATAAGAATTTTTGTGGATTTAAATGTTCTTTGATAATTTCCCACTGAGCTAAACTACTGTGGAATGTTCAAACAAGTATGAGAAATTCATGGCAACGGATTAGGGACTGAAACCTCCAAAAACATAAACTAATTCTGGTATGGTGGACAACACCTATTATTCCAACAACTCTGGAGGCTTAGGAAAAAGGGTCACAAATTCAAAACCACCTAAGCAACTCTGTGTCTTCAAAAATAAAGAGGGTCGGCAAACTAGCTAAGTGGAGAAGACCCCTGGAGTCACAACTTAGGGCATCAGAAAAAAAAGAAAAAACTTAGAATAAGCATTATCACAGCTATTAGCTGTTGTAGGGGTAAAATTAACAGAGCTAACATGATAACTTTATGTGGCTAACTTGATAACTTTATGTGAATATTCTTATCTGGGGACTCAATGTTCTGTAAGAAATGATAGCATTTTCCTGTGGAAACATCTAGAAGCAGAATTGCTAGGCATCTGCCACTTCAATCAACATTCCAAGTGACTGTCCAAATAAGACATTCCCCCTGTTAGAGGTGCTATTTATCTACCTATTCTCAGTCTCATTATATGAAGGAAAATATTTACAAAATTAATGTTTGTATTCCACACACCTTTTAAATGCATGAAAAACACATTTTATTTTGTCATTTAATATCATTTCAGAATTTCACACTTCAATAAATGTGAGATACATGACAAACAGCATCTGAAACTCTTCACATGGTTCCAAGTGGGTGGGCAAAGGGAAACTATAAATTCAAGGTTTCTTCACTACTCCTGGTGTTGCTTAAATGACAAGAACGAGTATAGCCTCTTTTGTAATCAAACATAATTATAGCAAAATGAAAAGGACTGACAAAAAATTCTCTATCCTTGGGCTGCTTCTACACAAAACACACCAGGAGTCAACAGGATATTCAGGAAGAGCATCTCCAGCTGCATGTGTGAATGGTGCCCCCCAGTGGTCTGAGGCATGTAGCCTGCAGAGCTGGGTCCACAGGAGCTGTTGGAGAGACAGGAAACTCTCTGGTGGAAGACTTCAAGGTGTTCTATGTCCTAGAGACCCAAATTGCAAAACTGGTTCCAAGTGAAAAGCTCGGTGATACCACTGTCTTCCAAGTTTCTCTCAAAAACTCAGATCAACAATATCCAATGTCTCCCCTGGGCACCCTCAGATATCATTGACCTGCATGCCCAGGTGACTGTCAGAACACTCTGGATTCACAAACAGGGGCTCTCATCTCAGTGCAGGAGCCTCCAGGAGTTCTTGAAGTTGCAGTAGCTGAACCTGTGGCTTCAATACAAGTTCTGCTTTCAGTGGGGACCTGGGCTGCTCTCTAGCAACTTGCTGTCCATGTAACACAAAAGGTAGCCCATGTAGGAGGATGGAGGTATCCAACTCAATTAGAGCCCGAGAAAGATTCTGCCAAGAATGTGAATTGGAAATCAAATGACACAGCAACGGCATATGCCTGCCACAGTGCACTGCAGGCACATTCACTGTGAGCACAGTGGGAGAGTTGATGGCTGGGGAAGATTTTTAAAGGCAAAGGTATAAAGAACTACAACACATATTTCCAAATAATAAGTCTTGGCAACTGTAACAAGAGAGATGTAAGTTCAAAGTTAAACAGACCGTTTCTGGACACACATCACTGCAGAAGTCTGTTCTAAAAGGCTGAATTCCAGCAGACTCTTGTAAATTCTTGTCAAGCAATCCTGGCTGGGATGTCTTCCTTCCTAATGTCCTGGCATGGTTTTTGTTAGTTTGTTAGTGACGGTGGACACACATGAAAATCCATTGTGATACCAATGACACTGTCAAATTTCAGAGAGTCCAGGCTGTCCTGGCAGACTATAATATCCTGAAGATAGTGTTCTGCTTCAGGGAGGAGAGCAGCAGCCTTCAGACCCTGCCATACAAAGGCACTGTAGAGGACCTTATCTCCAAGGTGGAGATCATTTGTGAGACAGGCTGTGCAAGATGGATGTACCTAAGCACACATTGGTTTGAATCTGGCAAGTGCTGTCTTTGTGCCTGTTGCTGTGGCAGTGGCTGCCTGAGTCCAGCTTTCTCCAGAGCACTAGGAGAGGCACAGTCAGGGATCTATGACTGCTGGGTATTGATACCCCTCCAGAAAACACTGAGAGTTCAGGAAGCTGTGAGCAAGGGCTGCTAGCTGGGATAAAAGGGCTTGTATGAAGGATTGGGGGAGTTGTTTTTTATTTTTTTGTTTTTATAATTTTTTTAAAATTTTCTAGGGCTTTTGTGATTTTTCTGAGTTTTTTGTTTGTTTGTTGTTGTTGTTGTTTTCAAAAATATTTCCTACACTGAGCATCTTTATGTGCACATACAAGAGACACTTAGCTCTTACCCTGAGAGTATGACTACAGAATGACTTCTGACTATAGGTCCCTAAAATTCAATGCCAAGGTCTTCAGTTAAAATTTCAGCCATGTCATCAAATGTTTCATACCTCTGCTCAGTTGGGCATGTTAGAATTGGGTCCTGAACTGGCAGTTTCTCTTGGTAACTCTGAGGCTGTTGCAGCTGTGGATTATAATATCCCCAATCACTCTGCTGTTGTGGGCCCCACAGATCTAAGAGGTCCATGTCCTGCTGCTGCTGCATCTTTCCCTGTGCACTACTGACACAGGGCAAAGGCAAGCCATCAAATAATTCATACCCTTCACCCCAGACCTGCTGGTTTGGGGACCTGGGCTGCTCTCTAGCAACTTGCTGTCCATTGAATGCCAAAGCCTCTGGAAGAACACTCAACTCCATTTGTGGAGTAGATGTGAACTGAATCTGAGACCCTGAGTCCTCTCCATTCTTTTGAGAATCCACATCCTGCTCTTGTGGAACTGAGGGCAACTGGTGCCCCAAGACATCATGCTTCTCAGTCATTAGAAGTGGGTCCTGAACAGGCAGTTTCTCTTGATAACTCTGGGGCTGTTGCAGCTGTGGATTATAATTTCCCCAGTCACTCTGCTGTTCTGGTACCCACAGAACAAAGAGTTCCATGTCCTGCTGCTGCTCCATCGTTCCCTGTGCACTACTGACACAGGGCAAAGGCAAGCCATCAAAGAGTTCATAGCCCTCACCCCAGACTTGCTGCTTTGGGGAACTGGGCTGCTCTCTAGCAACTTGCTGTCCATCTAACACAAAAGAGTCACAGGAGCCATTCTCTTCACTGGGGAGTACCCATGTCTTCACAGGAAAGGAGCCAGTGTTTCTCTGTGGAGCCTGCTGGAGGCAAGAAGGCTGTGCAGTTGAGCTGTTGTCATATTGCATCTGGGCCTCCTGGTGTCCTAAAACAGGATAATGCCCTTGGACAGGGAACTCATGTCTTCTCCTGGCGACAACTGCTCTCTGTTTCTCTTTGAGTCGTAGTCTGGATCTTTTATTTTGAAACCAAATCTAAAAAGAAAGAAATTATTTTCAATAAAATATTTTATTGTAAAGCTTAGTTTCAGGATTATCACTGATATGCTCATTGGCCTGGGGTAGACAGAAAAAAGGCAATCCATCCTGGGCTGAATCATGGAGGTTATTGTGGAGGTTTTGAACAGTGCACAATTCCAAACTCCCAACTCTTCCCAAAATCTACCAAAATTCTTCAGTGCATGTGAACATAGCTTTTCAAAGTCTCCCAAATACCTCTCTGCAACCTAGGAGAGCCCCAGGTGCCCTGCACATTTTCCCACAGCCTCTTGATTTTTCTCAAGCTGCCCCATCAACACCCATTCATGACTCCATGTTCTGTAAGGTTATTCATAAATTTGTTGCATTTAAAAGCCATAAACCGAACAAACATAAGTTTGTCAAAACTGGACAGTACATTATACATGTGATCCTAACAATCAAATAGAACAAGTCTAATCTACATTTTTTTCTCCTGCATCAATTCAGGAAAATTGCAATGCCGGCAAGAGTCCAGAAAGCTTTGAGGTATGTGTTTAAAAATGGCAAAATACTTTTTAGACAAGGTAACTTAATTAGCTAGGGTTGCAGAGGCTCACAGTCAAGAGTGTCTGGAAGCCTTTTGTTATTTGATCACTCCTGAAACCCTTCTCCCAATCAGGATGAATTTAGGTTAACATCTAGGAAAATCTTTGATCCCTACTTAAGAGGATTAAAATTATAACTCTACATAACAAAACTGGTTCTTCTAAATACATGCTCTCATTTTTCCTTCCAACATAATTAAACACAAAGAAAATAAGATGTGAGCATCCATCATTTGTCAACAGTTAGCAGGTGGGTTCAAAATGATGAGACCAAAAGGCAGATGCTCCCTTTCTCAGTTTAAGACTCCCTAGGATTCTCTCCCTGACCATGCTTCTTCCACATTACATGGGCTTATCCTAAACTGTTGCACTGCCTTTCAAACCAATTCCTCTCTCTGAAATTATCTGGTTATGATTTTCTACTTCTTTGTATAGCATAATTGATTTGCAGGATGTTTGAAATGTTTCCAGTTCATGGAACATTTGAAATACAATAAATTGATAGCTGACAGAGAATTTGCTATTTTATTTTGCAACACTGTTATTACATTCCCTTTCTTATTTTCTCTAAGAAAACTTTCTCCTAGTCTCACACAAAATATTTTCAATAAGCATTGGATATTGATAGAAGAGAGGTATATGCAAAGACAATTCACTATACATTAGGGCAATCCCAATACAGTAAAACTCTGTGCAGCATAAACAATAATTCACAAAATCATCTTATCAGAAATTCCCAAAACAAAATATTGGCTTATGTCCCAAATGGCTACAAAGTGCCTAGTAATGCTATGAGGTGCCACATGTGGGACATAATTGAACCAAGTCTTTCTCCTTCACCTTGGGCAATCACCTCTTGGGAGTTAGATTGGCATACCATAGTTAGCAGTTTGCAAATAAAATCCTCCAATGTCTCTGCCAAAAAACAAATCAGGACATATTGAAGTGCCATTCTTAAACCTTATCATTGAATTCTCAACACCTCTGCAAACTCTTTGTCCCAACTTTAAAATATCCAATCTTCCCAGGTTTCCATAATTCCATAGCCAGAACCATGATCAAAAACTGGCACAGTTCCTATTCTGAATAATTACTGAGCATGTTAATGGGTGCCTACTCCCAAAGTTGCCTCACGGTTCTTGATTTTTCATAAAAGTAACATAATAAATCCACACCCACCCTGAAATGAAACTGTGACAAAGATCAACAATATCCTATGTGAAGAAATGACATGAGACATTTTCAAACAATCGTTGTATTTACTGTATTATATAAAAAAGGTATGTTCATGCAAGTTTTCCAAATTTTGACTTACATTGATTGAGTTGATGGGGCAATGAATTTGCTTGGCCAGCTCTTGTCGGGTCCCAAAATCTGGGTGGGAATTCTGTTCAAATGATTGATTAAGAATCTCCAAGTCATATTTTGTAAATTTGTGTCGGGGTTTTCCTAACCCTTTTTCCTGTTTTGTTTCTTTTACTTCCATTGAACTGTCTCCAACTGAAGATGGTAATAGTGTAGAAATAGATAGAAAAAGATTGAGGATTGCCAGTAGAATCCAGAGGAAAGAAGTATTATTTGTTCACCAAGATTTTAACAATGCAGAGCTCTGCCTCACAACTTCATTTTAATAACACCAAAAATGGATTAACTGCTGATCCTTAAAAATATGAGGAGAACATGTGATTATAATATGCATGGTGGAGAAGAATTTTAATCTAGCCAAAATTCAAAATATATAAAAATAGACAAATAAAAAGTGTTAAATCTTAACAACAATTGAGAAAATACAGATAAATCAGCTCATATCAATCTGATAACCACTACTTTAAATGGTTGGTGGAAGAGTAGGGGATGAATAAGATTATATAAAGTAGATAGAAAGCATTGTGTTGAGACAAGTATTTATCATTCTTCCATAGAACACAAAAATGAGACATTCATTTCTGATTCAAAAGAAATTAAATTGAACAACTGGTCATGAGAAAACTGGATATCCACATGGAAACGATAGAGTTGGACCTTTTACCCAATAGGGAAATATTAACTCAAAATTCAAAGAATTATAAATAAAGCTAGAAAAATGCATAAAACTGGCTGCAAAAATTACTTGGGAGAAGGTTTCATGATATTGAATTTGGCCATGATTTCATAGATATATCATCAAAAGCAGAAACAAAAAAAATTATTAGACTATAACTACATAAACACTGTGCATGAAAGAACACAAGGAAGAAAATGAAAGGACAATCTGTGGAACAGGTGAATCCCTTTGAGAACCACACCTGATGGAGTGTTGATATCAAGACATAAAGAACCATATCTCTCAGATGGGCAAAGGATTGGAATAGACATTTCTCCAACAAACATAAACAAATTGTCATTAACCCTATGAAAAGTTGGTCAACATTACAAATCATTAAGAAGGCAAATTCAAATTCACAGAAAAATCTAACCTCACTCCCATCACTAATGCTACTATCTACAAACCAAATAAGCAAAACAAAACAAGTGCAGAGGAGGAGCAGAGGAACTGGAACCCCTGATGCCCTGTGGGTGGGAAGACAAAATGGTGTAGCTATAATGGAAAAAAATATGGTCATTGCTCAAAAGTCATTAAAAATTACTATATTATCCAGCAATATCATTTGTATGAGGTACCTAGAGTAGTCAAAGTCATCGGGACAATAGTACAGTGATAATCCTCAAGAACTGGAGAGGGGACTCTTGAGGGTGTGCTTTAATTGTCACAAAGTACCAGTTCTATAAGATGAAAGGAGCTCTGTGGAGAGTTGCTGGTAATGGTTGCAGAACAAAGACATGCAGGTGATGCCACTGAAGTATACACTTAAAAATGGTGGTGAGGGTAAATTTTACCTGTTTCATTAAAATTAAAAAAAAATAACTCAAGGAAATAGATCCAAAAGAGAAAATCTGAATCTGTACATGTTACACAAACATAGGTTACTTGTCAGAAAATCACTTATAAAATAAATAACCTGGCCTGAAAACAGATTTAATTCACTCTCAAAGTGGAGCCTCTTTAGCTTTAAAGGTCCAACCTACAAATAAAGTTGCAGGGCACATGCATTTTTTACACAGGAACTTGAGGGGCTTCAACACTGACTCCATTCCAGTCAGATTGAGCCCAGACCAATTTTCTCTCAGCCATGCACCAAATAACAATGTTGTGGCCAAGGATGGACTGGATATATGATGCTGATGCCTCATGGCATATCATTGAGTTACTATTGACATCAGAGTTATATTAGATTTTCTATGATGTCCACACAAGAAAAATCTCCTCATATGTTTCTCAGAAACAATCCTCACCATTAAGCAATGCCTGATTGAAAACGTTTTTTTCCCTTCTTTTTGATGATTTTAATATGAGAAATTCAATTACTCTTAAAATACAGGCATTTTCAGTTCTGTCTTATGGAGCAAAAAACAAATTTATATAGAAAAAAATATTTGAACATGGTGTTTAGTCATCATGGTGAGCTAAGGAGAGTACATTTCAGGCTTCTTTCTGTCTAGAAGAGGCTGCTGAGAAGAGTAAAGGAAGCAATGCTTTTAATAATGGGACAGAGATTTTCTTCAGCTTTTCCTAAGCAGTACCCCATTTCAACCACTTATTCTAGAGAACCATCAAAGATGTGCAGCATGAGGTACTGGACATGAGAATGCAAATTACCCAATGTTTTCAAACAACACCTAAATGGGAATTTAAAATTTAAAAACAACTACAACAAAATCATCTATTCACACTTGTGGAGTCCAGGTGAGCACAGCCAAGTTTTCAGAAAAGCTTCTGGTCTGGTTCATCCCACTCCTCACCCAAAAACTCATATACAAAAGTTTCAGATTTTCTGAAAAGCAAATGTTCATCCTTCAATTGTTTGAAAAACCTGAGGTTTTTGGTAGTCAAAGCTCAGTAGTAAAAATAGTAACCAAAGATATTATCCTGTGAACTGCAATATCCCCATGGGTAGAAGCAGGGCCTCTGGTTCCTACTTACCTGAGATCCATGATGGCTTTGTGGATAAATTCACATCCCATACAGACTGCAGTAATTCAATACTGTTGTTGTTTTGGGGGGAGGGGGAGTTTCCTGAACATTTTTGCCTCTGAGACCATGTGTCAAGTGGACTGCTGAGTCCACTATGTACACTTGGGAGGAGGGTCATGTAAGTTGCAAGACAACTACACCTGAACCCACAGCCTTCACCTTTCAGCAATGGCTCATCTACAGAAAGAAATCAAAACTACAACAAATTCTTTTGAATGTCCACTATGCACACAAAAGATTGTGCCAAAATCTCTTCCACCATCCACTTTCTTTCTTTTTGTTTTTAAAGAGAGAGAGAGAAAGAGAGAAGGAGTGATAGAGAATTTTTTAATATTCATTTTTTTAGTTTTCAGTGGGCACAACATCTTTTTTTGTATGTGGTGCTGAGGATTGAACCCAGGCCACATACATGCCAGGTGAGTGCACTAATACCTGAGCCACATCCCCAGCCCCTATTCAATTTATTTCTAAATTTATTACTAAATTCCACAGAATATTAAAAAAACGAAACTGAACTCGATAAATAATCCCCAGTATCACTCATTAAATTCTTCTAGAATATTTTCC
This sequence comes from Urocitellus parryii, assembly GCF_045843805.1. NCBI lineage: Eukaryota > Metazoa > Chordata > Mammalia > Rodentia > Sciuridae > Urocitellus > Urocitellus parryii. The sequence goes on along the minus strand of NC_135535.1, from coordinate 167,585,987 downwards.
CGCCCCTCCCCATCCTTGGGTTCTGGAGACCTTACTCAGGACCTGGGATATGTTAGGCAAGTACCCTAACTTCAAGCTATGCCCATGTCTTTGTTTGCATTTGATTTCTTTGTTTTGTGCTGGAGGAAGCCAGAAAGAACCAAGGCTTCATGCATATGGGCTCCTGCCTGCTCTGCAAGCACTCTGCTACAGAGCCACACCCCAGCCTATACTGTTGATTTGATTTTATTTTTCTCTTCACTCTGGGCCCTTTACCACCTCTGTCCCCATTAATATCTAAAAACTCCTAGAATGGCCATGAAGTCAGGATCCTCCCTCCTCAGCTACCCACATAGCTGGGATGATAGGCACACACATATCATGCCTGGCTAACACTTCATCTCACAGGAAAGGAAAAAGAGAATGAAAACCCAAAGAACTTATCCCTGGACCTCAACCCAGAACAGTATCTTGCAAATTTAACTAGATCCACTCACCAATGCTGCACATCTTCTAGGCACGCTGCTTAATTGTGTGTGTGTGTGTGTGTGTGTGTGTGTGTTTTAAGTGGGACTACCAGATATATTGTTTGGCTTGGAAATATTTTCAAATATCTCTAAATTTTCTAAGAAACCTGTTGCAACCAGTCCACACCCTGCCACGAAATATTATAACCCAAACCTCCACTAAAGAACCTCACCTTTGGAAGCCATGTTGCACTTCTACTCCTCTCGCTTTCTCCCTGGTAAACTGAGGAACTCTGGAGCATCATCCTCTAATATACCCCATGCTAGACATGCCCACAGAAGGCTCCACCCCTGAGTGATGACACCAACACCCATACCATGGCCCTTACCCCAGGCCCAGACAGGCCCCCTGGGGCTACAGATTCAGCCCCGCCCTAGCCCACAGTACAGCCTAGACTCCTCTGATAATATTTAACTTATCTCTTCCAATCTTGGCTTCCCTTCTTTGAGCTCCCACTGAAGCTAAACTTATTTAATTTCTACAACACCCATAAAATGTCTGTACTACTTTATGCCCACTTGGACTTGAGGGTACTAGGAATGGAATTGTTTAGGCTTTTCAGAGCCACTGACCTCAAACCTCCTCTCACCACATTCTCACAGCCCACACACACTATGTGTTCTGAGAGTCTGGACTCAAGGATGAGACACATCACTGGATATATTATTGCTTAAATAGTATTGAGCTTAGAATTAGGAGAGACTATACACTGGAATTGAATAATAATATTATAAGACATAGACTAATATTTTATAAAACGTAGATCATTGTTAAATAAAAAAACACCTTTTATTCTTGTTTTCAGTAAGGCAGCATGAACATACAGGCACTCTACACTTAACTACACACATAGCCATTTTTTATTGTTTTATTTTATGATTTCATCTTTGAAACTTAATGGCAATAGTGCAGAAATTAAAATTTTAAAACCAAAAAAGCTGAAGGAATCCAGTTTTCCAACTTAACTCCATGATAGAAAGTTTCTCTGTAGCCCAAAATCAAGAAGAGGCCCAACAAACAGATTGATGGGCACTTAAATTCATGGAGGGCCTTTCACAGCCTATGATAGCAGATGGGCCCCAAGCTGTCTCCTTAGGACAATCTGCCATTTGAGGCACTGCATGTGCTTTGGGGCACATGGAGGAATATTTTAGGAACCAGAAGGGTTGGAGGAGATTGGAGACTGAGACAGTAGACCAACCAAAATTGGGTTGAGCCATCAGTTGTTCCCAAAGCCATCTGCATTGTTCTGGGATCTCATTCCCCCTATCCACAGCCCAGTCTGCTGATGGACTTCTTTGCCCCCATGGGCTCTGGCAGGTCTAGTTCTAAATTCCAGGTCTCATGATTTCTTTTGGAACACTCTGCATGGAATCACAACTTATCTACCATGTGACAGGTGGTCATGTAGACCAGCTCTGAGGTCCCTAACAAGGACTTCATAAGAAACAGAAAATTGTGAGGGAGTCAGATGGGAAGAGGCCTGACTAATGAGAAAGCTAAAAAGGATGACAGTTTCAGGATGTCAGGCCAACAATGAGGGAGATGAAGAGAGGCAGGAAGCTGATTGTGAGGCAGGGATGGAGATGTCAAGGAGGTGGATGGGGTAGTGGTGATAAAATGGGCAGCTTAAGATGATATGGATGGAAATGTTGATACCAATGTGGATGCAAAGACAACAAGGAGAAAAAAAATAAGTCAGTCTTCCTGGTGCAGGCCTGTAATCCCAGCAACATGGAAGGCTAGAGAAGGAGGATCACAAATTCAAGCCTCAGTCTCAGCATTTGAGCAAGTCTCAGCAGTATTGTGAGACTTTGTTTCAAAATCAGAAATGGAAAGAAGCAGAGATGAAATTCAGTGTTACAGTACCACTTGGTTCTTTCACCAGCACCAAAAAGAGAGAGAGAGAGAAAATGTTAAAGAAATTAATAAATGTCCCATGACCTGGTCGTTCCTTTTTATTTCTTCAAAGTACTTCAGAAAGAAAAAATTGCAGTTTTTTTTTCATTTTATATTTTTGTACATTTTCATAGTTGTCAGGCACTTTTAATAGCCAAACCAGCCTTCAGAGCCTTTATTTTCCTTTGACCATGTTCAATATAAACTCAAAAAAGAAAATATATATATTTTAAATCAAAATAGAAATATGGCTGAAGTGGCACAATCAGTAACCCCAGTACCTCAGGTGAGTAAGACAGAAGATCAAAATCTGTCTGGAAATTGAGACAGGCCCTGGCCAAAGAAGAGATAAATAAATAAATAATGAAATTCTTGCTATAAAAGTCAGTGTTAGTTTCCACTGGTTCACTCCTAGAAGCAAAGTAGAAGTTGGTATCTTATTCTCATTCCAGGAATTTTTGTGTCTATGCACTTAGCTGGACTATAAGTTTTTGGTTTGTATGAGATCATCTTAAAGGTCAGAGATTAAACATCCCTTTTTTTCTTTTCCTTTATTATTTACAAATTTGATGTTTTTTAAATTTGTTGGTGTTTTAGTATGAAACCATGTTGTCCAATATTACACCAAAATTTTGGTGGTCACTACCACCAATGGCTGACATGTTCTCTCATGCCACATATGGATGGAAATGTTAATACTAATGACAAGCAAAGAGAGAAAAAATAAGCCAGGCTTATTTTTTTAGAGTTCCTCTAACAGTCAAATAAAATGTTGGACTTGGATTGATTTATCTGGATTTTTCTTTTTTTAACCACAATAGCTCAAAGTTTCCATCACCTTTGTTTCATTCCTTTCTGACCCTGAATTCAAGCCAGGTAGTGACCTCCTTTCCTCCCCTCCTCCATCCAATCCACCTGGACAGACAACCTCACTGCCTTGTTCTCATTCTCTTCTCAAATCCAGTCAGGCTCTCCTCAGAGCTCACTCCATGATTTACACCAAGGAATCAGCTCTAAATGGCCCAATCTAATGGCTAATTTTTCTAAGTCATCAAAAGTTTTAGCCAATCATTTTTGTTTGTTTTCCTAGTTCACACTCTGTATGTGAAGCTTGGCTTCAGAGCATGTGACCTAAGTCCTTCATCCTTGTTACAAATGCCTGTGAAGGTAGGAACCCAGCACACACCAGGCCATCCAGATGGAGCCATGCAATAATGAAGTTTTGAACAGCAAAGTGCAGGTTCAGAAACAACAACATTCTGGTGAACTCAGTTTTTGTTGTTGATGATGTTGTTGTTTTAATTAGTTGTAGATAAACATAATATGTTAATTTATTTATTTATTTTTATGTGGTACTGAGGATCAAACCCAGTGCCTCACAACCATGAGGAAAGCACTCTGCCATCAAGCCAAAATCCCAACCACTCAGGTCAACTTTTAAGAGTATATAATCCCTGCATGGTATGGGCCTGCAAACCTGGAATTCCAAGTACTCAGGAGACTGAAGCAGGAGGATTTAAAGTTCAAGGCCAGTATAAATCTTAGTGAGAACCTAAGTAACTAAATTAGATCATGTCTAAACATTTTACAATAGAATAAAAAGGACTGGTGAGAAGGCTCAGTGGCAAAGTGCCTCTAGGTTCAATATTAAAAACAACAACAACAACAACAACAACAACACAATAAAACTTCTTTGTTTCATGATGGGAAATAAACATGTTCAATAAGGCCATTTAACATGCCTGTGGAAGTCTCAAAACCACACTCCATGAACTGGTGCATTTGGAAAACTGATGACTCAACAGTTGGCTTGTAGAACATTGAATTTTGTGGAGATGATTTGATATCACTTGACCATTCACTGAATTTTATTTTGTCCACCTAAATTTTACCTGCTTTCCTCATTCTCCCTCATCACACCATTTAATTCACTTAACCATAATAATCCTAAGAAAAATAGCTAATATTTATTAGTAGATTCTCTGTTCTACCTCTAATCTCTTCAAGGACATATAGAAACCAGTATTCTTTAGGACAAAATGGAGTACAAACTTAAATTATCAACATACTTAATCATCATTACTTGAAGGTTTTAAAAGTCCTTTCTTTATTTAGTTCTTTCTTTATTTAGGTCCCTTTGCCAGTAAGCTATATTCCCATTCCTTTTTATTGCTTTGTCCTGAGGCAGGGTCCCACTAAACTGCTATGACTAACCTAGAGCTAGCAAGCCCGTTATAGCCTCCCATGTCCCTGAAATGCTAAATAAAATTTGAAGATTTTAGTCAGAAAATTATCCTCTGGTGTCTTCTTTGCCCCACAAAGTCTCCACACTGATTATCCCTTCCTCTTTGTTCATTAGTGAGTCAATGACCTGAGGGCATTCCTGGTCACAATCCCTGAATGCAGAATCTCACAGTATCAATGCAAAATAGACACTTGTCCCTATTAAATCCCTATGATTGATTTTCCTGAGAGGTGAACTACACTGTACCAACCTGAGAGCCCCAGACTGCATTGACCTTCATCATACTTCTGGGACAAGGTATTCCCCCATGGCTCTAAACAGGCCCTCAGAAATATTTCTTCCAGTGGGGCAATCATTATTGTGGCACATTTTAATTAAATCACTGGTCAGGCTTGAAGCAGGACATGAAACTTTATTTATCATGGCTCGTGAGAAGTGCAGCAAGCAAGTCCCCTCTGCAACCACTGACACTGTGCAGCAGGTATGGTACCTTTACACCTAATTGACCACAACAATTGGATGACCAAGAGATCTTTATTGTAGCAGTGCAAAAGAGGAGAAGAGAGAGAGAGAGAGAGAGAGAGAGAGAGAGAGAGAGAGAGAGAGAGAGAACTGAGAGAAGAAGGAGAGCAAGAGGAAGAGAGGGAGACAGAGAGAGAAAGAGCAAGAGAGAAAAACCCAGCAGAAGGGAGTATTTATAGCCTAAAGCTAATGGGGTCTCTGGGGCTGCAATCTGCCTTGATGTTATACAGTGATTGGATCATACAGTAGTGTCATTTGCTGCCTTCAGACAGAAGGGGCAGGGGATAGATGTGGGTTTCCATTGCACCAGACAGGTGGGGGTCCAGTATTCAGCCTTGAGTGGGGATGAGTGTTCAGACTTGATGCAAACAGGTGATAAAGGACCCCACAGAGGGGGGATTGAGTGAAAGGGTTATCCTGCAGCTAACATTTGTTTAGCCTGACCTGAAGACAACTTAGTGGCGCCTGCCCTGCATCTAACAATGGCCATGTAAATACATTAATGTAACTGGTGAAAAGTGGTTTTTCTACCAGCTTGGGCCTTCTAACATAGTCCTAGAAAGAGATAAAAAAAAACATGATGAACTTTTTTTTTTCAGCCTTATCTTTAGAGGGTGACTGGGCCATGAGGGATTTCATTCTTTTTTTAGGACACACATTTTCTCTTTTGACTCAGGTGTGATGAATAGTGTGTGGGCTGGAATGGGTGTTGGAAGTCAGCGTCTCTCAGGACTGGTTATCATCAAAGAAATTAATGAGCTTTAAGTTGAACCTCTTGGAGAGTCTTAGCAACAGTTTGAAGTAGAAGCAGTTTATTTTGGTAAGGGTATAGGGCCTTTGAGGAATTAACATTTTAATCTACCATGGGTGGTCTCCCAATTTCTGAATTCAAGCTGGCTTCCATTTCTGTGATCTGACCGAATCAATACTAAACCTGTTTTTCTGATCTCTTAGATAGTGCTACCAATATTTTCACCAGGCAACTACACTGACTGTCTTTAGTTGTTGTTTCATTTTCCCCCTCTAATTTTAGGTATGCCCACTGCTGTAAGAAAAGGGGAATTGAAATGACATGGCTGGGGCAAACACTTTGGAGTCACCTTTTAGAAATTTAAATATACCTGTTGACTTTTAACTCTTAGTACAATTCTTTTGAGTGAGGACAGACAGCAATTTTAAACCTGTATGATTTACCAAACACGTGCAGACATGCAAACACATGGTGTACATACCTACACAAAACAAAACAATAAACAAAGGCTTTGTAGATTTTTTAAAAAACATTTTACATTGAGGGCTAACCCTTGTAAATTGGTCTCTGAACAAAACAATGTGTAAAAAGGAAACCTCCATAGTTGGATAAAATAGGATTGATCAGAAAAACACACTATCCTTTGCAGACCAGATCAAAATTATAAGCTCAAAAAAATGTACAATTATAAAACCTTCTTGCCTCTGGCCTAATGTAGCTCTCAAACATAAAAAGCATTTAATAAAAGAAGTGAGGGCTTGTGGGAAACCAGAGAAAGAAGGATTTTGATATTTTTAATTGAAAGGGAATATAGAAAAAGGCTGTCTCCACACCCTCCCTGAAGGGATTTCCCTAAGAAGCAGCAAGGGAGCCTGCTTCCATCAGTCTAACAGTTCAACTTTTGAGGGAGAATTTTCTCCTTTAAAATCAGGTTCTGTTGTGCCTTGTGTGGTGGCATTTTCCCTGGAGTTTGTGGGACTTATTAGAGAGTTCAGGACAGAGTATTCTGCTTGGGTATCCACTGCAAGATTGACACATTGGCCCCATATCTTGGCAATTATTATAGATTGATGGGGGCTGAGAGGTATCTGAGTTTTTTTGATCTGGTTCTAAGACAGCTTTTTGTTGTCTCTTGGATAGCAGTAACAATATTTTAGCCTGGCATTTTGTAGCTTTATCAGCTGTTCTGCCATAGTTCTTTAAAACCTCCTTGACCAACTCCAATAGTTGGGTCATATTTATGGTGGCAAATTTTAGTAAAGCAACATGAGAGTGCAATAAAGAGAGAGGGAGAGACTTCTAAAATCATTTTGACTTTTTCTAAGTTTCAGCCTGGAAGAAGTTACATAGATGTTTATAAATCTATATTTTCACATTAGTTCTCTACTGAGCCTATTTGCAGCCATGTATATTCTAGTGCAAGCATTAGTGAGGAGCCTAGGGCTATTTAACCATTTCCACACCACCCAGTGGGTGGTAATCAGGCCACATTACTATTTGGGTTTCCCAAGACAAAGCTAAAACAATAAGTAAAAACAAAAGGAAGGTGAAAATCAATAATCTGACAGGGTGCTGAGCATGACTCAAGTCAGAGGATGGTGGTTTATTGGGTCCCTGATGAGTCCATTCTGCCAAAATAAAAAGTAAGAAATTACTGGGGTGAACAGTCAGAGGTCATTGTCAGGAACAGAGACAAACATGAACAAGCAAGAGACAAACATGGACAAGACACTCTCTCTTCCAATACTCTGGCATCAGACCCTCCCCCAAGTTCTATTTACTGGCTAAATGTGTTAAAAACCCTGTCAAAAAGTGCTAGGGTTCCAGGTCTGAGCTGCACCAGATCCTCTTTCACAGGTGGGCTTGAATCCATGAACACAAGGTGTCCAGACCATGCAACCAGAGAGCTCCCACAACTTCAGAGAAATGGCAACCCACCCTGTGAAGCAAGGATCAAGAATCTCTCATGCCCCAGAGCCACTTCCTAACTCCTGAAATCTGGCTGGAGCCTCCAAATGTTGTGGCACATTGGAAATAAATGACTGGGTCAGTCTTGAAGCAGGACATAAAACTTTATTCACCATGGCAGGGGTGGAAGGGCAGAAAACAATCTTTGACCCTTTGTAGAAGGTAGGATAAATTTTAGTAGCTAAAAACCAGAAGCAACCCATAACTGAAACCATTACCAACATAAGAACTTGGTCCAAGTGACCTAGTTAAGGGAGTAGTACATGCTCCCCCACCCCCACCA